>NC_138531.1:5605832-6260208 GCF_964234715.1 Podarcis melisellensis | reverse complement strand
TTGGGAGAGGAAGGTCACGATGAAGAAGTCAATGAGAATACGTGCCAACATTTCTTACTTTCTTTATTCTATGTTTCCAGGAGCATTTCTCAAAGGCTTCGATCTCCACAAAAGAAAGTCTCATTTCTTTTCATTCCATGCTCTAAAAAAAAAAAAAAAATACAGACTACAGATATGAGTCACCTCTCAAATTCACAATGCATTAAGTGGAATTAACCTTTTGACCTTCTGTGTTTCTCCTTCACCAGCTTTGCTTTATCTGCAGAGCATCTTCTGAGAGCCAAGAAAGACAATTATGATCACCCCACTGAAAATCTGCCTAACCCCACCCATCCCCAAAGCCACAAATTTCAGGCAATATTTTTATCCCCCCCTTCCCCCCAGGTGTTTTAAACAGTCCATTTAGCACAATTGCAAGCTCATGTTCAATTCCAGAGGGACTATTTCTACAAGACTAATAAAGGCAGCATACACTTCTATTGTGGCATAAAGATGCAATACAATGAAAAGCTGACAGATTATTAAGGTGGGTTGTTGTTTTTACAAATATAACAAATTGCAGAGTCTTTTCAAATATGTTTTTAAAGTTGCATCCATTATTTGAGTAGCAAGGTGAAGGCTGTAACATTGCTTCTGAAAAGTAAGACAATGAATCTTTCCTGATTTTGTTCATGAACCCCCCCCCTCCCGTCCCATTTAAAGGTCTTGTCTTTTGGCTAGCCTTCATCATGTTGTCATACCCTGGCACATTTTGCAAATGAAAAGAGGGACATTCTTGTGTACTTGAGCATGTGCATGGTCATGTCCTGACCCCTCCCACTCCTGTACATTTCTAAATGGCCCTCCACATCTATGGTTTAATTAACAACCGATCCTGTGTCGATAGTTTCTGAAGCAAGGTGTAATCTAAACATAAAACTTCCGATCCAACAACATTTACTATTTGGATGGGTAGTTGTGGGGACAACACATTAATATTCTGTGCAGGACAGTCAAGCTCAGCTCTCTGTATCTAAAGACGGTTGGCTGTTCCAGCACAGCCCTTCTTATGTTCATACTTATGTTCCATTCTGTTAGCAAGGGGCAGTGCAGAGATGCAAGTTTTTGGACTTCAGTGCATAGGCCATTGTGTTGGCTGTATGAACTCCTGGCTCTTCTTGTCGACTGCTCCCCACCCCCTCACACAAGGTGCTTTCTTCAGCCTGGGCAGCAGCAGAGCAAGCCTATCGGAGGCCTGGGGTGGTATGTGTGTCCTGCGCCCAGAGGTGGGGCCAGCTGCCAACATGCTCCATGGGGCCTCGGAGGAGTCTGCCTGCCTCCTCCCACTCAGCCGCCCTATAGCTGAGGGGGAGGTGTTAGGTGGACTGTTTGGGGCAGTGTGGAGCCTGCAGGCACCCAAGCCACCACATCACTCCCAGGAGAGACGCATGGCTTGGGCGCGCTGCAGGCCCCGTGGTGTCACCCGGCATTTTGTCACCCCCCTCAGTGCTGACACCTGGGGCGATCCTCCCCCACCACACACCCCTTCCTCCGCCCCTAAGCCTGGAAAAGACCTGCTGCTTTGCTGCTAAATGGGTCTCTATGGGGAGGGGTTGAGCTTCAAGAACATGTTCCCACAGAAACCAAATCCTCGTCTCTGTAAAGAGTCATTTCGTGATAAAGGGAGGCCTGGCAGAGCAGTGGGGTTTCAAGGTGCATTTTATAGGGCTGCATTCTCAGAACCTGATTTTCTCCTCCCCTGATATCAGCTCAGAGGCAAGGGTGAGCTCTCAGTGTTATCATTGGGAGGCCTTAATTCCTGGCCATTTTCAGAGATCCCTTATCATAGCCATTGATCATTATGGCCAATGATCACCCAGTCTCAAATCTTCTATTCTTGGGCAAGATAAATGTGCGGGTGATCGCTGAACAACTCCAGGCACGTTTGTAGGGTGCAGACCATTTGAATCCTTTCCCATTGGGATTCAGGCCCCATCATGGGACTGAAACTGCCATCATTGTGCTGGTTGATGATCTCCAGCGGGCTAGGGACAAAGGTGAAAGCTGTTTCCTGGTTCTGCTGGGTATTGTAGCAGCTTTTGATACCTTTGACCATGACATCCTTCAGGACCATCTAGGGGGGTTGGGAGCTGGGGGCACTGTTATGCAGAGGTTTTGCTCCTTTCTCCTGGGCCATGTCCAAAAAGTGGTGTTGGCCGATTAGTATTCAGAACCCTGAGTGCTCACTAGTAGAGTACCTCAGGGCTCTGTCCTCTCCCCCATGCTTTTCGACATCTACAGGAAGCCGCTGGGAGAGATCATCAGGGGGTTTGGGCTGGGTGTCCATCAATATGCGGATGATGCCCAGTTCTACTTCTCATTCAAATCAGAACCAGTGAAGGAGATGAATGTCCTGTGTGAGTGTCTGGAGGCAGTTAGAGGATGGATGGCAGCTAATGGATTTAGGCTGAATCCTGGAAAGTCAGAAATATTGTTTCTGAGGAACAGAGGGTAGTGGCGCCCACTTTGTGGAATGCCCTCCCATCAAATGCCAAGGAGATGAGTAATTATATGACCTTTAGAAGATATCAGAAGGCAGCCCTGTATAGGGAAGCTTTTTTAGTTTTTAATGTTTTGTTATGTTTTATATATGTTGGAAGCCAACCAGAGTGGCTGGAGCAACCCAGTCAGCCGGGCAGGGTACATAATAATAATAATAATAATAATAATAATAATAATAATAATAATAATAATAAAAATTACAACACTGAAATATCTTTTTTGTGATAACAAAAATTGTATTGAAAATGAGTCATCGGTGCCCTGGAATAAGAGACGAAATGTTAACTGGGTCTCTCCCATGATAACCTGCTGGGTTCTGTTACGTTTTTCCCCCAGTGTTTAAATGAAATCTCTTTCACTGCCATATACTGAACCTGTGTCTTTGGCCTCAGAGTTAAATAGAATCAGATGAAACAGAAAATCCAGTTCAGAGGCAATCATCACACACCCTGCGTTCTCTTTCATCTCTGATGGAAAGAATATAACAGATTCCTTCTTTGCAAAGAGTTACAGGAAACTGCCCACCAAGTATTAAAAGGCTGATTTGTCTGCAGCTACTTAGCTGAAGACAGGAAAGTGTCCCCATGTTGCTTAGGCCCCCAGGTGATTCCCTTTGATTTTTCATTGTTGAAGTGTAGAAACTGTGTAAGACACTTGGTTTCATAAGCAATGTGGGGGTGCTTTGTTGTACTGATAGGAATCCACACAATGGGAAAAGTTCATGTTCCTGCTCTGCTCCCCCACAAATGTTGACAAAAGACAAGATGCAAGCTCGCAGCCTATTAACAAGGCTGTGAGATAAAACAGGTCAGTTTCAGTTCAGATCTAAGAATCTGTTTGCAGGGTCCAATCTATTAGCATTCCACAGCTATTAACCCTGCCTTTTACAGCAGCTAGGGGTCTACTTTGTTTTCTGCTAGAACTTTGAGATCCACCAGAACCCTGAGCCTAGAGATTTGTTTTGTGTATCATAACCTAATGAAGCTTATACTCCTTCCACACAAAAATCTGCTTCTGGGTACCCCAAAAAGCAGCAACAAAATGACTTCAGTGAAATACAAAAAGGAACAAGACAAGGATGACCCTTATCACCATTGCTATTCATTCTGGTTTTGGAGGTTTTAGCAAGGAATATTACAACGGATAAGGAAATAATAGGAATAAGACTAAAGAAAACTGAACATAAATTGAAAGCATTTGCGGACGATTGGGTTATTACCGTTGAACAACCACAGAACTCTCCCCAGAGTTTTAGAACAGATTCAAAATTTTGGGCAGGTGGCAGGTTTTAAACTTAATAAAAGCAAAACCAAATTATTATTTAAAAAATTTGAAAGAAGCGGATAAGAAAAAGCTATCAGAAGCTTTAACTATAGAAGTCCATAAAAAAGTAAAATATTTGGGAATTTGGTTGACTGCAAAAAATCTCAATATTTATAAAGCTAATTATGAAAAAAATGGAATGAAATAAAAAGGAATCTAGAAATATGAAATTGGATGAATCTCTCCCTCTTAGGAAGAATTGCAGCAATAAAGATGAATGTATTGCCGAGAATATTGTTCCTCTTCCAATCAATACTGATAATAAGTGACAATGCTTGCTTCAAAAAATGGCAGAGAGATATCTTGAAATTTATCTCGAGTGGGGAAAAGCCAAGAATAAAATATAAAATACTTACAGATATAAAAAAGGGGGAGGCTTTTCTCTTCCAGATCTTAAACTTTACTATGAAGCAGCATGTCTTACTTGGATTCGGCATTGGATCAAATTAGAAAAAGAAGAGGCAACAGATCTAGAAGGACATGATAATAGATTTGGGTTGCATGCATACTTATGGTATGGGAAAGCAAAGGTTACATAAAGGATTCCATAATCATATACTAAGAAGGTTCCTATTAAAGGTTTGGGGAAAATATAAAGAGTTACTGGAACCTAAAACTCCATGGTGGATATCACCTGTGGAAGCATTGTCGTTTAAAATGTCCTTAAAGAAACGAATATGGCCAACATATAAAGAATTATTAATTGAACAGGAAGGAAAATTAAAACTAAAGAATATGATGAAATAAAGTGTTGGTTGCATCTTAGACAACTGAATGAATTTTTCAAAGAGGATAATAAAAAAGGATTTGCCTATACAGTTTCCAAATTCCAAAGGGATATCATAGATGATGATTCTAAACTGTTAAGGAAGGTGTATGGCATACTTTTGGAATGGGAAAGTAAAGATGAGGAAGTTAAATCAGTAATGATTAAATGGGCGCAGGATATAAGGTATAACATACAATTTGATGATTGGACAAACTTTGGAAAGTGGATTTGAAATTTAAGGATTGTACATTGCTAAAAGATGAAGATGATGTACAGGTGGTATGTTACACCAACAAAATTGGCAAGAATGTATAAAACTGAGCAGAAGAACTCTTGGAGGTGTAAAGAAGGGAAAGGTACCTTTTATCATATGTGGTGGGAATGTAGAAATATCCAAATCTTTTGGGAAATGATATATAATGAATTGGAAAAAAATGTTTAAAATGACTTTTACAAAAAAAAGTAGAAGCTTTTCTGATAGTAATTTTGGGACAACTATCAAAAGAAAAACGAACATTGTTTATGTATGCGATGACAGCAGCAAGAATCTTGATAGCACAGAATTGGAAGACTGGAGAAATACCATCAAACGAACAATGGCAAGAGAAGTTGATGAATTATACAGAGTTGGCAAACTTAACAGACAGACTATGTGAAAAAGACAATAGTGACTTTGAAAAAGAATGGGAACCTTTTACAACATATTTGCAGAAACAACGAAAAAACACAAGATTTAAATAAACATTTGCAATTTTATTTGTAAAGAACAAGAAATATAACAGTATGACAATATGGAAGTATATACAAGCAGCAGATTGTAATATGAGAGATAATAAACCAGGGATGGAAGTTGAGGGAAGTCAGTAGGGAAAGGGGGGAACTGAAATTTGAATGTAATGTAATGATTGCAGACATTGTTATAAGAGAAAAAACCCAATAAAAATGATTAATAATAATAATGATTTGGACTAGGTTTCAGTCTGTTAGTCTTTAGATATCTCGTTAGGATACCCACTGGCCTGTGTGTGCCATTTCTCTGAACCTTCATTTCTCTGAAGATCATTTCTGTTGTGTAGATGCGAAATATCATGGGAGACAAGACAGAGCCCTGAAAACCCCATAATATAAATGCCACCAGACAGAGTAGGAGGCTCTCTGCATGGTATATTTCTGGAACTGAGCATTCAGGAAGGAATGGAACTATTAAAGCACGCTGGCCACAGTGTTAATCCCAAATAAGCTATCTAGAATGATACCGTGTTTAATTATGTCAAAAGTCACTGAGAGGTCCAGAATGGGGGCAAACAGGGCAAGTCTGATTTCCAAGTCAGAAGCTAAAATAACTAGCTACAAATAGTTACAAGCATATTTGACTTTTGTTTTTAAGTATATACAAAATGTTAATTGTAATAATATTTAAAATTCAGTACCTTATTAATAACGTAATCATTCCAAAGAATTTACATTCATAAAATTGTTCAACTGATATTAGTCATCCAATTCTGGAATGATGATTTAAAATTAGGTAAGAAAGTAATTGGGGGAGGGGAGAAAAGAAAGGAGAAAAATGATGAAATGTCAAAGTTGTTCCATTTGGACAACACTCGGATTAATTTGGAGAACACAAAAGCTTAGGCTACCTCCCTTCAAATTTAAAGTATTTATTTATTGCTGTTATTATTTTTTAACTCACATTTAAAATTACTATGAAAGCACAGTATGGTAGCAATTAATTGCTTTAATTAGCTGTTCTTGTTCCAGCTTCTTGACAGTGCTGGTATTTGGCATTTCCTAGAAGCCATTTGTTCGGCTTAGAAAAATATCCTAATATTTATCAGCTTCAAAAACAAAGTCAGAAAAAAGAAAAGAAAACATTCACAAGAAAAACTTTCCCCAACATGTTCTAGCCTTAAGGGGTGAAGGTGATTATTTGTTTGTTTGTTTGTTTGTTTGTTTCTCCTTTTTTTACAGCAGAGGGTGACTCCGTAGCCCCTGGGAGAGCATCCCAGGGACCTGGGGATGCTTTTGATCTCTTCCTCTTCCGGTAAGGCTACTCCCTCTTATACTTTTAATGATGTCAGAGTTTCAAGACTGGTAGATTGGGGCACACTGGGTGTGTGTGACTTGTAGCAAAAGCTTTCCCTTTACCCAACACACCTCTGAAATGTTGGGGATGTGTATGCCAGCTCTGGAGTTGGCATGCATGTGTGTGCTCACACTCACACACTCATTGGAAACAATGGGAACAATTTTTATTTTTAAAAAATCATCAATAGTGCAGTTTTTCTTGTAAGAAAAATAATAATACATATATCAATGACTTTAAGTTACTCTAGTTTCTGTCAAGTCTTTCCATGTACTAATGTATCCCCTCAGGCAGCATGCTTCTTCAATATGATCAAAGAAAGAAAGAAAATATCCATTCAGAGGAAACAGATAGACATGCAGCAAGAGTGCAGGAGTCCCTTTGCTCTCTGACAAACATATGAAGCTCTGAAGCAGGGCCACGCAACTTGGGTGACCCACCAAGCCAAACATGACCTGTCACCCATTTGTGGCAGGTGAGGATCATTTAAGAGATCTGGCATAGTCTTTGCTGCAAAGGATGAATCTGTGTCTGCTGCTAGTATATAGGTATGCTGTGAGCCTATAGGCTGTGAGCCAACTGAGACATTCTGTGTGGTGTTGGTTAACAGACCCAGGTTCATAACAATATATAATCTTTCTGTTTTCTGTTTCCATGTGCAGAAGTGCAAACCGCTCTGCATGTGTGCACAGATGTGGCGCTCTGCCTCGCGTCCTTTTCAGCTAGTGGCCAGGGCTCCTTTTACAATCTTTTGTTTTGTTGTCATATTAGATTTTTTTGTATTGACACTTGTAACTGAACCTCAGACATGTAGAATAGAGAGATGTATCTTAATCTTATTTTTAGCTTATTGATGATTTTCATTATTTTTCTGAGTATTTTCAGTGCTTGTTTTTAACTGTTTTTGACTGATAATTGTTTTATTACAATCAAGTGGCATATAAATCTCGTGAAATAAATAACAAATAAATAAAGCCAGCCAATTGAGTGTATGTGTGCTTGAAAACCTATGTTCAGAGATGGATTATGAACATGTACACTTATTACTTCGTACGCATGTTTGTTGGCTGTCAAGGAGTTATGTGGTGCATACTGTGAGTTAAGACGAGAAGTATATGTACTGTTTCCAAAGAAAAGGTCTGGACTTGCAAATTATTTAATCAACACAGATTGGCTAACAAATTTAGCAAGCCTTACTAACATGTTTGGTAATTTGAATGAATTGAATTTAAGACTATCAGGTAGAGAAAAAAACATATTTATACATGCCATAGCTTTCATGAGAAAAAATGAGTTCTGGGCAGTTTGGGTTTGACAAGCAACAATGCTTGAGATAATTTCTTATTTAAGTTGAAGATAAAAGAGATGACATTAAAGCTAAGGTGAAGTAAACAATCACCAGCCATTTGAGTTCACTAAATGAAAAAAATATTGTATCCTACTTTCCTACTGAAGATATAGAGAAGTGGGTTTGAAACCATTTGCAGCTGATGTCACAAAGTTGTCTTTGTACAAAAATAACAACTCATTTAACTGGCATGTGAAAAGATCCTACAAGATAATTTTTTGGGTGGTGAAGTTATCTGAATTTTGGCTTCATGTTATCACTGGGAATCCTAAGCTTGAAGATGAAGCAGGAGCTGCGTTTCTGCCATTTGTTAGTACACATCTTTTTGAATCAGGTTTTTCAGCAATAACTGCTATGAACATGAAAAACAGAAGCAGGCTATATATCAGTAATGATCCGAGATTATGTCTGACAACCATCAAACCCTACACTGACCTACTTGGTGGCGAAATGCCATAATGAAATGCCATAACTGCCATAATAGACGTTATCATGAATAAAACTATTTAAAATATTTATAGTTTGTTATATCTAGCACTGCTTGGGTAAAGGTAAAGGACCCTTGGATGGTTAAATCAAGTCAAAGGCGACTATGAGGTTGCAGCGCTCATCTCACTTCAGGCCGAGAGAACCGGTGTTTGTCCACAGACAGCTTTCTGGGTCATGGGGCTGGCATGACTAAATCACTTCTGGTGCAACAGAACACTGTGGCAGAAGCCAGAGCACATGGAAATGCCCTTTACATTCCCGTCGCATGCGGGTGGCGCTGTGATCTAAACCACTGAGCCTCTTGGGCTTGCTGATCAGAAGGTCAGTGGTTCGAATCTGCGCGACCAGATAAGCTCCCATTGCTCTGCCCCAGCTTCTGCCAACCTAGCAGTTCAAAAGCATACCAATAGGTACTGCTTATGTAACTGTATGTTTGCAGAATAAATGTGTACAGCCACCAGGTGGTTGATGTTCTTACTTTCACATAAACAAAACTATGAATAATTTCTAAGTACTACAAACATTTCAACAAAATCCACATTAATAGGGGTGTTAAGTAAATTTTTGCTTGGATACTTCAAGTAATTGTTATAAAGGAGGCGATCTTGCAATTAAAATGCACAAACCTCTCAGGTTGCCACAGACTGAAACCCTTGCAAGTGTGCAACCATCAGGAGAGGGCATCCTCACTGGATCACAAAATATGGGCAGGAACATAAGGATAGTTTCATGGAAAGTAATACAGAAAAAAGAATGAAGAAATTGGTCTGTCTCTCTACATACACATTTATATACCCGTTTTCCCCCCTGAAGATACACACTTCAAAATATGCTTTCTTTGCAATTCTTATTTCTCTAAACAGATATTTTAAAATGTGTACTGATACGTTTTTGAGCCAAGCGCTGTGTCACACATTCAGTAGTGTGAAAGCTGGCAGGTGAGTCAAGTTCTGATCAGCACATTAGTCTATAGCATGGGTAGTCAAACTAAGGCCCGGCTGGATCCGGCCCAATCGTCTTCTAAATCTGGCCTGCGGACGGTCCAGAATCAACATGTTTTTACATGAGTAGAATGTGTGCTTTTATTTAAAATGCATCTGTAGGTTATTTGTGGGGCCTTCCTGGTGTTTTTACATCAGTAGAATGTGTGTTTTTATTTAAAATGCATCTCTGGGTTATTTGTGGGGCACAGGAATTTGTTCATTTCCCCCAAAAATATGGTCCTGCCCTGACAAGGTCTGAGGGACAGTGGACCGGCCCCCTGCTGAAAAGGTTTGCTGACACCTTGTCTGTGGCGTGCAGAAAATGTTAGCTTGTATAACAATGAACAGGGATAAATTTCCCTAGCATCTGCAACAAAAAACCTTTACACGCCTACGGTGGTAAAAATAAATAAAACCTGTGGGGTGTAGTGGTTAAAGTGTTGGACCGGAGCTACCAGGGTTCAAATTCCCACCGAGCCAGGAAGCTCACAGACCTGAAGCTCACCTTTGGCCAGTCACTCATTCTCAGCCTAACCTACCTCACAGGGTATTTGTGAGGATAATATAAGGAAGAAGAAAGTCATCTATGCACCTTGAGCTACTTGGAGTAAAGATGGGCTATAAATGTAATAATAAATATGTCCTCCTTTCAAAAAGACAGCCCACTAATTGAAGGGCTGTCTAGTGCAAGCTCAGTTTAAAGATAAAGTCGTCGTCATCATCATCATCAAAACTTTTATTGGCATCACATACAAACATCCAAACATCCAAAACAAATCAATACAGAATTACCACTTCCCCAGTGGCACAATACATTTGCTAAAAGAAAGGAGGCAGAGCAGTCCATCGTCACATCTCTAGGTCTCCAGGGAGATCAGACGTCTGCAGTGTATTCTGAATACAAAAAACCAAATAGAGATATTTAGCCACTAACTTGGTGAGCTCCTGATCATTCCCCAGTAATAAAAAATGTATGAGCTCCAACTCTGGTTTCCATTTGGGGATGCAGAGTTGATCTAGAAAATGCTGACAGAGATCAGCATATAGTTTACAACTGAGAACCATATGTGTAAGGGTTTCCACCAGGTGGTCTTCACATGGGCAAGTTCTTTCTCCTTCCACCCTGCCTGAGAACCTTCCCCAAAGGAGGTTTGATGGATTTGAATTAAACCTGGCCAGTGAAAATGCCCTTCTTTCTTGAGGGTTAAGCAGAAATTCAAGTTAATTATGGTTAGTTTCATGAAATATAAAGTCAAGGAACCGTAAGAAGGGAGATCAGGGTTAGCTCCTGGATAGCAGACAGAGCAGACACACAGGTCACCTGGTCACCGTCTTCCACACTATTTTAGCATCTGTATCTATCCATATTAATCAGCCTGGGCAAAAGTTATACAACTCTGTTTTCTCTTTTCTCTTCTTTTGGGGGGGCGGGGGTTTGATGCAAATGTGGCTACTATACTCCAGAATAATTTCAGATACCAAAGGTCTGAGTATATGAATAGCAAGGTAGTTCAGCCACTGCCATGTTCCAAACACTTTCTCTGTAAATTAGCCATCTAATGAACATGTATTTCTTCAGGTTGACAGAACTTAATATGACAGCACCTAATGTACGTTCCATGCCTCATGAAGAGTTGTTGCTTTTGGGCGTAAGTTGCTCGTAATAGCGTACCAATACTATATACTGGCCACTTTCTCATTTCACTTAAAGGTTACTGTGCAGCATGATGCTGCCTGAGGAGAAAACTGCAGCTGCTTTGCAGCTCACCTCAATCCACCTGTTGCCATGCCAAAGGGAGCTAAGCCATGGTATGTTTGAGCATTACGTCTAAACCTGGGCTTCTGGTTTGTCTTCCTCAAACCACGAGCAACAAACCAAGAACAACCTTGGTTACAGATCTTGGGTTGTTTGAAGACACACCACAAGCCTGACTACAGATATTACACTTCTTCAAACCATTTTAACCATATTTAAGCTTAACTGTGCTTTAAAGTGGGATGTGAACTAGGGTAGGATATTGGTCCATGATCTCACCATAGTGAAGTACTTTGTAGGTCCCACTGATTTCAATGAGAGTTGAACATACTTTGCTCTCTCCCATTCAAATAAGACTTGGTCTGGATTCTACCTCTACATTTCAGTTTAATGACAATATAAAACATATGTTTAACATTACTTAGGGAAAAGAATCTACGGTAATTTTGAAAAACATTTCCCCCTCTCTCTCTTTAAAATGAAATCATATAAGTTATAAATTTTTAAACATGAACTAGCACTAAAAGAAAAACCCAGACAGATGTTGAGCTAGAAAACACATCTGTGGTTCTGAAAATAAAGTATGAAACTGCCAAATTGCACTTGTATTTTATTATTTCATTAAAAACCAACAACAACATATATTTTTTTTAAAAAAATGCAGCAAAGTACCTGATTCCAATAAATTAACAGATTGCAACAGTATTAAATTTCAGCATTATATTTTAAAAATATTTATGGGTGAATGCTTTACACCAAGCTGCTCAAATAAATAATTTGCCTTTATCATTTTCAGCTGAATATTTACAGCTGAATTAACTTTAACTCAACAGTGACCAACCAGCAAATGGCATACAAATCTAGCCCCAAAGAGAATTTATCAGGCTTCTGGTAGCCCTGATGAATTTTAATCAAGGTGTGATTAAAAAAAAAAAATATGGTCCCATTTTCACTAATAAGAAATATGTTTTCAAATAACATGAAATATAAAAAATCCAGTCTTTAACCATACATTCCTTTTTCCCTTTTCAAAATATGAGGCGTAAGATATGAAAATGTGTGTTTTGCCTGTGCTTGATGTATGTAATTGTGAAAACCTATAGCTGCGTATGGTTAAATTTGTGCCAGTTAAATGCATGTAAGATGCAACCATACTATACGCAGCTAGACACAATGTAAGTATAATTCCATGGGGAATGTGCAGCAAAGTTATGCAAAAGTTGTGCTGTGAGGATATCCTTCCACTTTCTGTAGGCTTCTAAATGTCATGGAATGTGACTCTAAGAGGCAAGACATGTGAGTACGCACACAAGGACAAGGCACAGGTGTGTTTCAGTGATGTATTCTATTCGCACAATTTACAGTTACAGTTGAAATTTCCCTTTTTAAAAGGCACTGCCTTATTCTGGATCAACATACACCATATGCTAAAACACTATGTAAAAGCTAAAGTCCATCATCTCTCTTTCTTTGAGACTCTGACTAGTGGCTTTCAAAATGTCCAGCTCATGCTTTCTAAGAGATTCCAGGAGAGGGAATTTCTACAGTGTGTAAAAAGCCAAATTCACTATTGGCTTGCTGAACTCCCTCGGCCTGTTCCTTCTCAGGATGATAAAAGTCTAGCAATTGGAACATGTATAGCGATTTTTTAAAAAATTAATTTCTCAATCTGAAGAATCTTTTTCTCATGCTTTGCATATTTTGAATTTCCCCCCATTGTGAAGAATCTTTCATAATAATACTGCAACAGCATGTCATAACATTTTCATACAGAACCACAGAAAGATCCAAAAACCCACTCTATAGAAAATGCATACAATTAAAAATAAACATTGATATTGCATTTTCTGTTTTTCACACATTATGTAGAATCCAGATTCACAATCAGCTTCCAATAAAATATTATATCTGAATAGATAATTGTGTTCCTTTTACAGGCTTCAATAGAAAGAATTATATTTATAGTCAAATCTAAATGAATCTTTGAAATGGAAAAAGGTTTTATCTTTCATTACTCTTTCTTCAGTATATAGCTTTTTAAAAAATGATCCAAAAATGTTTATGAAAATTAAATGAAAAAGTCTTCCTATTTAAAAGGGATTTTATTAGTTTTGTACAATGCATAATTAGGTTTCATAATTCATTATCTCAGATGTAAAGAATAGCAGGATTTCCAATGAAATAGTTATTTATAAAGATAATGAAAGTAACCAAACTGTATATACATAAATTACCCGCAACAGCCAAAATAATTGTGTGTGTTACTCTGTGGATCTGTTATGTTTTCATTGAAAGCCAAAGTGGTGGTGCTGTTTTTTAAAAGCAAATAAACATATTATTTAATTGTTTTCATATAAGATGCACAAGAAGGGAGATAAAATCACCAGCAGTCCCAAGTGGTACAGAATCATAGAATTGTAGAGTTGGAAGAGACCCCAAGGAATCTCAACTAGATCATAATAAAATACAACATGGACACAGGTGCAGCATCCCAGTGAGAACTCAGCTAAAAAGTATTTCTTTAGTAATATGAAGGTACCAACTCCTAGGGGCCGAGGTCCCTTCTCCTACAATGAAATATTTGAGGGGGCTGCCCCCAAAGTTGGTGGTCATTGCCATTCAAATGGTGTGTGTGTGCCGTGTCGTGACTGATTATGTAGAGCGGAGATTACCTGCCCCGCCCAATATTTTATTCAAGTTGGCACCCCTGGAAGGTGCTGTGTCTCTGGCAGTGGTCTCTGGCTTCCATTTTTTTCTGTCTAATGATGCATCCTTTGTGCCAAAGATACTGTATCCCTGAGCATGTGAATGCAGGTGAACTGTGGTCTAGTGAACAGAAGTCTACGTACTGGAAACTGTCACCTCTCAAGGTCACCCCTTGTTGCCTGCCCCGTCCTTCCTTGTACCCACTGTTGTGTTTCTCATCATTGATGCATAAAGTGAAACTAAACTATAGAAAGGAAACACCTGGTTGTCTACCCTGCAATTCCCTTGCCATGCTAATATGGGAACTGGGAGCTATTTATGGGAAGACTTGGTGGGCAGGAGAGGAGGGGATACTACCCTCACCCACTCATTCTGCACTTCAAATGCCTACTCAGGACAATTTGAAAGGTTGGCTTTCTTCCACTTCTGGTGGGACATGGAAAGAAGTAAGTACAGTATAGCAAGAGGGGGAGAGATTTGGAGGAGTGAATTATCTGGCACTTGTTTCCTCCCTCTAAGTTTTCTACAAGGGCCCCATTTCACGCACAAGTCATGCATTACTCAAAGCAAAGTGAAAAGGCCTGCCGTGAATATATTAAGGAAGATACATTGCATCAAGGTGTGTATTTCAAGAGAATAGTTGTATGCCTTAATAACTGTAGCATGGTTGTCAGCAGGTGATGGTTAAGCATTGTGGTTTTCTTTCATTTGTGTTTTTTTTCCCCTAAAGCAAAGGTGTTTGGGCCTTTGGACCTTTTAACACAGAGCCCATAAAATTTATTATAACAATCAGAGCTCAGTGTATGGAAAAAATGTGTTAGCCTCAGTGCTCCTCAGGAGTCTTTGCAACTGAGTCTTGTTTTCCCCCCAATAGTGCAATCATCTGCATGTTTACTCAGAAGTAAGTAACTAATGTCCAGTAGACCTTACTTCTAGGTTAGTGTGTGCAGGATTGAAGTATTAAATGCTTACTGTACATTGCAATCCTACATATAAATTCAATGAGACTTGTTCCCAGGCATTTTAGGATTGCAGCCTTAAAGTACTATTAGGGCAGTATGACCTTTGAAAGTAGTTAATATAGGTATCTGTGCCATGGAGAACATCTGCTCTCCTGCTTTCATAGTCAGATGGCACATATTTTATTATCCAATATCCCTTCCATTGAGAAGCAACAATAAAGTTAAAGAACAACATGGTAAAAAACTATTCTGTAGACCAAGAAGCAGCAATCAAAATGAATTGTTGTAGGTACTTTTCCAGAATCTGCCTCTCATAAAACTCTAGACTTTTATTTTGATATTTTTATAAGCCTCACCGCTCAGCACCTCTTCACTGTGACTTCATGATCTGCTTTGGCAAAGGACTTTACTCTTCTGTCAACAGCTCTGGACCTCTAACCTGGCAAGAACCAGCCATGTATGCATTATGCATGCAAACATGGGATGCAAAGACCATTTTAGGTGCATCAAATGGCCTATGCAGTATAGAATTTTGGACTTTTCTCTGTCTCTTCAATAGTTCAAGCCCCATCCCCGGTAATTTATTACAAGCTGTTTTTGAAATTCTTCTTATGAAGCAGTTAGCGATATAACATAGGAATCTGCTACTTAACAGAACCAGTTCCCATCTTTGGTCCATACCCCTTGCAGCCCTGGGCACCTTGGGAAGGAAGAGTATCATAGACTCCTGGAATCTTAGATTTAGGATAGGCATTTAATAAATAAATAAAATAAAATCAATACCATGCAGAATTTGTGATCCACTGAACCAGCAGCCAAGTATGGTGAACTACAACGGACTAAATGAAACTCCTATTTTCATGTCTGGTTGGGAACTGGAAAAATAGGCTGGCAGTCTCAAGTGGAACTGCTACATGTGATGTATTCAATAAAGGGAATACATCACATGAAGGGAAAAGAATAATTGGTCACCGTCCGGAAATATTGCCATTCTCATTTCTGTTTTATAATGGTGTGACTAGACTTTTGACAAATGCTATCTAAAGTGATCAAAATACACATATCTTCAAGATCTGCATGGGTTGCCGGATTGTTTTTAGGTCCAGTTCAAAGAACTGCTTTCATAGAGAAAGTGTTTTTGTAGTGGTAGCAATCTCCCTCTGAAACTATATCTCTCGGGGTGGAGGTAACACCATGCCTTTTTTAGAATAGTGGTTTTTATAATAGTGTAGACCTTTGGGACAGTAGAGAAAGAATTAAACTGGTGCATTTCCTGATGATTCTATGGACTGAACTGCAGTTTTGTTTTCATTGCTGCTGCTGATTTTATTGTTTTTATTGTGTAATATTATTTATCATGAGTCACTCCAAGAGTCTGTTGGGCTGATAATGAATACAGGATCCAAATTTAAGAACTGAACAAACAAACAGACAGATGGACCATCTGGGAAAGAAAGCTTGAACAAAAGGTTTTCCCAGTCTCTCACCTTCAGAACATGCTCAAATAGAAATTTCATTCTGTAAAGAGTTCATTTCTGGGCTCCTATTTGGTAGTTATAAGAATCGCTCTCACTATAACTAAGTGGGGAACCAATATTATATAGACATATTCTTTGCCTACAATGGATGGTTTCTAAACACAGACATAATCAAACTGGATGGCTTTGTTTTGCTCAGTATATTAATATTGGTTTGGAATATAGCAGTACGTTCTGTTTTCTTCAGACACACATGAATCAAGATAAAGTATTTGTATAAAATGCTGCCCTGGTGTATCATGACTTTCCTGACCTATTTGAGAACAGCACAAGAATATACAAAAGAAAGGCTCAGTTTTGCCATTAGTATTTTGGCTAAGATCAGCTGTGGAACAAAATGGAGGAAGTTTCCATGGCTACAGTGGGAGTTATACCTTCATATACCATAATGAAGATTCTCTCTGTCCCCTAAGAAGACAGTGGGGGAGAAACCAATTTACTGCAATGTTAAGGCACTCCCTATGCATGTGTGTTTCATTAGCAAAGCCAATGATTCTATGCTGTGGATTCATTGCTTTCAATACACGTTTGTGGTAAGAGACAGACACTCTTATCCTGAAACTTTTACTTTTACATAATGAGTCTTAAATCAAGTTGATGCCCCCCTTTTGTGCCAGCCCAGCAGCATTTCTCAGACCAGTGTGGCTGTTAGTGATACATGCTCAGAACTTGATTTACTTTCACCCCTTACTCAGTTTCTGTTGAGAAACTGGCATGTCTTCTCAATAGCTGAATTTCACTCTGGTCTTAGTATTCCCTTTGCAGTGTGACCAAAGCTACCATACATTTTAGTCCATTTCACCATCACCTGCCCCACAATTTTATTTTATTTTTATTTCCTTGTTGCTGTCCTAGAATATTCATTAAACCAGTGGCTCTCAAACCTTTTTCTGTGGGCCGCTCTTTCAGAATAAAAATTTGCTTGTGCCACACTGAATTTTTTATTTATAAGAAATACCGGGAGATTGGAAAACAAAAAGAAACAACTCCTAGCAGTGCTTGATTTGCAACACGGAACACAACTGCTTTATAATATGATCATAGGGCACCCAGAAAGCATAAAACAATGAAGCTACATAAGAACATGAATCGTTCCCAAAATATAATTAAGCACTATCCTCTTACATATGTACCTTAAGTATGCATACAAACTCAATGAGAGGAGTGAGCTTGCTTTGAATGGGTAATCTCATTTATATTAGGCCTAATTTGAGACAAACAAACTCCGCTACTGGTGTCAAATTAAACGAGTCTTCTCCAGTCTTCTCTGTTTGAATGGCAATTCTGGATCACAAGCAGATTCACTTGATGCTTTTGCTCTCATTTTGAAAAGATAGCTATCCATATTCTGCAAATTTTATTTATTTATTTATTTATTTACAATTGCACCTTGATTTTTGAACAGCTTAATTCCCAAACGTTTTGGCTCCCAAACATCGCAAACCCAGAAGTGATTGTTCCAGTTTGCGAACTATTTTTGGAAGCCAAACATCCGACGGAGCTTCCTGCAGCCAATCAGAAGCTGTGTTTTGGTTTTCAAACATTTTGGAAGTTGAACGGACTTCTGGAACGGATTCCATTTGACTTCCAAGGTATGACTGTACTATGCTACACTGAAATAATGTTAATTGTTGTAAGGTTT
Source organism: Podarcis melisellensis (assembly GCF_964234715.1). Lineage (NCBI taxonomy): Eukaryota > Metazoa > Chordata > Lepidosauria > Squamata > Lacertidae > Podarcis > Podarcis melisellensis. The sequence goes on along the minus strand of NC_138531.1, from coordinate 6,242,065 downwards.
CATCACACAGTGTGTACCCTTCCCAAACCCACAGGATACTATGCTAATGCTTGAGATTTTACAGTGCAGCCCTAACCATGCCTACTCAGAAGTCAGTCCTGTTGAACTTAGTAGGGCTTACTCCCATGTAAGTGGGGCTAGAACTGTCGCCGTAGTTTCCTCTTTCCTCTCATGCTGCTGTGTTAGGAATGGGAAACCTTCAGTTACCTTTTCAAACGTAATCAGAAAGGTTGCCAGTCCATCTGCAGCTTCATTTGCAAGGTAGAGAAAGGTGTTGAGCCAAGGTCCACTAAAGGCAGCCCTCTGGGGAATGCGAGATTGAACAAAGCTAAACTGCTGAGATGGAAAAGAGCTGTGATCAATCTAAATTTGGATTAAACCGAATATATTTTGCAGCCTTTCGTCAAGACTGCTGAATTTCATTTCCTTCTTCAAATATGCAGAAGGAAGACTCGCCCAGTAGAGCAAAGAGCTTGAGTTTAGCTGTGCACCTTTGAAATAAAAAGTGGTCAAGGCTCCCTCAGAGCCAGGACAGGGTTGTTAGCAGCAATGCCTGAATCCAGACCCAGAGTGAGAGGTTTCCAGTTCAGGATACCAGAGATCAATCAATGGATCAGATGTCTAGAGTACAGAAGGCAAAACGTTAACACTATTTTAACCTGATAAAGTTAGGAAGTTAGACTCTGAGTATTGTGGCTGATACAACCCAGAGGGATTTTATGCTCTCTGCTTGCTGCCTTTGCTAAACAGCCCTGGTCCATTCTGTGTCTGTGCCTGAAGTGTCTCTGAGTCCTGAAATAGCCCAGTAGACTAGGTTTCAGCTTCAGCCCCAGCAGTACTACAGGCTTTTGAAGAGATCAGGTCACTTTGTCCATAAATTATCATGGCTGTCACTTGGTATGAATAACACCCACTTCATGGGTCATGAAACTGGAGATGATTTCTTAAGTTTACAGAGGAAATAGGTGAAATAGGAGGGAACCTTGGGGATTACTGATGGTGGCAGCAGCATGGCATGCTTTTGCCAACAGACACTCTTTTATTTTTATCTATTCCTTGGCCCATAAGTAATTTGGAACACCACTGTGTGATGATGTAGCCTCATTCTCAGGTGACTTCTAAGGTGTGTGGGAAACAGCCCTAAGTTTGCCACTGCATATTATCAAGAACTGGTCACTAGACTTCCTTGTTTATGTACTCCATCAAATTCTGCACTGAAAATCTGACTCTGAACTTTGCCATTCAACTCATGTCAATAATTCTTTACAGTTCTAAATTTATCAGGGTTTTGGTTCAGCACTAAAGTACTAGTTCACACATCCGTGACTGGAGTCCTGGAAATATAAGTTGGGATCTCAGTTCCAAACAGCTTTTGTTTGTTTGCTTGTTTATTTATTTTATTGCATTACCAATCATAATGTTTTTGCAGTGGGAAGACCATGACCTTGAAAACTTCACACATTTCTGCATTTTCTGCGATAAGAGTTTACTACAGCACTAGCATATCAGATGAGGAATTTAGACCACAGTTGTAATAATGGTTTCATTGTAAGAGTGCTGTTAGAGAAGTCTGCCTTTTTGTTTTGTTTTGCTATTCAATATATTCAGTAACATGGCAACATTGAAGGCTGATCTGTTCATTTTTGTCTTGTTTTGTTATTGTTCACAAGTCTGCAAAGAAAAAGCTGACAAACCATTAATTTTTTTCAAATAAAATAATCGTGGATACTTGAAATAAACCTATAGAGAAAGATTGCTGAAAGATTTTTGCAGTCATTTGTCAGAAATAAAACATGGTTGAACAACCTTGCATGCTTCTTTGTTCTTGATCAGCAAGAACGTTTAATCCAGACACACCGAAAGCCGTTTGTGTGCTCTTGCGCCATCTAGCATACATACAAGGAAACAGTTCTCAATACAGATTATTTGAAGAGGATGAATATGAAATTGTACAGTTGGCAGCACAATGGGACTAGAGTTCCCCATGCAATCTTCATGGTTCCATAAGGCAAGTATATGCACAGTCATATAACTACAGCTGGACAAGCTCCCCCCTGTTCATGTCAAAGCTGAGCTGTTTACCCCAAAGTCAATAACTATTTATGTATCCTGAACCAATCCAAGCAGCACTTCAGAGCAGCCGTCAGCAATGCAATGGACACGTTGCTCCATGGCTTTATTAGATGGCTGTTGAACAACTGCCCCAAGGGAAAGAAGGGGTAAGAGTCAAAGACCCACCCTCTTACCCTATTGATTCCCGTTGGCAATGTGTGTCATGAGAAACTGACAGACAGTGATATTCAGAAATATTCTAAGAACTTCCTTTCCTATACTGATGTGTTTCTCCCCAGGATTAATGCCTAAATTAAAACCCCCTGACCAGTTGCTGCATGTCAGCTTGAAACTGGCGCTTATGTTGTTAGTTGAATATGTTATGCATCAGTGATTGGGTTTTGCTCCATGAACCATTGGCAGGTGGGTAATAAATGGAATTACCTATCTCTGTCTTCTGTGTGCTTCTTGCTCAACCTTCGGTCACATAGGTGATAGCAATCTGTTTCCTCCAGAAAGAATTTTGCTAGCCAGCATGCTAGTGAAATATAGCAAGTGAGCTACCTGCAAGGCCTCGTGCCAATACTTAATTTAACCTGCATTGCCTTTGGGAATAGAAAGCAGAGTCATTCTGGCCTGCTCTTTCCTCTGTGGTTTCCTCCGTTTCATTACGTTGTGAGAATTGCATTGACCTTTTGCTTTTATTTAAGTTTAATTTTATATGGCTGTGGGCTTGAAAATGAGACTTCAGTCGGATACAGAATACACACTAACGTGTTGATGAACTATATTGACACAGTGGTTGTATTTCTACTTTGAAGTGGTCTCAAAAGGAAAGCTTCAGATTGAGATGGAAATACATACCAAGTGCTTCTGTAAACTGGTGCTATATTTCTGTTTTGGGGAATAGGGAAGATATCTAAGTGGGCTAATCATTCAAAGGTTCAGAAACATACTGCATTTCTCAAAGGGCAATGTGAGGAAATCTTAATCAGGTTCTGTGAGGAACAAAAATTAAAAAATGGCTGCTTCCTAATTTCCTGACTTCTCCCACAGTGCAAACAATTAATGATACAGCAAAATGCCGTCATGTAATTTTGGTGCCCTGCATTTGAACTTAAATTTGATTTTAGCTAAAATATAAGGATTATGCTATTCAACTAAACTGTGCTAACTTCTTTCAAAATTCCTTAGAATTGTAGCCAGGCAGAAAATCTCTGTTTTCCATAACATTGTGCTAGGCAAATTTTGTTGGCAACTAGTGAAGTTGTCGAATATTGTAATGAGGTACTTTGAAATAGAAATTTGATATGCTCATAAACATACCATTTTCTGAATTGGCCCAATTTCTCCCCTTTAGTTCTTACCTTACTTGAATAGTACAATAAGTCAAGCCAGGAAATAACTCATTCATTACTTACCAGGCCTGAAATGGTGATGGCAGTACAGCATTTCTCTTTCTGGTGCTTGGAGTCCCCAGAAGTGCCCAGAGTGCTGGGGAATGTATTACCCAGCTTCCTGCAAATCTAGCAGAGATTCAAGCTGGTTGGTTGGCTGCCATCCTTCTGTCTCAGGAGACGATGGAAGAGTGAGCCTTTGAAGATGAGGTCAAACCATTGGAGAATTACAATGCTTGCTGTGGTGTTAGGGACTGGCTGAATAAAGAGGAGTGGTGGTGGGAGCTGTTAGCCCAAGAGCCCCCTAAGGAGGGATCTGAAGATGACACTGAGAGCTGGGAGCCTGTTGGTGGGGCACTGAGGACCAGTCAGCAGAAGGGATGAGCTGAGAGCTGATAGAAGCAGGAGAGTTGAGTGATCAAAGGTGTGTGTCAGGAGAAGTTGGACCCTCCAGGAGAGGAGTAGAAGCTGAGTGTCACAGCATGAGTGCAGACAGGCCCCAGTCCTGCTGACTCTCCTCTTCCTTTGACTCCTCACTCAAGGAGGATCTTGCATGTTGCTGAGCAACGCATCAGACAGGCCCAAAGGAGGAGCCCATGTCTCAATGCAGCTTTTGTCTGCTTGGCAGGGATCCAGAGGAGAGGGGATGCCTGGAGCTTAGTTTCAGCAATGCCTTTGTTGAGTTAAGATGAACTGGGGACATTGCTGTCTTGTTTTTCTGCTAATAAAAAGCTAATAGCATTCAGTGCCTTCCATGTATGTCCAGTGGATAACCTGGCTCCTTGACAGCTCCTTGACAGGTGGCTGTAAAGCCCAATATGGAAAAGACCAAACCCAGGATATGTGTTGAAACACCAGAAACTTCTCGCCACTCAGAGATTGAGATGCATATAACAGCACTGTTGAGTTTGATAGGACTATATAAGATAGGGCAGTAGTAATTGTTCAGCGGTATGAAGTATTTGCCTGCACTAACTTGTGAAATGCATACTACATGATTTTATCTTATTCTCTGGAAGTTTGTTGTCTCTTGCTTTATCTTTTTCTTGAAAACTCATCTGTTTAGTTTTCTCATGACCATGATCTCCACAAGGCTGCAAGCTCCAGAGAATTCTCTGTGAGAAATGGATATTCAACAGATAATTTTAAGTATGATAATACTCAGCTGAAGGAAAAAGTAGAGCAGAGCAAAACATACCTACATTTAAGAGATTTCCGCCTACTCTGTGTAATATTTGCTGCTATAAATTCTGTATAATTATTCATACAAAACCGTGGCTGTGTTCTACTCTTACATGAAAACAAAGTGCCTGCTATAGTGCTGTCGTTTCTTTTCTAACCCTTTTCACATAGTTCAAAACTGTCTGTAATCAACTTGAGGAGGTATAGAAGGGTCAGAAAACTAATGTTAGTACAGATTATCTTTACACATTTGTAGACCACTACAGCCCCTGAAAGTGATTAGCCTTTCTTTTCTATTGAAAATATATCTCAGAAGAAAGTAGTAATTTTTTTACAAAAAAGTTTTGAACGAACACACAATGATTTTCTGGCTTTACAACTTGCCACTCCAGCAGCAAGACAGGAGAATGTTGTAAAGCCATGAAATCATACTTTAATTGCATAATATTGGGAGAAAACAACCCTACCTACAACAGCTGAGTTTAGAGCTATCTGCAAATCTCCAGCCATAGTAAAATAACACACTATGCATGACTAGGGGGAAAAAATACACTGTAAACTGACAGACAATTGGAATTCTTTCATTGTAGTACTGAAAAAGAAAATATGTGAAGGAACCTTTCAAGAGAAAGACCAATATTGTGTATATTTTTTTCCGGTGGGCTCCTTCTTCCTTGTAAGATTAATTGCACCAGAACCAAGAAACAAGCCACAAATGTCATTGGACCTTTAGATGACAAATGTGTGAAAGGATTACTGAAGGACCTTAAGGAGACTGCAGAGAAGCTTAATGACCCAAGCCAAGGGGCTACACTGCAGGGCATTGTGGTGCCAAGCCAAAGGGGGCGCTGTAGCAACTATGACATAGTGCCTGCACAGAATGGAAGGGGGGGTTAATTTTGGCATCGCAAGGGTGCCACTGAAATTGGAGAGACCAAGTTCTGCCCCTGATATTTTGGTAGCAGGAGACTCACAGATGCTCAACCACCTTCCTCCTTGTTTTAGCAGTCCCATATAGATAGTAGTAATAAGAGCATACCAAAGCTGCAGCACGTGGCTGAGGGCTGTGTTTGATTCACAGGTTGGGGAGACCATAATTAGGGCAGTCTGGAATGGTTAAAAATCACTCCATACAGAGCAACCTGACCATTTTCAAGGATGTTCCCACCTGATCGGATTTGTTCCAAGACACAGATTTCCATGTGCTGGTGGAATAGCCAAACCTCCCCGCGTGCAGCAATTTATAAATACGAAAGCTGGGCTTTAGACTTACTCCCCACATTGATAACCTAACATAAGATTTAACTTTCTATTTAATATTGATATAGTAGCTTCTCAAAGTGTTTAGCATACAGATTTCAGTAATCCTTGCAATTATCTTACTCATAGATCACTCTTTTAACAATGCTATTATTTTATGTAAGCCGCCTTGGGGATCCTTCAGGATAGAAAGGCAGAGTTGAAATTAAGCTAATAGGCAAGTAAATATTCATAATTCTCAGTAACAGTTAAAATGATGCCCCAATCTATTGATATTATATAGTAGGATTGTGAAATATCTATCTAAAGTGGCCATTTCATAACCCAAATTAGCATACCAATTATAATTATCTTAAGAGCAGCGGGTGGGAATGAAGAGAAGCCTGACCGATGCATTTAAATAGACTGGAACTTGTCATCCATATGCAAGTATTTTGGCAGGTTTTTTGCATATAAATATCCATCAAAAACAAAAAACCCTTTCTCTTCAAAAATCCTTTGAGCAGCCTTAGCAAAATGTATGCCAGCCACAGCACTCATTGTCATCTCCATCATATCAAATCCTTACCTCATGCAGATATATTCTTCCTCTCTATTGGAATTGACATTCTCAGGGGGCTGAGGTGAACGGTGACAAACAGCAGCAGACACCTGCAGACAGCATAGCCCCAGTGGTATATGAGCATGCTCTCAATTGGAAGTGACATCCTTGGTAGGTGAGGGGAACATGTGGAGACAGATATAAGGTGCAGGTAAACTCTCCAAAAATGCTGCAGATCCAGTGGAGACATGGTGAAAGGAGCTTCCAATACACTGTAGTCTTTCCATGAACTCTGTGACATATGTCTCCAAAGAGATCAGCACACATAGTAGACTTGTGGTTAGAGAGGCTCAATTGGAAGTTGCTCCCTAGTGTGTATTTATAAACCCTCATTTCTTGTTAACAATTTAGCATGTTCACCATGTCAAACACAGGCATGTAGAAGAAGCGAAGAGTCTTGTGTCACCTTAAAGACTTGAAGATACCACAAGACTCAACAGACTGACATGGCCACTCCTCGGGCAATTGGCATGCACGTAGCAGTCACATTTTCTGCCCAACATCTGCATCAGTTCTTAGGAAGATTTTGTTGCATTAATGGCCTGACAGGAACTTCACTATACCTTACTGAATTGGGAGGTAATATAAGAAACAAAACATAGGAGAAGACGGCACTGTTGCTTCTCTTCTTGAAAATGGGGTCTTTGCTGGCTCAGGGAGGAGTTCATACTGTGAGCTCCTCCCATTTGAGCCTGTGGTTTCTTTGATATCTTTATGGTACAGGAAGGGGTGTATGGAGTTTTAGGGGAAAGGTAGTTAGGTAGTTAAGGGATGTGGGTGGCACTGTGGGTAAAACCTTAGCGCCTAGGACTTGCCGATCGCATGGTCGGCAGTTCGAATCCCCGCGGCGGGGTGAGCTCCCATCGTTCGGTCCCAGTTTCTGTCCACCTAGCAGTTCGAAAGCACCCTTAAGTGCAAGTAGATAAATAGGTACCACTTTATAGCGGGAAGGTAAACGGCATTTCCATGTGCTGCTCTGGTGCCGGTTCGCCAGAGCAGCTTCGTCACGCTGGCCACGTGACCCGGAGGTGTCTGCGGACAGCGCTGGCTCCTGGCCTCTAGAGTGAGATGAGCGCACAACCCTAGAGTCTGTCAAGACTGGCCCGTATGGGCAGGGGTACCTTTACCTTCTTACCTTTAGTTAGGGGAGAAATTCCATGTTCCTTCTGGGGTAGTTTGCGCATCTTTGATCTCCACCCTCTACTCACCTGTGGCTCCTAGAAGCTGTCAGCATGCAATGGCGACCATACCCCGGGAACAGCTTTGACTGGCTGCATAAACCAGATGAGGGTAGCCAATGGGTCTCAACCCTTGGTAAGTTAGGGACTTCTCCTGCATGCAAATACAGGCTCTGGTGAACTGAGCGGACAAGACCAATAGTGGGGCTAACAGTCCAAAAGGCAGATTCTGCACATGCTGTAGAGAGAAGAGAGGGACAGATGAAGCTCATCAACCTGGGAAGGTAGCCCATTCTAGGAGAAGGAAAACTCTGATCCTAAACCTCTGCTGCCTTACAGGGTATCCTCAGGAGAGGAAAGGGCTAAGGAGCAAGATCTACACAAATTTGGAGTGGAGTCCCTAAGGCAGTTGGATGGCACCTGGATATCCTGGATATCCAGCAATTCCTGCAGTCCAGCTGGTGCTAAACTTATTGCTCTGCTTTCCTTTGGACTCCATCAGGAATCTGCTTGTGCTCCTGGGGCAGTGTGCCCAGGGGTGGGGTGCACCGTGGGGCCTCCAGAGTCTGCCTACCTCCTCCCACTCAGCTGCCCTACAGCTGGGGGGGAGGCAGTGGGCGGACCATTTGGGCACCCTAGTCTCTCCCAGGAGAGATGCGTGGCTCTGGTGCACTGCAGGCCCCACAGTGAGTGCCGCCCAGCATTTTGTCACCCCCCAGTCCACCCCCACTGCGCCCCCTTCCTCCGCCACTGTGAGCAGCCCAGGACCTCCACACACACACTGCCAAGGCTTGTGCTTTGGAGAGGTCACTTTGGTGCTGCTAACACAGCAGTTTGACTTTACCCTGGAGGCACACTCCATTATCTCTCCAGACAGATGGATGCCAACAACAACAGGAAGGAACCTCATTTCAGCATGAATATGACTGGTATGTCTAGAATATTTTTAGGTCTGATTCTTACTGAGGTACTAAATCTGTGTCTGGAGTCACATACCACTTTAGGCTGCATGTGGGACTTGTTTATTTGAATGCTTTAATATGCAGGAGTATTCTCTTCACGTGAAAAATGTGAGAGAGAATGGTTTGGGCACGCTTTCTCCCTGGTGTGATGGTTTCATTCCTTCCCATTTTGTATGGAGAAGAACTGAGATCCCAGTTGTAGGCTGGTGTAGCCCAGACACATAAGAATGAATAAACGACTTAATAACCAAAAAACCCCAAACATAATACTGTGAGTCTGAGGACTAGTTCATACTTTTACAAGTATGTAGGCTTCACGTAGAGCATGGAGCTTGTGTGCACCTTAATTTGTCCCTCATGCTATTTAATATTTACATGAAACCACTGGGAGAGGTTGTCCGAAATTTCATGGTTCAGTGTCACCAGTTGGCTGATGACACCCAGCTTTGGGGAACTGACTGCTTTTAATGAAATGGCTGGTGTTGTGCTGTTTTTGTTGTAATTATATCTTAATTGTATTTATTGTAATTATATCTTATTGTAAATATATCTTAAATAAATATTATACAGTGGTACTTCAGGTTACATACGTTTCAGGTTACAGACTCCGCTAAGCCAAAAATATTGCTTCATGTTAAGAACTTTGCTTCAGGATGAGAACAGAAATCATGCTTCGGCGGCACAGCAGCGCCGGGAAGCCCCATTAGCTAAAGTAGTGCTTCAGGTTAAGGACAGTTTCAGTTTAAGAACAGATCTCCAGAACGAATTAAGTTCTTAACCTGAGGTACCACTGTATATGTATATAGTTTTAATTCGATAAATGTTTAATTGTATTTTAATGATGTGTTTTTTTCTATTTTTTATCTGTTCTTATTTTTATCTGTAAGTTGCATTGAGCCAGTTCAGGGAAAAGGTGGGGTACAAAGAAATATAAGACAGACAGTAACCATTTCATGTGGGGGTTCTGTTCCCAGCCCCCCTGTGCATTGCCAGAGCATGTATCAGTGTGCTCTGCCCTGTTACACTCTGTTCTGACTCTCTCCCATCCTATTCATCCCATTCCGCCCCCCTCATCCTCTGTTCTGCCTTCTTCCAGGTGCAAAAGGACTCACGCATTGGCAACCACACGTCAGCTGGATGTACCTAAAATGGTCACTGCCTGTAATATCAATAATAGGAATAATAATAGCCTTGCTGTACCCAGGTCCTTGTGGGGTGTGTGTGTGTGTGTGTGTGTGTGTGTGTGTGTACATCCATATGCAAGTAAGCCCTATTAGCATGATCCAGCAACCACTTCTCCATAGCAAATGATTTGCATGTACTGTATGCATATGGCATCCATATTCACAGATGGCACAGTCCCACTCAGTAGTGGGTGGCACATTTACCTAAACTTTCTCTGCCCAATTTGCTGCTACATACCAGGATGGGGAATATCAAATTTGGCAAAGGTGTCAGCAGAAGAACTGCATTAGTTCTGCCAGCACATTTTCACTGTGCCAACCTCTCCACTGCTTTGCTGCTCTCCCTCCTTGACCCAGTATGCAGCAGTGACCCTGCTGGAGAAAGAGCAGGTAAGCAACACAGTTCCACTGACCCGTAGATCCTTCTCACATCTACTATCGGCAATCCAGGTGTCCCCCATCTTATATTTGTGTGGTTGGTTCTTCCTGCCTAAGTGCAGGACCTGACATTTGTCCCTCTTGAAATTCATTTTGTTTGTTTTGGGCCCAGTTCTCCAATCTGTTAAGGTCATCTTGAATCCTGATTCTCTCTTCTGTGGCATTAGCTACCCCTCCCGGTTTGGTATCATCTGCAAAATTGATGAGCATCCCCTTAATCCCTTCATCCAAGTAGTTAATGAAGATGTTGAACAACAATGGGCCCAGGACAGAACCCTGCATCACCCCACTTGTCACTTTTTTCCAGGGTGACGAGGAACCATTAATGAGCACTCTTTGAGTTCAGTCATTCAATCAGCTGCATTGACATTATACAACAAAGACACTACAGTCATATTCATCAAGGTAGAATCTACCCTTTAAAACAAATCTTCCAGTTTATAAAGCCTCAACTGCAACAAATAAGTTTGATAGAAAATAAAAGTGAATTCTGACTCAAGTGCTTTTGGAGTAGCTCACAAACATTTATTTTCCTTGTAAATTATTGGGACTTTTCATTTCAAAAATACTTGAACTTTAAAGGAAATGAGAACCGGTGAGGAAATGTTCGGTATGTAAATAACCACAGTAACATTTACATTAATACCATCCCGGCTTCATGTGAAGTAGCATCTTATTTCCAGCAAGGAGCTTTTTTTCCCCTTCCCCCCTTTAAGGGGAGATTACAAAATAGCATCTCTCCCAACCTCAATATTTCTTCCCTGTAATAAAAATCTCCCTAAATAGTATTAATCTGGATGGTATGGAGGCAGGTCAAAATAGCAAAACTCTATCTAGCATCCATTTTCACTGCAATTTGGAAATATGTTCTTATTTGTGGTATTTTATTCACTACTTGTGGGATCATAAAAATAAGACCAATAATAATGATTAATTTTTACTGCTCAAATAAAACTGGTCAATAAAACTAATTTGATGCTAATCTAGATGCAAAGTGTACTGAAATTGGATACAATGTATTTTACAGTAATCCTGTTTTACTCTTAGAACTATGACATGATGTTTTCCTCTCTAACTGAACTCAATTTCTGTAGCTCATTCTTTGAAAATGGAAGCTAAACATCTATCAGAGACGCCACAAGACATCTTTATTTGGTTGCAGAGTTGGTAGTTTAGGGGAAGCATGGGATTATTTATGTCAACATTTTAGCATATTACCTCTCTCACTCCTGGTATACTGCTTCTCAGCTTGGAAGTCTGATTTAGATATCACTCTCTATCAAGTTTCCTTAAATGTAATGGAGACAGGTCAGTATAAGGACATGGTTTCCACTAATAACAGAAAACAGAAAAATGATTCTGCCCTGCCTCCACCCAAATTTTCAAGTATGGCAGAGGTTGAGAGTTGCGTCTGTGCAGTTCCCACAGAAAGGCTGTGAAGGAGATTTCCCTATATTCCTATACCCTTCCCTCCTTTTGTTACTACACCACCAGTGTATTACCTTCATGGGTGAAGGATGGGAACTGAGCTGCTTTAGACAGACAGTATAAAATCCTGGGTTAGCCAGGCTTCTATAAATACTGGGATCTAGATCCTCTGCCCTCACTTTATCAAGAGAGCATGCCCTTCTGCCTTATTGACATCTGAGCCCTGCTCTCAGATCCAGTAACAAACCAGGACCTAGGATGAAGAGAGAGAGAATGTACTCTCCCAGTCTAAATTTGGGTATTTATGGTCCCAGCCAGGTCCTATCACATGCAAATTCAGATAATTATAGGCATGTTTCAAATGCTCCTTCTGGGGTAAGGTGCTCAAATGTGCTGAGACATCTTGGTCTCTGGCATTCTTTCATGAAATGGATTATTTAGCTTTAGTCCTGAGTTTGGGACAGAGGTGATTATGGTCATACTGACTGATTACCTACATTAGGAACTGGGCAGGAGTGTGCATTCCTGATGGGTCTGCTGGATCTTTCAGTGGTTTTCACTGCCACTGACTGCCAGACAAGGATGGGTCTTAGGGGCATCTTTTATGTTGGTCCCAGTCCTCCCTAGGAGGTCAGATCAAGAAAGTGGTGGTTGCTGTGGGCTGCAGAGCAACAGCAAAGTGTTAAGTGGGCAAAGCTATGTGGGCCAGGAAACCTACCCTGTAGTCCCTAAGGTAGCCTGCCGCCCTCGGACATGCTTTTACTGTTTATAATGGCTTATTTATTGGTGATAGTTTTATCTTTGAATGTTGTTAGTTGGCTTGAATACCACTCTGGTAAGTGGAAAGGTGGGGGATACTATTCCAGTAAGTACTGAAATATGAACCCCACAAATCCCTTAGAATTTAGCTCAGAAGATATTTGGGTGGCTGCTCAGAGCTTCTTTTCATGGCCATTTCCCAGTGTCTGTGAGAGAGCTATGTGAGGTAATGGTGCTCAGAATAACTCCATGGTCTTTGAGTATGAGCATGTTCCTGCCACGCAGGAAGCAGCTGATACCATGCTGGTAGATGGTCATAAAAATGACCTCAGAGTTGTACGAACATACGCACACCACTCCATGAAATATCACTAATCTTATCAAAATACTTTTAACTTCCCAGGAAATTCTGGCGCATATATTGCCTCAACAGCCCTCCTGAAATATTGTATGCAGGGTTTTTATATAGGCATAAATGACTCAACAAGGAGAAAGCTAATGGAGGATTAGGTCTTATTAGAGGCAGATTGGCTTGATTTTCATTCAGATTTAATAAAAACCCTTGTATATAACAATAACCACCAGCAGAGAAGGATGAACTCCAGAATTGCCAGCGGATTAGCAAATGCAATGCGAGTCCCATTTTCTTCATTAAAAGGGTCACAATAACTGTAATAATGCTATAATAGAGCCAGTGAAAAGCAGCAAGGGTTAGTTACATATACATATCTTCTTTCCCTGGTGGACTTCCCATTTATTTCTTTGTGCTTCTCTTTATGAATATGCCCCACAAGAGCTTTTGATCTCTCTAACATTCTCTGTTAGAATGTAGGGAAACCTTAAATGCAGTTTTTCAGTCAGATGCTAACCTCTTTCTGAGGCTATTATTCCACTGAAGGGAAATACCGGTAAATGATTTCTTGGTTTTTATTATACAAACATTCTGAACAATCCTCAGTGGAGGATGCCAAATGGTCAGAGGAAAAATTGCTCAGATGAGTGTTTATTTAACCTCGGGCTACTTGGCCATTTTCATGTGTGTATAAAAACCAGACATTGCCAGATTTTACTGAGCAAAGCTCAGCAGCAGCAGCATTTTCACTATGCATGTGTGAACTGCTTAGTCTACCTATTCACACTGAATATGGTTACTAAACTCCATTGCAATGAGAAACAGGATTCCACATATCATATATGAGACTGCAATATGTGTGAGTGTGAATGTTGAGTGTGTTTTCTTCATATTACTGCCAAGAATGTCTGTTAAGCTGAGGGGAGCAGTTAGCCAAACATCGGGAGGGAAAAATAATATAAGTGTAATAAATTATCAGTGAAAATATCAGATTCTACCTGTCTGAGATTCACCTAGAGGTAACTGCAAGGATGGCTGAGTTTCTGTCAGTAGTATCTCCTAGAGTGGTGAATGGCACGGTTTAGCGGGAAGACACTCCAATGAAAATTTCTGTTACTATATGTTTTATATGGCTGCTTCTTTGTATATATTTTAAAAATTTTGTATGTGAATGTTTTAAGATGGTCTGTATCTGTAATGCCTAATAAAGGTTTGGAGAAAGAAAGAAAGGCAATAGATAATTATAATGTGCTTATGGGAAGAGGGTTATTGGTTTATTTTTGTTCTTGTTTTTATTATGTATTTTGTGTCCTCATTTTGTATCTTTATGTTGTGAACTGCCCTGCGATCTTCAGATGAAGGGCCACAATTAATTAATTAATTAATTAATTAATGGTTCTAGTGTGGCTGTGAGAACAAACAAAATCTGAGTCCACTACTACTGCCAGCACCTACCACTGAAACAAGCCAACAGTTTTTGCATACATGTTTTACTTCGAAGATCAGCATGACTCTAACTGGTTAGTTGGACATGGCTTTAAGCCAAGAGAATACATGCTATTTATCCTCGATGATTTTGAACGCGCAATGCAGCACAGATTCTGTTAACTTTTTATAGAATCTGAATATCCAACTAATCTCAGATCTCATTTATGTAATTGTTGGTTTTCAAAAGCAAGTGTCAAGCTATACTTTGCTTAAGAAAGACTGGAAGTGTTTCTGAAAAATTACAGCATGCTAGAAGTAGTTGTTTCCTATAGTGCACCAGCAAATAATACTCTGGATAAACTAAACTCTCGCCCAGCTCCCATCCATTTTTGCTACCATGGCAGGCCTTTGGGCCAGAAGTTCAGGGCCCAACTCACCAGAACTGGCCAGGCGAGGTAAACCTTGCCAACCCCTGATCCAAAGAGTGCCCCTTTAGACCATTTAGTCTAGAGCCCATAAATACCTTGCTGTACTACAACTCCTTTTCACCAGGAGCAAGTGGGTAAGTTAAAAGGAATCTTCACTTCTTCCTTAATATTGGTAGCACTGTAAAGCTTTTATTTAAAAGCATAGATCCCTGATAACAGAGAGAGGACTGCTGTTAGCAATGACAGTAAGGCTGCCTCATTGTCTGCTTAGGCAAATACAGAATTAATTGCCTGCGATATCCCCAGGTACCTAGGTAGGTGAGAACAGAAAGCATAGGAGCCAAGGGGTCTTTGACCCCTCCATAAAATATTTGAGGGGCCAGGCCCCTCAAAATTGATGGGCCATTCAAGTGGTTTGTGTGCATGCAATTATGTGGGGTGGGGTTTACCTGACCCCCCCCCATATTTTATTCAAGTTGGCACCCCTGATAAGGAAGCACTTTGTGTCAAATCAGGAGGAGAAAAGCCAATGGGAGCAAAGCAGTAAATGCCAAGTGATGGTTGTGTTGTGGTTCGAGGACCCGACCCCCGCGAAGTAAAATGAAGACACAGGGACACGTGATATAAGGTTAATGGGCTAGAAAAGGCCACAACTTTATTGATTACAGCAATGAAAAGGTATTGGCTTAGGCATTGGATCGCGAAACAAGTGGGTTTATTCACCAGGGGTTCATCACCAGTTGATGCTAATCCAACTATAGGCTCACCCCTGATGTCACCGAGGGTCGTGCCATGGCCTCCCGCCAAGCAGGCTTCGGACGGAATACACGACCGCCAGATTCCATTAACGGAATACCCCTAGAAATTGAAGGCATAGGCGATGGCCACACCTAGCACTTCAACACACCACAACACATTATTCCAATGCCTAACCTACCCACCAATACCACCAAAAAGTTGTGACGATTGCTACGAGGTAGGCGAAAAAACCAAAAAGCCTAATGCCAAATGGAAAAACTCCTACCAGGCCCCCCGGGCAACCGGGGCGACCAACCTAAGGTCCATAGCAAGGCCAATGACCTAAGCCCTAACTCAAAGGGAGTGGAGGGTGGGTGACTCGCTCAGGACGACAAAGAGAAATGAGGCCGGGGGGGAGGCTGGCACTGCAGCATAAAGGCTGCTGGACACGCCCCCCCATGGCACCTGGTTGGATGGCCACCGGGGGGGGGGGCGTGAGTGCCAGCCAGGTGAGCTGGAGGCAGGGGGCAACGCCCCCTGCTAGGAGCGGTGCTCGGGCTCCCGTCCACAACCACTCCCCTCTCTTTCAGGGAGGAGAGTCTTTGTGGTTCGAGGACCCGACCCCCGCGAAGTAAAATGAAGACACAGGGACACGTGATATAAGGTTAATGGGCTAGAAAAGGCCACAACTTTATTGATTACAGCAATGAAAAGGTATTGGCTTAGGCATTGGATCGCGAAACAAGTGGGTTTATTCACCAGGGGTTCATCACCAGTTGATGCTAATCCAACTATAGGCTCACCCCTGATGTCACCGAGGGTCGTGCCATGGCCTCCCGCCAAGCAGGCTTCGGACGGAATACACGACCGCCAGATTCCATTAACGGAATACCCCTAGAAATTGAAGGCATAGGCGATGGCCACACCTAGCACTTCAACACACCACAACACATTATTCCAATGCCTAACCGCCACCCGAGCTAAAGGCTCGCCGCCAATACCTTCAACGCTGCAACCAATCCCAGATGCTTCTGCTGATGCTAGCTAACCAAATGTCGTTCCCCAGATCCGATAAGTAGACGCCGTCATTCCGGTATAAAGCTTGGTCGCCGATCCGGATACGGTCATGATAAATGACTCGGCCATACATAAAGCGCACCCAACGGGCTACCGCCCGATTTACGAGTTTCCTGGTTCTTTCAATGGCCATACAGCTTTGCGCACTGCGCCAAACAGTTCTTTTCAAGAAGCAGGACCAGAACACCGTTGTTCTGGGACACAAGGCTGCAAATGCATTCAAGTCTCTTTTTATGCTCCACAACAAGTCCACACTCCTTCTGTTGGCGAGGTCATTCTCCCCAAATGAATTGCAAGGATGTTGGGAGGGCCGCACTTGGCTACTTTCTCCCACAGCAATGGCATAAGCTCCTCCCAACGCATGCCTCTTGTCGAAAACCAGGAAACTCGAACACCATGTGGAAGGCCAAGATTGTGTGCAAGGCCGCAGCTCACCGCTTGTACGCGGGCCCAATGAACTATACTGTGGACGCAACTCCACACGCTTCTCCTGAGCATAGCTGGGGGTAAAAGACAGAAAAGAAAAGGCGGATAAGTAGGGTAAAGTGCTGCAGGTCGCATATTAGACTTATAAGCATTGGATTTCCCACCGGCCCATTTCTTTGATCCTGTCCGCCGGTAGCCCCAGGTGCGTGGTTGCGGAGCCAATCCTAAATGAGTGTGCAGCGTACTCCTGGGAGGATAGACCACAAGCCTCAATAGCCTTGCGAAGTACTCTGGTGAATTGGTGCCTCAACAAGGGTGACCCATCTTCATGGACCAGAAACGGACCCGGGCTGGGCGGTCTGAGGTAGAGGTACCGCATAGTGTCCTCTACCAAGCATGGGCCCTGCTGTGCCGACGCCGTGAGCTTAACTAGGACACCCTTACCAGCCTGATCAGTCTTGGACTGACATATACGCACTGTCATGTTAGAATCGGACAACTGCACGTCCTCGCACAGGACAGTTGGACCTCGTGCACTAACTTCAAACACCACCTCACCAACTCTAAGCGCGCCAAAAAGGCGATAGCGTAGCAAATTGACCTGAGTTTTATGCGTATCTGTGATAACAACTCGGAAGGAATCGGCTTACGGCCCTCGGCCCTGTGAGGTTGTAACCTGCCCCAACCCTCAATGGCTCTACGGATCAAGAAGTCGCTACCCGGGTCATGAGCAAATGTAGCATTTGAAAAGAAGCTGATGGCGGCTACATGAATCTTTAACGTTTTAGGAGCACGTCCCAGATCATCGAGATGGGAAAGGTACTGCAAGACATCGTCAGAGGTAGGAGGTACGTCATGTGAGAGCCCAGATAACCCAGACCTGAAACCAAGGAAATCACACCAGGCCTTCTTGTAGGACCTGAGAGTGGAGGGTGCCACGGACGCCAATACTCCCTGTATCACTTGCGTCTCCCACGTTCCACAGGTGCTCCAGAAAGGCAACAGTTGTGCTCCAGGTGCAAGCAACCGGAAGCGAGGTATCGGAAATCGAGACAAGGCTTCGGCTATGTCATTATTGGCTCCGGGTACGAATTTGGCTTTAAATATTATGTTGTACTCAAGGCACCGAAGGACGAACGCCCGCAGAAGGGAGGAGATCCTCTCAGACCAAGATGACTGCCTGGCTAGAATGTTCATGGCCACCAGGTTGTCGGTCCTGAAGCACACGGGGTGATCTCGAAAATCTTCTGTCCAGATGTGAACGGCCACCACTATTGGAAAGAACTCAAGAAAGGTGAGATCCCGCATGATGGCCTGACCTTGCCATGCCGTCGGCCATCGTAGTGCACACCAGCACCCCTTGAAGTACAAGCCAAAGCCTAAGGACCCAGCTGCGTCCGATTGGACCTGGAAGTCTGATGACAGATTCAAGACATCCTGCCATAGAGATACCCCATTGTAGTTCTACAGAAAAGTCATCCATACCTCCAGATCTGCCTTGACCGACCTGGGGAGGCAGACCCTGTGGTGCGGGTGTCTAAGACCAACTGACAGCCTGGCTAGGCGGGCACAGAAGGCGCATTGGAGTGGACCTGGAAATCAGAGGCCAAATTAAGGATTTCCAGCCATAAGGAGACTCCGTTGTAGTGTTCCAGAAATCTGATCCCCATCTCAAAATCCGCCTTGACCGACTTGAGAAGTCTTACTCTATGGTGCGGATGTTTGAGGCCCGCTGACAACCTGGCCTGGTGAAACTACTCTACATGCGAAGTTGAAATGATCTAGCAAGGACTGGACCTGTCTAAGTGTGACTTTTATTATTATTATTATTATTATTATTATTATTATTATTATTTCGGGAAGGGTTTGACGAATTGTTTCCTTAAGGGCAACTATTTTTCCCACTGGCAGGCGGGCGGATTGAGCTGCTGTGTCAAGCTCTATACCCAGGCAAGTAAGATCTGTTGATGGTCCGCCTTATCTGCTGTGAGGGGAACTCCCAGCTCCTGGGCCAAAGCTGAAAAGGCCTCCAGAAGGGAGGCTCGACAAAGAGAAATGAGGCCGGGGGGGAGGCTGGCACTGCAGCATAAAGGCTGCTGGACACGCCCCCCCCCATGGCACCTGGTTGGATGGCCACCGGGGGGGGGGGGCGTGAGTGCCAGCCAGGTGAGCTGGAGGCAGGGGGCAACGCCCCCTGCTAGGAGCGGTGCTCGGGCTCCCGTCCACAACCACTCCCCTCTCTTTCAGGGAGGAGAGTCTTTATGTGATTAATCTCTAATATCGTTCCCCTGGGAAGGCTTCTTTTTCATGAGGTGTCACTTCCCAGACCCAGAAGGCAGGGGCACAGTGTGGGAGGGGAGATGAAGGGACCATAGCCCCAGGCCCCTTTTTTAAGGGTGCACAACCAAGTGCCCCCACAACAGGCTCCCTCTGAGCAACCCCCCTGGCACGCCCCGCTCACCTGCCCCAGGTGGCATGGGCTTATGCTCTGCCACTGCCACATGGCCCTGCTTTTGGGCTTCTTTTAGGTATCTGGGGGCCTCTCTGAGGGCAGAATGTGTTCTGAGACTAGGCAGATAACTACTATGAGCAGGGCTTCTCAGTTGTACCCGACATTGTTTCATATGGATTTGTTTCTGTATGATCTGGTCAATTTGAGCTGTCTTGAGAGCCCTTGCGTGCATAAATTAAATTTTTGTTGGCATCCATCTGTCTCAAGAGGCAATGAAATGTGCCTCTGGGGGTGAAGTCAAACTGCTACATTAACAGCACTGAAGTGGCTTCCCCAGTGCACAGTCTGGGCAGTGTGTATGGAGGTCCTGGCCTGCCCTGACGACAAGACCCATCTCTTGGCCTTGCTGATGTGGTCCAAAGGAAAGCAGAGCAATACGTTTAGCACCAGCTTGACTGCAGGAGTTGCTGGAAGAAGCAACTGTCTTAGGGACTCCAGATTTGTGTAGGGTTTGCTCCTCAGCCTTCTCCTCTCCTGAAGATATCCTGCAAGGCAGCAGAGGTTTCATTCTCCTAGATGGGCTACCTTCCCAGGTTGACAATAAGGCTGACCATGGCAGGAAAAGATCTGGACTCCTCTCTTGAGCAAGCAAATGGTCAACCAATCTGGTCAAAGTGATTGGGCTATAGTAAGACACCCCCACCCTGTTGCATAGCCCAAATACCTGCATTCCTAAGGCCAAACTACAGTGGTACCTCGGATTACATACGCTTCAGGTTACAGACGCTTCAGGTTACAGACTCCACTAACCCAGAAATAGTGCTTCAGGTTAAGAACTTTGCTTCAGGATAAGAACAGAAATTGGGCTCCGGCAGCGCGGCGGCAGCAGGAGGCCCCATTAGCTTAAGTGGTGCTTCAGGTTAAGAATAGTTTCAGGTTAAGAACGGACCTCCGGAACAAATTAAGTACTTAACCCGAGGTACCACTGTATACCATAGATGTTAATGTACATAACAGCAAGCAATTTATTTTTATTTTTATTTTTTTGCTGGAAAAGCTGATAGGGAGTTATTTGCAGGAAGGAAAAGCAACTGGTCAAAACAATAACAAAAAGAACCCTCAATCTATTGTCATATGTATTTGTATGTAATGTGCAGTTTGGCCCTTAATATCCACAAGGCAATGTAAGGCGTGTGGCATAAAACAAAGAATCATGCTCCTTAATTCAGTTTGTGGGTTAAAGCAATTCAATAAGCAGTAACAGCTGTGGCTTTAATCACTCAAGAAATAAACCCTCTCATTATTTCCTGCCGCATATAGAGAGACAGAATGTGATAACTATACACCAAAAGGAAGGAGGCAATCAGTGGGGTATTTATTTCCTTTTATAGTTATGTAGTCTCCTATTTTCCTGTAGAGTAATGTGCACTTTTCAAATTTATTGTTGACTTAGAGGCAGCTAAATATTCATCAGCAAAATTCTAATGATTCTTTTTACAACATAACAAAGGTTAATGTTGTATTCTTCAATAGATTTATAAAAACTCGCTCACTATATTAATGTTCAGTACATTAATTTAATCATTTTACGTAGCCTGATTATGTTGTGTCCTGCCAGTTAAAACGTGTGAAAAGGCAAAGCAGTTGGGTAAGTGGGGAACATGCCGCAACTGGAGGGTGCCCACCAACCTTATACCACACTAGACCTATCCTATCATACCACAACCTATCCTATCATACCACAACCAAGGCCTGCCACATATCCACATATGATAGCCTGGGCTGTCAGTATTCTTTCCTTCATATACCAAGTCTAGAAAGGACCCCAAACCCACAGGAAATCATCAGCAGCCAGGTCCTTTCCAGAAACTGGTTCACACCAACCAGAACCTTCTAATAGACTGGTGGCCAATGCATTATATATAATAAACAGTGATAAGGAAGGAAGGAATCACATTAAATGGGTATGTGTGGGAAGTTACAGCAGATCCCAATTCCAATTAATTCAAATTTTATGCCCATGTTTGTTAACTCCTAAATACATTATCCACCTCCTCCTTTCTTTTGCTGATTTCTGAGCTGCATCAGACACTGGCACCATAACCCATCTGCCCCCTGTATTGTTCTTCTACACATCCTTTGTCAATCATGTCCACTGTACAGCCCAAGTTTGTTAATTTGTGCTAATTTATCTACACTAACTGAAAACATACAGGGGATGCTGAAGGCCAGTGTTCAGCTAACTAGCCATGGTTCTCATAGTATCCTGAGCTTGAATTGGAACCGAATGACCAGTGGGGAGATGTATGAAGGCTAAGATAAAAGTGAGCACAATCTACAAGACTGTATAGTGGAAATGGGTGAAAAACACTAAGGGGTTGACCTTAAAGATCCATTTGATTCTTGAGCATTACTGTCCAATGCTTGGAAACCTTTGAGGGGTTCTCTTGATTGTAATGGGGCTTTTCAGAGGTGACTACTTCCTTGTGGAATGCTTATCCACCTAGCAGTGCCAGATTTAGGTACGTAAGGCACAGAGCCCAGGGGGTGCAAAATTTAGATGGTAGGCAGCCTGGTGACATTATTATCTAGTTTTAAGCACCCAACTTAGAATTTTCATGCTTTTTTGGTCAATGAGTGAATTTGTTACCATCCTATTTTTTCTTTTAAACCAGAAGATTCTTCTCTCCCCCCCCCCCCCACTTAGCAGAATGAAACCCATATGTTTAATGGGCACTAAGTACTTTTAAAATAGATATATCAATTGTTTAATGTAATACTTTCCCAAAAGTATTTTGGCCGATGAGAAAAGAAATATTGGCCATAAAGTGCCCTGCTGGATGGTATTAACATTTCTTGACTGAAAATAATGTTTTAAAATAGATATTCTCAAACATTATCATGAGAGGAGATACCTGCTTTAATTATGAAAAAAGTACTTGATTTTCTCTATGGTATGCATCACTTGTCCCCCACCTAGTGCCAACAAAAAGCCAATTTCTTACCGTGATGGGCAGGAAGTAGAGGAAACCTCCACTCCTGACTGATGCAGCACAGTGTGTTCTTGGAAGGCTTGGAATCACACTGGAGAAAGGCTGAATAGTCCTGCCTTTCAGGCGGTTGGACTAGATGACCCTCGGGAACCCTTCCAACTCTGCAGCTCTATGATTCTATATGATCTGTAGATTCATCTGCAAAATGTGAGTATAAGAAAATATTTCCAGAAACACCAGGGAGAAACTAAACATCAGAATGCCACTCAACACAACAGTCATGTGTTCATCTTTACCATACAACTTGTAGCAATGAAATTTCCAGTGCTGTTTTTCTAGAAAAAGAGGTGCCAGAACTTGCCATGAACACCTTCCTTGTTTTCTTATAATGGCAATGGCACCCACCTGAGAGGTGCCAGAACTGAGTTCCGGTGAGTTTCAGCTGGAAAAAAGCCCTGGAAATTTCTGATATTGCGTCATACATTTGCTGCCTTTATGCCATTGCTGTATTTTACAAGGAAGAGGAATGGGCCACAGTTTTGGACAACGGATCCTAGAGCCATTCATATGTTATACTTCCACCTGCACACCATGCTCATGGAATGGGAGTGAGATTGCATCCACTGGCCTCACCCTCAACAGCCATACACTTCACCTCGAGAGATCATACATACATGTGGCAGAGTTCAATGTCATGCTATTCCCATTGTTCCACTATGCAAGCACTGCAGTTTGCCAGATGGAATGATCTGTTCTCTGCTAACCCCCACTGCCTGCTGCTGCTCTGGGAAGTCTCCTGACCCTGCCCAGAGCCAATTTCAGGTGGCACACAGGGGAGGGGGAGGGAGAGGGGGGTCCCCATTGCACAAGCAGAAGTACTTGCACAGGGCTTTCACTGATGGGGCTGTGTCAATGAATCTCTCCCTTAAAGAGTGAATTGCCCTCTAGTCTTTGTCACAGTGCAGCACTTCAAAGAGTGGTGCCAATCAGGGTCTCCTAACGTGCATTTTTTAAAACAGGTTTCTCTAAGATAGCATCTGCCATTGCTAGGGAGCTGTCATTGAAAGTATTACACAAATGGTATGTGACACCAAGGAAGGTAGTTCTAATAAACCCTTATATTTTCCCTATATGTTCCCTATATGTATATTTTCCCTGTGGTATGGTCAGCACATGCCTCCACACATGGTGGAATTTCCCTCTGTTACAAGGGGATTGGAAGTGGCAGGAGATCAGTGAGGTTACTGGTCAATTGATACATACATTTGTGTTGCTAAATATGTTTCTAGATTCTTAGTCATAAAGAGCTGTTGAGCCATTTTCTCTGGGCAGCACGAGCAGTAGTTAACAGCTCAGAATGGAAAAATACTTCAGAATATACAGTAAATATTGACCAGTGGTGCCCAAACCTTTAGCAATGTGCTCTTTTGGAGAAATTAACACAAAAACTAAGGGTGACCAGGGGACAAAAGATAAAGGACTTATTTGACAAAACATGGGAATTGTGTGTTGATCATAAAGGTATAAAGGTGAATGAGATTTTAGCAGAGGTGCAGTACCTCTGGTGAGGAGAAACATTGTGCTCCTTCTTGGGTAATTCTTCCACCACTTTGCACTCAGCTTTCACCTGTGGCTCCTAGAAGCTATCAGCATGCGACAGCACCAAAACCCCGGGAAACGGCTTTGCTGGGCCAGCTAAACCAGGTGAGGGCAGAATATAGGTCTCAAACCCTTGCTGAGTTAAAGATTTCCCCTGCATGCAAGGACAGGCTCCAGTGGATTAAGTGGGCAAGACCAATAGAAGGTTCAACCATCAAGACGGTGGTTTCTGCACATGCTGTAGAGGGAAGTGAGTGGCAGAAGGAGCGCTCATCAGCATGGGAAGGGAGCCCATCTAGGAGAAGGAAAGCTCTGATCCTAAACCTCTGCAGCTTCATGATTATACTCATTCATGAGATAGGCTTCAGGAGTAAACCATGAATAATATCTACCCACTGCCTTGTGCAGCATCTTCAGGAAAATAAAAGCCTAAGGAGTAAACCCAATACAAATCCGGAGTGGAGTCCCTAAGACAGTTGCTCATTTCGGCAACTCCTGCAGCCTAGCTGGTGCCAAATGTACTGCTTTGCTTTCCTTTAGACTACATCAGTGAGGCCACGAGGGGAATCTTATCATCTGGGCAGCCCAGGACCTCCATACACACTGCCTCAGAGTTTTGTTTTCCCATGGTGCACTCTTCCATTGTCCCTCAAGACAGACAGATGCCAATAACAAGAAAGGATTATGCCTGCTCCTTCTCCCCAATATACACTTTTGAATTCTCTTTGAGAATTTGAATCTCTTCATCTCAAAACCCTGTAAAGAAAAACTAAAGAAAACTCTGTAAAAGAAATATAAAGGAGAAAGAAAATTATTAGTATTTATAGCTATTGAACTATCTTAAGCCTGTTGTGTTAATAACTCATCCTTTGAATCTGTTCTATTTTTAATGTGTACTTTCAAAAAAGTTTTTTTAAGAGATATTTAAAAAAAGAAACGCACATCCTTGCATTACATTTTATGTTGTGGTATATATGTGACACATATTCTTGCCATGTAAAACATGAGTCACCTCTAATTCAATCTTCAATTCCTTTTCCTTATGTGTGTAGATACAGAAGTATCCTTGGTGATTAGTGAATCATCCTTGCAGGCTCTTTGTTAACATGTCCTCATTAAAGAAAACGTTTGTGTTGCTTTCAACGATTCCACAGCATGAAACCTTTTGAGTGAGAAGTTCATTATTAGATATATAGACCTATGGAATCCAATCAGAAGCTGGAGTGGAGCTTCCTATGGAGTTCCTCTAATGATAACATTTACTTTCTTTCCTGTACATTTGTGAAAATGATTTAACTTCCTGGAATTCTGAACATTCTCATTATGCTCTAGTACAAAAACATGTTTAGAAGTATGGAAGCAACGATGCTGGCAATATATGCTTTTCTTTTCCTTTCCATCCCTACCTACCTATGAGGAGTGTGGCTTTTTTCCTCCTTTATTTATTTTCCAGACTTAGAAACTGCCCTTCATTACACTGTAGTCTGAGTGTGATTTCCAATACAATAATACAGGCAATATATAATATATACATCAACACCCACACTAAAAATTTATTTAATAGAATATACTACCATACCAAGCAGTAATCAAACGCAGATTAATTATAGACTAAAAGCTTGGCACCACTTGAAACCAAGGCAGCCCAGTTTATTGTTCCTACAAGGGAATGTGACTGGTGCTGACAAAGTTTCCCCAAACCTTGCCTACAATGTAATTCAAAGTAAATTTGGTAGCTCATGTTTTGTAGACAACTGAGGGATATTAAGTAGATCAGGTTAGCAAAATTTATTTGGAATCTGTTGATTTGCACCAGTGCTTTTAGACATAATTTCTACCCACTCCTAGGCTAAAAATATTCAAACCAAACTCATCCCTCCGGGATTGAAAACATTTACAATTACAGATATTGTAAATTTCCATGTTGTTGTCTGTTGTTGTTTAGTCGTGTCCGACTCTTCATGACCCCATGGACCAGAGCACACCAGGCACTCCTGTCTTCCGCTGCCTCCCGCAGTTTGGTCAAACTCATGTTAGTAGCTTTGAGAACACTGTCCAACTATCTCGTCTTCTGTTGTCCCCTTCTCCTTGTGCCCTCAATCTTTCCCAACATCAGGGTCTTTTCCAGGTAACCTTCTCTTCTCATGAGGTGGCCAAAGTGTTGGAGCCTCAGCTTCAGGATCTGTCCTTCCAGTGAGCACTCAGGGGTGATTTCCTTCAGAGTGGATAGGTTTGATGTTCTTGCAGTCCATGGGACTCTCAAGAGTCTCCTCCAGCACCATAACTCAAAAGCATCAATTCTTCGGTGATCAGCCTGCTTTATAGTCCAGCTCTCACTTCCATAATTACTTCTAAAACTGGTCGAGTTTTGGACAACGGGTCCTAACCCTGACATCCTACGTTGCGAGGAGAATCGAACACAGCCACATCCTTTTACGAAGATTCAGAATGTAGGCATTGTTTCTTGCAGAGGCAACAGACTGTTTGGATCCGACGTTTATCAGCTGTGCACTTTCAGAGTGGCACAAAACACCCGAACATACTGAAAAATCCCAATTAACAAATTTATATGCTAATGTCGTTAGCTGAGCTCAAGATCGAGTAATTGATACTGACATATCTGGATTTACACTGCTTTTTAAGCATCTGTGGCCAATTGGCACTTAACTTCTGAGTAATAGAAAACTCTGATAAACTTCAGGAGGAACTCCTCTGAACATAAAAAGCTCCAAACTATAGTAATTTGCCATTCCTTCTGAATGGAGGACTCTTGATTTTAATGAGCTAAGTTCTCCTTTGTTTTTGTGATGCAAAATGTCAAAGAGAAAACCAGCAAAATCCATTACCCATCAAGGGCTAGAAATTGGAACAATAGATTCTGCGAGGAGGTTTGTACATCATTGTTATTGTACAGGTCAAACAATCCTCACGCTGCAGATCTGATATAATAAACGTCTGGTACAGCATTACTGATCTTGCTATTTCATTCAGCACAACAATGAATAAATGCTGTTGTCCTGCTGTGGAGGGAGGTTGAAAGACAAGTCAACAATGCACCCATAATTATATTGCCCTTTCTCTTTTCCCATGACAGCTTAATGCTATTCGTTGGTAGGAACAATAGTCAGGGTTCTGTGAGCCACAAGTCTGCACAAATGCTGCTAAGCATAGAATGTGGCATTAGGAACAGCCCTCAACCTGGAATATAGGAAGCTGCCTTATACCAGATCCTGTTATTTGCCCAATATTGTCTACCCTGTACATCGTCAACCTATATAATAGCGACTCTGCAAGGTCTCACAGGCAGAGGTCTGTCCCATCACCTGCTACCTGGTCTTTTAAACTGCCAGGAATCGTACCAGAGACCATCTGCGTGGCTTTTCTCCCATGATTACATTATGCCGACGAAAAGTTTGCGACAAGAAATGAATTGACAGGAGATGCATATTACTGAGAAAGGAAGTTTTGGCACATGGTTATCATTTTCAGTAGCAACCCACAATAGGCACCATGACTGGCTAGGTTAATGGGCTTGAGTGTGTGTGTGTGTTGCTTTAATGTAGTTCCTTTGCTATGTATTTTTGTTATGAATAGTTGAATATTTATAACTGCCGTTATTCTTGTTATTTTGTGTTAGATATCTTTGAGACCAAAAGTTCATCGAGGACTGGGGGAAATTTGTGGAATATCTGAAAAGTACATGTGAAGTACAAACAATGCTAGTGGGGTTTAAAGAAGCACTGTAAAAACTGAGGTATATTGTTAAATGAAAATGGATGATTGGAGGGGGGATTAATGGCAATAGAGGACAGAAGAAATGCGTAAGTAAGAGTTAAATATGGATGATAGAGAAGTTGAAGGAAGTCCAAAAGTATGGAATTTGTGAAAATTTGGATTAAAACTGTATATTCATTTTAAAAAATTAATAAAAAGTATTATATTCTTGTTATTTTGCTCTTGACTTTTATTTGTCTGGGAACTGCCTTGATATTTCCTTTTTGAAATGAATGGTGGTATAAATTCTTTTAATAAAAATAATGATGATGGTACTCAACCTGGTGCTGAATGGGTTTGCAACCCTCCAGTCTAGGGGTGCTTACTGATCTAACTTGGTCACTGGAGATGCAGACTGGAGGACTGCTTCGGCTTATGCACCAGCTGTACTTCAACCTGGCCCGAGATAATCTGCCAGCAATGATCCATACCATGGGAACCTCCAGATTAGACTACTGAAATTTGCTATATATGGGTTTTGTTTGAAGAAAGTGCAGTTAGTCCCAAGTATAACTGTTAAACGGGACTGGGCATTTGGCCTGTATTTTGTCAACTGCAGTAGCTCCAAGCCATTTTCAATCTATATCTGTCATGGCCTGAGACCAGGACATCGGAAGGATTACTTGTCTCCTCATGAGCCTGCTCATACACTTAGGTCTTGCTTTGATATATCATTTTGGCCCCAGACTTATTTCCCCAGGCTGTTTAATCGTTTGGAGGTTGCTTTTGCTAATGTGTTTCATTTTTATTCTTATTTCCATTCACTGTTTTTATATTGCTCCTTTATAAGGCGGTGGTCTATTGGTTTCCTTCCTTCCTTCCTTCCTTCCTTCCTTCCTTCCTTCCTTCCTTCCTTCCTTCCTTCCTTCCTTCCTTCCTTTGCCTTACTGTTGTTTTAGTTTCATTTTAACATGACTACTTCCAGCCATCTACAGCAAAGACCCCTATCACTTGGAGAGATGCATCACTTCCCAAAAGAATCAGCACATGTCAGGAATGGCTTGGGAACAGTCATGGTGGAAAATCAACCACACTGAGGTCCTTGTAAAGTGATCCTCATTCTGTAGAATTGTAAGGGAAGAAGTTGGGACAAAGGAAAGGCAGATTCCATAAAAAGCATTAGAGGTTCTGAAGGCTTTTGAAGTGCTGGCTTCTAATTTGTTAAATCCATGAAAAGTTGCAATTGTTTGACATAGGAAAAGCTTGTTGGAGTTCCCTTGAATGAAATGCTTTCACTGCCTTGCATGGCCACAAGAAGATTCTTCCTTTGTTTCTCATCATTGGCTCCCACTACTTCTCCCACTTCACCACCCAGTAAGTAAAATTTATAATAAAAGCAGGAATGGCTGGCTGGTGGGAAGGGTAGTTTAAGGATTAGGATAGCTGGGTGGGTAAGATGGAACCCACGTATGCTGGCCCTGCAGTATTACTATTCTGCGGTACACAAGCTGACGTTCTGTACAGAACACTAATAATCAGCTTTTCGTACCTCTTTCTTCCCAGCAGAGTTACTTACCGTCTGTTGCAGCTTTGTTAGCTCCCTTGACAATCCTAAAATATTCACTGATGAACCATACCCTTCCATGCTAAATACATACATACATACATACATACATACATAAAGAAATGTGTCCTTTCCAGCTGCCTAAATGCAATTGGGTTTCAAGGTCACCATTGTTTTCAGATTTCATATTTATTCTGAAGTTAAATCTTCAGTCTAGGTTGTTCATTGCCTCCTTCCTTCACTGTTTATTTCTTTGGCATTGATTTGGGCATCTCCAGTAATGCATAAAAATAACAACATATTATCAGGTTCTTCTTCAGACCTAAGCATAATTATGAAGGTGAAGCTGTTCCTTTAAAACTATTATTCATAATAACAGTCGCTAGTTACTGCTGAAAGACTGGCTGTTGTCCTTAACTATTGTGCTCAAGTCAACAGAAAATGTCATTACAAAATTCAGTATTTGTTGTGTTTGGTTTTAGTTGCATGCACTTCACAAAGTACTGAAACAAGGAAATGAAGGCCTTGTTATGAATTTCTTTTATTACTTTATTTATACAAACAGTCCTATATCAGGAAATCAAGAAAAATATCTTCTCAAAGCAGTGTACATAAAAACATCATGAAAATGATGAAATCAAAAGTAAAAAAAGTAAAAAAGCGTAAAAGGCAAAGTGAAGAAGAACACAAAACTGGGTCATATGGCAAAGTTGTTGTTATTGTTGTTTAGTCATTTAGTCGTGTCCAACTCTTCGTGACCCCATGGACCAGAGCATGCCAGGCACTCCTGTCTTCCACTGCCTCCCGCAGTTTGGTCAGACTCATACTGGTAGCTTCGAGAACACTGTCCAACCATCTCGTCCTCTGTCGTCCCCTTCTCCTTGCATAAATAAATAAATAAATAAATACTATTTATTTATGAACTTTTATACTCTGCAAATAAATATATTTAAAAGATAAAAATAAATGATACAGTAGTCGCTACAGTAGGGTACGGGTCTAAGTGTCCTTGCTGTTGTCTTCTGCATCTGAGTCTCCCGACCTAGAAAGGTCTCTCTCCTTTCAAGTAGTCTAAAACTAAACACAGAAAACACCTGACTAAGTCAATGAATTTCTACCATGTTGATCCTTGTTGTGCTAAATGCCCCATTTCTTGCAGCTGCCAAAGAGACGCCATGAGTTAGTACTGTTCCTCCAGCAGATCTCAGAGAACGGGCAGGAATGTATGGAAAATGTATGTAGATTAAAAAGGTATTGGTTCCCTGAGTATATGTGCCCTGATCGCGCTCATGACCAGGTTGTTGAGCAGATAAAATGGGGAGCTGACACAACAGGCAGCACCTTGGAAGAATAACAGGATAAAAAGTTGATAGGTCGATAGATAAATAAATAAATGAAAAGTTGCTCATACTGAAGAGTGGTTTCATTCATACAGATCCCTGACCACTGGTATTTAACTATGTACACAGAACACAATAAGGACAGGTTATGGATCCATCCAGTCCTGGATCCAGCAGTAAATTCTTCTTTTCTTAAACTCAGCATGAAAGAGGAGAGCAGGTGCCAATCCCCTTGGAATGCAGTAATTATCTTCAGTCTAGTGAGCCATAATTACTGTATTCCCTGGGGAGCAGAACAGCCAAACCTGATTATAGCCAAATAAAACCTGTCTAAGTAGAGTCATGATTTCCTTTTTCAATCTGTGGAAGTCCACTAAACCTCCGCTGCAGCTGTTTCCATCTTTTACTCCTTTCCATTATGAATGTAGCTGCCTTGTAAGTAGATATCACTGTTATGTTCTTAAAGATGTGGTTAACCGCAGTGGGATTCTTCTCGGTGAAGGAATGATGAATGCTTGCTTCAAATGTGATATTGAATGTATTTGTTTGAAGATGAACATCTGTTTCATTTCATACTCTTTTCCCCCTACACATCATATATTATGTTTATTAGATGCACGCTTGCCAAGAAACCTATTTATAATCTAAACAGACAACACTAGCACTAATTTCAATTTTGTTTAGGTTTTGTTAAGGTATCAGAACTGCATTTAATTTAAGGGTTTCAAGTCATTATTATTTTTCAGTAATCTGTTTAATGACTGTGATTTAATCAATAAGAATTTGTAACATTTTACAAATTTAGTATCATGGGGCAGTTACTTCTATTTCAATATTTCATTGTAGAAATAGTTTAGCAAACATGTGGGACTCCAGTGGTACCTCGCAATCGCTTGTTTGTCCAAAATATCTACTTAAAAGCAGGTCAGTAATAAGTGGTTGTGATGGCAAATTAGAGCAAATGGACAAATAATCCATTTGTTGACTGACCAGAGGACATCCCTGAACTCTCAGCAAAGTGTGGCTGTTTTCATGTGGGCACTTACACAGAACTTTCAAGCATGCCTGACCAGATCAGACCAAGTTCCATGTAGTCCAGCATTCTCTTACCACCACTAGCCAACTAAGAAATTTTTGGATGACCACAATTTTTGGATGGCACAAAGGAGAGGGCCTTCCCCTCGTGTTTGTCTCCATTATGTGGTATTCAGAATTATACTGCCACTGTAATTCTTCTGTGTAATTCTATAGCTTGCACACCGCATTATGAACCTTGAATAGTCCTATTAAATGTATTTAGTGCTGTGCTAAATTTTCATGATGTTCAATTTGCCTTGTGAAAATTGCCACTTTGAAAGAGCAGAGTTATGTTAAAAAAGACCTACCTCCCACTCTTTTACACATTTTTGCACACCCATTCTCAGCTATTCTTCCCCTGATCTACTGTTGCTTCAGTACTAAGTGGTTGGGTTTTTTTACTTGAAATTATGTTGTACCATTATACCACTTTTCAGCCTGATGCTAGGACCTTATACACAATAAAATACACCTTTTAAAATCTCTTTCCATTCTGATGACGTGCATAAACATCTGGCTTTAAAATAAATTGCAGAGTTAAGAGACTCTCTTTAAAGCCCATTACCAGCTGCAATCCTAAACTCATTTACTAGAGAGTAAGTCTCACTGAACACAATCAAACTTAATCCCATATAATGTTTATGATTGTGCTGTCATAAATTTTTAAGACCTGTTGCTGATGCATATTGTGGAAGGACATTCTGGGGTAACATTTGTGGACAATGTAACTAGTACTCAGATCAATATACATCACCACAAATGTATGTTTGGTATTAGAACTGAGTGTTAATTAAGGTGTGGTTAAATGCTCTCTTGTGAGATAAAGAAATTGGTTTTTCAAAGTTGTGAGAGGCACCTAATGCTAAGCCAAAGAATGGTCTACTGCAATGAGGAAACATCTGAACTACTTGAGAGGAGATCATGACCCCTCTGGTCCTGCTGTTGCTACACAGCTGTGAGTTAAGCCACGGTTTGGCTCTGCATTACCTCCAAACCCAATGCTTTGTCATTTGTCTCCCCAATGAGTGGTCAGACATAGAACAAGCCTTGGCAACTGCTTCTGGCTTGTCTGGAACAAGATAACCCATGAGCCTGGGTTCAGACATAACACTGACTAAGCCAAAGCACATCTTAGCTCACAGCAGTGCAACAGCAGCAGGAATGGAGAAGGAGCAAACTGGCTGTGATTTTCCCTTTAGAAGCCCACATGTTTACTTGTTCATGCTAAGCCAGGCTTTGGCTTAGCTTTACACGCAAACCAAATCACTGCAATGCTATCTTGGCTTTTTGCATTTTGTATGTAACGCCTGTCACCCAAGTTACTCTGTTTCATAGCTGTGAAGCCCTCACTTTAATATAGAACCTGGCCCATCAGCTACTAACTGGAGGGCGAAGTCCACACACACAATGACCGCTCCCCGCTTAAAACGGGGGCACCCTTTGCGTGGACGCGTGCAGCCCCTAGATCTGGAGCGGCCCCATCAGCATAGGCTTGGCTTTGCCTTCCCTCAGGTGGGATACCTGGAGGTCTCCGCCTACCTCAGTCAGTTGTCCAATCCCACCTGGGAGAAGCGTTGTCAAGGAGACCAGGCCAGGTAGGGGGAGGGATTACCTGCCCGCACAATAGAGGGAGGATCTTACCTGGGAATCCTCACTTGGCTCCAGAGCTTCTCCCACCCTACCCACCCTCAGTTAATGTCTTCCTTTGCAGGTTAACTTTTCTTCATAGGTTTTGCAGGTTAACTTTTCTTCACAGATATGTGGGCACTGCTACGATAAGGTCGCTGTTAAAGGGCCGGAAAGGAATTTCCCTGCATTGGCAGGTTTCGCCTTTCCCGTAGCAAAACGTCACAACTTTGGCGGTACAGTGGTGCCTCGCAAGACGAAAATAATCCGTTCCGCGATTCTCTTCGTCTAGCGGTTTTTCGTCTTGCGAAGCAAGCCCATTGACAGCTTAGCGGATTAGCGCTACAGCTGTCAAGCGGCTTCCAGCAATCAGCTGTTAAGCGGCTTATCAGCGGAACAGCTGATAAGCGGCTTAGCGGCTTAAGAAAAGGGTGAAAAAAGCAAAAAAAAAACCCGCGGGGGGGGGGGGTGCAAGATTTTTTTCGTCTTGCGAAGCAACCCCATAAGGAAATTCGTTTTGCAAAGCGCCTCCAAAACGGAAAACCCTTTCGTCTAGCGGGTTTTTCGTCTTGCGAGGCGTTCGTCTTGCGGGGCACCACTGTATCAGGCCTTGGGCGGAATCCTTTAGTCCATCTTCCTCTTTGCGGCAGCGATACCAGGGTTCCCCGTTAAAGGGGTTTCTGAAGGGAGGCTTTGACCGTACGCCGAAAGGTCGTCATTGCTCTCCCCTGCGGCGGCGTTACGGGGGCGGCTATCTCTGCTTGAACATATGTTCTCCAGAGCTGGCCCATCCCCCCCACACACACACTGGATAGCCCTGAAGCTCTCTAGGTCCCCAGCTGGGGACTGGGGAGGGAGAACGCCCAATGCCTGAGCCAAGGTCTACCCACATTTGAAATTTAATAAAATTGTGGCCAATTTAATCCCATGGCACGTTGTCTTGAGTCGTTATTCCACATGTTGGGGGGGGGGACTGCTCGGGATCTGGGGACTCCGCCTGTCCACGCAAATAATCCCACAGAAGTTGGGCATCTATATGTTTTAGGCTTAGATCCTATATGTTTTCTGCTGTAGCTTGAATGAAATAATATTAACCCACAGGTATACATGGCACATATAAGAACTATGGTAGGCCTTGGTTGTGATTGGTTCCTTAATGTTTTAATAAATTAGATTAATTGATGTTAACCAAACTGCTCAGCTAAAACTGCTGTTCTAAATTGCCAATTTTGTCTTCTTCCAGCAGAGAAAATGCCAGCCTTCATCTGTGCTGTAAAATCTTCTTGTTATAACACGGAAGCAACTCCAGAGCCACTGATATTGTGAAACATCTGGTAACTGCAAGCTGTGAGCTCCTATGAGATAATCACAGGCTTGGAAAATTAGGAGAACTTCCTCAACTCAGTTGTATTTCATGTTTTGTAATACCCCCGAGTGCGGTTACCTCATAATACAGTAATCACTCTGTTTCTGTGCCGTAAATGAAACCGCAGATGCTACGCTCGGGTGTAACGACCACCTCTTAACATAAATAAATGATCAAAGTACCATTATTTTGAACCAAACATATATTTCATGTATACATGTTGATAAATATTGTGGCATATGAGCATCCCTGAGTGAGACATTATTTAGGACATTATTTGGGACCTTATTTACGAGATGTGGAGAAGAGTTGATGAAAGCAGAGGGGAAATAAATCAAATGGGTATTGCAATTTCTATACTGTTTAGGAATTATGATTGGTTTTGCCCTTGTAGACATGCAGAACATGCCAGAAGACAGTAAACAAAAATGAAGAAGATACATTTTAAAACTCAGAATGAGAGTCTTGCAAGTAATAACTCATGGTTGTGAGCATAAGCTGCTCTGAAGGCTATGGGCTGAGATGGAAGGGCCAGAGATTGGGGGAAGAGCTTCTGCAGATGGTCCCTGGTTCAAACCTCAGCATCTGTAGGTAGGGTTGAGAGAAACTCTGCAGGACTCAGCATAAGGCAACTTCCTATGTTCCTAAGGCAGGGTACACACGTAACAACAGTTAATACAATCTTAATCAGTGTGCTGGTATGTATTGGTTACTCAGGGAACTGCTGCAAATAGTTGTGGGAAATTAGGAGCATATTGCAGCAATCACCCAACATCTGTTCTGCTTTCCTAGTTAACAATGTCTAATTATTGAGACATTCATAACTTTGTGGTTCTCTTCTTAATCTGGTCAGACCAATTTTGCTTATTATGTGCGCCAGAATAAGCTTCATACTGCAACTAATGCTGCAATTAATAACACTGAGTTAAGGACTTTTAAGTTCCTTTAATTTTAATGGCAGTTATTTAAATAGAGCTGCAACAAGTGTTTGGCATCAGAAATGGTGATTTTTGTGATGGAGCAATTTTTCTTGAAACACTATTTGATTGTGTAAAAATTCACCTTCCAATGAGCCTGTTCAGCGGTATTGCTGGCCACATGCTGGGAAAGCTGTCTGTGGACAAACGCTGGCTCCCTTGGCCTGAAAGCAGAGATGAGTGCTACACCCCATAGTCGAATTCAACTGGACTTAACTGTCCAGGGTCCTTTACCTTTTTACTACAGTCACAAGCAAAAATTCAACAATTGAGGAACTCCTCATTGCTCAAAAATATAACATTAAAATGAACATTGATACTGTCCATATTGCACATTGAAGCTTGACATTATTCCATATATGATGTGGGGAAAATTGAATTGAAACAGCTTAAAATGGAATTGGATCCTGCCCATTTCCTCCCCCCTGGAATGCTAATCTGCAAAAAATGTTGCAAATGTTAATTGGCACGTGTGTGCAGCATCTGGTTGCTTTTGCTTAATAGCAAACAGGTATTTTTATATCATTAATTAGTGACTTTATTTAAATATTGTGTTAGAAAATCAAATCCACAATCAACCAGTGAATTTGCTCTTGTTTAACTCAAAGAGTAAAGACAAGTGAAACTGTGCAAACAGCCCTACTTTATTTTTGTCTTAAAAATTAATTTTTCATCGCTGTATTTTGAAATGGAGGAAAATGGGACATCTTTCAAAGGGTCACTTTATAATTAAGGAAAACATTGGCAAATACACGTACACACACATCTGAGGCTAGGGGTGGGCTCTGTAATGTTCAGCTGTAACAAAACAGTCTGCAAACAAGACCACAAGCCAAAGCCATTTTTATCCATAAATATTTCACTTCCAGAGCCGACTATGGGAAATTTATACACGGGCTCTAAGGACTTAAGCAATTGTGAGTATGACACACATGTGAAAAGCAGAATTAGTATTAGTATTATTGATGCCTCCCCCCACCCCCAAGTACCCACTCTCCCCAGCTCATTTCAGGTGGATTTGGAAATCAGCTAATCCACATTGGAAAATCGCCCACCTCATCTGCACAGGAACTTCAGTCCTACCAGTGAACCTCTTCATTCTTCTTTCTTCATACCAGACTGGACTCATGGCAACAGCCAGTGGCCTGGTACATCATCACCAGCCATCACAACCTGGGACAGGTGCACTCGCAAAAATCAGTTAATGTGGCAGCAGCTATGCTAGCTGGCTGCTCAAAACAGCTGCTTTGAAAGACAGGCAGAAAAGGGGGCAGTTATTTGGCCAAGTGGTTTCTTTTAGTTTGGTTTGGTGGTTTTTTTCAGATTTTTTTTAAGGCTGTAGAAATGAGAGCGAATGGTGTTTAGAATGAAAATTGTGAAAGTGGTACAAACTGGAATTGTTTCCCCACCCCTAGCTGGTATCTGCAAGTATCATGACTTGCCAGCTTTCCCTTAGAATTTAATCACACTGTCACCTAATGTGGCTTCTAAATTGAACCAATTGTGAGCAGAACATATTCTTGGCTTGTTGTGTGCTGTATGTGGAAGCTTGGAATATCCCTATAAACACAAGCTGCTTCTCATTCCTAACCCCCAAAATAAATGAGGCCGTTTGACAGCTCCAGTCAAACACTTGGACAACCTTCATAGGTTCTTTGAATGTTTAATGGAACATTTGAAAAGCCTGTTTTAGGTGCCAACCCACCTTCACTTCCCCCAAGCCCTTGGGAAGCCGGTAACTATGCAGATATTGAAGGACTTCTATCATTTGCATCTCAGATCATGCGATTTATCTACAAGTTCTACAGTTCCCAGCTACAAATGACTGAATGCAACTGAATACAGGGTTCCTTGGCTGAGAAAGAACATCATATTCATATGCAGTCAGAGATGGTGGAACTTGAATTTATAATCTCAGATTTAAAATGGAAATGTTGGAGGCAGAATGTAAGATCCAGTTCGAGTTGGGGCAGACTTAAAAGGGGCTTTTGGAGGGTTTGGAGGAGCTCCAACTCAAATTGTCAAGAGAAGTTCACATTCACATTTTGAGCTCTTCCTATCATATTCTCATTTATTCCTAAATGTGACATACTAGAA
This sequence comes from Podarcis melisellensis, assembly GCF_964234715.1. Taxonomy (NCBI): domain Eukaryota; kingdom Metazoa; phylum Chordata; class Lepidosauria; order Squamata; family Lacertidae; genus Podarcis; species Podarcis melisellensis. The sequence goes on along the minus strand of NC_138531.1, from coordinate 6,204,370 downwards.
ATCCCCTCAAGTTGCATCAGTGCTCTGCAGTGCACAGATTTTTGGATCTGAATGCAAGTTACCCACTTGTATTTTTTTATTTTTTAGAAAATCTTTATTAATTTTCACATAGACCAAGATACACAAATTACATAACATATAAAACAGAAAATACAAATGAATAGGAATGATGAAATAAGAAAAGATAAAGAAACAAACATAAACAAATACAATATATTACACTTACATGACAGATTAAAATGTATAACTTCCAATAATTCTCATTAGACTACTTATATTATCTGTATTCCTTGCACAGATTCATATTATTATTATTTTGTGTGTGTGTGTGTGTGTGTGTGTGTATTCCACTATTATATTTTATGTAATTCTTGGTTACCAGTATCACTCTATTTCTGCAAGTATCTTATTGTTCGTACAGTACGCTTTTAAATATTCTTTAAATATTTTCCATTCCCTATAAACCTTCTGGTTTGACACTCCTCTAATTTTTCCAGCAAGTTACCCACTTGTAAAGGTAAACACATTACAATGTATGGGCAATATCTGTGCATCTGGCCATGGTGGTGGGGAGACAGGGAAGCTGTTTCAAGGCGGCCTTCAAATCTGTTTCTGCATGTTTAGAGCTGTGTGAATGGAAGGGGATGAATCATGCTCCTGAATTTTGGAAGCTGAATTAAGTAGGCAAAATGATCAAACATGTGCAAACTTAATCTGTGCTGTTTTATTTGAGCAAATAGTTCCTTGTTGAAGATAGTTCATAGTTAGGGCTTGGTTCTTTGCAGTCGTCGTGTTACTCAACCACAGAGAAAATGATTTTTATATTTATTTTTAGAAATCCTAGGTGATTCTTCAGCCTGAGTTAGAAATAAGCTTATGTGTGCTTAAAAGCCTATGACACTCTGGCAGAAAGTGGCAATAGGACCATTACCCTGAGGCTCATGGCTTTCTTCAACAATGGGTGTCTTGAAATGTTCACTTCACCAGTCACAAATCCCACACAGGGGTATGACGGCTGGGTTAACTTTTTCTGACACATGAATTACTGTTCTCCATAATGCATGACAAGTGACCCCAAGTCATTTCAATAAGATTCAGGAGCTACCTGAAAGAAAATCAAGAATGGCAAAAGACAATGGCATGTCAGCAGCAGCCTCAAAACCAGACAAATTCCAAATAACTTCAATCTAGACCAAAGTCTATGCATTTGCACAAAAACATAACGCAGATGTGCAATCATCATTTGAGCCCATAGAGTTAATCACTATCGATATGTATTTCGGCATTCCCTTGATCTTTGTTGCTCACCATGTAAATTCCATTTACCTTCTTCAATACCTAATGCCAGGAGTACATCTAGCAGAGCTCCACTGAAATGACCGATTTTGTTGGAATAGGATTTCCACCCATAAAATACTTAGGGTGATGTCTGACCAAGTCATACACAGGATAGATCCACGGAAATATTTGGGCTTTAATCTAACCTGTCCATTGGTTTCAGTGTGCCTACCCCTGAATATGACTTGGTTGGCCATGCCCCTGTTTTATTGGGGGTGGGGGTGGGGTTATCCAGCCCAAACTAGTACTTTCATTGGACCTTCACCATGTTTACTGTGTAAAATGGGATACTGGAAGAGATAGCAGATTTTTACTATATGCATTTTAATAGAGGCCCCTCCATCATTTTAGTTCCATTATAATTAAATTACTTTAAAACTATATATACATACATATACACATACAGTGCTTTTTTTTCTTAAAAAAATGTTTAGGGGTACTTTTACTTTCCTACTCATATTGAAATATTGCCCCTCAATGAGGCCATGTTTAGGGGGTATGTGTACCCCTGCGTCCCCCCAGAGAAAAAGGCACTGTACACACATACACACACACACAATCTATGGGCAGATCTACACTTGGCGTTTATAATGTTAAAATGCGTTATTAAAATGTGACACCAGAGGGCGGTGCAGAGCAGCAAGCCACTGGCAATGGAAAACTGCTATTAAGCACTATAAGACATTATTTTTTCCAACGTTTAGAAGATCAGTGTAGACCCAGCCTATGTTTTATTTGTGTTTGCTTAAATGCTTGTGAACCACATTGAGTCCCAGTTCTGGAGGAAAGGCCGGATATTTATTAAATAAATAAATATATAAATAAACAAATGTCATTCGTCTGAGCTAGCAGGGCTTTCCTTATGTTCTTAGACAGGTGATAAGAAATGTTAACTGCCAGAGTAGACACTATAGGGCTATGTGGGCCCGCTCACAGTTATTTTAAGCCGGGCTCAGCAAATGTTGCTCTAAAAATAGGTAGGATGTGTGCAAAATACAGGTAGTCAGATCTCTTATACTTATACTGGCGGTTCCCTCACTGCGAGAGGCCAAGTTACAGGGAACCAGGCAGAGGGCCTTCTCGGTAGTGGCGCCCGCCCTGTGGAACGCCCTCCCATCAGATGTCAAAGCGATAAACATCTACCTGACATTCAGAAGACACCTGAAGGCAGCCCTGTTCAGGGATGTTTTTAATATGTGACATTTTAGTGTATCTTTCATCTTTGTTGGAAGCTGCCCAGAGTGGCTGGGGAGACCCAGCCAGATGGGTGGGGTACAAATAATAAATAATAATAATAATAATAATAATAATAATAATAATAATAATAATAATTATTATTATATCACAGTGTGGAAGGAAAAAACAGAAGTATCTCACCCACCTGAAGAAAGTGCTCAACCCTGTATTGCAGAATGCAAGCTCTTTGAAAACTTAATGGATTTTATTTGGATTAATAATATGCTGTGTTCCTTGCATGCCATTAATAGCTGGCAATTTTATTATGTGTTAATTTGATTTGTATGTGCCATTATTTGTGATTTTAACATTTCCCGATTTGTCACTTAAATATTTATGTGACTAGAAAACACGTGTTAACAATGGCGATGCTACTTTCAAGCGGTAGAGTAACAAGTGTTAAATGATGCCTTACAGATATGCAGATGATTAAGAGATAATTAGAAAGATAATGCAGATTAATTTATGACTTCAGAAAAACAAAGGGTGGAATAGAGTTTTGCGCTGTTATGATTGTTCCATCAGGGAACGCATCTTGAGCCCCCAGAGCCAATATGTGGGAGCAAAGCGTGGGGAAAATAAGCTACTGTCTCTTGGCTTCCAGGTTCAGTTCAAAGTGCTGTTGCTTACCTTTCAAGCTCTAAATGCTTTAGAAATCTTCGTATTGTTTTTACTCTTTTGTTGATTGCTGCCCGGGGCTCTTTTGAGGGGAAATGTGGGATAAAAAATCTAATCAATAAATAAACAAACAACGCAAATGGCTTCATATCCAAGTACTTGACACATGTCTCTCCTCCTACCAAGCTGCCGCATGCTGAGCTCCATGGCTGATCCTCTTCTCCAAATACCACCTCCATCAGGTTTGGCACATCTACAGCAAAAGGGCATTTCAGCAGTGCCACCCCAGCTACTGAATGGCTTTTCCAGGGAAAAATGTCTGACCTTGGCTGTTTTTAAGATGTCAGGCAAAAACCTTTTATTAGCATTTTATCCATCCGGCCATTTAAAAATATTATTCCTATATTCAATGACTGAATGAATGAATCATTGTTTGCTTCAGCCATCGGCCATAGCAATAAATCAACAATACGATATACAAAGGATAGAAATAAAAAGTCAATTATATAACATACATTTTAGGGTTTGGAATCAATAGTCAAATAGTGGATCTTATTCTGATTGCCCCACCTAGAAACCTTGCAACCTTTGCTGTCACCTGCTCATCTTGATCTGCCAAGAGAAAGGACAGTGTGACAGTGGATAGGCGACCCGGAATGAACAATAAAAGGGGGAGATAGTCTCATTCCTCAAGATTTTATAAAGAGTGCAAGCCAGAAGGGCATGCGCCACCGATTCGGTACTGCCATCTCCACAGGGACATAAGCGGTTTTTGTGTGGAATATATTCAATATTTTAATCTCTTTTTATTAATTGTGTTTTTATGGGCTCTTTATTTTGTTTGTTGCTACACTTGTTTTTATCTTTTTATAAATCACTTTGACCATCCAAGGTTGTGTCATCTGCATATCTGAGGTTGTTGATATTTCTTCCGGCAAGCTTAATTCCAGCTTGGGATTTATCCAGTCCAGCCTTTCGCATGATTCTTAACTATAAAATAACAAAAGAAATCATAAACAGTAATCAAGCATTTAAAAAACACACACAATCAAACCGAACAATTGCCACATATATAGCAAGATGTAAGATAAAGTTACAAAAAAACCAACAACTACAACAGAAACAACTCCCCCCAACACCCCTCCCCCCAAAGAACACCCCAGCCCCAATAAAATGACAGTGTGATAAATGGTGACACTGGCAGGGCAATGAGGAAAGGAGAAAAAGGAACCAAAGGGGAAAGGGGAAAGCAAAAGGGTTTTTTGGAATGTGTTTGCAAAAATTGCTGAAAAATTACCCACCGCTTCATGTTGGGTATTCCCTCTCTGGGGAGGCCTACCTGGCACCAACACCTTTCAAGCAACCACATTTCTATTCCCTTGATCTTTTAACGTATTATGTTAACATTATGTAATGCATTATATTTTAAAATTGTATTTTACCTGATTTGGTAAACTGCACTGGAAACTTTGCTGAAGTGCAGGTTTAAATATACAATTTAAACCAAACTTTTAAATCAAAGCACCTGGAAACAGGAAGTGGAAATACTGTTTGTTTGTTTTTGTTTTCAGGCCAGCCTTTCCAAGCACTCAATCACTAATGAGGATCTGATCTACAACCTGAAGACTAGCTGTCTGACAAAGGAGCCGAGAAAACAAGTAGGTTAAATAGGAGATTCCTTCTGTATGCACCCTCACATTTATCTTGTGTTAATTCATTATGTATTGAAATGAAAAGGGATCAATCTATAGATTGATCAGTTTAATTATAATATAGTGTGTCTTGATTCATTTACACCTGGGGTGCTGTGTAAGTTTGGTAATATTTTATGTGTAGGGATCTATCCAATTTGTGGGGGAGATTCTGCTACTGCTTCTATTTTTCAAGTGAATTTTATCAGAAAAAAGACTGTTTGTACCTTGCCCAATTATATGTGAATGCTCAAGTGATTATACAAAAAACAAAAAACAAAACCTGAAGCTTTTATTCTAGGGATTGTGGGGTCAGATTTTTTTTTTAAAAAAAGTTGTTTATATATGTAACAAAAGCAGATAGGATTCTCTGTGCACAAAGATGGAAGAAGAAGTACTCACTAAAGATAAGTAAGGTCAGGGGTCAGCAAACGTTTTCAGCAGGGGGCCGGTCCACTGTCCCCCAGTCCTTGGGGGGGGGGGGCTGGACTATATTTTTTTTGGAGGGGGAGAACAAATTCCTATGCCCCACAAATAACCCAGAGATGCATTTTAAATAAAAGCACAAATTCTACTCATGTAAAAACACCAGGCAGGCCCCACAAATAACGCAGAACATGTTGATTCCCGGACCACCTGCGGGCCGGATTTAGAAGGTGATTGGGCTGGATCTGGCCCATGGGCCTTAGTTTGCCTCCCCATGAGTAAGGTGATGGACTATGCGGAATTGGCAAAATTAACAGCCAAAATAAGAGACTCTAATGATGATTGCTTTGTGGGAGAATGGAAGACCCTTTTGGATTATTTAAAGAAATATTACAGTATGATGAATTCACAAGTAGGATTTGAATTAGGAGCAACAGAAGGAATTAGAGAATATTGCTGTTATGGTATAAGAGAAAGAAATATGCAGCATAGGGGGAGAAATTAAAACAACCTGGAAAATGGGGTGGGAAGTAAAACAAAGTTTTGTTTCCTGCCATTCTGGAACAAATCTGGTTCACAAATCAGTTCAGCCTGGCCATTTGGATTAAGGGCAGTTATATTGCCATTTTCACTTTGTATGAGATGCACAGTAAGTTTACAGGCAGGCAGCAATATGGGATTATTCTCAGTTTCTGAGGCAGGGAGCATTGAAGCCAGTGCACTGCAGTGTGTGTGAGCAAGAGAGTGGAGGATATTGATGGATATAGCTTTGTCTGTTTTCATTCCCCCCCTCCCTCTGTGCAGGCCAATCAATTCCACACTTAGACAGCCACACTCATTTTGTGGTTTTTGTTTGCTCTGGAGACCAGAAGAGGAGACTGTCATTTCCTTCCTGGTTTGTGTTCATTATGATCTGCCACGAAGGTCCTTCTGTTACATTATTTGCAGGTGGAAAAGAAAATCCACAAGGAGTCTCTCTGGACTGCTCTATCCCATTTGCACAGGCAATCATGTTTTGCATCTTCATTTCTGGGCTGACTTGCCATGATCAATAAAAGAAATCACAAACGCTCACATTAAAATATTTATAAAGGGAAAAACAAAATAGGAGAAGGGGAAAGAGCAAACGCAGAGATAGCACAGGGCTGACTGCATGCATGCTGGTAATGACCTTCTGTCACTTTATCCTGTATTATGTATTGTAAAATGCTGGCATGAAGGCTGATCTATGATTACAAATAATTTTGAAAAATGGCACAGGAACACTATTCAACATTATCCCACATGTAATGTCGACTGCATGAGTGGGAAGATTGGGGGTACATTATCTGGCTCCCCACACTCTGTTGCATTACCTTAGACGCTGGGAACTAGTTGCAAGGTTCTTTGGATCCTGGTAATAACATCTAAAGGACCAATAAAGGCCTTCAAACAACACTTTTTATTGAGAGGAGTGGGGAAATACTACTTCCCCCCTCTTTAATCTTGATTTGCCGCCATGCTGCCCAGCACACAGAATGCAGCCTTATAGCAGGTAGGGCTGCTTGCCCGTCTTTTTAAATATAAATTTATTCATTTGGTTTTCCAGATTAAAGTTTTACAATCACACATCCCTCCTCCCCTTTGTGGGTCCTATTGTTAGTCATTTCCTCCTGCATCTTTTATGATAACCCGGATCTTTTACGTCTCCATTATGTCCAAGATTCACCATTAAACTACAAGTGTTATTCCAATCCTACTAATGATTTTAGCTGTTTACATTGGTTTTTAAGGTAAATTATATATTTTCCCCATTCCTTATTAAAATTTTGGTCTTCCTGATTTCCGAATCTTCTCGTCATTTTAGCCATTTCGGCATAGTCACCAGCTTAATTTGCCGGGCTCCTTGCCCATCTAACCCTCGATTGCTTACTACATTACGCACAAGACCTTCAGGGACTCCGATGAGGTCATTCATGTCACCTCCTACCTGTTCCCTTTAACTGTAGCTGCTTTGGAATGAATCAGTGTCCTTCTGCATGCAAACCATGCGCTCTATCACTGAGCTATGATCCCTTGCCACTTGCCAGTATTGCTCAGTAGTCTTCATCTTAGTAAGATTATATCCACACACTACTTTCATGCTCTATCCTGTCCTCCCATGAATCAGTTCTACAGATACATGCCTTGATGGTATTTATTTTACACGATCCTGTAGCAGCTAAATCTGCTCCTGGAGCACATTACCTTCTATTGGATAGTGGCCAGAGTCCGTCCGTCCTTCCTTCCTTCCTTCCTTCCTTCGTTCCTTCCTTCCTTCTCTCCCTCCTTCCTGCCTTTCACATTCCTTATTGGGAGAGGACACACTTAGATAGTTGAACTGTCAATGCTCTAAAACTATTGATAATCTCCACAAGTGATTTATTTTTTGCTGTCAGTTTTGATTATGACAGTTATTTTTTAGTCAAACAGGGGCTTTCTGTAAAATATCTTTTAAGCTTCGTTGAATTACCATTCTTTGAAAAAAAGTGCTAAACCCCTAGCCATTATCACAAGGTTTCAGAAACATTCTGTCAGTAAGTAGTGGGAGATTATATTAATTTACTGGCTGTAAGGCTTTTGATATAATGATTTCTCTAACAGTTTGCAACTTAATAAAGTACGACAAGGCAAAGCTGGAAAAAATGTCCTTCATCAAAAACCACTGCCACAAAGCTTGGCTAGCAACAAAACTATTACTCATTAACACAAAATGTGGTGGATGGAGTATTCCAAATCTAGAGTTACATTATAACACAAACTAAATTGCCCATGCAATTCCACTTCTTGTGGAAGATGAGGATAAACCATAGACCAGACCTGAAATAATAGATGGTCTAACATTACATGGTCTTTGGTTCTTTGAAAACAAATTTAGATCCTGTCCCAATGTCAAAACAGATTTGTACTGTATTTATGACTTCCAAATGCTGGACACGAAAGCCACCTTGCTTAGCTCCTGGACTATCTCCACACTTACCCTTGGTATACTATTCAACATTCAATAAACGCCATAGTTACGATATCAGGGGATGGAGTGTCAAAGGTATAAAACTTCTCTGTAATCCCTATGTAAATAGAACCCCAATCTCTAAAAAGCAACTAAGAGACCAAAGAGGAAACCAAACTCTCCCATGAAGACTCTACCACCAACTTAACAAACAGCAGATCATTCTCAGAGAGTGCTATTTGACACTTAACCTTTTTCGAAACATTAATTAAATCAAGAGGCTTATTTTCATCTTTGTACAAATTTCTTTTGGATGCAAAATGTAACAACTTAAATGGCACCAGGATGATGTGGGGAAATTGGCTGCACTATTGATGCTGGTGCTTGGACCAAACTATGGCGTCACCCCCATTTCCAAATCCATCTTAGTGAGGAACAGAGAATTAACACTAAAAATAATTCATAGGTGGTACTTAACCCCTCATAGATTGGCACACATGTCTCCCTCTGCCTCGCTGAGATGCTGGCATGGTACATATCTGGTGGTCCCAAACCCCACCCACACTCCCCTTAGAACTCATTGAACCTCTACCCATCCACCCACCTCACCCCCTTAAGACTTGCCAATCCCCTCTCTCCCCAGACCTTTCCAAGCACCCCATCCCCTGTAGGACTTGCCAAACAATAACAAAAACCCCTCAGCCTCTCTGTAGAGTGGGCAGTGGCCAGAGTTGGTCCATATGTGCCAGTATATGAGATGTTTGTTCGTTGCTTTGAGAACATTTGCTGCTTCTGAGGTACATCCTGCATGCTGCTGGCTCATGTTCATTGTCTGGGATGTGTTAGTATCAGCTGTGGATCCACAGGCTGGCTGGCCACCACTTCTGCCCACATGCCTCTTCTGTGCACTGCTCTTCCTGCATCCTAACAGCCATCTGATTTGCAGCAGCAGCAGCAGTATATTCTCCAGGCCAGTTGGGGAGAAGGAAGGCAGCAGTGCCAGCCAGGCTGGGAATCCAGCCTTCTTTCCCGTAACCAGGTCTTCCTTTAACCTCGCCAGTCATTTTGTGCATGATGGTAGACCAGACAGAATTTTAGAATAGAGAGAAAGCAGAATGCAAAAGCAGCAGGGCAGGAAAGGAAAGGAAAGGAAAGGAAAGGAAAGGAAAGGAAAGGAAAGGAAAGGAAAGGAGAGGGAAAACCAAAAGGAGCAGCTGCACTGTTCCCCACAAAGTGACCTAAAAAGGTGAACTTTGAACTTACTATCCCCCAAAAAAGAACACAAGAAGAAGCCTGCTGTATCAGTCCAAAGGTCGAGAAGCCTTCAGCATTCTGTTTCCAAGTGGCCAGCTAGATGACTCCAGGAAGTTCAAAATCACGGCATGAAGACAATGACCTTTTAGGTGTATAGCATTCCTCTAAATGTGGAGGGTCCAGCGTGTAATCATGCCTTATAGCTGTTTGTAGGCCTGTCCATTAATGTGACTAATCTCTCCTCCCGCCTTTAATATAAATAGTCACCATGTTTTGTGGTAGTCAATTCCATAAATTACAGAATTGGCCCAAATATAAACTGTACCCTCAAATAAGCCACACCTTTAAAATTTGAGGCTTATTTGTGAGTGCGGCCCACCTCCCGGCACTACCGCCCTGAATGGGGGGTGGCTGGCACCGGTGCTTGGCAACCTGCTCCCCAAGCCAGCGCCGGTGCTCAGTTCCAAGCGTGCTACATGCCCGCCTCCTGGCAATATTGCCTCCCAGCGCTACCTGCCGAAGCCGGCGCCAACTGCCCCCATCCCCCTTTCAGGGTGGTAGTGCCAGGAGGTGGGTGTGCAGTGCTCAGTTCCAAATACAAGCTGCAATTTAACTTTTCACAGTCAGAATTTGGAAGGAAAAAAAAGGTGGCTTATATTAGGGCCAATACGGTAATTGCATGTTGTATGAAGAAGTGCATTTTTTCCTTTTGCTTCTTCTTTTTATTCTAAAATCTCCTGACAGAATGAGTATCAATTCAAAAATTCATAGTATGATTACTCTTTTATGCAAACATCTACAGATTGCGTGATACACACTAACCCAACTTCAAGTTTCAGAAAGACAGCGGAAAAGGCCAATGCACATTTTACTGATGGGTTTCAAAGCTCTGGACTGTTCTTGAGCAAGTGTGTTGAAGGACCGAGTCTTATGTTTCTGATTTGAAAACGCAAAGTGGTATATTTGTCAATTTTAGAATAACAAAGCTGCCATGCACAGTGTCACAATACAATTTTCCATTTCTTCACTTGACCCTATTAGCTTTTGCTGCCAGGGCAGTAAATTCAATTTTCCTAGCAGTGTATTTGGTTAAAATTCTGTTGTTTTAAATGAAATGAAGATTGTGTTTTCATCTTTGCTTGTCTTGCTCCAATTACTGTATTATTTTAGGTTTTGTGGACGAGACTATACCAGCCTACCTAAATTTTGTTCAATGTCACTTGAAACGTCATTAATTCTTACTCTCCCATTCTTCTAATTAAGGAGCTGGGATTACAGCACCATGTCCCTCAGGAGGCTAATGCTTTTGCATGTGACAATTTATGCTTCGGGAAATAAAACAAGGTAGGCGGTCAAATGAGTGCAATTCCTACCTTGATTGTGAAATTGCTTTGAGAAAGCATTATGCCCTTGGTTGTCTTTGATGGATTATCCATTCAGTATTCAGGGCTTTGTTCATCTATTATTGACCAAGAAAAGGATGAGCTACAGATGGCCCAGGTTTTTACAGCGCTAAGGAGAAATGTAACAGTTTATTTGCTTTTGTGTATGCAAGCAGTTATTCTTCACGAGTACAGGCATAAAATAACTTGGGGGGGCATCAGCCTCATGTTCCCTCTTTATACTATCAGGATCAGGCAGCAAAATGTTGAACACTTGATTTTTATATATCAGAACCTTAGAGATAGGAAACGCAATTTGGAAATGACCTCTCTGTCAAATAACTATGTATGTAGTTATTCAGAAATATACTCCATCTTTTCCCATGAGTTCCAAACTATGGATTTGAGACTACCTGCCTGAGAAACGTTGGTGATCCTATTACAACTGTTTAATGTTTTGAATCATTTGAGGGAGGCTCCAAATTTGCTTCAAATGTCACTTTTGGTGGAATTCATCATATATTTCTCCTCTAAACTGGCTTCCAATTCTGCTTTCAGCTAACTCAAGCAACTAGCTTTAACATTTCACGGTGGTGGTTTTGTTTGGTTATCCCTGTTGTGATCATGGTTATTGTTATTCTTCTGCTAAGTACATGCACTAAAGGAGAAAAGCATAGAGGTGAAGATGCATAGCACTCACCTGGACAGCTGAGGAGATAGAGATGTGCAAGAAATATGGGAATCTAGCAGGGTTTGGGGAGTACTGGTAAATCCAAAGAGCAGCCAGACGAGTCTATACTCTCCAACATGCTGCTTTGCAAGACCTGTTTGCTGTCTTTCCTTTAGTTCTTTTCTCTCTTTTTTTACTCAAGTCTTTGTTCAAACCTTGCTAAATATCTTGACTGCCATTCTTTAGTTAACAAAGGGCTATTTCATGTAGCTCTTCACTCACACAGTAGGGTGTTATTAACTCTCACCAACAACCCAGTTCTTTTGAGGTTTCTGCTGTTATCAGACCCCATATACTTAAGTGGAATTTGTTTCTTGCCAGTGTTGGGAGGATTGGGCCGCCTCTGAGAACAAGAATTCTGATGGTGAGGAAGGTAAAGCAGATAATAAGGGAGCCTACTGTGCTGCATGCACTGCTGTGAGCGACTACAATGAAGTAAGCTTGATCCTGTGTTAACCCCAGTGCCTGAATCCATGTCTGCTTTCTAAAGCTCTTTTCCCCCACCTTGCAGCCAGAACCCTGATGCCAGTTCACCTGAGTGACGATAACAAAACAGACTTTTCAAAACAAGAGCCCCCAGTGTGGTGAATGCAAGGATGCAGCTAGCCACAAATGTTCACAGAAGGAAGGAACACCTGTTTGCAAACAGGCCTTATGAAAATACACTAGAAGATTTAATGACTGCAAAGGCAAGAATTAAATTAGATTGCATATAATATATCATGCTAAAAAGCTTCACAAGTTACTTTTCTAGCTTGGTGAATATAAGCACTTTTAAAATTTGTCCAAGGAGCAGGTTCAGGATAAATTAAAGTAAAACTAACACCTGACTTTTAATCTAAGGTAGGTAGCGGTAGGTGGTGATGATGATGCTTGCAGAATGACTTGAGGATTTTAAAGAAAAGAAAGGGTATTCAGGATTTAAATATATAAGAATCATGCAAAAATACTAAAATGAGGGATAATGCAAAGCAGTAAGCAATGGAAACCATGTTGGAGAGTTAGGAAAGAGTAGATGCACATCACTGTTTGAGCTCTGGTTTGAGCTGTTAAGGTCCTAAAGATGGAGAGAAAACTGAGACTTAGGAAAGAAATGAGTTGCATTCTGAGAAAATGGGAAATGAATGAAGACAGAGGTGTTGGTCCAGAGAAATGCAGAAAAGGAAAGTCTGAGGGAAAGAACTGCGAAAGAAGAGGTGAACAGGCCCAGGTGCTACAAAGTTGAAGAAGCCTCAAGTTTGCATATTGATTCAAAATGTTAGGTGATGAGGCACAATCAAATCTGGTCAAGGCCCACATACCAAATTTGGAGGAGGGGAATTTTTAGCTTTTTAAGAGATGCTGAGTATTCCCAGTCATGAGGCTGAAAAAGTCAAAGCAGCTTCTAATCTCTGATGCTTTCCTCGTAATGTGTTTGTGTGTGGGGATAAAGACCTGTCTTTGAGGTATTTATTTCTAAATTTGTATGCTGCCTTTCATCACATACTCCAGGGTTTACTGACTTCTACAGCTACTGGCTTTGCGTGCACAGATCCCTATAGGCCAATATGATGTGGTAGCAGAGTCCTCACAAACATGTACCAACTGCTTTAGCTGATGAATAGCCCAAGCCAGCTCACCCATTCTTGAGTTTATGATCTTCTGTGGCAATTAGACTTGGCAGTGAATGGACTGGCAGTATGTATCTTGAATATCAATGTCAAAGATAAACATATGAAGTTGCCTTATATTGAGTTGATCTCTGAGTGCTTCTTCCTGATATCACACTAACCAGGGACTGCATTCTAAGCATGTAATCTGCCACTGAACTCTGGCCCTTCCCTATCCTCAGGGGGATAAGCAAGAGCAGAAGGTCTATCACTGTCATGTGCTGCTGGTGAACTACCAGAGCATGGGCCTGGTCACTGCTCTGTTCAGATTTGAAAACAGAATGCTGGACTAGATGGACATTGGTCATATCCAGTAAAGCAATTCATGGGTTCTTGTGTTTCTCAGCACCTCTGTTTTAGAAATTAACCTCCTGTGTTGGTGCTGCTTTTGTTTGTACCTATGGCAGATGTCTGGTGGAGCTTGCAAATGCAATTCTGACCTCGGCAGTTAATCTGATTCTCAAGCAGTGCACGATCAGACTGATGCGAGCAGACAGCACTTAAGCCCAGGTGTCATCACTGAGCATACCTCTTGACACAAAATGCAACTTGACAGGTCTTATTGTTCAGCTTCCCTTTCTCATGTGGTTCTTTTTTTGCTAAACTGGAAATGTTGAGGGACAAACTATTTGATTAGGACATATGAAAGTCCACAGCAGCAAGTGGCCCCTATTGTTGCCCTTTGGTGCATTTAATGCTCGCTTGAACTTCATGGGTGCTCATTTGTTTGCCTCATTGGCTGTTGCTCCCCTTCTCTCTCCCATTACATTTCTGTTTTGGACTGTTGCAAGCTTCATAGCAAAATAAGGAAGATGATGCAAATTTTGCAACTTTTTCTGTAGTGGTACCACAATGGGCAGCTGTCCTCAGAGACGTCCATCATTCAACATATTTGTTTATCTTAGTTAAAATTCACAAGGCATTTCAGGATGTCTAAGGGAATAACATGACTTTGGTTAAGTTACTTTTCTTCATTTTTCTTTCCAGATTTGTATGTGTTCTTGCTTTTGTTTTATTTTAATAGCTAGCAAAATATTGGTCATTCCAGCATGTGGCATGTGGAGTGTGGGTATATATATAGCAAAATTGGGTTTAAGGTATAGTGGCCTGCATAAAGCCACCTAGTGAATTCGTGGCAGAGGTGTGGTGTACAGGTTTAAGTGTCAGATTTGGACCATGGAGATGCAGGTTCCGTTTCCAAAGTTATAAATTGACTATCTTTTAGCCTAATTTAAAAGATTAGCATGGTGAGATTGAAATGGGGGAGAACCACATACACCACTTGGAGTTTCTTAGAGAAAACTGTGGTATATAAATGTAGTAAGTATAAATGAAAAATACAAATAAGGTGTGTGTGTATATGTTTGTGGGTTGTTGTTGTTTTTTGTGTGTAGCTTTATGTTTGTTTGGACTTTGTTGCTCATCTATCAAAACCTCTGGCATAATTAATGGGTTCTGATGAGCAGAAAGGCTTTGTCCCTTTGGCCTATAAACTTTTCACACACATCCTACAAGATGAGAGCAAAGTAACAAAAATACCCACCAGAGTTCAACAAAATGCTCCCAGCACTATCAAATATATTGATAGCTATTAAAATAATAAATAAATAAAATAAAATATATTAAAATATATTGATAGCTATTAAAATAAAGTTACATTAGGTTTTCTTTTGGGGGAAAACAACAACATGTATGGCTCAGCAAGCTTTCATATCTTGACTGCAACATTGGAGGACCCCATCATTAAAATAACTAGAGATTATCTGGTCAGCTGTATACTAAATTGCAAAACCAAATTGACAAAAGTAATATAATAGATTCAATATTGCAACAGTGGGGAATAAGGAAAACAAGAGTGAAATGGACCATAGAGTGCAACTTCTCATTTGCACAATCAAACAAATGTATTCTTTCATTTAGTATGCCACAAGAGACTTCATTAAGAGTTTCTTTTGTGTTCTAAAACAACCTCATAAAAGAAGCCTGAATGAATTAAATTATGCTAGCAGCCAGAGAATTTTGTCATATATAACACAGCAATGATAGGATTAGTCATAGCAAAACTACAGAAGCTAGTGCTACTGAATATTGTTTCGATTTGCAAAGATGAAACTTTATTCTAAGTTGATGATTATGCTTTGTGATTTACAAATGAGGCTTAGTGGTTTTTTGAGCCTGTGTTTCTATAACAAGACTTTTAAGCACCTTTTCCTGTGTCATAGCCTGCACAATGTTCTGACCTACCAAGAAATCATTAAATACTTCTATTCCAGAGAGCTACATATATACCTTCTGTTTTTTTGCTGTTTGTTTGGGACTGTGGAAGTGAACCATAGCTTATTAACAGGCTAATCCATGCAAGGACAGCTTACAGGTTGTTCATTGGAACCAGGGAAAAGGGATACAGCTTAAAGCCAGTTCCCATTGTTTGAGGAAGAGTATTGGGATTTCATTCATCCCTGTGTTACATATAGAAGGCCATATATTATACAGAGAACATTTATTTGTTTGGGCATGTGCTACTCCCAATCAATCTGCAGCCTTATAAAGATTACAATTTTCTAATCTATTCAAGCTGTTACCACAGCATAGACATCCATGGTCAGGCTCCAGTTTTCATAGCAGAAACTATTTTGTGCACCCCAGTAAAGTCAGTCAATAGCAGCAAAGTGGAATGGAGGCAGAATCATATTTTATTAGGCTATATTGCCAAACTATGCAATCAATACAATTTATACATCTTCAAAACTGGTGTTTCATAAACACTGGTTATTATTTCACCAACAGATTTAATCATCTGTGAATGGTTTCTGATTTCCATGATTCTGGGGGGAAGAGAGACCCCAAGTGTGTGTGTGTGTGTGTGTGTGTGTATAGATACAGAGGTGGATTTGAAAGAAAAGCTGAGATACTGAATGATGGAAAGATATGGATTCAGATGTATTTCTAAAGAAGGGTTGAAGGGGTCTGCACTGATACAACTGAATTTTCACAATAATATGACAACTACCAGTAGACAGGTATAAAATCTAGTCTGTCACTAATCATAAGCACATAGACCTGAAGTTTCTAGATGCTATGTGACAAGTTAAAATGTACTTAACAAAACACAACAGACAGGCGAACATCATAGCATCACCATCAGAGGCTCAAAGAGGGATATGATGAATATTACAGCCCCTTTACATTCTTTTTTTAATTCTCTTCAACCGCATCCTTAGATGAACATAATGAGAGAGAAATGGGACCATGACGGGGGTGGGGCACAGCTTGCCCATGC
The DNA here is from genome assembly GCF_964234715.1 of Podarcis melisellensis. NCBI lineage: Eukaryota > Metazoa > Chordata > Lepidosauria > Squamata > Lacertidae > Podarcis > Podarcis melisellensis. Next base: position 6,187,798 of record NC_138531.1, on the reverse strand, counting down.
CCCCCCTCAGGTGTTTACTTAACCTGAATACCTGAAGGTGGCTAAATTTCTTCCAAAATCTATGTACAGTTCACCCTAAAAGCTAAGACATAGTTTTGTAAAACTACAGTGTAAGCAACGGGGGGTGGGGAGCGATGAAATTGAGCTGTAAGTGTTGATATTAGCACTTTTCTCACAAAAAGGTAAATTTGACCCAAGTCATTGTGATGGAATAACAGTATTTTTGATCATACTTCATAGCCTTTCCTATTGTTGAAGCCATCACTTTCCTTTCACTATCATATAAACAAGATGCAGACTCCATAATTTACTCACAATTACTTCTTTTCCTATCTTTCCCCTGTTGTTGTGAACTCTTCCTTGTTTTTCCTGGCCTGCATCTGAGATGAATCTCTCTGTTAGAGACTCATAAACTTTCTGTGAAATGCTTTTCAAACATGAGTCAAACTAGTTTTCATTGCAGTCCCAGTTACATTTAGACATGAGCTAACCTGTTCCAGATGATACTAATATGGTCCTCTGACAGCCAATTCACTTAATTTAAATTAATTCACATTCAAATTGGTTTACATGTATACAGCATTTGATAATTCTATTGCATTTTTGATGCCTCCCCTTGAAACAATCAAAGAAATGGCAGTAAATTTTGAGGCAAATTTTTACATTAGAAACATGAATTCAAATATATACAATTTTCACATCCTCATCAGACTATTAAATGTGTTGCACATGAGTCTTGCTTTTGTTAACTTCACAGGTACTAGAGTCTTGTGACAACTTGTGGAGTTTATGCCATATTTTTTTGTTTAGTCTTAACAAAGACTAAGGTCCAAAGACTAAGACCAATATGACTACCTTTCTGAAAATTCTCAGAAAACTAGTTCTCATTTGGTTTCTAATGGAACAGCTGGATGGAAAAGGTATTTTAAGTTTTAGTGTTGCATCTGTGGAATGCTCTTCTCAAGGATCATCTCCTTCATGCTCCTTCATGCTTCATGCTCTGGCGCTGGGGGGCGGAGAGCAGGCAGGGGCGTGACTGGTGCACGTTCTGGGGGCATGGGATGCCACCTGCGGGGGCGTGGCACCCAGTGCAGTTGGGGGGGGCAGCCGCGATGGCACCCCTCCGGGATCATGCTGCAGGGGGTGGTGAGCTCCTCCCACACTGGGTATTTTGTGATTCAGATGTTCATATTGACACAAGACTCTCAGAGTTTGCCTAGCTATTGGAGCTTGATAAGTTAGCTATAAGAGTTATGGACCACCGGTATAAAATTTACGGCATGTAATGCCTTAAGAGAAAATATTATGAAAATGATTTACAGGTGGTACATGACCCCAACCAAGCTCGCAAAAAATTATCATCTGCCAAATATCAAATGCTGGAAATGTAATGAGACGGAAGGAACCTTTTATCAGCTTTGGTGGACCTGCCCGAAGATTAAAGCCTTTTGGGAAATGATTTATAATGAAATTAAGAAGGTACTTAAATGTACTTTTCATAAGAAACCAGAGGCATTTCTCTTGGGCATGGTCGGCCAATTGGTGTTAAAGAAGGATAGGACATTTTTTATGTATGCTACCACAGCGGCAAGGATCCTTTTAGCAAAGTATTGGAAGACACAAGAACTACCCACACTGGAAGAATGGCAGACAAAGGTGATTGACTACATGGGACTAGCAGAGATGACCGGCAGAATCCGTGACCAAGAAAAAGAGACGGTGGAAGAAGATTGGATCAAATTTAAAGTATATCTGAAAAACTGTTGTAAAATTGATGAATGCTAAAATGTCAAGGGAAAGGAAAATATAGAATTACAGCTGTAATCGATTAAGGGTTAGAAGTAACTTAAAGAGAAAATAAGTAATTAATTAATTGGTATAAAGAGTTGCTGAAAATTTTTTGAAACAGAGATGCAGAAAAGGGGAGGTAAGGGGAAGTCCGAGAAGTAAGGTTATGAAAATAAGTTTTTTGAAATTATACATGTTTATATGTTTTGGGTTTGTTTTTGTGTGTGTATTGTTTTGTTTTTTATCTGTGTTGGAAAACTAATAAAAAATTATATATATATATATATATATATGCTTTCGTAGATTTTCACGGGTACAGGAATGCAGGTTTTGGTGTCCTCGGGTGTCTTCCCGTGTAAAAGTTGGGGTGTCTAGGCGACGTTTCGACGAGGTCTCACTCGTCATCTTCAGGCTGGTGCTTTCGGCTTCTTGTTACTGGAACAGAGTAAGATCTCAGTGTTTGAGTTCCTATAAATACTGTTGAGGGGGTGTGGTGTATAGCCTCCAATGTTCTGGGCAGAGAGGAAGTTCCCAGGCTAGTGTGCCTTTTCTTCTTTTGTTCCTTAATTACTTGAGGGATATCTTGAGTGATTTCTTGAGTGATATCCTGAGACCAGATCCAGAGGCACACAGAACGCTATCACCAATCAACCACACCAGACCCAAACCCAGACCCTCTCCACAGATAAATTACAGACACCATCCAGTAGCCAAACCATGGTGGCACCTCCGGATGCTGCACCCCCCTGCAATCCCTACACAGATCTGGCTGACACAGGCCACAAAACCACAGCTCGCCCCTATACACGAAGCCAAGCTAGAGCACAACTAAGTGCAGTACAGCCATCTTCTCAGAAAAACTCTTCACAAAGTTCAAGAGGTCAAGACACAAAGACTTTAGCAACTAATCCACACCTAATGACCCACCTAAGTGGTACTCAGGATATCACTCAAGAAATCACTCAAGATATCCCTCAAGTAATTAAGGAACAAAAGAAGAAAAGGCACACTAGCCTGGGAACTTCCTCTCTGCCCAGAACATTGGAGGCTATACACCACACCCCCTCAACAGTATTTATAGGAACTCAAACACTGAGATCTTACTCTGTTCCAGTAACAAGAAGCCGAAAGCACCAGCCTGAAGATGACGAGTGAGACCTCGTCGAAACGTCGCCTAGACACCCCAACTTTTACACGGGAAGACACCCGAGGACACCAAAACCTGCATATATATATATATATATATATATATATATATATAAAATATAAGTTAGCTATAAGAAATATGTGTGGTACGGTGCTGTGCCAAAATAATTCTCCCCCATTTTTATTTTTTATTATTCTTTAATTAACAAGAAAATAAACTGCATTTCAATTAGCACGGAAAGAGAACATTTTGGGGAATTAACATGAGTGAGTGCAGGTTTTGTGGCCCTTGCTGTGCTTTTGAGGTACCCAAGGCCTATTTGTTCATACGAGTGTCAGAGAAATTCATTGAAAACGGACTGTGAGTGGATTGCCTTCTACCATTTGAGACCATTGTTGCTGTTCAGATCTTGCTGTGAATACTTTTCATCTTAGTTCTCTGTAGTGAAAGGTTGTTTTTCTTTTAAAAAAACCCAAAGCAAAACATGCACAGATTGTGTGTAAAAATAGATACATAAATTGCTTTGCAATACACATATTTACACATTCATTGACATTTAATTGCAGCTTTCCTGACCGGTAACTCTTTGCTTGTCTTGTTTCAAGTGTTGTTTGATGGCAGAAGCAGCCTAGATATGCTAAGGCTGCGATCCTAACCATGTGTACTAAGGAAATTCCATTTAATTCAGTGAGATTGACTTCCAGGTAATAGGGGTAAAAGTTTCAGCCACAATCTGCTCCCTATTGTGAATTTTAAAAATCAAGGGGTTGCATTCAAAGCAGCACTAAGGAAATTGGTTCATCAGTGCAAACATTCCTCCCTGCCTGATAGAGCAATCTCCCCTCTCTTCTCCCCACCTGCTGTTTTGGTGGTTTTCCGAACACACCAGAACAGATTAGTGGAGCATCACAATGGAAAAACCGGGAAGTCCCACTGCACAACTATTGAGTTGCCTAGTGGAATACATAACTCTCTCTTTTCCCACATGGAAAGAAAACATGTCTCATGTTATCTGTGGATTTTATCTGTGCTCCTCAGTTAAAGACTGAGGCTATTTGTCAAAGTATGGATTTGACTGCTCAGTTTTGACCACATACCCATCCCTTAAATCCTTGTTTTAAAACGAAAATTAAGATCTCTTTCCTTTCCTGTCTCTGAAGAATTATTGACGGATGCCTGACTGAGCTGTCAAAATAAATAAAACAAATATTAAATATAGCCACAGAAGTTGTAGAGAAGCGATGATGTTATGGAGTTTCTCCATCTGGCTGAGATCCCTGGTACAGATCTTGTCATTTAATATTCATGTGATCATATGTTCAGGCTGCTTTCTGTGACATGCATAGCTGTAACTAACCACTGGGGAAAGAGTAGCACAGCTTGTGTAGAGCAGTGGTGGCCAAATTTGGCCCTCCAGCTATTTTTGGACTACAACTCTCATCATGCCTAGTTAACAGGACCAGTGGTCAGGGATGGTGGGAATTGTAGTCCTAAACAGCTGGAGGGCCAAGTTTGGCCACCCCTGGCGTAGGGTATTCAGTTAATGCTGAGAGACCTGGATTCAAATCCACACTTGGCCATGACCCTTTTTAAAGGAAAATTGTTGCCTTAAAAAGGGGAGGGGGCTTCATGAGTACTGGAGACTCTTCACTTCTTCCGAAGTTCACCACACAATTTGTAGAGAGTAAAGGGAGTGGTGATGGGGACAAACCTAGTGTTATGTACTGAGTTGAATAGGATCCAAAATGCAGCAGTCTGATTGGTCCTAGAACAATAGGAGTCAGAATGCAGCAGTCTGATTGGTCCTAGAACAATAGGATTCAGAATGCAGCAGTCTGATTGGTCCACAGGAGCCACCCAATCCAGCTCCAGGTGGAAGTGAATCCACAACCTGATTGGCCTACAGGAGAATCCCGGAATTAGCCAATAACGTGCAGCCCATTGTGTAAATAATGTATATAAAGCAGATATTGTGGGGGAACTTCCATTCCTCCTCACCACTATGAGCTGAATAAAGAGCATGAAATCCACTCTCGACTCCAAGTATATTTCAGCTAGCATTTTTCGCCCCACACATTCCTTACATCTTAACACCAAAGAACTCTTGTGGTAACTTGTCTGTTTTGGAACTGTCAGACAAATCCTGATTTCTCTCTGTCTGGCTGATTAATATCTACATTTGTCTCTGCATGGCAGGTTTATCCCCACAACAACTTCATCTCACCTATTGGGCTCACACTGCTGAGCAACACAGGACATGTCTTCAATAGTGCAGGTTCATGAGAATGTTGTAAATCAAGGTCATGATCCAATATTTTTGGGTCTCTGGTGTGCATTCAATTCCCTGACATCAGTGTGATATGAATGGTGGTGCCCTTGCTTGTATGATGCTATTGCAATCCTGCAGGGCTTTGAAATCTCACCAGGAGTGTCTGGTGGTGAGATTACTTCTATTTCATGATATCCCACCATGTGAATCAGTCCAGGAAGGATTTTTCATTACATACCTGTAGTTTTTGATGCTTAGGTGACCATGCCCTCATTTCCTTTAACACTGTTGCTCAGGCGTACATTCACCCTTCACAGCATTGGACTACATTCTGAAATATGTAAATTGTTGTCATATTTATTTCAGGGTAATTAACCGACCATGACATAAAACAAGAAAACCGTTTGTAGCCAGATGTGTCTCAGCAATATACACCTGTGATTTTAAAATTACAGTTTTACAAATAATTTTCCATTTCCTGATGCCTGTTCTTTAACCAACCAAAGCCAAGAAAAATAGGTGTTACTTATTTATACCTTTGTTATGTGTATTAATTGAACACCTGTGAAATCTAGAAGACAATGACATCTTCTTACTTAAATAGCATATGTGAAAAACAAATGTTTTCAACTGCAGGTTAAACTAGAAACAGTAGCCACTATAGAAAAGCAAAAAAAGGAGTCAAATTATACAAGAATGGCAGCTTTGAACATGATAAAAGCCTAGTCAGTTGAATAAACTATTCTTATTTGCAACCCAGATACTGTATTGCAACACATGAAAAAAGCACAGCATAAGCTGCAATGCAACAACAAGGAACACTTTCCTCTTAATCCTTTGCTTGGTTTTTGTGACCTCTTGTGGAATTCTTTGTCTGTTATGTTTTTGGACTGGAAGAGGACTGGCGAGAAATAGGGTCATGGGGAAAAGTCATGAGAGGAGATTTCCAGCAAGCCAGCAACATGAGTAGTGTTTGAGATTCTGCACTTCTTGCCAAATCCCCTATTGGACTGAGGAGAATGTTGCAAGCTCTACATGAATACTGTGATCAGCATGAGCTCCAACCCAACTATGCTAAGACCAAGATTATGGTCTTCTCTGCCCGACCGAGACTCCATTGATGGTCAATGAACCCCTAGAGCAGGTTAACTGCTTTAAATATCTGGGACAAGTAATACGGTCAAATAGGTCTTTTCTGGCCCATAGAGACTATATAACAACTAATGCATCTAAAGCAGCCATCCAGATTAGATCTCTGTATGCTAAGAATCAGGCTCAATCAGTGAAGATAGCTTTGAGACTCTTTCAAATGAAAGTCCTCCCCCTTCTTTTGGTGGGCATCTCTTTAGGCTCCCGCAGGGATTTTTTGAAACTGGATTCTATTCAAATGTGATCCCTTAGAGCCATCCTTAGGATTCCCCCCCCCCGGTAGCGGGTGCGGTTATGAGATTAGAGGTCGGCTGGCAAGCTCTACGGTATGTGGCCTTGAAGACGAAGCTCTGGCTATGGCTCAAGCTTTGTTTTAAACCAGTGGGTATTGCTCCCTTGATATTGAGGGACGATTTCCAATCACCGTGGGAAAGGGAGGTCATTAACGAGGTTCAATCCTGTGGATTGTCTCACCTTTACTTTGAGACTGAGTGACATTGCCAGACAAGAGGACATAGCCCAGGTAAAACCAGGGATGTTCCTAGGGGACCAGATTTATTGGACCATACCAGCCCCCTACCTTGCAGAAATCCACTATGTGGAATACTGCAGACTTCTTACAGCGGCTCGATTAAATGTCCTTGACTCTGCGATATTGTGGGGAAGGTACAGGGGAGTACCATACGCCCAGAGAACCTGTCATTGTGCCATGGGTGTGGTTGAGTCCACCGAACACATTCTCTTGACTTGCCCTTCTTATGCAGAGCTTAGACAAAAATTTATAGATCCACGCCTATGTCAATTTAGCTTCCTACCCGGAGAAAACCAGGTTTTACACTTGCTGAATAATGTCACTAGAGCTATACCTTCCTTGGTGGCCAAATTTCTTTTTTTAGCTTTTAAGCGTCGCAAGACTATAATTGACTGTATTGATATGGGGCTATCTGTTTAGCCCATTTTAGTGTTGGCTAAGCTCTAAAATCTTCCTGGATGTTTAACGGTGTATTGACAAATGTATTTTTTTTCTGACTGACGGTCGAATGAAAGGTTGATGATGATGATGATGACTTGAACCCTACAGCCTTTCAAGTGGAGGCTCCTTCAAAACAGAGGACTGTCCCCTGACACTGAAAGTCCTTGTTCTGTAAGGGAAAGAGTGCTAGAACATTTGTTCTGCATGCAGAAAGCCTCAGGTTCAATGCCCGATATCTCCAAGTAGGGCTGGGAGAAACTTCCTGTCCGAAATCCTGGAGAGCTGCTGCCATTCGGCATATTGAGCTGAATATTCAGTAGAAGGCAACTTCCCATGTTCCTATGTAAAGTAGGAAACAGCCAAACTAATGTGTAGGGTTAAACACCGCCCCCCCCCCACAGCATACAATCATGAGGAATGCTACAGGTGAAACTCGAAAAAATAGAATATCATGGAAAAGTTCATTTGTTTCAGTAATACAACTTAAAAGGTGAAACTAATATATGAGATAGACTCATGACATGCAAAGCGAGATATGTCAAGCCTTTATTTGTTATCATTGTGATGATTATGGAGTACAGCTGATAAAAACCCCAAATTAACAATCTCAGGAAAGTAGAATATTAAATGAAATCAGCAAAACAAGGACTGCAAATAGAGCAATATTGGACCTCTGAGAAGTAGAAGCATGCATACGTACTCAGTACTTGGTTTGGGCCCCTTTTGCATCAATTACTGCCTCAATGCGGCGTGGCATGGATACGATCAGCCTGTGGCACAGCTGAGGTGTTATGGAAGCTCAGGATGCTTCAATAGCAGCCTTCAGCTCTTCTGCATTGCTCGGTCTCATGGCTCTCATCTTTCTCTTGGCAATGTCCCATAGATTCTCTATGGGGTTCAGGTCAGGCGAGTTTGCTGGCCAATCAAGCACAGTAATCCCATGGGCATTGAACCAGGTTTTGGTACTTTTGGCAGTGTGGGCAGGTGCCAAGTCCTGTTGGAAAAAGAGGTCAGCATTCCCATAAAGCTTGTCTGCAGAAGGAAGCATGAAGTGCTCCAAAATCTCCTGGTAGACGGCTACGTTGATCCTGGACTTAATGAAGCACAGTGGACCAACACCAGCTGATAGCATGGCTTCCCAATTCAACACTTAACACTGGACTTCAAGCATCTGTCATTGGAAACTTTACACTGGACTTCAAGCATCTGGCATTGTGTGCCTCCCCATTCTTCCTCCAGACTCTGGATCCTTGGTTTCCAAATGAGATGCAAATGTTGCTCTCATCAGAAAAGAGGACTTAGGATCACTGAGCAGCAGACCACTGAGCAACAGAACAGTTCTTTTTTTTTCTTTAGCCCAGGCAAGATGCTTCTGACGTTGTTTCTTGTCCAGGAGCGGCTTGACAAGAGGAATACGACATTTGAAGCCCATCTCCAGGATCCGTCTGTGTGTGGTGGCTCTTGATGCACTAACTCCAGCCTCAGTCCACTCCTTGTGACAGTCCCCAACACATTTGAATGGTCTTTTCCTGACAATCCTCTCCAGGCTGTGGTCATCCCTGCTGCTTGTGCACCTTTTTCTTCCAAACTTTTCCTTCTGCATAACTTTCCATTGATGTGCTTCAATACAACACTTTGGAAACATCCAACTTCTTCTGCAATTGCCGTTTGAGGTGTTCCCTCCTTATGAAGGGTCTCAATGATGACTTTCTGCACAACTGTCAGGTCAGCAGCCTTCCCCATGATTGTGCTTCCTACTGAACCCATTGCAGGTGTTATGGATTGGATAGCTACTGCACCTTTTCACAATATTCTAATTTTCTGAGATTGTTAATTTGGGGTTTTCAACAGCTGTACCCCATAATCATCACAATTATAACAAATAAAGGCTTGACATATCTCGCTTTGTATGTCATGAGTCTATCTCATATATTGGTTTCACTTTTTAAGTTGAATTACTGAAATAAATGAACTTTTCCACGATATTCTAATTTTCCGAGTTTCACTTGTATATGCAGCCCAGATATAACTTCAGTGGGCATTAGCCATAGGTTTTTGGGAGTACTATTTTAATAATGGAACCGGAAGTGAAAGACCCTCACACGACGTAGCATTCCTTGCCACAAAAGTCAGCCCTTTCACACACTGTTTTGCTTCTATATGGGCAACTGGAGGAGGGGAAAGTATCACTAAGAGGGTGGTAATTTGGCTCAGATTTCTGTCGCTAACCTTGTGGCACAGAGACCACACCATCAGTATTACAGCTCTCTCTCAAGTTCTGTCAAGTTCTTTGTGCATTTCTGACTATCAGAATTTCAATGTGGTGCTTAAGTTTCCAACAGCTGCAAGGAAATAGCTCCCTTTGTTTGCCTCCTTGGTGGAGAGATGGTGGCTGAAATCGAGAGATTGTAATACTGTACTAGATTCGCATGTATGGCTGAAGCACTGGAGGAACAGATTAGGAAATGATACAATCGGGAACAAAGTTGAAATCCACTGCCTGATATATGAACAAGCAAGGGAGAGAACTCTGCAGGGCTTTGCAGCCTGTTTGTTTGATACTGGCTGCACCAGAGCAATGGTTTATGTAATCACAGCAAGATTTGATGAAGGGGTTGAACAGAAGCTGCTACAGATGGACTCCTTTAGGGAAATGTGAGCACTTCGCATATGGTCTCAGTTTGGATTGCAAAGATGTTAATTTATAAAATGTAAAGATGCCCATTAAAGCAACACAGAACTGGTATGGATGAATCACAGAATGGTATCCAATTTGTACCATATTAAAATTTTGACTGCAGGGAATAAGTCAATGATACCAATTCTCTCCTGCCCTTGGGTCAGGGGCATGTTTCATTCTTCTTCTTTTTCAGCACTTGCATACTGATAATGGCTTTGTGGACAAATTACAGAAGTCACCTGAATGGGTGTATGTAGATTCACAGGTTAATAATCTCACTGTAATATATGGCTGAGCCAATTGGTCAGAAGAAAATTTGGGAAGAGGATTAGGAGTTTGTGTGTTAAATTCTCCTACCCCCCACCCCCCAATCAATGTGCTTTCAGTATGTTTCTTCCGTGTTTGTTTGCACTGTTGTTTTCCTTAAAGATCAAGCTAGTTGCCTGGTTATGAAGATTACAGGCAAAACATTGCTTAGGCAACCAGGTAGTTTTGCTGATCTTCCAGCGCTATGCGGAAGCATAAAGTGCAGGAAAAACAAAATTGTCGAGATCATCAAGGTACTGAACAGTCACAGGAGAAATGAATCTGAAGTCAAAAGAGGATGGGAGCCCAAACAGGCAGCTTAATGGGTGAATTTGGTGCCACTCCTGATGCATTGTCCAAGCCAGGGTGCAGCTCATCAGCTTGGAAAAAAGGTTACAAAATTACATTATTTGGGTCACTGCTCTATAGAAATTGTGATAGTGCAAGAACGTTTCCGAGACTAGGCTTACACAACTTGCGACCCACAAGCCATGTTTGGCAGGTCGCTGAGGGTTCAATTATCTTCCTGATTTTGCTGCCTGACCAAGACAGCTTCTTAAAAATTAATTGCACTGTCATCTTGCATATGCCTTCCTGCCTGCGTGTAACACAAAAACATCCACACCCTTCTTGCTCTCTTCTCCAGTCAAAGATTGCAGATTACACCCATGGATCCATGCTTATTTGTGGATCTCATCTATATCATGCTGTTCTCTTATTGATGATAAAATAAGAGGATTAATTTGCAGAAATTTAAATAAAAGAAACCCACACATGAAAAAGGGGGGGGGAGAACTGGCATGTAAGTTAAATTGAAAATAGTGCTCATTTATAATACTGCTGACTTGCGTGATTTAATACACATGTGACTTTCAGATAGTATTATTTCCAGACATTCTAAAAGGCCCCCTTTTAACTCTTTTAAGCATTTCTGCCTGACACTTCTTTCCCCAAACACAGATATATTTCCCCCACACAAGGTCAATACCAGGAACGTGGTCTGACTCTGAAGTGAAGTGAAGTGTAAAAAGAACTGTCACAGTGATAAGGGAGAAGATGCGGGTTTTACTGCTATTACCACCTATCCTTTTCTGTTATCAGTCTCACACTTTAAAATCATGGTTAACTGTTGTCTGAGGGGCTACCAGAAAATGGTGACACTAAACAGCTTTTGCCAAGAAAGAAAGTGCAGCACACAGCAGTTTTAGGCTCTTTTTCAGACATATAGCAGCAAATTCAGGATTAGCACTGCAGGAGTTTTCACACATTCTTGCCTAAGAATAGTTAAAGATAGTTATATTTAGATCCCATTGAAATAAATAAGATATGTTACTCAGGACTAAATTAAGGGCTTCATTTAAGGTAGGCATATAATCTAATTCCTTAGACTGGTTTGGATTAAGATTGGATGTAAATTGTAGTTTGTATTTCATCCTAATGTGGCAATACTATTATATATAGGAATCTATCTTGCGAGTGGTGGTGGTGTTGTTGTTTTGGACTTTTCTGCAGCTCTATGTAGATTTTTTTTTTTTTTAAGTTTTCCACCGAGACCTGGCTTTCATAGTGGCTCTGGGGGTAGAATCATGTTATATTCACAGCCTGGACTGCTTCTGTTGAGGAATTCAGTTTGGGGGTGGAGAGTTGCAAAAGTTAACTCATGTGCTTTTGGGAAATAATTGATCCCAATATATTTCAGAGTAACAATGCTGATCTTGAGGAAATGTGTTCTGATATTCTCCGTTAGTAGATTATGACGAGGGGAACATTTCAGACTCAATTGTGTTTCTAATAGAGGGAGCATTTTGGGGTCTGAATTCTCTCCTCTCCTCCTCCAAGTCTCCTTCTGTCCTCTTGTTTCTTGACATGGCTAGTTATCTTTAAACTACTCCTGGGGAAGAGTCATGGATCAGTCATGGGACACATGCTTTGCACGCAAAAGATCCCAGGTTCAGTCCCTGGTATCTCCACGTAGGACCGGGAAAGAGACTCCTGCCTTGCCTGAAATTTTGTAAGTCTGCTTACTTCTAATATTCTCTGCTGGCATCGTTTTACATAAAACAACAATGGCAATTCAAAGCTATAGTAGGCTGGAACATGTCATCTATTGTGCAAGTGGAGACCACATAGTGGAGCCTGCAGATTTCCTCCTTGTGTCCCTTTGTGCTACAGTGGTACCTCGGGTTACATACGCTTCAGGTTACATATGCTTCAGGTTACAGACTCCGCTAACCCAGAAATAGTACCTCAGGTTAAGAACTTTGCTTCAGGATGCAAACAGAAATTGTGCTCCGGCGGCAGCAGGAGGCCCCATTAGCTAAGGTGGTGCTTCAGGTTAAGAACAGTTTCAGGTTAAGTATGGACCTCTGGAATGAATTAAGTACTTAACCCGAGGTACCACTGTATCTCTGAGATCTACTGAGGAAGGATAACCTCTTAATGATACCATTGTTGTGATGGAAATGAAACAAAGATATATTAGTTTTATTCTTCCTCCCTGTTTTTGTGTGTGCAGCACTTCATAAAGGAGAACTTCAGGGCTGTGAAGCCAGACTCTGGTTTGCCTGACGAGTGAAAGAAAGGGACCCATCGCTTTAGTTCTGCCTTATTTATGAGGCAAGACAACCCTGGTTCCTTTGCCTCTCGTGAATAGTCCCCATGGATGCAACTAGACTAGAGTTAAAATGTATCAAACAAGTCAGTTACTCATTCTTGTTTTATCGGCTGCTTTGTCTATAAAATAATATTCTTCGCAGACATTTGTAAGTGAATCAACTTATCTATGTTTTGTGAAAATCTTCAGCCACTAGTTTCTGCAGATCAAGCTAGGTTGCAAAAAGCATTCTGGTCATTTTTTTTCCAATTCAGCTGGCTTTCTATGCTTAAGAAGAAGAAAAAGAGTCCAATATCATATATGTAGATTCTAACAATATCCCTGGTCCCTTTGAAATCATGTGAGATTTAAAGAGATGCAAAATCAATGGTGTCTTTGCAGTGTTAAGTGATTATGGTATTGATCCTGCACATACTTGCCTAGGAGTAAGGCCCTCTGAATGCAATGGTATTTACTTCTGAGTCAACATGTACAGAATTGCACTGTGTACTTGGAGGGAAAGGGGTTAACCTGTGATCCCCTCGGATGTTACTGGGCTTATTTCTGACCACTAGCCATGTCCATTGGGGCTGGTGGGGATTTGGAGTCACAGGTTAGCACCCCCACCCTGCTGCGCATGACAGGGCAGGGGAATCCATCTACAGCAGGCACTTTAGCAGGTCTTCAATGTGGCATGTAGTGCCCCTTGAGGGACCAGGAAGCTGACGATGGTCTTCATGGGACAAAAGGTCTGAGACCCAGCAGCTGCTACTGGGAGCCAGAGAAATCCCGGCTTGCAGTGGGCTTGCTGGTGTGAGGGGTATACAGCCAATCTGGACTCCTGGTGTGGTGCTGCAATTTATTGTAACATTCTCAAGGCTTCAAGGTTTCAGTTTGCCAAAATCCAAACAATGTTTAAGAACATATCATTCGCTACAGCTGCAGTAACAATTTCTCCCCACGCTCTCAATTTTAATATCTAATAGAAGCCGGTATCTAATTTTAGTGACTAACAGATGCAACCATTTAATTTTAGCATCTAATTGAGCTTAGTATCTAATTTTAGCATTTCATGTATCATTTGTGATTGAAATCAGATGGAATTGATATTTTTTTCAATCACTAATTTATAATTATAGGTGTGGTTCCTGAATAAGTGGTGGATGGTGAATTTGGCTCACTAGTCCATTTGAGTTTGACAACCCTAATCTATACATTTAATACAGATATATTTTTAAGCTTCCTTAAGCCTTGAATTAAAATCATTTATTGATAGGCTTTTTCTGTTCCTCCCTAAGCAAGAACATCAAGTAAAATCACAGGAAACAAACAAATCGGGGAACTTCTGTGTGTCTCCTGCATTCCGATCACCTCATCTCTAGGGAGAATGCAAGATAATGTCCTTAATATTGGAGCATAAAGCCTGTATTATTTTTCTTTATGACAAGTAAGAAACTACAGTGCATTCGGAAGCAGGTCTTTTATATTTGTCTTGCTGCAAATGGTGACAACTATGAAAGCGCCTATGGGAGCCTGTAGAGAACCTGACATTATTGCAAGGAATCGGGCACAGAAGGAAGTCCCTCCTAGCAGAATAAGTCACCGCAATACAGCTCACAAGCAGTTTTCTGCAGATCAATAGCTGGATTGAAACTGGGTGTAAATCTGTTGTGTATCCAAATGGTGAGTGGAATGGATGTCTGCCCTGTGTTGCTTTCAGTGGCATTTGAATCCCCACTCATAAGCTGGTCCAACTGTTAACACACAGTCAATATATATATATATATATATATATATATATATATATATATATATATATATATATATATATATATATATATATATATATATATAAATTGTCTAGCAGCACCTTAGAGACCAACTAACTTTGTTCTTAGTAAAGGTTCTTTGTATTCAGTTGAAGAAGTGTGCATGCACACGAAAGCTTATACCAAGAACAAACTTACCGTATTTTTCGCCCTATAGGGTGCACCGGCCCATAGGGCGCACCTAGTTTTTTTGGGGGGGGCGCGGGGAAATAAAGGGAAAAAAATATTTCCCCTCCAGGCGCGGGGCTGGGGTGGGGGAAGCCCCAGAACAGGCTGCTCAGGCCCCAGGCTTCGGGATGCAGGCTGCTATCCGCAAGCCTGGGGAGCCCGGCTCTAAGTGCTACTGGAGAATGTTATATATATATATATATATATATATATATATATATATATATATATATATATATATATATGCAGGTTTTGGTGTCCTCGGGTGTCTTCCCGTGTAAAAGTTGGGGTGTCTAGGCGACGTTTCGACGAGGTCTCACTCGTCATCTTCAGGCTGGTGCTTTCGGCTTCTTGTTACTGGAACAGAGCAGGATCTCAGTGTTTGAGTTCCTATAAATACTGTTGAGGGGGTGTGGTGTATAGCCTTCAATGTTCTGGGCAGAGAGGAAGTTCCCAGGCTAGTGTGCCTTTTCTTCTTTTGTTCCTTAATTACTTGAGGGATATCTTGAGTGATTTCTTGAGTGATATCCTGAGTACCACTTAGGTGGGTCATTAGGTGTGGATTAGTTGCTAAAGTCTTTGTGTCTTGACCTCTTGAACTTTGTGAAGAGTTTTTCTGAGAAGATGGCTGTACTGCACTTAGTTGTGCTCTGGCTTGGCTTCGTGTATAGGGGCGAGCTGTGGTTTTGTGGCCTGTGTCAGCCAGATCTGTGTAGGGATTGCAGGGGGGTGCAGCATCCGGAGGTGCCACCATGGTTTGGCTACTGGATGGTGTCTGTAATTTATCTGTGGAGAGGGTCTGGGTTTGGGTCTGGTGTGGTTGATTGGTGATGGCGTTCTGTGTGCCTCTGGATCTGGTGTCAGTTTTTGTGGGGAGGGCTAATTTCCAGATGTCTGGCAAGCGGGATGTGTCGTCACGCTTGTTCATGTTGTGAGGGTGTTTCTCTATCTCGATGGCTTCCATGATTATTCTCTTGTGGTGATGTTCCATGTTAAAGAGCAATTTGGAATCTGCAAAATTAATTTCGTGTCCTGTTTCTTTCATGTGTTGGAAAAGAGAGGAAGTTTTTTCTTCTTTTTTGACGGCATTCTTGTGTTCTGCGATACGTGCATTTATTCGTCTGTTTGTTTGTCCAATGTACGTGGCTGGGCAGACTTTGCAGGGTATTTCATAGACCCCTTGGTTTTCCAACTGGATTTTATCCTTGGGGTTTCTGAGGATATTGGCTATTTTTTGGTTGGTGCAAAAGGCTGTTTTGATATTGTGTTTATGGAGGATTTTGCTAATTTTATCTGTAGTGCCCTTGATATAAGGAAGGAGGGCCATGCCATTGTTTTCTTCTGTGTCTTGGTTTTTGGGGGGTGTTTCTTTTTGGATTAGCTTCGTAACCCTGTTTTGCTGGTATCCATTGGCAATTAACACATTTGAGAGATTCTGTAACTCAGTTGTCAAGTGGTCTTTGTCAGCCAGGCGTTTGGTTCTGGAGATGAGAGTCTTGGCTACGGAGTTTATTTGTGCAGGGTGGTGGTGTGATTGTGCATGTAAGTAGCGGTTGGTGTGTGTTTTTTTCCGGTAGATAGTGTGTCCTAGGGAGCCATCAGGTTTTTTGTAGATTAGGACGTCAAGGAAGGGAAGTTGGTTGTTGGCTTCTATTTCCATAGTGAATTGTATTTTGGGGTGTAGGCTGTTGAGATGTGTGAGGAAGCTATCCAGTTTTTCCTTCCCGTGTGGCCAAATTACAAAGATATGTTGACGACACCTTTGTAATTTGGCCACACGGGAAGGAAAAACTGGATAGCTTCCTCACACATCTCAACAGCCTACACCCCAAAATACAATTCACTATGGAAATAGAAGCCAACAACCAACTTCCCTTCCTTGACGTCCTAATCTACAAAAAACCTGATGGCTCCCTAGGACACACTATCTACCGGAAAAAAACACACACCAACCGCTACTTACATGCACAATCACACCACCACCCTGCACAAATAAACTCCGTAGCCAAGACTCTCATCTCCAGAACCAAACGCCTGGCTGACAAAGACCACTTGACAACTGAGTTACAGAATCTCTCAAATGTGTTAATTGCCAATGGATACCAGCAAAACAGGGTTACGAAGCTAATCCAAAAAGAAACACCCCCCAAAAACCAAGACACAGAAGAAAACAATGGCATGGCCCTCCTTCCTTATATCAAGGGCACTACAGATAAAATTAGCAAAATCCTCCATAAACACAATATCAAAACAGCCTTTTGCACCAACCAAAAAATAGCCAATATCCTCAGAAACCCCAAGGATAAAATCCAGTTGGAAAACCAAGGGGTCTATGAAATACCCTGCAAAGTCTGCCCAGCCACGTACATTGGACAAACAAACAGACGAATAAATGCACGTATCGCAGAACACAAGAATGCCGTCAAAAAAGAAGAAAAAACTTCCTCTCTTTTCCAACACATGAAAGAAACAGGACACGAAATTAATTTTGCAGATTCCAAATTGCTCTTTAACATGGAACATCACCACAAGAGAATAATCATGGAAGCCATCGAGATAGAGAAACACCCTCACAACATGAACAAGCGTGACGACACATCCCACTTGCCAGACATCTGGAAATTAGCCCTCCCCACAAAAACTGACACCAGATCCAGAGGCACACAGAACGCCATCACCAATCAACCACACCAGACCCAAACCCAGACCCTCTCCACAGATAAATTACAGACACCATCCAGTAGCCAAACCATGGTGGCACCTCCGGATGCTGCACCCCCCTGCAATCCCTACACAGATCTGGCTGACACAGGCCACAAAACCACAGCTCGCCCCTATACACGAAGCCAAGCCAGAGCACAACTAAGTGCAGTACAGCCATCTTCTCAGAAAAACTCTTCACAAAGTTCAAGAGGTCAAGACACAAAGACTTTAGCAACTAATCCACACCTAATGACCCACCTAAGTGGTACTCAGGATATCACTCAAGAAATCACTCAAGATATCCCTCAAGTAATTAAGGAACAAAAGAAGAAAAGGCACACTAGCCTGGGAACTTCCTCTCTGCCCAGAACATTGAAGGCTATACACCACACCCCCTCAACAGTATTTATAGGAACTCAAACACTGAGATCCTGCTCTGTTCCAGTAACAAGAAGCCGAAAGCACCAGCCTGAAGATGACGAGTGAGACCTCGTCGAAACGTCGCCTAGACACCCCAACTTTTACACGGGAAGACACCCGAGGACACCAAAACCTGCATTCCTGTACCCGTGAAAATCTACGAAAGCATATATATATATATATATATATATATATATATATATATATATATATATAACACACACATAGAGATGGATCAGAGTGTACACAGTTCAGATCCATTCCAGGTTCCTGATAGTTATTCCACCTCATTTAGGCAGGTTTGAATAACACACACCTACGTGTTACACATTTATTTCCCTGGTTTGAAACATGACGTTTAATAACCGTAACAGATCGTGGTTTGGTCTTGTTCAAAAAGCCCAGGAGTTGGAAATCTTTTAGCAAGTCTGTTTTTGGCATTACAAAATTTATGTTGTTATGTTAATGGATAAAATAATGGCTGTGTTGCATAGTGAAAAGGGACATTTATATACTAAAAGTGAATTTCTCAAACGTTTTGAATAACTTCTATGTGTATTAGAATGCTTGATACAAATGTAAAAATGCATAAGTGCTTCTGCCTAACAAAATTAAAATTCTGGTCGACTCAAAAGCCATCTTTCTGATTACTTATTTGGTCTTAATAAATATAATATAAAGCTAAAATGACTATTTAATTAGTATTATGGATTTTTAAAATATGAGGCACTGCAGGTGCAATTCCATATAAAATCATAGCTCTCTTAATTATGGGCTGAGGTTGATCAGTGAATGTTGATGACAGTAGTGCTATCAGGACAAGACTTTGGTTAGAAGCCCAGGGTCTGAATTCAACAAATTAGCATGAGAGTGCCCAAACACAACATGGGGATGGCTTACTACATTTTGAAAAAAAAGGATAGTGCTACACATTACAATCTCAAGGAGGGAAGGCATAAGACCATGAAGTGTAGAGGCTGAAATTACCCAACTATGCAACTGGTTAGTTTTTTCAAGAGCGTCTCAAAATTCCAAGCAGTGGTATGCCATGACTCTCCCAGCCAATGTTGTCTGTTATAGTTCTATAGCCAGATCAGTAATGGCCAGCCCATAACACATCTGGCTACGTTCCATTAATATAAAAGATGAAGTAACATATTATGGGATTGCTGCCTCCCTAGCACACTTAGTGTGTCCGGATTGGTATGACGAGGCAGGGCGAATGCGAAAGAGAAAGTGAACCAGCATTAATCTCACAGAACATCAGAAAAATGGAAACTTCATCCAGTGATTGAAACATGAACTCACAAATCTAGAGTAATCTAGAGAATTACCCAGGCAGAGACATCCTTTCCCACTACCCATGGCACTGCTATGTGGTTTAAAGAAGAAAATGGAGAAATACATAACTTC
This sequence comes from Podarcis melisellensis, assembly GCF_964234715.1. NCBI lineage: Eukaryota > Metazoa > Chordata > Lepidosauria > Squamata > Lacertidae > Podarcis > Podarcis melisellensis. Next base: position 6,168,360 of record NC_138531.1, on the reverse strand, counting down.
ATTTAAACTTAATCTGGATTCTGTAGTGCTTCTCTTATAAACTGATTATTTAAAATGGGTTACTCATGCACCATTTACTTCTGAGTGATGAATTAATGTGTCCCCGGTGAACAATCAGCGAATAGAGAAAGGTTGCCGAAAATAGCATTAATGCCTGGCTAGGACTATGCTGATTTATTTTAAAAATGTGTGTGAACCACAGGGAAGCAAGCTACTAAGCTGCATAACTTGATTAGGTAAAAAGAGCATTACATGTGAAAATCCTAAACTCTTTAGCTCTGCTATTCTGCATATAAATGAGAGATTAGGTAGGAGCTGTGCGAGCAGTCCCTTTGTAATATATAGGCCTAATTACAATAAATTTAGAAAAGTCTGAGTGTGTAATTTGCACAAAGTAGATTAAGAGTGCATGGAAATTATGAGGTGTCTCAGCTTTCTTTTTTATGCTTCAGATGCAGTTGATAAGGTCTCTTTGGTGCATTTATTTATTTATTTACTTGAAGCACAGACCACCTACTACATGCATTTTAATAGTGTCTCCTTTTTATATTTTATCAGCCCAGTCATGAGGTTTAATTAGTAGGGACAGGAGGAGTGATTGAGATGCTAAGATGGGAAAATGGGTAAAAGCCTGAATGAATCGACATCTAGGGAGAAGTGAGTCTACCTTTTTAATACTCTCCAAATATAGCCTGAATGAATCGACATCTAGGGAGAAGTGAGTCTACCTTTTTAATACTCTCCAAATATACCGGTAATTACAGTAAGACAGGACTCTGGTTATTTCTGGTTATAAAGCCAGAATCACAAATTTTGTACTCAAATAGTGTGGAAGCCCAGCCAAGACCCCTTCTTTATCTAGAACTTTGTACAGAAATTTATTATGACTGTAAAATGTGTTAGGCAAGGAATTCTCTTCTATTGGCTATATATATATTCCTATCCTTAGATATAGTTTCCACAAAAATTCAGAGTGGATTGGATAGGTTCCTCTTTTGCCCATATATCTAAGGTCAGCACTCCTGGCCACTGTGGTCACCTGGGCCTCAAGCAACAGTGGTGGATCAAGGGGTACACACCCAAGCTGTGCTTTTGTTCTTTCCAGGGGAATTCAACCCCATCCAAAATCGGGCATTTCCCAAGACCTGAGAACCTGCATCACACACCAACTCTGTTTTGTCTTTCTGCTTCAAAGGCATTAGCTGTGGCGAGTAGAATAGAGGAGGTTTTGTATTAGTTTCCTGAAGAAAAGTGAAATTAGAAGATGCCAACCTTTCTGTCTAGTTAAGTGCTGTCCACACAATTTTGATACTAGAGTTTTGCTAAGGCTGCTTTTTCATGAAAGGACCAAACACTTGCTGGGGTTGCAGCAGATGCATTTTCTTTCTTTGAACCCTTATCTCTCTGCATCACTGAAATATGACCAAGGTCCAGGGGCTCTTTTGATTAGAAAAACAACAACAGCTAAAGATGGCAGCACTGGACTGGGAGAATCCTCATGGTAGCAATAGCTGCTAAAAAGAAGGAAAAATGCTCACACACATTAAATCCACTACATTGAATAAGGCCAACCAGACGTATATTGGGGTTTTCATAGCATCTACTGGACACGATCCATGGACGGTAAGCTCCATTCAGCTTCATGGTCCACAAAGTGTCCTTATTGCAGGTCTGTGCAAAGAGGCTGCAAACATGAAAATCCTAAGGTACAACAGTTAACTGGGTAAGTAAGGGAATGAGATAAAGTTAAAGAAAAATATGGTTTGTGGGTGTTTGTGTCAGTAGAATGCAGGGAAGATTGCCAAGAGAATGTAAATCTAGAGGTGACCTCAAAAAGATCTGAAAACAAATTAACATATGTCAATTATCTAAAAGTCTGAGAGATAAATACGTTGTAAATAAAAAAACCCATTCTGGATGTCTGACTGAGGAGACAGAGAAATCCATAATATTAGCAAAGGATAAGAATAAAGGTGCAATGTAAACACAGGCCGAGGAGAAAGTCTGGACAAACAAGCAAACCAAATTAAAAAGGATATTAAATGAAAAGGCAGCAAATGAAAAGTGTATCAGGAAAAAGAGGTCATTGGAGGAAAGAGCAGGATGTTTAAGAGATGGGAAGTGAAGTTATTAGCTGGAGACCACATAAAGAAGTCTTCCACACACAAGATTGGAAAAAAATACCTCTTTCTTTCTTTCTTTCTTTCTTTCTTTCTTTCTTTCTTTCTTTCCCACCAGAAACCTTTTTAGGAAAAAGCAGAATTCAGTGAAACTGAGAAGTTAAAAACAGTCACACAGATAAAAAATGCAATGGTTGATAGCATTTATCAGAATGGAAATCAACTGGGAAACAGGATGATGTTAATGAACACTGGTAAATCTATTTTGATGAAGGAGAGAGAGAGAGAGAGAGAGAGAGAGAGAGAGAGAGAGAGAGAGAGAGAGAGAAATCCCTGATTGAAAAGCAGCCTGATGTTAATGATGCAGCACTGTGTCAAACCATTAATTGGTATTTTTAACTAATGGATGGTTGGTTTGCAGATTATAACGATTCTGGTAACACGTTGCTACTTCTTTTTTGAGGCTCCTCCATTGCTGGAATTAGAGAATCAGGGAATCATAGAACTGTAGAATCAGAAGGGACCTTGAGGGCCATCTAGTCCTAGTTCCTGCAAGGCAGGAATCTCAGCTAGATCACACAAGACAGATGGCCATCCAGACCTACTTAAAAACCTCCAGTGAGAGAGTCCATTCAAACAGCTCTTACTGTCAGAAAGGTTTTTTTGATGTTTAGTTGAATTTTGGGTCCTACCCTCCGAAGTAGGAGAAAACAAACTTGCTCCATCTTCCATATGGAAGCCCTTTAGATAATTGAAGATGGCTATCATATCTTCTCTCAGTCAGTCTCTTCTATTCCAGGCTAAACATACTCATCTCCCTCAAACATTTCATTTGGTTATGTTGGATGCCCATGATTGCACGGGAGGAGTCTACGTGGAATGGTTTCTTTCCATGTCATAATTGCTTTCATTACAGGAAGAAATGCCATTAGCAGCGGAAAAGTCATATCGGAAAAACTCATACACATTACTGGAGACACACATTTGATAATCTACTACCTATGTGGTTTATAGCCATTTATAGGGATCTCCTATGAATCTGTCTAAACTATGATGAGGAAAGCTCAGAGGTGCAAAGGAAATGGTTTATTGGCCAACATATTTTGGGATGGTTGACTTTTCCTTAGCACATCCAAAAATATATTCCACACCATCTGAAAATGACCACAAAACTTCCTTTTGGCTCTAATGTTTGCCTACTTGCTTGGGAAAGAGAAAGTGTTTGACAAAGAAGAAGTGTTGAAAATTCTTGCACACTACTGCACATTGAAATCTTTCATAGTGCCATTGCCAAAGTATTGTAACTATGAGGCAAGGATGTTGGTTCTGTTGGGAACCTGGTTGTTAATCATTCATGACTGAGATGATTCCTCCTGACTTTAATTATCATCAGTGTGTGCATTTATGACACATCAGTTTAAGAAACACACTCTCAAATTGCATGTTCCACTTTATTTTACTAATCAGAACATCAGTGTAATAACAGACATGTTTTGATTGGTTTCAAAGGAAATCAGCTGAAGAAGTCAAATAGCTCTCCAAAGAAAACGAATTGCACATGATAAGTATGTGCATCTGTGTATTTTTAACATGCTGGAATTCTTGGGGAAAAGATGTGAAACTAGATATCGTCAGGCAAGGTATAGACTATCCCACAGGTTTAAGTGATTCACAGAACTGTAGAGTTGGAAGGGTCATCTAGTCCAGCCCCCTGCAATGCTGGAATTGCAGGAACATTACATATAAGATCAAAGTAGACAGTGGTGTGGGGAGAGGACAAAGTGTTCTGGGCCGCCACACAGCTCCCCACCCCAATTGGCTCATGTTGTCTGAGATTTACATGACAAACAAGGTGCTACCAGTAAATACTTCAATACAGTGGTACCTTATGTACTTAATTCGTTCCGGAGGTCCGTTCTTAACCTGAAACTGTTCTTAACCTGAAGCACCACTTCAGCTAATGGGGCCTCCCACTGCAACTGCGCCGCTGCTGTGCAATTTATGTTCTCATCCTGGAGCAAAGTTCTTAACCTGAGGTACTATTTCTAGGTTAGTGGAGTCTGTAACTTGAAGCGTATGTAACCCGAGGTACCACTGTACTTCATAGTCTGGTCTAAGCTCATCTTTAATCTCCAAATTAGTGAGTGAAAAGTGTCCTGGTGGTATGCAACCTTTGAATTGCCTACAGCACAAACATGCATTTGGGGCTCATTTCTAAATTTTTACCATAGTGTTGCTGTTGCGATCTCCCTTGGATCAGGCTGCAACCCCATGATAGGTCCTGACCCACAAGTTAAAGACTAACTAAGCCCTAACTATTCCCATGGTTAGTAAGTTATGTCGCCATGCATGCATAGCTAAGTCATTCCATTTGGGGGAGGGGAAGGGGCTAGCCACCCTAGCTGTTATTTTACAGTATCAATATTTAACCTTTTCCTTGTGCCTAAAACAGTGTAAAATGAAGGCACCTGCCTGGTGTTAATAGGAAGGGAGTTTCACGGTGTAGATGCTGCTACACTAAAATGTAGATTTATTACAAATGTAGAATGAATATTAAGCGGCATGTGTAGCACTGCCATTCCCACAGATCAAAGTGGTTGAGTGAGCATATATGGGGTAAGGAGGCAACACAACTAGTGGCAGATGTTGGGGAAGCCGATCCATGAGGCAGCCGCCTCAGGCGGCAGAATCCAAACGGCATCTCTGTGAGCACTTCCACCGCCACTGCAGAAGTGAGGAGAAGTGGCTGCGGTGGCTTCCAGCGAAATCTCGTGAGGACCCCACAAAATCATTCAGAGGCCTCTTGCTGGCTCTCATGAGATGTTGCCAGGACACAGAAGCCACAGCCACACCACGCTGCTAAATGAGGCTTCAGCTGGTGCGGCAAAGGGAGTGAGTGGCGTGGCGAATGCACAGGGTAGCACCTTCCTGTTTTACCTCAGGCGGCAAAATGAGACAGACCACCCCACCCAGAAACACAGTTTGCCCAGGGGTCCCCAAGCCTGCAGCTGGGCCTAGTAATATTTCGATAATTTGAAACAACAAAAAGAAAACTCAAGGAAGTACAAGAAATGAGCAAAGCAGCGCCAGCGTTAGAGGTCTCTTGAAACACAACAGTTTACTGTAAAAAGTCAAGGTGGATTTCATCATTCTGAGGTCAAACGTTACCTGACAGCATATTACACTGCATAACTTCAAGCCTGCAACACAATTGTCACTTACTAGAATTAGATGCTATAGAACTAAAAAGGAATTAAATGAACAGTGCTGCTAGACTGCTGCTTAAAATGAGAAATGCAAACAATTTAGACCCAACATGGGACATAATTGGTGTCTTGAAGCTTCAGGGGATATCATTGAACAGTAGTTACACAGAACAGAACAGAACAGAACAGATAGGCTTTCTCTTAGATCCTTCAGAAACAGAGCAGAATCTACACATTTTAAGCACAATTGCTTCTAAGCACAGATTAGATTACGTGTAATGAACCCAAAACCATGTCGGGTAGGAGCAGGAGATAGGGTCCTATTGCTTTATATCAGAAGTTGTCAGGGTTTTCATGAACACCTGTGATCGCCTGAATGAATGAATAATCCATAATAGTTCAGGCTGTCACATTCTAATTAAATTAATTCAAATGTGGTAGTTTCAGATGCAGACAAGGAAGTTTCACTGAAGTCACACTGAATATAATTTCAGTATTTAATAATAACATTTCTACTCTGTCTTTTGCTATCAAATGACCTAAAGAAACTTAAAATCACAAAACACTATCAAATGCATGGTTTAATAAAATAGTAGTATGATAGATTGCAGGAATGATACAAGTTTAGGTACAGTAGAGCTTGGTCAAAAATAGACCAGGATAGGTAGCTATGTCTATTCTTATGTAATGTAATCAGTATTAGGATCCCACAAAATTTCCTTCTATTTCAGTCTAGTACCTCCACCTCCACAAACTTTTGCTCAGTATATTGTGATATCTTCAAAGGATATTTCAACTAAAACACATACACACCTTACAGTAAATTTGAGATATCTCACATTTCAGACATGTCCCCTCCCCAATGGTGTGCAGAACTTGCAAGTAAACTAAATTAGATTGTGCTTTGAATGTTCTTTTTCTACCATGGGGAAACATTTCTTTTTCATTTTAACACATAGCTGGTATCCTTTAAGTTGAACTGCAATTTCTATAGTCACACAGACACACACATAGACACACACACCTGGCAATGTGTACAGTTTGCATAAGAAAATATTAAGAGGTGTGATATTCATGTGTACCTGTTCCAGCAAAGGTTTGCCATCTGCTCATACACATTCCAAATTACAAAATTACGTCATCTTGCTAGCTAAAATAAGGAATTTAACATTTATTTAAAAAACCTAATTCATTGCAGTGGTACTCATACTCCACGATGGTCCCCATACTGAAGAATGAGGATGGCACCTACAGTAATGGGGTTCTGCCAGTTAGTTTAAACAGACCTATTTGCAATGACATTCCTGAGCAACTTTATTAGGAATTGTGGATAGTAGGGCTGGGGGTAATTTTGTTTTCGTTTTTAGCATTTCATTTTCTTTTGCCCTGATTTAATGCTGTATACCACCTTGTTATGTTATATGAAGAATAGCCTATAAATATTTTAAATGACAAGTAAAGATTTAAAATTGCTGCCTGCAAAAAGGAACTTAAATCTCCAGATTCCTGAATCCAACTTTCATGTAGCAGCTTAAGTGCTCACAAGCCAGCTTATGACGAAGTGCAGAAACTGAGGCCTGTTATAAGAATTCTAAGGTCTCAAATATAGAATAAATGTTCATAAATGTACAAGGCAAACACACACATAGGTATCTAAAACACGTGTCTGAAATAGTACAGGAGAGCAATCCTGAAGCCATTTTGACTCTCCCAAACTGACTGTAAAAAGAACAGTCTTTCTCCTCCAGATAGTAAAATATATATGTGAGTGTGTGTGTGTATGCTTGCCCTTGTACCTTGAAACTAGGATTTTCTGCCCTTTCTCCACAGCAAAGGGAAGAGGGAGAAAGAAGAGGGAGAACTGTAACTTTGAAAATGTTTTGTTTGAAACTTGGAGTTTGTGAGAGAATTTATGGGCACTGGAGACAAGACTGTTCTGTGTGGGACCTCATACCTCCCAAGGCCCATGGGCCTGAGCAGATGTCCCCCAATACCACCTTCTGGAATCAGTTCAAGTAAAACTTGCTGTGTGTAATAAAAAAGGTAAAGGGACCCCTGACCATTACGTCCAGTCGTGACCAACTCTGGGGTTGCGACGCTTATCTCGCTTTCCTGGCCGAGGGAGCCGGCGTACAGCTTCTGGGTCATGTGGCTAGCATGACTAAGCCGCTTCTGGCGAACCAGAGCAGTGCACGGAAATGCCGTTTACCTTTCCGCTGGAGCGGTACCTATTTATCTACTTGCACTTTGACGTGCTTTCGAACTGCTAGGTGGGCAGGAGCTGGGACCGAGCAACGGGAGCTCACCCCGTCGCGGGGATTCAAACCACCGACCTTCTGATTGGCAAGTCCTAGGCTCTGTGGTTTAACCCACAGCGCCACCCGTATCCCGCTGTGTGTAATAGAAGTACTTTAATGGAAGCCATCTTAGAACTGGAAAGCAATACCTATAATTGCTAAACATTTGTCCCCATGTCCCATCTGTGATCTCACAAAGGTGTGCACCGACATCAGTAGCTTATAGTAGCATATGTTGTGTTATTTTAAATGATAGAAAGAGTAACGCTTCTAAATCAGATGTTTTCCTTTAGCCTTCGTCCTCAAAACCTCAGATAAGATTAATTTCTCATCCCTTTCTCTAATCTCAGACCACTAATAATATGTATTAGGGGGTGGAAAACTTAGATGTAAATCTGCAGGTTCTAGAGTCAACATTCCCTTCCGCTAAATGAAAAGGCAACCTATTACTAAAAACTCAGAAACCCAGGATGTGAATTTTATACAGTAGATTTATCATCCATTTGAGCAAAGCAGCAGCCTACCCAGTTCCAATAAGATGGGGGTTATATAATAATGAAGAGGGGAAATATTCAGCAGATTGGATTTCAGGAGGTGAATTTGTAATATGCACACAAATCAGCAAGAATAAATTCAGTCTCAAACTCTGAATATTAATCACCCTTCGAAAAATACAGTAATAGGTCACACAAAGCTTATTAAAAATGTGGATTAAGATTTCTTGCTATCCTTGCACATTTGGAAATGTATGCACTAAGGTGAAAAGAGGCTGCCCTCCATTATCAAACCTCATGTGCTCTTTGGTCTTGTATATTCTCTTTCCTCCAGTAATATAATAATTGCCTTGTATAAGACTAAAGGCCATCTAGTTCAGTTGCTCCTCTGGGCTATGGGCTCCTCTTTCAAGACTAAACCTGCCCTTTCTATTTAGCCTTTCCCAACTGAGCCTAAAGGAAGCTGGGAAGCTGCCTTGCGCCAAGTCAGACCACAGGCTCATCTATCTTGGCACGGTCTGTACCGACCAGCCGTGGGCCTTGAGACAGGTGTCTTTTGGAGATGCCATTGATTGGACTCAGGATATTCTGTCGAAAAAGCACATGCTTTAGCTCTGAGCTATGGTCCTTCCCAATTAGCAAGAATCTTCATCTGCCTTAACAGCATTTTTAAAATTGTGAGTGTGGGTTGATGTTTTTTATTCTTCCCTTATTTCCCATTTCCCACCTCTTACATTTTTTATTTGCTAGCAGGTATCTTTTTAAGTTATCCAGCACCTAGCACAACTTAGGTACTTCATTGTCAGTATTCTGCTTTTAACTGTACATGATGAGCCACTCTCAAAATGGAGAGCATGAAGCCATCCTATGTTGTCTGGGAAAGCCATTTCCCGTTCCCAGGGAAATGACGTTGCTGGCTGGGAACAAGCCTGACCCACGCGCACAGGGCGGGATAGCCCCTGCGCCATTGGGGGGTCCTCGGCCGCGTCATCCCTTGGCCGACCAATCCGGTAGGTCCGGGGGCGTGGCACAGGCTATTTAAACTGCCCACGGCTGAGGACTCGCCCCTTTTTCTTCCTGCTCACTCAGTTCTTCTGCCCTCCCTCTTTCCCTGCCTAAGGTTAGGCTCTTTATCTCTTGGCCTTGCTATGGACCTTGGTTGGTCGTCTGTTGAAGGGGCCTGGTAGGAATTTTTTCTACTTGGCAAATTGGCACTGGCCATTTGGTTTTTCGCCTACCTCATAGCAAATTGTCACAACTTTGTAAGGTTTAGCGGTTAGGCATTGGAGTACAGTGGTACCTCGAGTTACATACGCTTCAGGTTACAGACTCCGCTAACCCAGAAATATTGCTTCAGGTTAAGAACATTGCTTCAGAATGAGAACAGAAATTGTGCTTCGGCGGTGTGGCAGCAGCGGGAGGCCCCATTAGCTAAAGTGGTGCTTCAGGTTAAGAACAGTTTCAGGTTAAGTACGGACCTCCGGAACAAATTAAGTACTTAACCCGAGGTGCCACTGTATTAGGTTGAAGGTGTGGGGAGGTAGTGGCCATCAGCTACCCCTCTTAATTCAAGGGTATTCCGTTAAAGGATTATGAGGGGCGTGGTATTTGTCTGAAGCCCCAGACGGTGGGCTAGGGCCATGGCACGACCCCTAGTGGTGACCCTGGGGGCTTCCTAGTTGATGTGCTGGGCTTCCCCTACTGGTGGTTAACCCTTCCAAGGCTTCCTGCAGATGGGCAGAAGTCAGATATAGTCGTGTGGTTTCCAGTGCCTAAGCCAATACCACTCACATTCTGTAACCAATAAAGTTGTGTCCCTTTTTGCCCATTGACCTATAATACAGTTTCATGTGTCTTTATTCCAACATCCCGGGAGAGTTTGGGACCTTGCCACACAATGGCAGCCAATAATCCAAAGTATACTAGCCCTGAACATAAGCAGTGGGATTCAGCAAAGGCAATCTGTGCATGCTGATAAATATGTGCATTGCGATTGACAACAGCGGCAAAAGTCTTAATAGCACAAGGATGGAAGACTGAGGAAACTCGGACTAAAGAACTATGGCAAGAGAAATTGATGGACTATGCAGAATTGGCAAAATCTACACATAAACTACGGGACAAGGATAACTGTGACTTTAAAGATGAATGGGAACTTTGTACAAAGTGCTTAAAGACGCAACAAAGTGAATTGGACTCCTTGGCAGGTTTTGAATAAACACTCAAGTTTTTTTAATGATAACAACTAGTTAGGTAAATCAAGGATCAATACAAATTTGTAGCATGCAGAGAATAGCATTTATAGAGAAACCAGAGATTGGAACTGAGGGAACTCAGGGGTGGGGGGTGGGGGGTGGAGGGTTGGTTGGTTTATGGCGGGAAATGGGGGAAATTAAGAATGATATGTTTTAAGATAATATATTTTGTTTAAATTCCTAATAAAAAAATCTATTTTTTAAAAAAAGTACATTGCAATAATATTCTGGTCCCCACTGCAGTGCCACAGCTAGGGGAGTTAACAAGGACTTGCGCTCCAGGTCAAGCTTCCAGGGGTGGCTCCATTGAGGCTCCTAGCCTGCCAGCCATTTTACTGTCTAGGCTTCAGACAAAACAGCTCTCCCTGCTCTCTGTGTGAGTGACTGAGTGAGCCTGGAAAGGAAAAGGAGAAAGAGGAAGAGAATGAGGAGAATGGAGTTTGCTTGCATGCCCATTCCAAAAAGTGAGTGATTCTCTTCCTTCCCCTTTCCCCAATGAAACCACAGATGGCATCTCCTGTCTGGTTTCGCAGCTGCGTGAGTCTCCTAAAGAAAGGCCCCCCACCTTATTTGCAAGAGGGAGAGTAAAAAAGCAATTGGAAAACTTGGAGAAGAGAAAGGGAAGGGAAGACTGCCTTCCAGGCAAAGTCGAAAAAATGCACATTTTGTTGTTGTCAGCTGTTATGAAGTTCACCCTGGGCCAGCAGGGGGATACTGTAGATAGTTTTCACTCAGGTCTGTAGATAGTTTTCACTCAGGTCCACGTCAGTTATTTTAGGTGGGAAACTCTGGGTTGTTGTTGCTACAGTGTTGACAGCCGGCTGCCTATAAAAGCAGGCCGGCTGAGCTGTTTGCTGTTCAGTTTTCTGTTCCAGCTTACAAAATAAAGAGCTGCTTTGGAGAAATCGCTGTGTCGTCTACCATGTCTACCCACTATTCTACATCAGCCATGGGCCTAGCCAAGGGGGGTGGGCAGGGAGGGGCAGCTGCCCCCCCCCAGTCAAGTAAACAATAGAAATACTTGGTGTGTGTGCCAAACTGAGCCTTTGACCGGGTGAAAGAAAGCCTCTTCCACTTCTAGGGCCTCTATTAATGTGATATAAATAGCATAATAAATTATAGATATAAACTGTTCTTGATTAGGCAATGTGATGGGAGAGAAAGAGAATGGTGGACTGGGAAAACGATGCCTGTGGCTATTGTTGTTCGTTTGTATCATTTATGTCCAACCTAATCCTTTGAATGTTCCTCAAAAGTAAGGCCCACTGTGTTCAATGGGATTTACTCCCATGTAAATAGGCACAGAATCTGAAGTCTTTGATTATGATTTCTTGGGAAGCAGTGATTGCTATAGCTCTGAACAAATTTATATAAGATCACAGATAGGATGGGGTATGAATATTTAGTAAATAAATGAACTAGATGGTGATAGACTTACTTCTATGGATTTGTCAAATATTTCTAAAGTCATTTATATAAGTAGCCATCACAACAACATTGGAACAGCGTCATATGCCAATAGCTCCCATATGTTTATGATTTGTTGTGTGAACAAGGGCTTCCGTTCTGTGTTCCAGATCTACTGTCAGTCAGGGTTGTGTATTTGTGTGGAGGTTTTTTGGAAGGCTGCCAGTGCTATTGCTGTGAGAGCAAGAGAATATTTTTTCCCATACTCACTTTCTCTGCACAATCTCCGGGGACCTCTTTTAAATGCTGGCGGTGGGGAGCAAAGCCTCCCCCCCCCCGGCCTTCAGAAGAGGTCGAGGAAGGCCGGCGGGGGCCGAAAGGCTTTGCTCCCCACTGCCAGCATTTTAAAAGCGGTCCGGGATAGCAGGGAAGCGCTTCCCGCTATCCCGGACGGCTTTTGAAGGCAGGCGGGGAGGGAGCAAAGACTTTTGCCCCCCGCCGGCCTTCAGAAGAGGTCCTGGACCTCTTCTGAAGGCTGGCGGGGGGCAAAAGTCTTTGTCCCCCCTGCCTGCCTTCCCGGGGGCTTTTAAATCGCCCCAGGACAGCGGAGAAAATCGCCCGGGGCGATTTTAAAATGCTGGCGGGCGGCAGCAAAGCCTTATTAATTTTGTGTTCTGTTGGTTATCTTATAACTAGTTATTACTGGTTATCATACAGACATTTTTATGGGGTAATGTGATTTAGAGGTGTATTGCAGTTTGCTGTTCTGTTGCTTTAAATCTTGCATTTATTTATTTCCTAAAATTTATATACAGTTTACAAAAAGATAAAACAATAAAATTGTTGCTAAAAATTACAACCCTAATTTAAAACATACAGAAGGTTAAAACCGCAATAGAATATTTTAAAACAAATTAAAACTCATGCAACTTTCTAAACTTCTGGCAAGTTTCAGTTACATTGTCTATTCATTTTTACGGGTACAGTAGTTGCCTAGAAATTGTTTCTAGTAGAAGGTGGCTAAGAAATTAAAATTTAAAAAGTGCTTCCTACTTCCCCACAATGAATTTTGGCCCAAACCTGAAAAACACAACTCTGAAATATCCATCAATTATTATTATGCCTTAATTACATTGATTAAGAAAAGGAGAAACTGAAAGCATGTTTCCAGTGAGAGGAACGATAGCTGCAAAGTGTGGAATGGCTGTTGTTTCAAAGCAAACCACTCTAGAAGTTTTCAATGGAATTTTCTGAGATTATGCATCTGACAAGATAGGTTCTGTGTGCCAGTTTTCATACTGATAGAGGAGAAATCTTTATTTATTTATTTATTTTTACCATGAATATAATTTTCATGCTTTGTAATGACGGAATGCTGAAAAGGTGAGACATCTTAATCTTTGGAGGCTCCATAATATATGATATAAAGGCAGTCACTTTTCTTGCATGCACTTATTATCTCTGTCTTACTGTCAGCAATTCTGAGGCTAAGAGAGAGTGGCTGGCCCGAGGCAACTTTGAGAGTTCATGACTGAACTGGGTCCCCTAATGCATAGTTCATGTCCTTAACTACTAAGTTACATCACCACTCTGTAAGTGTGTGTGGCGCATGTATTTGAGGAAGCATGCACCAGTACATGGCAATTATCAGGAAAAAGTAGAGCAAATAAGCATACCCACATCCTTAAATCCTTGTGTAAGTCAGAGACACTTAAAAATCCAACCCATGACTTTCTTCTGCCTAGCCTGACAATGTTCACTGTAGTCTTATTTTGTCTATAAATCTTAAGCTTGAGGTCACTTTAATTTGCATTGAAGGAGAATTAGTGAAAGACAGTCTATTATCTCTAGTGAAGTATTGACTTTTCACATGAACAACATAGTCTATGTCTTTCATTTCTTAGTTATCTGTTTCTTGAACACCAAGGGCTAGGACTTTAAATATTTCTGAAGGTATTCCTTTAGGATCAAGATGGTCAATAAGATTAGAAATGTCTCACTGCTACATATACACATCTGTAGAAAGTCAATTTGTCTGGTTTTGACTCCTGAGACTCTGTGGCACTGTGAAACGTTGTGCATTCAGAAACCCCAGTTTCTAGCAACTCCAGTTAAGAATAACTCAGGTAGGAGAGTGGGCAGAGACCTTTGCTCAAGATCCAGCCTGAGCAGACAGTATCATGGAAGGCTAAGAGGACATACCACTTGGAAACATGGCAATAACTTTGTTGCATTTCTTAAACAAGAACAGAACAGTAAGAGGAAACAGGAGTAACTCATTCCATTTCCATCTTGTGACTGAACATAAGAACAGCCTGCTGGATCATCCAATGGCGCCATCTAGTCCATGACCCCGTTCTCACGGTGCCCAGCCAGATGCCTGTGCAAAACCAGCAAGCCAAGCATGATCACAAGGAGACTCTGCCCTCCTGTGGCTTCCAGCAACTGGTACTCAGAAGCACTGCTGCCTCCAGCTGTGGAAGTAGACCAGAGCCACCCTGGACAGAAGCCATTGAGAGCCCTCTCCGCCATATAACCCATACAGGGGCATGATTCACATATATTCCCCCTTTCACTTAAAGAAACAGCAATTAAATTAATGACCACTGTGGAAACATCTCATGGTGATTCCTTCATCGCTAAATCTCAAAGGCTTCTACAGAAGGAAGAAGGCCTTGATTTCTGTTCTGACCCAAGTTTGTCACATGCAACAGTGTTTTCATTTCACTACAGTTTGGCTTCTGAGAGGATGTATGTAAGACACCTGTGTTGGAATTGTTATTATCATGCTATTCTAGACCACTCATTCCAAAGGAAATACAATGGAAAAAGTTGTGGAGATCATCAGTTACGTACATATTGTTTGTGGACTGAAAAGAACAACAATGAATAATGCTCATATTCTTTGGATGGATTTCTGTTCTGTCCATGGGACAAATAAGCAAACATCAGCAATCTCCACTCCCGTTTCCGCTTGAAGTCTCTAACATCCTCAAATGCTTCTGAATAACTCAAGCAGAATAGTACAATTACTGTCAATATAACATAATTATTTAGGCAGAGTCCCAGAAGGTCAGCTTGATATTTGTTTTTTTTTTTAATATTTATTATTACATTTATAACCCGTCTTTCCTCCAGAAAGCTGACGATGCCATAAATGCACTCCCTCAGTTTATCCCCACAGCAACCCATGTGGTAGGTTCGGCTGATAGAAGGTGACTGGCTCAGTATCATCCAGAGCTTTATGGCTGAATGGGGATTTGAACCCTGGTCTCCCAGGTCCTGTTCAAACACCCACACCACAAAGGCTTTCAGGTATTATATGTGCATTTCTCTGAAGGCCTTTTTGCTGCCGAGTGCTTTTTAAATTGCTTTTTTTTTTTTTTTGCTGCGGCTTTCTTTTGTTCTGCTTTTACAGACACATGAAGAGTGATTTTGCTCTTTCCAAAATGGCTGCTGAAACTGCTTCTTCTGTTTTGCAGAGTAGAGGTCATCCCCAAATTGCCTTTGCTCCCTAATCTGTGTTCCGATCAACACAGTTTGCACCGTCATCTGTATGACTTTGTGAACGGTTAAGTCCTCTGTTAGCTGTGCTCTTTCATTCAGCCCTTTGTCTAGAATTCTAAGCACCGATCTATTCTCAAGTGCTCCTCTTTTTTTACAGCAAATTCAGTGTTCAGCCTGTGCATACTTGGCCCTAACAAATGACCCATCAGTTTCTACAGTTTCTGAGCGCTTGATAAGAAGCAAGCAGGCCTTGTCACAGAACACATTCCTTTTGGGATGTCAAAATGGGCACTGGGACATTAAAACGTGGTCAGAACAGTATTGTAGCCGTACTTTTGGCCCTCTACAGCAATACTAGAAAATTTATAAATGTTGAAGGCGTCTTTCTGCATGGCATTAATGAGTGAATTTGCTTAAACTATTCCTTCTTCCTCATGGAGCTCTGTGGCCAGGCAAAAACAATCAAATGTCTGTCTGTGCCAGGCAAAAATTGGAAAAAGAGAGGCCTGAAGTTACATGTTGCTGCCTTGAATTTCTGCTGTTAAAGTCTTCTCTGAATTGTAATCAATTCCCCAATTGGCTTCTTCCTCCTGGTCTTCTTGTTCCATTTGTTTCTTCATTTTTCCCCACCTCTGGCTTTTCTGTCCCATGTCGCCTTCTCCCAATTGTTATTGAGAAAAAACTTTTTTATAGTTGCATATTCTGGGAAACGAGTTCTTTCCCATAGATTGTGTCCTCCCTAAAAGAGGGCACGTGTTGCGGAGAGACCTGGAGACTGACCTCCTGGTTGTGGGTGGGTATATTGGACAGCCACAACACCCGATTGGTAGGTCCCTCATTGTTGGGTTTAATCTGGCCAATGGGGTGCAGTCTAAATGGATTGAGGGACCTATATATACCTTTGCACGTGACCCAGAGCTTCCTCTTTCAGCTCATGCATTCGGAACACCCGCCCACCTCTCCCTATTTTTAGGGCATTTTGTGATTGACCTTGATATGCTGTCATGTGTCATCTGTCGTTTGGACAGGGGCACGACAGGAATTTTCCCCACTTGGCTGATTGGCTGTTGCCATTTGGGTTTTGCCTGCCATGTAGCAATTTGTCACAACTTGTAAGGTTGCAGATAGGCACTGGTTCAGGTGATAGGGATCGGGGAACGGTCTTCCCATCCCTATGTGAAGGGTATTCCGTTAAAGGAATCCAGGGACTCAACGTGGTTTGGTCAACTCCCGAGAGGGGGTTGTGCCCGTGCTGGAGTCCAGGGGAGCATATGGGTAGTGAACATAGTCTGTTCCCGGGCTTTTCACCTACCTCAGGTGTTCACCCTTGGCTGACCTATGATAGAGCTCTGGGTCAGCACTACCTGCAAGGGTGTAGGGAGCTAGTCTAACCAAAGCCTATGCTACCATTCACTTTTCTGTGATCAATAAAGTTGTGGCCTAAATTCTGCCAAAAACCAAAACTAAAATTTGAGTCAAATGTGTGATTATTTAAGGGGGAGGTTTCTGGGTCTAAACACGCAAAATCCAGAAAGCCAAATGGAATATGAAAACGGCATTGTTCTATTCCAAGATCCAGTTTGAATGGTCTCAGTATCGCTCTCTGCATGGGGACAACGTGCATTTCCATAGGCCCAAAGTTTAAAGTAGCAGAAATCCAGATGGCCAACATTGCAAATCTTTCTAATATCCTAGCAAGATTAAACCTGCTTCTTTACTTCTTAGTAAGCAAAACCCATTCACACACCCCCAGGCAGTCACTAAGGCTTGAACTATTTCTGATTAAAGCGGATACATTTTGCCCTGCAAAGATCACAGGTTTTCAGGTTAACTGAGTTAAAAACACAACTTTATTTACTACTCTTTAAAATTAAAATAAAAAATAAAGGATAGAATAAAGAGGTCAGATACATGTAATAAAAGCATGCTTTAAAAACATTATATGGTAAGTATAAATGTGTCTAACAAATGTTAACTTACTAGGTTGTCTCTAGTTCTTCTGCTTATTAGCGCTGCCAAATTTACTCAAATCACATTTGAAAATATAAGGTGCATTTTAATTGTGACACTAGCATGGTTTTTGCCTTTTTCAAAACTTCTGCTCGCTTGGTCAACATCTTCATTGAGCTATCTGCTTTGAGCCCAAACTCTCATTCCTGGTCAGTTCAGATCCCTTGAGCATATACATCACATTGAGATTTCACATATCTCATCTGACTGTGAAAGTTCTACCCAAGCTTTGTTCACAAAAAACATATATGCATATTTTTTACATGTTTATCCCTATACAGTACTTGAATTAGTTTATAAAGTCTAAAAATGTCATTGTGTTTGCTCTTGATATTTATTTGTGTCAGTATTAAAAAATATCAGCATTCAAGCACATACCCTCGATTAGATATGTCACACAATCTCATCTGGTACCGTGAGAGCTATTGACATTGATCTACCCACTGTAATCATGTCAAATGGCCAATCATAAAATTGGGGAAGCAGTAGTAAAAGCAAGGAATATGCTGACATAGCAGCCAGTTTGCATTATGTATAAGATGGCAGCAATTGTGGTCAGTGTTAGTTGGAAAATACTAATATCAGACCATGCGTCTATGGGTTTAAGTATACGGTTAAGCTTAAAATAGCATCACATTTGTGGTACTTCTCTCTGCTACCGTAATAGTACAAAGAAAATACTGAAATGACAAGATAGTATTTTGCCACATGAAAGGGCAAAGGCTATCTGAGGGAATTGAGTTTACCCGTAGGTGAAGGAATGTCTGTAACTGTGCAGTTCCTCTAGAAGAAGTTTTCACCTCAGTGTCCTCTAAAACAGAGAAATCTGAACAAGTGAAAATGCTTTGAAGACAGGTTCCCTAATCAGATTTTTTTATATATATAAAGAGAGAAAGATCTTTCATCACTCAGCCATACAGGGCAGCTGAATGCCAATTGGTAATAGAGGCCTTTCTGAAGAAAAATGAAATATCAGTCACAACCTCAGCCTTAAAGGAAGGAGGGGGGAAGTATACAATTGAATCTAGTTTTATTTAGAGTTGATGGTTTTCAAAAAGAAAAAGAAAAAAAGCCTGAAATACTGATTTATGCAACTGTCAGGTTTGAATGTATGCAACACAACTTTCTCAGATTGAATCCCATTGATTTTCTATAACCGTGTCAAGCAGTCAGTGCATCACGGCGGTTTCTGGGACTGTAATAAATAATCCCTTTGGAAAGAAAGTGATTCTTCTCTTCGTAAATACATAGGTGAACATCTTGTTCTCTTGCTCTTTCATGTCTGTTACAGCTTAAGCTGCAAGGCTGTTGTTTTTAAAGAAAGTGATTCCTTAATTCCCTATCTTCATTTTCGTTTAGGCTAACATGCTTTGTTTTTCTTCTGACCTTCTTGGGGCTTTTACTTCAGGGAGACGCTGTTAGAGCGGGATGTCATTCTGCTTAGGAGATGTGAAGAGATGAAAAGACCAAAATGAATGCTTGCAAATTCAACTTGGAATAATTAGCAGCAGTACATAATAGTGTGTGTTAATTCTGAAAGGCACTAACCTAGTCTTGAAAGACAGCCTTATATATGAAAGGAGAGTTAGCGCTAGCTCAAAACAAACACCACTTCCACAAATTAATATTCCCCATTAGATCTATTGGGTTTCTGCTCCAGTGCCAATCATAATCACTTTTGGGTGATATGGTTACTTCTGCTTTTGAGCTTCATGTTTCTAGCCTAGAACTTCCATTTATACATTTTTGGGTTGATGTGTTTTGTGCGCCACACTAAATTTATAACTTGCTTTGCTATTGATTTGCTAGTTGTTCACTATTCTCTGTCATACACATTATTTAAAGTTGGTAAATAATTTAAAATGTGCTAAGGCATTCATTCAAGTACCTTCATAAGTAATTCTAAAACTGTTTACCAGAAGCATAATACCAAGCTAACACGTATAAGAAATGACAATACTGTTTTCAAGTTAAATGTTTCCTGCAGAAAGCCTCCCACTCCCCAACTCCCCAACATTCAATCGGCATGCAACACATGCTTTTTGAACTCTACATAATGCCTTGAAGGCAAATGAAATGGAAAAATGAAATAAAGAAAAATAAAAGGAATACCTCTCGTGCAAGAAAGACAATGAGGTCTCAAGAGCAGGATTCTTCTTTCTCTCACACAACTTTCAAGTCGGTTCAGGCCGTTTCCTCTGACCAACAAATCCTGATGGCCGAAATTCAGTTGGGTGTATCTGTGTTCTGATTTCCAGCTGAGAATTGTCAGGATTTCAAACTAAAAACTGTGGATTGTATTATCTAATCTATCTGCCTGCACAAAAGGCTTCCACTTGGGCAACACAACTTTCCCCTCCTCTGCAGCTCCCATCCCACCCTAAAAATTTGCTCCACAGGCTTGAGGGGCAGGAAGGGGACAGAAAGGGGAAGAGACCTGTTGCACAGTGCTAGCTACCGGCCTACAAGTCCCAAGATGAATATACTGACATTGAACAGCATGAACTTGGAGTACAAGACAACCACAAGAGCCCTGATGGTTCAGTTCAAAGGCCCATCTAACTCAGCATCCTGTACTAGTGGTCAACCAGGTACCTGTGAGAAATGTGCAATCGGGACATGAGTGCAATGGTTGAAAGCCAAATTGGGCTAGTTTGTCATAGTATATTAAAGGGCAGCAATAGTACCACTCTATTCTGCCTTGATCACACCACACCTGGAGTACTGTGTCCAGTCCTGGGTGCCACAATATAAGAAGGATATTGACAAGCTGGAATACGTGCAGTGGAAGGCAACCAAGGTGATCAAGGGTCTGGAAACTAAGCCTTAAGAGACTTGGTTAAGGGAGTTGCAACTAATGGCTACAAGTTACAAGAAAGGAGATGCTGACCAGCTGGAGCATGTGAAGAGGTGGGCAACCAAGATGATCAAGGGTCTGGAAACTATGCCTTATGAGGAACGGTTGAGGGAGTTGGGTATGTGTAGCCTAGAAAAGAGAGGAGATATGATAGCCGTCTTCAAATATCTAAAGGGCTGTCACATGGAAGATGGAGCAAGCTTGTTTTCTCCAGCTCTAGAGGGTAGGACCCAAACAAATGGCTTTAAGTTACAAGAAAGGAGATTCCGACTAAACATCAGGAAG
Source organism: Podarcis melisellensis (assembly GCF_964234715.1). Lineage (NCBI taxonomy): Eukaryota > Metazoa > Chordata > Lepidosauria > Squamata > Lacertidae > Podarcis > Podarcis melisellensis. The sequence goes on along the minus strand of NC_138531.1, from coordinate 6,147,922 downwards.
AGCTTTCTGTCTACAAGAGCTGTTCAGCCGTGGAGCAGACTGCTTCAGAAAATGGTAGACTCTCCTTCCTTGGAGGTTTTGAAACAGGTTGGATGTCCATCTGTCATGGATACTTTAGATTCTTGCATTGCAAGGGCAGGCATGGATTTAGGGTTGTGTGAGCGGTGTGCAAACACTGGGTGCTGAGCCCAGGGGTGCCATCTCAAAGCCCGGTAAGCAAGTCATGAGGCTTTGACAGGGTCCTAGATTCAACCACCCATCTTCCCAAAACCTAGTTAGCACTTTCCCAGCTTTGGGAAGGAAGTGGAAGGGCTCTAGTACCTTGCCAGAGCCCTTGCACCTCCTTTCCAAAGCTGGGCACCTGCTTACCCGAAAGGCATTTCAGAAGGCAGCATAATAGCCTTTTAGCCGCTAAGACACTAAGCCTTTAATAGCCGCTAAGCCGCTAAATCGCTAATAGCGCTAATCCGCTAAGCCGCTAATAGGGTTGCTTCACAAGACGAAAAAACCGCTAGACGAAGAGACTCGCGGAATGGATTATTTTCGTCTTGCGAGACACCACTGTACAATTCTAGGAAATATTGTGGTGTAAATATTGGCTGATTATTTGCTGTAAGAAATCAGTTACATTTACTACAAGCTGTCACCAGCATCAATGTTAACCATTTATAGAAGGTAAAGGGATTATAAGGATACAAGTAAGTCTGTAAGTATGATGTTGTTTATCACCTCTTTAGTATAACTAACTGTGGAACATGTTAGTCATATGAGGTGAACAAAAGCAGAACCTGGAAATTGCACAAGTTAGGCCCATGGGAACTGGGCAGAACAATGAAGAGTAAAAAATGACTTACTTTTTCCTATAGAAAGCTTTTCCTGGATTCTAATTTTATTCTTGCATACAAAAGAATCTGTGGAATATGAAAATACTCAGCACTTCATTATCGGTTGCAATACCATGATTGTAGAACTTTCTTTCCAAAGAGGCTGAACTGGTGTATGCCTAGAGAGGCATGCAGTTCTTCCTTAACGACATTTCCCCAAAAGATAACATTGAGCAACCACAGATACTACCTTTGGAGCACCTGAAAAGAGCATGATTATCTTTTTTAAAGTTTAAAGAAAGTCTCCACCCTGATCTGAAGAGCTCTGAAGGCAGTGAAGAAGATGCCTTTTCCATCTGCCCATGGGCCTTTCCAACAACTTATTTGTTTAGGCACTGGGCTAAACCATGTTGTTTCCTCTTTTATATACAGTGGTACCTCGGGTTAAGTACTTAATTCGTTCCGGAGGTCTGTTCTTAACTTGAAACTGTTCTTAACCTGAAGCACCACTTTAGCTAATGGGGCCTCCTGCTGCATGATTTCTGTTCTCATCCGGAAGCAAAGTTCTTAACCCGAGGTACTATTTCTGGGTTAGCGGAGTGTGTAACCTGAAGCGTATATAACCTGAAGCGTATGTAACCTGAAGCGTATGTAACCCGAGATACCACTGTACTGTATGCTAGTTGATTTTAATAGAGTTTTAAACTCTGCTGTTTTATTGACGATTTAGTGAATGTTGTTTAAAGGTAGGTCCAGTCATGGACAAGTCTGGGGAGCCGGTGTACAGCTTCTGGGTCATGTGGCCAGCATGACCAAGCCACTGTTTATCTACTTGCACTGCGTGCTTCCAAACTGCTAGGTTGGCAGGAGCTGGGACCGAGAAATGGGAGCTCACCCCGTCGCGGGGATTTGAACCGCTGACTTTCTGATCGGCAAGCCCTAGGCTCTGTAGTTTTACCCACAGTGCCACCCGTGTCCCTTTTAACTGCCTTTAACTTGACTAGAGACAGATAGCAGGGTTTGGGGGATGGGAAGTGGGATAATATATTTCCATCAGCAAAAATGACATTGAGAGGGTTGATCCCATCCCCACTGTTACAGGGTGCTGATCCAGACTGGGTTCCTTAGTGGTTGCTATATATGTTTTTTTCAAAATAAAGATAAACCACTGCACTCACGCATTTAGCGGGCAATCATATGACCAGATGGCTCAGCTGACGTTAAGTTTCCAATCCTTTCTCAGCCAAAGATACACTGGTATAACTTGCTCAGCCATAGCTTGGCTGAAGCTGGTGTAGGTTCCCCCAAAGGGGCCTTCTGGTGGGGTGAGACCAGAGATGGGTGGCAGGTTGTATCCTATGTCCATTCTGCTAGGTCACATGACCTGTCAACCCAGCATAAAACTATTTTAAAGGCTTGTTTCCCCTTTGCTAGGCTTGGGCACAGGAGCAGCAGCCCTCCTGTTGAATGAGGTTTTGTTTCTGGTGTAACTTTATGCCAGCTTAATTTACACCAGCTTGCTTTACGCCAGCTTCATCTACATTACATTGCTCCCTTAATGTTGTGTTTGGCTTGAGATGTACGTGTTAGAAAGGCTGGAAATTGAATGGGAGTTGCCTTGGTGGAACTCTGATGGCGATGTGGGTGGCGCCTGCATTTGGCTATAGATCGTTACAAAATAATATAAACTAATTGCAATTTCTGTGAATTTGGGTGTCATTCAAGGAGTTTCAGGGGAATGGAGAAAAGGGACTTTCAAAGAAATGGGAAAGCATTTGTGCTGAAGTGTCGCATGGTTTTGGCTTTCTTCTCTAACAGCTGAGAAAAGTGATGGAAGCTTGTTATCTGAGATACATAAAAACCAGACTGAACAAAGCACTATAAAATGCATTGTAAGAAGCAATCCTGCAGCAACAGGAAAAGTGAATACATCTAATGGCTTTCTCCCCCCTCCTCCATATCTCACATCTATCGTTTGGGTGTGCAGCTCTGCTGAAAATGATGCTCTTTTAGAAGGGGGAAAAAGTATTCCATTTGAAAAGGTGGTAGAAAAGACAGAACAAATTCTATTGCTGAGGGAAAAAATAGACTGAAAAAGCCAGTAACTCATATATTCTACTGAAAGTGGGTCTCAAAGAGAAGAGCTTGTTAAAACGGAAACATTAGTTGCAGTGCATTTGATTTTCCAATCTGCTCTTGCATGCTGTAGTAAAAGGAATCTTTAGGAGACAAGCTGTGATTTCTTGAACTTGGAGAGGGCAATAGCTAAGGTGGACCATCTTCTATTCAAACATATGTGCATGCTCCACAGCCTCCATAATCCAATGAATCAAAAAGCTCATCTTCAAACAAGCCATGGGAAGAAAGAAGCAGAAGCTGAGTAAAGGTGAGATTAACCAACAAACAGCTGAGTGTAGAGAGTAGGCAAAGCAGGTCAGAGGCAGCCTGAGAAATGCAAAAAGTGGGCTAGATCAAAATGTGCATGTTTCCTTTTCATGTTATTAGCAATCCTCGCAAAACATTTGCCCGAACATGCTGGCCCTAAATCACAGGTGGTGAGCAATCTTGCGCACATACCGTGACCTGCTCTGGAGTTGTCATCCACAGATAATTGCAATCCCATTATAAGCAGTTTTGTTACTTAACTGCCCATCAACACGAGAGGCAAAGTAATGGGGTGAAGGAGGGCCAGGGGCCCTCTAAACCTCTTCTTCAAATGGCAGCAGACCCAGGGCCTTGTGATAAGAATTCCAGCATTGGGGGAGGAGGATTCAGATACTGTGTTGAATTGAAAGGACCCTCCTTCCCCTTCGAAAGAAAGACCCAGAAGGATGCAAGTTTGCTCAGTCTGCGTTGATCAAAGTACTGCACAGGTGAGTCAGTCCTGTTCCACCATCTTCCTGCTCAGTTCTTTTCCCATCCACTTCTGTACCACAAAAAGGTTTTCTGCAACACCAATATGTATATCACCCATTTCAGAAACCGATGTTGAATTGTGTAGGTGAGTGAGCCTTTGCAGATCGTTCTGGGACAGCCCAGGCACAACACCTCCCATGATCCCAAACAAGATGTTTTTCAGGGAGTGACTACGTACATGTGCAGATGGCCCTATAGGCACACCAGGGTGTGTGTGTGTTTTTTGGAGGGGGTTACATTCCTGGAGTTGAGTGGCAACAAGCAATCATTATTTGAAAACTTGGAAAAGTGGATAAATTGTCTGGGGGTGTTGGAAGGACCTATGGGCAGCTGGAGAGACTACGTTTGAAGTATGAAAGAAAGATATGCCGTTCTTCCTTAAATACATTTCCCCAAAGGATAACCTTGTAAGAAAAGGATAACCTTCCAAAACCTGTAAGAATTTAGGAAATTGAGAAGAAGAAGAAGAGGAGTTTGGATTTGTTATCCCACTTTATCACTCCCCTTAAGGAGTCTCAAAGCGGCTAACAATCTCCTTTCCCTTCCTCCCCGACAACAAACACTCTGTGAGGTGAGTGGGGCTGAGAGACTTCAGAGAAGTGTGACTGGCCCAAGGTCACCCAGCAGCTGCATGTGGAGGAGGGGGAAGCGAACCCGGTTCCCCAGATTACGAGTCCACCGCTCTTAACCACTACACCACACTGAGGAATGTATTATACTAAGTTTGGGCAGCGGGTGAAGCTGCAGAGCCATGCAAGGATCTTGTGTACTTGTTTAAAGGAAGACACCTTGGCCGCTTCCTGACATTACTAAAGGTAAGCACTGCAGCACACTGGAGCATTCCCCAGAAATTCTTCCCCCTACCATTGCCATCTCATGCAAAAAGAAGCAAAAGACGTCTTCTTTCAGGACGCTGGTGATAAAGACTTCCCAGAAAACTGAGGGTAGGGTTGTGCACAGTTCTGCCTAGAAACAGTGGTTGTTATTCATGTAATAAGACCTATCCACACTGATGTTGCCCAGCAAAATGCTGGGTTGATTCACAGTGGCGCATATCTCGACACTGCACTGCCACACGAATATTTCCCTTGTGCCAGTCTACATAGTCAGTTGAGGAGCAAAGGCAGGAGTGGAACCTCTCTCTGAACACAGTGAGCCGAGCCTCATCAAATCGGGCACAGACATTCACATATTTCACAACTAGTTTTAAAGTCCAAAGGCCTTCAATCATCTGATTTAATCTAAATGACTAGCAGCTTTTTGCCTCCTTGTTCATAAAAATGATTTAACACAAAGTACAGGGCTCAGAAATCAATCTCCTGCAGTCAAAGAAACCTGTGTAGTATTGTCCTTTTCTGTCCACAAAAGAGAGCTGACGTCACTGCTGCCTCAAGAAAATACGAATTCACATAGAAACAAAGCACAATTTTTCTAACTAATTACCTTCACTCACATTGTTGGTGAATACACAGTTTATATGCAGGTAAAAAAGAAGATGAAGCAGGTTTTGTGCTCATAAACACTGGGTGTTGTCCATGTTATCCATGTTGAGGTGCATGTGAAATCCTGTTCTTTAGCACTAAATTGGAATGAATGGCAGTCAAATCAAATCAGATCAAATACTGTTATTGGGATCACAGTATAAAACATTTCAGGTCTCTGGGATAATTAAAAGGACAAGGGTGAATCTGTCGAGGGTCATAAGGTCACAATGTGATTGTGTGCACTTAAATATTCTGCTTCGCCCTGTCTGTTCCCCGAAAGGATGGTTCGTTGGAAACCATTTCGGGTAAAATTGTGGCTAAAAAGGAAGTTACTAAAACAGTGATATCTTTGTCCCGATCTTCCAAGAGATACCTCATTTGACTTCTTCTTGGAGTTATAGGCTGGAGGTCCAACATTTTCGTGAGTTGGTGAGGTCTACTATGTAGAGAGAAATCTAAGAGAATGTGGTCCATTGAATCAGGTACTCCATTGTTGCAGGCACACAGACGGGCTTGATATGGCAGTCGACAGAAAACGCTATTGCCGTTTGTTCCGATTCAGTCCTAGGCAGTGGGTTTTCCTAGGGGAAAGTGTGAGGCAAACAGAACTGTGGGTGAGCCCTAAATCAAAAGCAGACCATTCTCCTGGCCTCTCTCTGCCCCAGCTTCTTTATTTTACTTATTATTTTATTTATTAAATGGATACCTTGCTCTTCCTCTTAAATGAGCCCAGCTGCCAAACAATATTACTTATTTGCTTTGGGGTTTTTTATCTCACCCTTCTCCCAGACCTGGGACTCAAGGCAGCGCACAAAAATGAAAACAAACATGAATGAAACTCATAATGCTAAAAGCATATAGAACATAATAAATGGTAATTAAACGATAACAAAATTGAAACAATATAAAAATAAATCTATTAAAACACAGTAAAAGAAAGAATCGCAAAGCAACACTTTAAAAGAAACATACACATAAATGAAAACATTTAAAAAGAATAAAATATCCTCACAACTAATAATTTCAAGGTTTCCAGGAACTTTATATTTCAACTAGCAGCCTTTTATAGTAAAAAAAAAATCCAGTTTTGCTTCGTATCAGGCAGGGTGAAAGAATAAAGCCATGGATTTCATGATCTGGCCATTTTCTCAATGGTAAATGATGGTAAATCAGAATGGCCTATGCAACTATCGCCCTACTTTACACAAAAAGAAAAAGGACACATTTCCTACAACCTTTTTCCCTTGGGGAACCTGAAGGAGCTATGCTGTGCTGGCTGCTGTAGGCACATTTGATGATTGCTCTTTCCTATTAATTCCTAATTAATTCCTATTCAGAGGCATACTTTCTCTAAACATAGAGTTCTCTATAGCTTTCATGCAGGGTGGCCACTAAGAGACTTATCCTCCATGAATTTATCTACTCGTCTTTTGAAATCATGTATTTTATTTTTATATTACTTTTTATTAGTTTTCAAATTTTAACAAATCCATCCAAATTATTTCAATTTAATACATTTTTTCAAAAAGTAATTAGGTTTCCCACTTCCGTTGCATGCATAAGTCCATTACATTCCTGATGTTACCACTTCAGTTTTCTTCTTTAATCACCTTCTCAACCTTCTACTAGTTTTAATCCATTTTCATAGCCAGCCCCCTTTTTAAAACATGTAAACTAGGGCCTTTCACTATATCTTGTGACAGTGAACTCCATAGATTTAATACTTGCTGAATGAAGAAATGCACTTTTGCCTGTCCTGTCCTGAATCTGTTGTCTGTTTCCAAGTTCTGGACCACCAGACCCCTTTTTCTGGGTAGTCACTGCCATTTCAGAATCGATCAATGTATATTTGAAGGGAGTGTGTTTTTTTAATTGCACTAATATGTTTCACTTTACTTACTCCAACTGAAGTTCATTTTATTACCTATTCACCCAATTCAGAAAAATGCCTTTTGATATCTTTGAAGTCCACTTCAGTTTTTTACAACCCTGAATAAGTGGGTGTCATCCACAAAACTGACTCTCTCATCCATAGTCCCCAGGTCCCAGGGGCCCTGGGTGCTGTGGCTCTCACAACATCTTAAATGAGGGGACTGGGCCTTCACGAAGTGTCATGATCATTCATGCATGCACCCCCCCCAGCATGTGGACACTATATTACTGCACTCCACTATGTGAGTGAGTGATGTCAGTACGCCAGGGGCATGACGACGCAGCATGCTCACACTGGGGGGCGTGATGATGTAGCGCATGCACCCTGTGGCATGCACACACAGCCTGGTGATGGCACATGGCCCTGGGCACCCACAGTCGTGGGGGCAAGCTGGTGCCACTGATCTCATCACCCAGTCCTAACTCCAGACCGATTATGCATGTCAAAAAGACTGACCCCAGTACAAATCCTTGGGGATCCCATCTTTCCCCTTCCATCCATTGTGAAAACTCCCTTTAGTCCTCCTTCCTGCTGCTAGTTGTTTAAGCAGACCTGACTTGTCCCTTGGCTCCTTTGACTACGCAGCAGCCTTGCGTAAAGGACTTTATCAAAAGCCCTTTGAAAGTCTGCTCTTTGATTGTTACACCATAAGAAAGCTTAAGCATACTTCCAGGCTGAAATTATGCCCAAATATATTCCTATTTTTAAAAGCATTTTGTTTTTGCATCTGTAATTTATTAAAAGTCATAATCCTAAAATTAAACAGAGTATCTGAAACATTTTAAAATATGCCTCATTGTTTAATTTATTATGAATTGTACTGCAAAGGAAGAATATATCAGCAAGGGAGCATTAGGATCACAGCTATGGAAGTTCTCTTTTATTGCCTTTCTGATTAAATGTCTGACTTCTTGTCAAGAGTGAGTAATGTAACCCTCATGAATAGCAAGGGAAGGCATTTAAATTCTTGTAAATATCTTGTAGCATTGCTCAACTAGCTTTACTTTTTGTGATCAATCCAAGGAGTGTTCTGTAGGGGACGGGCGGGGGGGGGGGCGTGTATTGCAAAAGGCATTTACCTTGATCAGTTTAGATCAGGACAATTCAAATCTGTAAACTGATTTTGTGCTAATCAAAACTTCTCTCAGAATTCTTTTGATGCTTCCCCAAACCAATTTACTCCAAGTTCATCTCAAATATTAATTTAGGCATAACTTGCTGTGTGGAACATATATACAGAATTGTTCTGCTCTTCTAATTCTAGCTGGCATCATGCGCTTTCACCCTGAGATTTTGTTTGCAGAAGTCAGAGTTGTCTTAGATTTACCGTTTACCACTTTGGGAAACTATCTTGCCAGAACAAATCACTGGGAAATTTTCTGAGCTTTTCTGAAACCACTAAGAATATTTTTCAAAGCAAAAAGGGTATAATGTGCTCTTTCTTGAGATGCTGGAAAAGGTCATCTCTTTTGGGCCAGACATGAGGTTCAAGGGCTTCTTATGCTGACATCAGAGAAGAGGCAAGAATAGCAAGGCATTTTTCTGTGGTTGGATCAAAACCTGAATTTCCAGATTAAACCTCTCTTGGCTTCCCAACCCCTTGAACCCTGAGATGACAGCCTAGCACAAGCAGGGGATGCTCCTCCTCACCCACTTTTGGGTACATGAAACATTAACATCCATCAAAGGGCACTGGAGGGATGGGGGAAGTTCTATGATTCCCCAGCAGCCAATGTGAGCTCTGTGGGCCCAGGAGAGTTCTGGTCGCCAGTTCTGTTTACAGATGGAGACTGCAGATACACCTCTGTGAGACTGCAGATACACCTCTCTCTCTGCCATCGCAAGAGGATAGTTTCAACTGAGGTCACATTTAAAGGCGAACCTACCTAACTCACACTTTCTGTAACCATATGAATATCAAAACCCAGCGATCAATGTATCCTGCCGTAGGATTCCAACGTATGACTTACTATTCTCTTTTTGGAAGAGATGGGGCAGGGGTGGGAGAGCCCATAGAAAACACTTGTTGTTTTTTGAAAAAATCTAGTGGATAAGCCCAGATATGGAATGGAATCTGGATCGTCCAAATTGGATCTCCATGTGTCCCAATGTACCTCTCTGCTCTACATTCTGCATCCTATACTCTGTGTTTGTTTTCTAGGCAGAGGCCCAGGAGGCTTAGCACATTACATGGGACTTTCTAAAACCATTTTTATTGTTTGGGCCATTTCTTTGTCATTATTTGAATACCTTGCATTGTGCTAAAGAAGCTGCTCATATCACTTGTGTGCAGAGTCTTCATAAAAAATGGAAAAGCTTCAATAATTTTAAATCATTCGGCACTGCTCTGATTTAAATTTCAGTACTAATTTTTTTATTAGCACTTCCATTTGAAAGGTACCAGGCTTCTACAAGATTTAAAATTATTGGAGCATTTCAAATTTTTATAAGCTTTCCAGTGAAGATGTGACTGTGGTTCTGGGCTTGTAAAGTGTAGCACAATTTAAATTTAATCTAAATTATTTAAGTGCTTCAGACTTCAGGGAGATGTTCAATCTTTCAAACTGGAATTCATGTTAGGAGACTGGAGCTAATCTATAATGTGAAGTGCTTTCATCATTTTAAACCCCCTTTGGGCAGTATTCATAGTAAGCCTTCCCCCCCACCCCTTGTCAGGTTGTTCATTTACAATATTTGTTTTCCCCTCCAATAGATGCCCGGGAAATACTGGCAAGAGGAGAGAGAGTGTGTGTGTGTCCTGGGGAAGCAGCAAAACCAGGTTTACAACCTGTCTCCTGGGCTACCTTCAAAATGGCATGCTGTAATTCTGCATGAGGACATAAATATGGATAGGTAAGGATTTCACCTCTTAAGTGCCACAGAAGCTGTTATTAGCTTGGTCCGAGGGGGTGGGAGAGACTGGTAGGCACACCCCTATTGTCAGTCGCCTCCTCCCTTCCATGAACCTGATCTAAATCCTTTCTCAAATCCTTAGTTTGCTGTGAGAGAACAAACTTCCAAAAGAAGTATTCAGTTCAGTTGTGCCGCTGCTTGAGCTCACTGGATGGTCCTAGGCAAGCCATACTCTCATAGCCCCTGTCTGTGGTGCGGCAATAGATACAAACACTGACCTACATTCAGGGATGTTGTGCGCAGGGGCAAATTACCCATTGAGGCTAGTGGCATGGGACTCCAGGGTGCCAAGTTCTGGAGGGCGCCAGGGAAGAGACGGAGGAGGCCCTTGGCCGCCTCCGCCATGTTGCGCCAAAGCACCACTACGCCCGAAGCCTCCATCTGCCCTGGCCACTGCGGCACGAAGCGGCCAACTGAACCGGGAGGTGCCGTGTCCAGCCTCCACCTCTTCCCTGCCTCTTCCAGCTGCTGCCCACCACCTCCAGCCCCGCCAGCAGCGCCGTCCTCCCTAAAAAACCTCTGGGAAACGGGGAGGGGGGCAGAGGGAGCTTTCCACCACGGCGCTGGGTATGCCTAAGACAGCCCTGCTTGTGCGCATTGCCACAAGGTAAAGAACCTGAGGAGAGCCTGCCGAATAATAATAATAATAATAATAATAATAATAATAATAATAATAATAATAATAATAATAATTTATTATTTGTACCCTGCCCATCTGGCTGGGTCTCCCCAGCCACTCTGGGCAGCTTCCAACAAAGACTAAAAATACATTAAAATGTCACACATTAAAAACTTCCCTGAACAGGGCTGGCTTCAGATGTCTTCTAAATGTCAGGTAGTTGTTTATCTCTTTGACATCTGGTGGGAGGGCGTCCCACAGGGCAGGCACCACTACTGAGAAGGCCCTCTGCCTGGTTCCCTGTAACTTGGCTTCTCGCAGGGAGGGAACCGCCAGAAGGCCCTCAGCGCTGGACCTCAGTGTCGGGGAAGAACGATGGAGGTGGAGACCACTAGCCTGTCTAGATCAGCCAACCAGACGCCTGTGAGAAGCCTGAAGGCAGGACCTGAGCACAGCAGCAGCCCTCTCCCCACTTGAGATTCCCAGCATAGTTAAAACAAAATGTTTTAAAGCCTCTATGCTGCTATATAAGCTATTATTAACATTTATTAGTTTTTTTGGTTTTTTGCTAGTTTAATTGTTACACTTTTTATTGTTTTTTTCAATTCAGAAAGTTTTAATGTCCCAGTGGATTTGTTATTGTGTGTGGGTTAAACCACAGAGCCTAGGACTTGCCGATCAGAAGGTCGACGGTTCGAATCTCCGCAACGGGGTGAGCTCCCGTTGCTCGGTCCCTGCTCCTGCCAACCTAGCAGTTCGAAAGCACATCAAAGTGACTTCCGGGTTGGCGCCATCGCCGAATGGCGGACTCCCTCCGAGCTCCGGAGGGAGCCTGCTCGGCAGGGGTTGGGTCCTCCCGCGCCGGCGACGCGGGGACCCTCAAAAACCATGGGCGCTGAAACCCATGGACATGGTGACTCGGCTGGCACCTTTTAAGCCCCCCCCGACCCGCGAAGGAGCCTTTTTAAAGGCTACGGAACGGGTGGCGGGGGGGTGCTTTGAGTACTCCGCTTCCCCTGCCGAGCGAAGCCGCATGCCATTCGACGGAGAGCGCTGACTTCTTCCATTGGAAATTCGGACTCAAAGTATAACCCGTGAGTAATTGGAACTTGGATTAAAAAGGACTAAATTTATAAAAAATTTGGAACGAGCGGGGAGGGCGTAAAAAGGAAGTCAGCCCCCCCCCTGTTGTAGAGGAGCTAAAGCAAAGGACTTAACATCTAAGATCGAGCGCAACCCTATTTTGAAAAAGTTATTAAATTTCGCGATGGAAAATTATAAGACTGTGCTGGAGGAGAATAGTGGAAGTGAATCAAAAAGCAACCCCCCCACGGAACCTGGGAGCGTTTTAGTTAGAGCGCCCGGAGAAGACAAGGAGAGGTTTTGACAGCTGTCAAAGAGCTGTCAAAGCAGAAGAACAAAAAAGAACTTTGTTGCAAGGACTTTACCGGTTACATTTGTTATAATTTGGATTTAGAATGTTTAAAACAAGGAATACTAAGTTACTATGATTGCTGGTTGTGATCTGGAAGGGAACTGAGTTATTGCAATCCACCTAGAGGAGCTGAGGGATATTACAAGTTGTCAGCATTGAATTTGAACAGAACTCTTTATCTCCTGGGAAACTGCAGAAATGGAACACTATTTTGGCTACAGAGGCTCATACATGCAAAGCAGACAATAGACTTATCTATTGAAGAATGGGAGGGACTTGGCATCATGTTTGGTTCCTGAATAACAGAGCCTTTGCAGAGGACTTTTTGAATTGGAACATCTGTGCAGGAAAATAGGAAAAGAAAAGGAGGGGAAAAAGAGGAGACAGATCAAAAGAACAACAAGAACAATTAACAACTGGACAAAGTTGGAAGCGGGAACATTTGGAACATCTAGACTTGAAAAAGTATAAAGAAGTAAAATTGAAGTTTTCACTCCCAAGTATATAAAAGTCTGGATGGAAAAAATGGGCCTTTTTGAGATAGACTCCTTCCAAGATTGGATATATAAAATTAAAAATGACTGGTAAAGGACTATGGTTTAAAAAAAATGTGGGAGCTCCAGGAAGACATCAGATTCGAGAAATATTGGGGACGCAACCGGGTAAAGGGGGAGGGAAATTTGGAATCCAAAGGTTGTAAAACTACATCTTATCTTATTATATTTTAATCTATTATGTATTTTAAAGGGGAGAACGCGTGGAAGGGACTAAGTCGATTTTAGGAGGTGGGCAAATATTTTTAAAATTGGGATAATGACAATAAGTCTAAAATTTGGGATAAGAAATTGCTGAACTTATTTGAATTGGAATGCAAGAGGGGGAGGGGAGGGGAAGTCTTGGAAAGATGATATGGAAAATAAGACTCTAAATTGGGATGCTTTGTTTTTTATATTGTTATAATTGGAAATGCCTAATAAATATTATTTAAAAAAAGAAAAGAAAAAAGAAAGCACATCAAAGTGCAAGTAGATAAATAGGTACCGCTCTGGCGGGAAGATAAATGCTCTGGTTCCCCAGAAGTGGCTTAGTCATGCTGGCCACATGACCCAGAAGCTGTACGCCGGCTCCCTCGGCCAATAAAGCGAGATGAGCGCCACCACCCCAGAGTCGGTCACGACTGGACCTGATGGTCAGGGGTCCCTTTACCTTTACCTTGTTTTGTTAATTTTACTATGAATCAGTAAAATTGCCTCTTTATTCCTAGATCCATCTTCAAATTTAATGGTATCATTATTAATTGATTTGGATAGTCAAGGTTTGCTTTTAAAAATATTTAAAATGAGCCAGGTCTTTGTTCCAGTTTCCTGTTCTCAGGCTGCCCCATCTTGTAGTACAAAGAGCATTCAGAATATACCAGGAGGGATATTTGAGTTTTATATGCTAATAGTAACTGCAAGAGACTCATTAGCAATACAAAACTGAAAACCCGGATAGAACATAAGATTTTGATCGATACGAAAGAAAGAGGTGGTTTCACCCTCCCTGACTTACATTTGTATTTTGATGCATCATGTTTATGTTGGTTGAAAGAGCAGATTTTACTAAAGAACAGTTATCTGCTGGATCTGGAAGGGCATAACCTAAAATCTGGATGGCATGCGTGCCTATGATGCTGGAAGGCTAGTATATATAAGAGCTTCTCAAATCACATAATCAGAAAAAATCTTTATAGGGTATGGGAAAAATACAAAAACTTATTAGAAAGAAAACACTGGTGTGGTTGTCACCAACGGAGCTCTGGCAAAGAAAAAAAAAGTAGTTGCAATAGACGGGGTGAACCAAGAAAACGCGAGAAAAAGAGGAAGCAAAAGGAAGCATGGAAGGAGAGGGTGGGAAATCGGTGGAGGAATGCTTTCTGGTTTTCCGTTTATTTTTTGATATTTTAACATTGTTATTTCTTTTGCATTGCAGCATTTTCTTTTTTGTGTTCTTTGCATTATTTCCGTTTATTTCTTAGATATGGAATTGTATCAGAAACGCAAATAAAATAAATATTTAACAGTAATAAAAACCAGAGGTTCTGCCACTGCAGATGGTGCCCAAGTTACTAAAATGTAGCCAGACACTACAGTGAAAATGTATATTACATTTGCATATTGCACTGGCAACCTGTATTATGCTATAAACTTAATATAATGTGTGCATGTATCTAAAACTCCTTCTTATTCAGTTTTTTTTGCTCATCTGTTGCCGAAGGGAAGATGCATACAAATGGGTACAGTGGGTTTGTTTTTCATGTCTGAGAAGACCAGTCCAGGACCTCTGCCTCACCCCTAAGACCACATGTGGTTAGTCCTCAGAATTAAGGCAATCAGATACATGGTGCAGAAAACAAGATGGCTGCCACGTAGGTAAAAGGGGTTTAATCACCATATTTCTGTGTCGCATACAGTCGCTTCCTGAAGCATTTAAAAGGCATTTTACCCACATGCTGCTGTTCTGCACTTGCTAGCTGATCCAAGCAGATTGAAAGTGTTAAAAGACAGAAAGAAAAAGGTCACTATCATGTGCAGAAAGGTATATATGCAGACTACTCATCTGTATTTTGATTCAGGCACTGGTCCAGGAGGTATGAATTTGCTAATTTTTTCCAAAATTTAGACTGAATGAAATCTTCCCCATCTGTATTAAGTATTTGTGTCAAAGGCATAAAGTGACTGACTTGACTTTTGCTGCTATGAGGTCCTAGACAACTTGGGCTTCTAAAATATAATGCTTCTTGCAGCTTAATATTGGACATATGGAGCAGGGAGCCTCAGAATCTTGCTTACAATCTCTTCCCACAACTGAAATGTGAAATGGAAACCCAGCTTGAATGTTATTCCATTGCTTTCAACTATTATACGGTGGTACCTCGGGTTACATACACTTCAGGTTACAGACGCTTCAGGTTACAGACTTCACTAACCCAGAAATAATACCTCGGGTTAAGAACTTTGCTTCAGGATGAGAACAGAAATTGTGCTCCGGCGGCGCAGCAGCAGGAGGCCCCATTAGCTATAGTGGTGCTTCAAGTTAAGAACAGTTTCTGGTTAAGAACAGACCTCCGGAATGAATTAAGTTCTTAACCCGAGGGACCACTGTATCTGCCAGCTCCCTTCGAGATTCTTCCCAAATCTGGGGAAGTGCAGGACAGAGGATTTGCCCCTCATATCATGTTACTTCAACCATGATTTCCAGTGACATTTTCTGAAAAGCAAAGAAACTATGGATCAACTTTCAAGGATTTATTTGGGACTGAGATACTGTCTTAGACTTTTGCAAACTAGAGAAATACAAACCTGTATACAGTATTTGTTCTCTGATTTTGAACCCAGGTTAGCAATCTCCATGCCACGTAATATGATGCTACAGCCTCCAAGAGTAGCAGCTGACTGCATTAATAATAGAGACTGCATAGACAGTTGCAATGTCTGTAATCAAGCATTCAGTCCTCTGGAATGTTGCAAAGCAAATCCTTGTCATGATTATTTTATCAGGCCATAGTATGTGGAAATGAATTAACTTCGTTTTGATGAGGATACCAAGTCTGCATAGAAAACTATTATGAATATTCACAATAATGATATAATGTGAATGTGAATGTGTGGAGGGGAAGGAATCCATAAATACAAATGGTCCAAATAATTCATGCCACATTCTGATCAGATTTTATTTTATGATGCAAAGGACCTGGAAATTAAACACAATGCGACAAAAAAGAATGACTCATATTATACTAGGGAAAAGTTTTTAAAACATCCAAGAGTTCTTTATTATGTGTGATGGTTCAAACAGATCTATGTTGTATGGGTCTATTGACCAAAGAAATCTCCTGTTTTGTTTTCCTTGACACATATTGCAGCTGAGCACCTAGGGAAGGGAAGTGGGGGAGGGGGTTGTCAAGCATCTCAGTTGCCAAAATAGATGGTTGGTGGATTGCATTTCATAGGCCATAAATTTTTTAGGCCTGATGTTTGATATTGAAGGACCCTTTTGCAGATGGAAGCCACTTACAGACTTCTCTCACACCCAATCATTGAGGAAGCAAAGGTTTTGTTTGTTTGGAGAGGCATCCAAGGGATAGCGTTTCAAACCCAAAGCTCAATGCAAGGCAGGCTTGGGGGTTAAAGGCAGTAGACCAGGTTTCCCACTGCCCATATGAAAGGATGCAGGACTTGGTTTGCTGCCCACAATCCTGAACACCAACACAACCAGAGGCAATGCTTCAGGTAACCTTAAGTTGATATGAACGGGCCCTACCTACATACCAATGTTGGTGCATAGAGTTTTCCTTCACAGCTGAAAACCCTAATTGGTCCAGAGTTCCGCAGTGTGAGGATGAACTGTATGCACATTTTTCATTAACACCACTGGAGGGGGGTTGCTGGCAGGTAAATATATGAAGTGGGTTTAATCTGAAGAGTGTTTGCTTATTAGACTGCATATGAATACATTGCATTTAGGCATGCATTAAAGGGAGGCAGACTCAGGAATCTCCACTATGCATTCAGTTCCATCTGCTTTAGTAGATACATGAACAGGCTTTTACATTAGGAATTTACCTAAAATAATGCAAGTTTTGCAGGGATTTGCCCACAAGGCAATCCCTTGCAAGCAGTGCTCTATCTTCTCAGGACCAGCCAATACTCTCTTATTTAAGATGTAGTTTTAGACGGATGCTGACTAGTTGATACATTTAATTTATTTACATCAGACTTTGAAGGCTCTTGCGTGCTTGCTGTCTTTTTTAAAATTTGAAAATATCAAACAAAACTAATGCAGTATATTTGTAAATACGGCTTTCAACTCATGTTTGTCTCGGGGAGTTATGATTTCCTCTTAGCAAAAGTCAGAAAGACATTACAGCCACAATTTAGCAGCTGAACTGGGAGGCTTGCTCTGTTAAATCTATGAGGACCAATAAACAGTTGTTTTTGATCTTAAAGTATTGGATTCCTTTTGCCGCTACTAAAGACAGGGGGAAAAGAAAATCGATTTACATGTGGGGCCATTTCAGCTAAAAACTTGCATTCCCTGAACATCACCCACAGCAATCAATGGAACATGCAATGGAAGCAGAACTTAAATAATTCTTTGCCGAGTTGTATACCATGTAAGGATCAATTAGTTTGTTGTACTTAGCTTCTATTTGCATATTTAACAGCTTTCATAAGTAGTCTACAGGGGTGATATTCTAATATGTGAGAAGGGAATTCCTGCCAAACGGAATAGAGAAACTCCTTTCTCACTCTCAGATATGTGTTTTGCTGTTCGGGTATGCAATGTAGGAATGAGTCCTAAGCTAATACCACTTAAACCTTGGAAAAAACAGGGACTATGCTTCTAAGAAGTCTTTAAACAAACGATGATCTAGATTTTGATCACACAGACACTAAAGTCTCTGAGGGAGCCATCCAAGCCCATGATCCACTGAGATGAGCAGAATTTGGAATAGGCACATCCTGGACTTAGCCAGCTGAAGTCCTTCATCCTGACTCAGCAAGAGATATGCTGACAAGTCTCCCATGCCAGGGTAAGTCCCAGAAAAGGGGTATTCTGAGGGTATGGAGGGATGAAGCAGGGGAAAGTTAACCTCTATTCCAAACTCTATACACCTCAGTCACATGTCCTAGTAACCCAACAAAAAGAGCGGTGTAAGTCAAACTCTGTTTTAAAGAATTGCTTTCCCTCTGCTAGGCTCAGCCAAACACAGCCAGCAGGAGCCCCACTCTGAAACGGGTATGTTACACAGTAAAATTTACACCAGAAGAAATTATGCCAGCTTCCTATAGTTCAAATTTATCTGCCGCTCATGAGGCAAACTGGCACCCCAGACTCTGGTCAAAGTGTGTGGGGATAATGACAGCAAGGTAGGCTATTGGTAAAGGGAGGCAAGGGGTCGCAGGAGAGGCCAAAGTTAGTCTGGAACCAGGAACACAGTTTCAGCCCAACTCTAGGAATAATAGAATGGGCTGTCTGACTTGTATGGTGCCTGTTTGAAGATGTAAGCAGTACTAATTGAACCAGAATTCCACAACGATAACATAAGAGTCACACATCCAATTCAAGTGCGCACAATATGTGTTTCAAGCCTCACAGTACTGTGGGAGGTAGAAGTGTTGATTCCCCTGAAGCGCCAACCAGACTAAAACATAGCAGGGCTGGAAGTAGCATTGCATGGAGCTAGCGAGTCACCTTCTTCCCTCCCATGCCTGCAATATACAGGGAGCAAATGTTATTTATCTATGCCACAGCATGACCAGCAGTGGAGACATATTGGGGAAAGGCTGGAGAACAGAGCCGCCAGCTGCAATGAGTCAGAGGACTAATTTAGTTTGTTTCAGAGACAAGGTTGTGCAGTGCAGAAGTGGGGAGCCAATTATGAGCTTAGTCTCAGGGCTTAGCCATGCTTCCTCTTGTCCTGCTATTTTCCTCCCAGGGAAAACTGCTCTTTAGTGCTCAATTGCGGCAACCAGCAATTCAGGTTTTCCCTGGATTGCCATTTGTTCCAAACTATTGCTAAAGAACAGGTTTTCCCTCAAGGGGATGACCACTTGGACCTCTGTGTAGAAAGTTCGTGTCAAGCCGAAACCTCTCAGATGACACAAGGAGATGTGTGGATGAAACTCCATTCTTCCTTAGAACAAGGAATGCACCAGCTCTCCTCCAAAGACCAACCTGCAGGAAGGTTGGGACTCTGAGGGGTACTCAGAGCCAGTTCTCCTACACCGCCTTCCAAGAGGAAAGGTGTTGCATGTACCAATCTTCCACAGTGCAATGTTTACAAGGTGGATAATTGTTCTTGTATGTCTAATAAAGTCTTTCAGAAACATGGAGAGGAATAATAAAGATGAAGGATTCAAGGAAGTTTGTTTATGCTGATAAAAATCAGTAGGCAGAATTCTGAAAGTAACAAACCAAGGTGTACGTTAGTTCAATGTTAGCTTTTGAAAGATGGGTACCATATTTCCCTCTTATAAGATGGATGGGCCATAGCTGAGTGTATGCAGAATGCCCCATGTGGCATGACAAGGCATCTCTAGTAAAAAGGCATTTAGCTAGACCAAAGATGTAATTTGGTCTAAGACTACTATAATTCCATCTCATCATTTAGGCCATTCTTTAGGGTTGAGGAACTTGTGGCCCTCCGTATGTTGGTGGATCCCTCGTTACCCCCAACGAGCAGTGAATGGTTGGGGGAATGTGAGTTGCAGTTCAGCAACATATGGAGGTGCTCCCCTCATGTTTTCAGCTGCCCTACAAGCAGAGTCCATTCAGCATTTAGCTCAGGGGTCAGCAAGGCTTACCTTGCCTGGGCTGGTTCACTGCCGCGGAGCCCCCTCCGTGGGCCGGATTGTGGGCGTGCATGCCAGCAATTTCCAGTGTCTGCATCTGCGCCGATGCAATTTCCAGTGCTGTGAAAGCGAGTCCCCACGCTGTGCAGCATGCAGGGACTTGCTGAGCGGGCAGCTTGGTTTGGGGATGGCTCGTGGACCAGTAAAACGACCCCCGTGGGCCGCTTGTGGCCCATGGGCCTTAGGTTGCCGATCCCTGATTTAGCTGAACTGCATTTGAACTGGTCACCAGGCAGGGGGCAGAAATGTTTCTATCCTTACTCTGGTCCCCTGAGCAGTCACATTTTTCTATAGTTTTTTTTGTGTGTGTGCTTAACAATAACAACTGTTCTACAGAGCAGACAAGCTGTAGAAGCTTTTTATCTCTTTCTGGTTCTTAAGCAGATCTGTTGCAGCCAGCTTTCATATTCATGTCTTTGGGGCCTCTGGGTATTGGAGCTTGTGTCAGGGAAAAAAATCACATTGAGTAAAACTGATATTTTTATTTATTTACTCCATGATACAAGAGGATTTGGTGATAGAAAAGGATATCTGGGGAGAAGGCTAAAATGAAGAAGACATATATGTCTGTAAGTTAAAGATAACTGTGTGCACCATGGGAGATGCTAACAAGTAATGTGCAAAAATGGCTTCAGGTTTCAGCACTTTGGGTGCATATCTTTATCTATGGAGAAATTCAATGAGGAGGAATTTTTAAAATGTACGTTCTTCTCTTGTATAACCAAGATTGTCCTGTGATTAACTGTGATTAATGTTAACTGTGGCTTGTTTGAACCAAGCTACTTTGACCCATGGATGAGGTTGAACAGACAAGACAAAGGTGATCCAAATGGTGAGCACTGTGAGGCTGCACTTCCAGCTTCTCGGGAGGAGCGACCCTAGCAAGTGGAAGACCACCTGACCCCATCATTTATCTTGAAAAGGTGTTGCTGCTGCAGTACTTGTTTTCCTCTTCGCCTACTTTTTCGTGTGTATTCATGCTTAGGACGTTTTAGAGTCTTCATATGTTGCTTGTGGATAATCTTAGAAGTGAGGGTGATGGTGGCCAAATTTTTGTATGTACGGTTTGCTCTGTTGGAATATGTAGACAGAACTTTCCTGGAACATGTTGTGCTTAGTGGTGCAGAGAGCAAGTCATGACCTCTCTCCACTCCTGTTGCTATGTAGGCTCTGGTAGAAGACCTCTCTGGAAAGGGGGCATCTTCCCACACGCATGAAGGCCAGGAGGTACATATACACATTGGCTTCTCAGAAGCTAAAAAATCTGTAATTGTCATATTTTGCAGCAGTTCTAAATCCTGAGGGGAGAGCAGGAAAATATTTTAATGGAGACACATCCATGTGACTACTCTTGACTCCTAATTTACACCACATTTAAAACTGGGACAATGGTTTATTAAACCATTTATATACCACCCAACCAAAGTTGTCCTCTGTGTGGTTTACAAATTTAAAACAGAAAAACACTAACTGAAAGGGATCGATAACATTTTTATTTTATTTTATTTTATTTTTTGCAAATGATTGGATCATTCTCTAAAAGTGCCAAAAGCTCAAAGTATTTAAAAGGGAGAAAATATTCAGGAAGAGTTCCAAGGTTTGCTTAACAAAATGTTCTACAGGTCTATTAGGGCTTTCTCAGGTTAAAAATCATTTTTTAAAAGATTCTGTTGCCGGCAGACAGACATAAAATATGTTCATTGGCTCCTTTTTACTTCCCAGTCCTCAGAGATTTATGTTGCTGGGTCGACTGATAATTAAAAGCACAAGGATAAAACACTGGATTGATATGGAACCTGGCCTGGACACTTAATTGCAGAGGTGCAATAAACCCCAAAGGAGGCGTCCCCCAAGAGACAGGAAATGAATTAGCCAGTGGTGAATAGATTTCTGCCACAGAATAAAGGAAAATGTATCTGGGGTAAAATATCCAGAAACATATAAATAAAACAATAAATGACAGCTGTAACTTTGGAGGCCCTGACCTATGGAAAAGAGTAGAAAAGGAAACAAAAAGAAAAGTACACAAGTAAAAGTGTTGGGTTTTTTTTTGGGGGGGGTGGAAGTTATATTGGACCAGGTTTTTCCTCGGGGACCTTGATGGCATTATTAATGTTCCCCTCTCATTTCCCCAAGACATATCAGTGTGTCTCTTTTCATCTGTGCTGCAAGCCAGCGCTGGAGATCATGAGCACCTCCAGGTGTAGCAGGACTAGAACTCCCAATTCCCCTGACCATTGGCCATGCATGCTGGAACTGATGGGACTGAAAGTGCAGTGACATTAGGCACAGAGACAGGAGGCTCTCCCACCCACCCCATTTTTTTTACAGAAAGCATTCATATAAATCCTAAGTCTGCCTCTCCCACCCCACAAAATACACTTTTTAAAGAATGCTTGGGAGGCGAAAACTAAATGCTTGTGGGTGAGTAGGAAGCTGTCTCATCATAAAATGAAAACTGTGATCCTAAGGCAGGGTGGGAACCAAATACAGTGTTTTTTTCTGGGGTCCCACAGGTAGGCGAAGCTCTTGCCCACCACTATAGTGTCCCTTTAAAAAAATAATCCCTTCCATTTCCT
Source organism: Podarcis melisellensis (assembly GCF_964234715.1). Taxonomy (NCBI): domain Eukaryota; kingdom Metazoa; phylum Chordata; class Lepidosauria; order Squamata; family Lacertidae; genus Podarcis; species Podarcis melisellensis. The sequence goes on along the minus strand of NC_138531.1, from coordinate 6,125,822 downwards.
TCCATTGGAATAAGGAGGGAAGGAAGCTAGTCCAGCTCTGGCATAGATTATTCCTTGTTTTGGCAGGGTGCTGGTGAACTGGGAATGTGTGACCCTCTCTTTTCAGCCCTAGCAACAGTGACACTCTGACATCAGTAGAGCAAGGGCCATAGAAATTGCTGCAACACTGGGGAGGGGCAGTGATTTTCCTCTAGGAAAAAAATGGTGCTAGTACTCAAGTTCCACACTTTTAACCTGTGTTTTTCTTCTGGAAAAAGGTGCTGGTACTACGTACCTTTGAGTACCCCCAGGGAAAAAAGCACTGGGGAGGGGTAATCCAACATCCGAGATCTGTCTCTGAGGTTAGGGCTCTCTCTCTCTCTCTGACCTTTGAAAGGGGAGCTTCAATACATCCCACGGTCCTAGGAAAGCCATAGGACTGCAGAGTTGGTTGTGATTTTCCAGCATGTTCCTTCATTCCAATCTCAGGGGGACGTGATGGGACAGGAAACAAAATGCATCAAAAGATTAGATTTTATAGCATGAGTCATGACCATTCAAGTAACCCATTTAGTACTCTGTGATTGCCTTATGCACCCAGGAATGTCCCCAGCTCCTGCCAGTCAAGGGAGTAGCCAGAACAACCAACTCCATCAAGCTTATTTTCTCATAGGTCCTGGAAGGGCTTTTCTTAGAGAGTAAGAGATAGACTCAATTGTATATCTATGGGGATGCCCTCCTGTGTTGGGGGAGGGAGGGGACTATCACACAACTGACATCTACACTGGCTTGGTCATGTGCACAGAATGGAAGGTGGCAGGACCCCCAAGGATGTGCTTTATGGGGAATTGGCCTTGGGCACCAGGCTGGTTAGCAAGCTAACTCTGCATGATAAAGATGTCTCCAAATGTGACACATGAAGGTTGGCAACATTAACCCCACCATGTGAGAATCTATTGCCAACAACTGCAGTGCCTAGAGACAGACTGTTTGTATATCCACAGCAGTGACAGGAGGAGACATGACCACTGGGAGGGACACAGAGAAAAGAAACACCAGGGTGCATCTGCAACAGCAAAGTGGGGCACCTTCATCTGCCACAGCTGCAATAAAACATGTCTCTCTCCAGCTACAGCAGATGCTGTAACTCTCCAGCAGTTTGAATGCACCGCCAAAGGCATACAGATGCCAATGAAATGAACTAAGAACACTGTTGCTACACCACTCCATGATACTAAGTGCTTCATGACATACCATCATAGGAAGAAATTTTCATCAATAATAATACACAACTACTTTCAAAGATGGTACTATTTGGTACTATATTTTTTAAAGGAAAAGCAGCAACAGGTTGCTTTCTTTTCCACTCAAAGCTCAGTGTGTAACTTGCCTTTTGTATTCTTGAAGATTATTTTTAAAATGTATTCTTTTTCTTGCTTGGGAAGATAAATGTGGTGCTGGGGAATTTGCAAAGAGGGAAAATAAATTAAAGAAATATTTGTGCAATTCCATCCCCTGCTATTCCACAGAACACAAGCATGCTGTTGGGATCCATCTGGCCAGATTCCCCTACCATCTCATTCATGCAATTGACAGATGTTTTACCAAAAATATCTTGTCCCTCCAGTCAATTTTATTTGTGTATTCCCAAGCTTCCCAATTTGTTGCCAAACAGAGCTTTAAGCCACAAGCTCATGAGGATTTATGAATGTGTACAAGTGTCTCCGTGTGAATGTCATACATCTTTATATCCAGGGTGTGTTTTTATTTTTACATCTTTGGATTGTTGTAAACTTTTAAAATAGTAGTTTATTTCACACAGCCCAATATTATAAAGCAATGTTTTAATCACAAATCTCCTATGGTCCATTGACAAAGTAGACATAAATTACAGAGTAGTGTCACTTACATCAAATGTACATATACCTGTCAAAAATAGACCTATAGGGCATACTGCCATGCCAAAGCATTCAGACTATAAAAATGTTCCCATAATTTATTGACTGGTTCATGACTTTCTGGTAATTCCCAATGCTTGCATTCATGCTGTGCTAACTCACAGTACGTGTGAGAGGCAAACAGGCGAAACACACTCTGCAGCCTAGCTCTTCAGGAACATATCTGAAAGCTTCTGACAAGGCTACAAAAGTTACACAAGCAGTTTGGACAAGAGGCTAATCTATTTGCAGATAGGCCATGTCCACCACAGGTCCTTAAATCTTGCTAAAACTGTTTTCAGACAGTTACCATTTCTAACTACAAGTGAGGATCACATGACTAAATGCATCAACTAAACAAACAAACAAACAAACAAACAATGAGACAGTCAAATCAGTTGAATTTAGGGTGGTACCAGATATTTGTCATATTCAATTTTGGAGTGCAAATAAGCAATTTTGATTGAGCAGACATTTCTCACCATCTGAATAGCACCAGCTAAAACCTGGGCATCACTCTGACCCTGGTATTGGTCAGCATAATTGAATCCTCTGGGCACTTTTATTTCCTCCTTCATAAACCAGCGTGGGGTGGGGAGATCCCACTAATCAGGGATCATTTAGTGAACAATATGATCATGTCTTCATGTAACACGGTGTTATTATGAGTCTGATGTAGCTGCATACTGATATCACTGAATAGCAAACGAGGGCAAGCAATGAACAAAGGAGGCCATGTTTTTCACAAGGACTGCTAAAAATTATCAAAAGAGACAAATCATTTTTCAGCCTTCCTAAAAATATTAACACCAACAAATTGTGAGTAGTTTTACCACTGCTCCAGTTTGCTGTGAAATCAATGGGATTGATTCCAAGAAAGCACATTTAAGATCAGAGTGCCAGTTATCTTTCAAGGATATATAAAAAAAAGTCCCTTGGCTTGGTGGATCTTGGTTTCCCCTGCCATCATAAATTGGCAGTGCAAAATAGACCCAGACACTATGATAGCATCCTTCAATTGTACTAGTTGGAATATTATATTTAAAACAATTTTTATTGTGAAATAGGAACATATACTTCACTATATGGTAGGCTTATCTCCAGGGAGGGCTTTGCAATAAAATGAGACCTGCATTATGTGGTTATTACCATTTAAATAAGGCACTTCTTAATGCATCTGATGCCTAGATAAGGATGAGTTTTAGAGTAGCACTGATGTGCTTTATATATATATATATAAACACACACCCCTTCAGTGGATTTTTCATTGTGAGGTTCACTGTATAATGGTGTTGAGGATTTGAATAAAAAAGGAGGATGGTAATAATAGAAGGAAAGAAAGGCTGTTACAAGATTGAAGAACAGAGCTGGCTGAATCACAAAGAGTAAGGGAAAGTTCAACTCCCTACCTTCCCACAGTTGTCTCCCACAGGGGAAGGTCAATTGATTCAAAAGAAAGTTGAAATACATCTGATGCTTTGCTGGTAACTCAAATGGAAAGTGCTACTTTTTGAAGTTTGGAAATACTGAAACAGCCTCTGTATACTTGGCTAGAGCTGGATACTGTTATAACAAATGTCATAGGGAACGATGAGCTTCCTGTGGCAGGTTTCTGATAAACTCATCTGAACAGTCTGCCACTGCAAATTTTCCTTCCATCCAGCAAAAACTGAGTTACTGGTCTTGACCCAAGTCTCATCTTCTGATCCTTAAAAAATAAAAAAAAGTTTTAAAAGCAATATGTAAATTGAAATCATAAATATTTAATGTGATTTTGCATGGACTTTGTCACAAGATGGGCCCCAGAAAAACTCTGCTTTTATTTTAATTTTTTTTCTAGCCTTTGGGATTGGAGAATAAGATATTGGACAATAATCTGAGAATGACTTTCGGGGAGGAGAATGTATGACTAGTCATCGGCTGTTGATACTCTGCCAACAGAGATTATTATGTGGTGATTTATGATAGCCAGGGTGAATATCCTGATATCACACTCTCCCTTTGAAGATAGGGGGATTAACTGGGATGCACCTCACATGCTCTGAACGAGCCATTTATCACATCAAGACAATAAGTTTGTTTTCAGATGCAGATGAGTATCTCAACTACCACTGTGCCCAAACACTGCATAATAGACCTCAAAGTTAGCCCTCCAGATATCTGGTCCCTTCTTTTAACTATTTCTGAGACTGAAACTAATTACAAATGATGTGATTGATTGATTGATTGATCTTTATTACGGCCATTGGCCCGTCACACCACCATAATGTACTTGAACCTCCAATTTTAAAACCGCCAAAACTTACAAAAAAACAGACAAGAACCAAAGCAAAACAAAAACAAAAGACCAACATCATACATTACAACAAATTTGTGATCTATCTGCCTATTTACTCTCACCCAGAACACAAATTGACTGCTGGCATAAAAAGAGGCACTAATTAACAGACTGAAAAAACAAAGCAAGAAGCTTGTTTAAAAACTTCATTTTATATTACTTTTAACTCTCTATTATGTCACTATGATAATGGCCGTAAAAGTGAAACATGGGATAAAGCATGGGAATAGAATATGAGAGTGGAATGGTAAAATGGGAGGTAGCAAATGATAAAATAGGGAGGACCTCCACACAGCTGCCTGGAGGACTGAAACAGAGAAACGAGGCTGTTGTGATGCTGGAGCAGAGGAATGGAATTATGGACAGAATATTAAGAAACATCCTGAGATGGCAGAGATAGAGCCGGGAGAGAAAGGATCTTGTGTTCAAGCTGAAGTGAACTCAGAGGAAAAGCCACTAAGCATCTGGCAACTTCTCTGGAAAAAGAATGGAAGAAGTAGAAATGGAAGGGCTTTCGCCCCTACATTAGGATAGGAAATCATGTGGGGTGGGGTGTATTGTTTTTGTTTTAAAACTTGTGTTTTTATCTTGTATTTTATTCTGTGAACTGCCCTGAGATCTTGTGATGAACAGCGGTAAATAAAATAAAATAATTAAAAAAAACAGGAAATGGAATTGAGTATGAATTAATGAACATACAATAAATAAATAGTTATGGATTATCATCCTAATAAGGAAACCTTGGATATAAAATTGTTATACTGGATTGGAAGAAGAATATTCTTCCCATCCTCCTCCTTTCTTCATTTCAGGTCACACAGTTTCCATTTTTGCTTGTTTATATCTATATTACTCCAACGTTCCTTCCTCACTTGTGAATATCTTTTTATCTTACATTCCAGAGAGGGTTGCCGAATCATAAATATATGAAAGAAAATTATAATAAACCAACTGTGGGCTTCCCTCTCTCCAACCAACTCTTTCTGTCTTGGTTGATTTTATTTTTGTTTAAACTGTATTCCAGTTTTTGATGTCCTCAATATTGGGTTGAGGAGGATACCCACAGGAAGGACGGGTAGAACTCCAAGGGTGGGAGAAGAAATGGAAGCTCCCATGTGAGATCTGGGGGGGGGGGGTTTCACCCCCTTTGTGTGAGATAAGGGTTAAGATCTACCCCTGTTAGAGGGCTCTGTATTTTATTTTTTTCTATCCCTCTCTTCTTTCTCCTATTTTCTTTCTTTCTTTTTTCCTTCCTTCCTTCCTTCTCTCTTTTTTTTTTAGATTAGCTTGGTTTTTATTGTATTGTATGCTGAAAACTTTTTTAAAAAAAACCCCATCATATTTTTTAAAAAAGAAAATAATCTGAGAATATCTGCATGCAGGTGCTGGAATTTCTGTCTCTCTCCCTTTTTATGGCATCCAGCCCTATCCTATACACATTATCATGAATAAACAAAATTTAAAAATTCCTTCCAGTAGCACCTTAAAGACCAACTAAGTTAGTTCTTGGTATGAGCTTTCGTGTGCATGCACACTTCTTCAGATTCAGGTATCTGAAGAAGTGTGCATGCACACGAAAGCTCATACCAAGAACTAACTTAGTTGGTCTTTAAGGTGCTACTGGAAGGATTTTTTTTATTTTGTTTTGACTATGGCAGACCAACACGGCTACCTATCTGTATCATGAATAAGTAAGCTCTGTCTCAGTATTGTCTACCAAATGGCACGGGGTCTCCCAGGTCTCATGTGGATATATTTACCAGGCATGCTGACTCTGATTCTTTTAACTGGAGAATCCGGGAAATGAGCAGTGAAGTTTATGTGGCACCACTGAGTTATGGGCCTGCACTTGGAAATACGGCATTGCCTTTTACTGCTCCAGATCATTGGACCATCTAGCACAGTGCTATCAATTATCTCTTTCTATTGGACGGGTAGTGACAGTGAACAGAGGTATTTTCCTGCCCTACTACCTGAAGTCCTTTTATATGGAAATGCCCATTGAACCCGGGACCTTCCGTATTCATAGCACCAGCTCTACCACTGAGGTACTTAGTTACTTCAAACTATGTCATTGCTTATTATGAACAAAATGGAGAGACATACAATATGGATTATGAAATAATATGCTGTTGAAAGAGATAACAGTAGGATCCATGGAGGGAAAGGTGGGAAGTCTAGAGATTTGGAGAAATCTCTAAATATGGATATGCATTTTGCATTGCATTGTTATAGTTTTATATTTGCAAAAACAAATAAACAAACAATGCCATTGCATAAGCCATTGTCAAAAACTGCCGAGGCTCAAAAGAATGCAAAGAAAACCACCTTTTATTCAAATAAGCAAATGATCATGCATTCACATTCAAAAGTGTGCCACTCCACACTCACACATACACATTACCACACCCGCAGACACAAACAGACCCCCCCATCTGATGACCAGGGAGAGGACCATTTGCATCCCCAATGGCACAGGACTGGGTGAAAAGTGCTATGTTGACTTTATTCCCCTCCCCCTTTTTTGCTGCCTTTGGCAAAACCATTCTTGTGCAGGCTGTGCTGAAATATTTGCCAGGGGGACCAGATTAGGACTCTGGGTCAGCGGTTAGCTACCCCTGGTCTAGACCCACCATGGCATCCTAGCCTGATGAGATGGAGGAGCTTTTGATGGGCAGTTTGATGAGAAGGAGGTGCTCTACCTTTTCTGGTAGAGATTGCAATCTCTCTAAAGGATCAGGTGCGAGAAGAATAGAGGGACTACTCCATATCACACCAGAAGCCTTTCATCAGATATAATGATGAAAGTATTGGACTTCCGGGTTGGCACCATAGCCGAATGGCGGATTCCCTCCGAGCTCCGGAGGGAATCTGCTCGACAGGGGTCGGGTCCTGCCGCGCCGGCGACGCGGGGACCCTCAAAAACCATGGGCGCAGAAGCCCGTGGACTTGGTGACTCGGCGGGCACCGTTTGCGGCCCCCGACCCGCGAAGGAGCCTTTTTAAAGCCTGCGGTGTGGGGGACAGGGAGCGGCGCGGTGCTGTGAGTCTTCTGCTTCCCATGCCGAGCGAAGCCGCATGCCATTCGACGGAGAGCGCTGACTTCTTCTTCTGAAAATTTGGACTAAATCCAAAACAACAACCCGTGAGTAATTTGGAAATTGGACTAAAAGCTTTCTTGGATTCGGCACGAGCGGGGGAGGTGCAAAAACAAAGTCCGTCTCCCCCCCCCCCCATTGTATACAATTTAAAGCAAGGATTTGACAACTAAGGTCGAGAGAAGAGCCTTTTCTTTATCGGATAAAAGTTATTAATTGCACGGATTGATTGCATAAGGAATTGTGCTGGAGGATGAGAGCTAATTTTTTGAGTTAAAGTGCCACCCATCCCGGGACCGGGAGGGATCCGCGAGAAGAGCCTGCTGAGGAGATTTAGAAGAATTTGACAGCTGTCAAATTAGCTGTCAAAGTCGGAAAAAATAGAGAACTTTGTTTCTGAGGTTCTTGCTGGTTACATTAGATACAATATAGTTACAAATCGCTGAAAATAAAGAATTGAAACAAATTAACTTGGCTTTTGGGTTGGAAGTGAAAGGAATACTGAATAACCAGAATCCCTCTAGAGGGGGTTCAGGGACATTACAAGAATGGAAATAGGTCGAAAAATACTAGCTGACCTGGATGAGGTTGCTTTTCTCGTGAGAAAACTGGTAGAGCAGAGTCATGTTTTGACTACAGTCCAGGCAGCTGAACAAGAAAAGAAACTTGAGAAACTTGAGGAAGTGGAGAAGGAGATATCTGTTGAACAGGAGTACCAAGAAGGAGGGGCTGAAAGGTCGCAGAAGGCAAAAAACAGCCGGAGGCCTGTCAAGATGGATATAAAAGAAAAAAAGGTCTGGATGATGAAAATTTGGTTTGAACTGAAGAAGGAGGAATGGAAAGATCTCTCTTTGTGGAGTTCTGAAGATTTTGGGACATTTGGACTTAAAAGGATTAAGAAACAAGCTTTGAGCTCCACCTTGAAATTTGGAGGACCGGCCGGATGGAACATGGACAATTTTGGGACAGAGCTCTTCCGAGATTTGGTGGTTAAGACAAAGGACTATCAAAAAAACCAGCAGAAAGGAGCTGAGAGAGAATTAAGAGCCTCTGATATGAGGAATCCAGGCTGATAGTAGACGGATAAATGGACAATGGTTTGGGGATTGAAACCGGGAAAGGGAGGGTGGGGTTTGGGAATCCGAAGGATGTACAATATATTCTGATTCTTCCTATTGTTTCTTTTTTTTGTATCGCTATTAGATAAAAATGGGGAATTCGTGTAAGGGAAACTGGGTCGACCTTAGAAAAAAAATTGAAGTATAATGATCAATGCATATAGGTTAAAATTTGATACATAAATTGAATTAAGTATAATAACAAATGAGGGTTAAAAATTAAGGATAAGAACTTGTTGAACAAATATTTGGACTTGGGATACAAGAAGGGGAGGTGAGGGGAAGTCGCAGAAAGAAGTTATCGAAAATAAGGATTGTAAATGTTGAATGTTTTTTTTCCTTCTTTTTTTCCTTTTTAATTTTGTTTTATCTCTTTTGCTTTTCTGTTTTTCTTTTTTGTATTATTTGAAACTTCAATAAATATCATTTAAAAAAAATATAATGATGAAAGTATTATTAAATAGAATTATTAGCCCTCTAACAGGGGTAGATCTTAACCCTTATCTCACACAAAGGGGGTGAACCCCCCCCCCAGGTCTCACATGGGAACCTTTTGATATAAATGTTATTTCCCTTGATATAAATTTAATATTGTTTACTATACATTTGCTATACATTTAATATTATTTTTGAAAAGGATTTTTATCATTACAAATGAAATCTTAATCAGTCAATAATTAGTAGCATATATTGTGAAGAGCTTTTGCAAGAGATGCAGTTCACCTACTATTAGCAATCGGCTTCTATAAATTAATTATGCCAAGCAGCTTCATTGGGTACTTCCAAATGCTGATATTTGGTGATTGCAGGGAAGTTTTTCCTGCCACAGTGTCATTTCAGAAACCTTTGCAATCTTCTCTCTGTCTTAGTCATTTTTCTCTTTCTTAAATTAGAGATGGGTGGATCAGCCTATTTGAAACTACATTTTAAAAAAATACCGCTTGAAAAATTATATTAGTTTTCACTACATTTTTCACAAAACACATTTTTCTATACATTTTATTTCAAATATGCATTTTAATATTATTATTCTGAGCTGAGAATTGTATCACAGCATTTGGAGATGTTAAAAAACTGGCAGACAACAGTGTTCCAATTGACGTATTTGTCTGAAAAGTGTGGATCAAGTTGGTTCAGATCAAATAAGATCCTGGAGCACCCCTATTTTAAATTCAAATGCCTGTCCTTGAAGGGAAGGTCTTCCATCTCCCTTGGCCTGCAAAGGAAATATACAAACAAGTTTTGGAAATCTGTGAGCCATAGTTTCTTTCTGAAACTGCTGCAGCAGAAAAAGTTCCAGTTGCAGCTATACATAACACAGCCCATTCCCTGAGGAGGTTTCTCAGGAAACTGTTGGAACTTTATTTGCATTTTAAAAGCCACATTGTTCAGATGCACACACAAAAAGAAAAGCTGCTTGCAGAACAACTCATAAAACGATGAGCTGTTCTTCTCCCCTCAGAAATGCCATTCTAAAGGTTGGAATCCATAGACTCACCAAAAGATGCAGGAGAGTGGTTTGCATTTGCTTGTTGCTTTATTAATATAGCAATTTTTACCCAGCACCATGCAAGTTATTTTCTGTAAGTTGACATGAGTTGCTCTGCTATTTTCCCAGGCTTCCTTGGAGTGGTAGAGGGCCAGGGCCCTGCTGGGACGTCTCCTGGCTGTGGGAAGCTGTCGTTTGGCATTTTGGGACAGGATGTAAGAGAAGAGAGAAGGTAAGCTGTGAGTTTGATAAAAATTTAATAAGAAAAAAGAAAATGGGATTCTCTCACCTATGAGCAGTTTGGCATTCACTCTCCATAGCACTTTATCCACACAAAACAATTGAATAGCAGGATCTCAATATTTTTAATCATAATTACTGCTGTTTACGTGTTGCTGTTGTTGCTCTTGTGGTATTGCTGTTGTATTGTTGAACTTGATGGATTCTTAAAGTTGTGTATGTTAGTCTCCCAAGGTCATATTTAATTAGGAGGACAAACACACTGAATTATTATTAATAATAAAGAAAGGCTGTGCTTCCCAACCCCAGAGGCTACATACCAACTATGTCTGTATACCAAAGGATAGAATTCTGAGTGTCGTTTAGCAGTTTTCTTCAGTTTGGAGCATTCTTACATATTGTTTAGCAAACAGCTCCATTCAGCATTTAGTTCCTGATCAGATGGGAGTGTGATGGATAAGTGATACAGTGGTGCCCCGCAAGACGAATGCCTCGCAAGACGAAAAACCCGCAAGATGAAAGGGTTTTTCGGTTTTTGCGACGCTTCGCTAGACGATTTTCCCTATGGGCTTGCTTCGCAAGACGAAAGCCCATAGGGAAATCTCCGGGGACCTCTTTTAAATGCTGGCGGTGGGGAGCAAAGCCTTTCCCCCCCCTCCGGACTTCAGAAGAGGTCCAGGAAGGCCGGCGGGGGCGAAAGGTTTGCTCCTCACCGCCAGCATTTTAAAAGCGGTCCGGGATAGCAGGGAAGCGCTTCCTGCTATCCCGGACGGCTTTTGAAGGCAGGCGGGGGGAGCAAAGACTTTTGCCCCCCGCCCGCCTTCAGAAGAGGTCCAGGACCTCTTCTGAAGGCGGGCGGGGGGCAAAAGTCTTTGTCCCCCCTGCCTGCCTAACCGGGGGCTTTTAAATCGCCCCGGGACTGTCCGGGGCGATTTAAAAGCGCCCGGACGGCTTTTGAAGGCAGGCGGGGGGGAGCAAAGACTTTTGCCCCCCGCCAGCCTTCAGAAGAGGTCCAGGACCTCTTCCGAAGGTGGGCAGGAGGCAAAAGTCTTTGTCCCCCCTGCCTGCCTTTCCGGGAGAGCGGGAAGGCAGCGCTGCCTTTTCCGCTCTCCCGGGAAGGCAGGCAGGGGGGAGCAAAGACTTTTGCCCTTCGCCAGCCTTCAGAAGAGGTCGGGGGACAGACTGTCCCCGGACCTGGTCTGAAGGCGGTTTCCATAGGAACGCATTAATTGATTTTTAATGCATTCCTATGGGAAACCGTGCTTCACAAGACGAAAAACTCGCAAGACGAAAAGACTTGCGGAACGAATTAATTTCGTCTTGCGAGGCACCACTGTATAGCCATTGTACCACAGCTTCACCATGCTGCCAGGACCTGTAGATTAAGGATTCTCACTTGAGTCTGAATCTGGCCCTGTGCTTTTTAGTGTGATCAGAAGCAAAACGGGGAAGAGGTTCTATTTAATAATCGTGTCATGTGTGAGTTGTGATGGGTGCAGCTTGTCTTGCAGGAAGGAGAAAAGTTGCAGCTGTTGAAATTCTTACAGCTCTGCAAAAATGAAAGGGACAGGTCAGGTGCTCATCCTGCAGACATCCACAATAGATCATTTATGAGTATGTGTCTCATTTCACGTAATTTCCAGCAGCACTGAACACTGCAGAAGCATGAATCATTCCCTAAGCTCATTAACAAGTTAGATCTCCAACACATTCTTCAGCTAATTTTCCCTTTCTCCCTAAATCAATAGTGCTCTGCTATGACACAGGCACATTCTGCATAACACAGAGGTGGAGAGTATAGATCCCCCAACCAATGGATCATTGAACCTTAAAGTTTTAATAACTGCTTGGCTGAAGAGTATGAGCAGTTAACTGAGCCTCGGTGAGTCCTTGGTGCTCTTCCTGCTTGCATCCTCCTGAGATGCTGTGATTATTAAAAAGGACCTTGTGACTCCCCCATCTACAGATGGAAAATATGTGGTGGAAGGGAGGCCTCAAGCTGCTGGTGAAAATTAATGAATGAAGACTCCCTTCAATTGACCTTGAGAAAGCTCATTAATTGCGAAAGGAAAAGAAAAAAGAAGGAAAAGAAAGGATAGGAAAAGGTCTTGTAATTATGGTACTGGGAAACATGGGAGTTATTTTGATAATAAAAAGGAACATGGTGCTTGAGAGTAAACACAGAATACTAAAGCATGCATTGTTCCTTAACACTCAACAACTGGTTTGCATTTTTATTTAGTTATTTTACAATTGGTGATTTGGCTCCTGTGGGGTCATTACTATTCCTCTTCTGTTTTCAGTCATATGTGTTTATTCTTCAGGAAGGCCTGATTCTTCATTGTGTCTGCTCATTGCTTGAGCATGTCACTGCCTACAGAACCAACTGCAAGTTTCAGGGGCCTTTGATAGTTCACTCTTTGGTGGGGCCCTGAGTATCTTGACCTGGACATGAGTGGTGGCACAACAGCAAACTAGTCAGCAGTGAGTGGCTGCCATTACATTTCCCAAAGTGCCTCAAAGCAAGGTTAAGTAGGGGGCATTGTGGGAAATTAAATTGGCAGCTGCCCAGTACTAAATTGAGTGCCAGTTCTAAATCATCTGTGTATTGTGTTTTATCTTGCAACTTCTTCCATGTTTTTATTTGTGAACTGCTTTGAGATGACTTTTTTTGCCTAGAAAGCTGGCATAAAAATAGCTGAATAAGTGTCAAAAGAGGAAGTTCTTGTGTTTAACAAAAAGGTGAGCATTTGACCATTGGTTTCTACCTAATTTTGTACTTTCTAGTAAGCATAAACACCCACTATTTACTGGTTTTCTATCAACTGTTCCTCATAAATCACTTCCCATAGTTTCATTCAGAGGATACCTTGTCTAAAAAATATTGTAAGGGAACAATCTGAACTTCCCTCCTGGCCCAGGAGGGCTTGCGTGTGTGTTGCATTGCAGTTGGGGTGGAAGGTGTCAACCAGGACTGGGCCCAGATTAGTCCAGTGTCATCACATGATGGCAACAGGGCCACCTGAGTTTTGCCCACTCCCTGCCCCATGACTTCTGTTGGCCTGAACGTGAAGTGGGCAGGAGGCAGAGCTCCACACTTGGACAGGTGGCAGCTGCGGCAAGGCTGATGGTGGCTGCCACGTCTGGTGGAGAGGCTCATCCACGCTTTCCACACACACCCTCAGCACCACCTGGGTTTGGGTGGCCATACTTGTTAGACTTTCTTCAGGGCCATCTAACACTTCAGAAGTTATATCTCGGAGGAGAGAATCCCTGGCCTGCTATTTGCACACTGCAGCTGCTGCGATAAATGTTCAGCTGTTGGTATCTATTGTAGGAAAATTGTGTTTTCCTAATATAGATTTAATTAAAATCTATACTATTTAATCAAAACAACTAATAATGTCCCAGCTTTTAAATTGGTGGATGTCAGACTACTGCTGATGTAATCAATGAAGTACGCAGAAGGAAGAGTTGTGGGACATAGTCAGGAGGGGCTCTGAACATGTTTTTAAATACTGTATAAGAATTGGGGTGTTATATGTCCCTATTTCTGTCTGCAAAATATTGTAAGGCACACACCACTTTCCTTCTATAATATTTGTGTAATTCTCATTTTGAGAGTCACAAAGCTACAAAGATGTCTGCGAAAGAGACGTGAAAGCTGGCAACATCAACCCTCGCAGACAACTGCAGGACCTGGAGACAGACAGTCAGGTTGTGCATCCGCAGCAGTGACCAGAAGAGGAACAACTGCTGGGGGGAGCACAGAGAAGCAACCGGATGCCTTCATGTGCCCCAGCTACAATAAACCACGTCTCTCTCAGTTTCTACAGCCACAGCAGGCACTGTAACTCTCCCGGGACAGATGGATGCCAACAACAAGGAAAATTCTCATTTTAATCTTAAATAAAGACTCATAGGCCATCAAGGTTTGTTGAACAGAGGTATGGAGCTGAAGTTTCAATACAGAGTTAAAGATTTGATCTCTAGTCTCCCAGGTCCTAGTCCAGCTCTGTAACCACTACACCACACGGCCTCACAGATAACAATGATGCTAAGAGGAGATGGCAGAGGAAAAGGAGAAAGAGAAAGAGGTGGAAGGGAGAACAGCTGGCCAGGAAGTTGCTCAGAAGCAGGAAGGAGTGGAAGTGAAGAGGAAGAAAAGGTTGTGCAGAAGCTCAGAAGATTCCTCTGCTCCACTCTTGGCTTGGAGGAAACACCAGAAAATGTCTCTTATTGGCATCTAGGCCTCTCTAACCCCAACCTTCTCTGAGGCTGGGCACCTGGTATTCAATTTTTAGAAATCACACCTCAGAGGAGGGGCAGAGAGAATCTAAATCTTGGCCCATGATGGCTGGTTCCAGTGAAGGAAATGCATTCCTTGACGTGAGAAGGTCATGTTATCAGTTGGTGCCAGGATGGCAATACTTGTACAATCGTACCTTGGAACCCAAACTCCTTGCAAGTCGAACGCTCCTGTTTGTGAACATTCTTTGGAACCTGAATGTCGGATGCAATTTTCACGGCTTCCTGCAGCCAATCAGAAGCCGTGCCTTTGTTTCCGAACATTTTGGAAGCCGAACAGACTTCCGGAACAGTTTCCGTTTGAATTCTGAGGTAGCACATAAAGATGACTTGGCAGGGGAAGCAGCTGCAGCTCAAGCTGTACCTATGTAGTACAGAACTTCCCTTCTGTCTCCAGCGGTGTTGGAAGGTGCCCTTCTGCTGTGGGAGTGGGGGAAATCCATTTTGTTTGCATTTAAGTGCAAAGTAACCTGATTCACATTTAAACAATAGGTGAACTGAAACCTCAACACATTCTGCAGTGAAGTTCTCCAACAAAAAGTGTGTTTGGAAATACATATATTAGGGGAAAGCGTGCGCACAAATGCATATATTGGTGGAAATGGCATATGCAAATGCATTATATTACATAAAATTGCTTGCAAAAAGGAGAAAGGCACACTAAGATGCATTTTTGTGAGGAGAACTGTTGTTGGCATCTGTCTGTCTCAAGAGGCAATGCAGTGCGCCTCCAGGAGGAAGTCAAACTGCTGTGCTAGCAGCACCAAAGTGGCCTTCCTGAGGCGCAAGCCTGGACAGTGCGCTTAGAGATCCTGGGCTGCCCAGATGACAAGACTACCCCTCTTGGCCTCGCTGAAGTGGTCCCAATGAAAGCAGAGCAATACGTTTGGCACCAGAGTGGCTGCAGGACTGCCACAGGGGCAAGCCGCAAGAACTAAACAAAATGGGAATATAAAGGGGTGTGTGTGAAATTGATAGGTTTTTCCACCCCCAGCAGTGACTGCCATATGTTTTGCCAATTACTATTGTAGGTTCTTAAAGGATCTTTGGTAGACAATATATGAGGGAAAATATATTTTTATTTTAACAGAATAGGAAAACCTCCTCAAACAGCAACAAAAAAACCGCTCAAACAGTAAACCTTAAAACAGCAATAAAAAGCTTCTTACACCAAGAAATAAACAATTCCCCCACCAGACCTTCACCCACATACAACATCAGATCTAGCCCTAGGGAACCTCAGCAGTGTTTGGTCCATCCTCGTCCTCCTTGACTGCGTTGCCCTGCATCATTGGTACCTGCCCCAACCAAGCCGATTAGGGCTCCCAATCTGGGCAATCCAGCTCCAAGGGCAGGAATGCTCCTGCGAGGACTTACAGGAAGGGTTGGCTGTGGAAGGCAAACCTGACACCTCCTTGATTTTTTCCCCACTACACCATATAACTTGTACAATCTAAGGCGGGTGCCTTGGGCGCACTTCAGTGTGGATTAAGCAGACAAATCATGCCACATACAAATGCTACAGAGACACAAATCTGGGATTTGGACAGAAGCACAATTTCCCATGAAGAAGCACCTGTGAACGGGATGCGGATGGCGCTGTGGGTTAAACCACAGAGTCTAGGACTTGCCGATCAGAAGGTCATCGGTTCAAATCCCCGCAACAGGGTGAGCTCCCGTTGCTCGACCCCTGCTCCTGCCAACCTAGCAGTTCAAAAGCACATCATAGTGCAAGTAGATAAATAGGTACCGCTCCGGCGGGAAGGTAAACGACATCTCCATGCGCTGCTCTGGTTCGCCAGAAGCGGCTTAGTCCTGCTGGCCACATTACCCAGAAGCTGTACGCCGGCTCCCTCGGCCAATAAAGTGAGATGAGCGCCACAACCCCAGAGTCGGTCACGACTGGACCTAATGGTCAGGGGTCCCTTTACCTTTACCTTTAGCACCTGTGAACAACATTGATATAAATCAGTTTCCTTCCCTACTTGAAGAGCACCAAAAAGGAGATCCCATCTCCTAAGCAAGAGACTCTTGGGTGCATCCAGACTATAGCCATATCGCCCCTAGTCCAACTTCTTGAGCACTCAGACAATACTCCTCCCAGGGACCGGATACAAAGTTTATCAGGTCCTTGGTTTGGTTTAGAAATCAGTGCAACAGATTGCCCACAATGAGTGATAACTCTTTAGCCACTCTCCAGGGTTATCTGAATTTGTCATAAGGCATCAAATGAATTCAGCCCTGGGTATTTTTTCATTGATTGAAAACAAATCCTTTGCAGATGAAAGGTTTAAAACAAATGGTGCAGTACTCCAACCAAGTGATTTATGACTGCCAGAAGAAAACCCACCATACCAAAAGTACAAGCTAAGGAAATGTTTTATTTCATGTTCTTCGAAATGTCACAAGAAATCATGTCGGGGAGAGAGGGGGCAGAAGGATATAGAACCATTTCATGCCAGCCCTGTCAAATGATCTGTAGTTGCAATGATATGGAAAAAGAGCATAAATTTGCTTCTTGATGAAGATGATTGTACCAAATGTAGCAAAGATAGATGTATATTTGGAAGACTTTTAGAGTATTACTAAAATATTTTCTGTTTGCCAACTTTCTAGCCCTATGTGAAGCAATGTAAAGAAATATAGCTGGCCTTGTGATATTTTAGTGTATCTTTTAATCACAAAATCTTGCACTTATTATCCTGCTATTGTCCTGCTGTCTACTAATTTGCAAACCAAACAGTCATTTTCAAAGTGAAGGTGCAGAACAGCTGTGCTGGCTGGTGCTGATGGGATTGAGTCCATCAACATCTGGAGGGTCATTAGCCTCCTCCTGGGTAGAATGCAGCTCATATGAAGAAGACCTTGATGCCAGTCTTTGCCACAACAAAGTGGTGTTGCACCATGGGCCAGTGGTTGCAATGTCATGGGGTGCATTTCCGTGCCAAATCAGAGCACTTAGAATCACAAATGGTTAGACCCTTACCAGGATCATTCATCTGAAGGTAAGAACTTGATGAGGTATGTGTAGGTGCCTGCAGCAATAGGTTGCTGCCTCGCCTAGAATATTTGGAAGTACTTGCCATGTAATTTGTCCTTAACAGGGTTGTGTGACTCCATGAACTCCTCGCCCCGCCCCACAAAAGGAAATGTAAAGTAGGGCTTTGGGGGGTTAAGATAGGGTACAATACTTGTCTGAGCATAGTGATATGTGGACTTGATCCCATGTCCAAATAGTTCTTCCCACAAGAGCAAATTGTGATCGTATGGAACTAAAGCAAACCTGTTCCTTTTGCAATCCATGGCTCTTTTTCTGCCGGAGGATAGAACAGAGCTGGCTAAGAAACCTAATAACTTTGCCAAGTTAACAAAAGCTAGCATATGTAATCTAGGACCCTTGGCCTAGATAGTGGAGCATCACCACTATAAGAATTCTTAGAGAAAAGACAGACCCAAGTTTTCAGGACTTAGCTCAGAAAATGGAGTTTGAGAAGAAGGCAAAAGAAACACCAAATTAAGAAATCCCTTTTATAGGGTACAAGTTTGAATACTTCCTCAAAAAGAGGGGAGGAATGAAAAGAGGAGATGAATGCAGGATAAAACCCCACATGACTATGTACTCAGGCAGGACCTTCGGGTGGGACTGGGGAAGTTTGGGTGTTCCTAGGCTGTAGTAGGGCTTCCATAGGGCAGGAATGCAGGGTGACGATGTGCAAAGATGGGCACCTAGACATGAACTTCAGGAGAGACATGGGCAGAGTTGAAGTCACCCATGTGCTCTTGAAAGCACATGAAGCATAGGAATATGAGAATACATTTTTTAAAAATGAAAGGCACAAGACATTTCATGGGAAACAACAGTGGTGCAGATGTCAGGATGTTTTCTGAAAGGAGTTCATAGACAATGAGTGAGCAGGTACTGTGGCCAGATGGTTACACTGGCACTTAGGGCTCTCAGTATTGTCAATTAATCATGGTTGGCAGGTGTTGTTCTGATTGCATTTGGGCACAAGGGACATTGGCTTAGCACATCTCGGAGCCTCATTGCTCTGAGGCATTCAGATGCAAGGACACTCTCATCTCCGTCCCAGCAGAGGGGCCTTTATGATGAATTCTGGTCCTGAGAACCAAGCGTCGTTGACATAATCTGCCAGCATGACAAGTGGTAAGGTAGAGATGCTGCGACACAGTGGAGGTGATGTGGAAACAGGAAGATCATACCATGAACACTTTAGAAGATACAAGCCATGTGGGGATCCCTCACCACAGGGAAGCCCTTTTCAGTGCTTTCCCTATAGTAACCATCACATGTATCCTAGCCCTTAATTTCTCTATTTCATATCTGTTATTGCTGGTAAATTTTGAAGGCTTCACCATATTTCTTCCAGTGTTCAGTCCCTTTGAACCATTCACATCATTTTCAAACTGCCACTCATGTCAGCAGGAACTCTAGAAGTTTAATTGGCCGGCAGCAGCAGGAAGCAAAATATCGACAGCTTAGAATGCTGGGGCAACTGCTGCCATCTGCTCTGGTGTCATAAGAATATACCCATAGAGAGATAAAGGAAGATACATTTTCCCTGACAAATGTATTTTTAAAGGCAGCTTTATGAAGCTGCTCAGTGGCTTAGAACATTATATTAATTCTTTGGAGAGCTAGATTAGTGGGTAGAGAACAAGTGAAGCTGTCAGATAAGTGCCATAGATTCATTCATTACACTGGATTGCCATTGGTTGTATGGAAATGCCATTCCCTACCACTATTTGACAATGGCAGAAAAAGTGGTGGTGTGATGTGGAACTAATATAATGGTCATCCAGTGTGGAGATGTCTAGTCTTTATATACAGCACTGGCTTGTGTTAGGATGGCAGATATAACTTCCTGTAATAAAGTTACCCCCACATTCAATCATCAATTACCTTATTCTTTGTTTTGCTTGAGTATGACCTATTCGTGGATTTCCCGATTTCTCTGTGCGAAGTGAAGACGGCAGCTATTTCAGTGAAGGCAAGCACTGTCTCTAGAAGGTAGCAATCTGTTCCCCCACCCTCAGCTATATAGGAATTCTCTCTCATGTCTCCTAGTTGTATTTGGAACATCAATTTCATGATAAAGGGTTTTAGAATTAGAAGAGCCAGTGTCTAAGCACTAGAACGGGAATGCCTTTTTGTGCACTCAGGTTGAAAGCAATGGAAAAGGAGGACAGACCCATTTCTCTGCAGTCAGAGGAGAGAATTCTGTTTGCAAAACCATGTCCTACAACATTAAGATACTGATTCTGCCGTTGTATTAATTCATATATATTTCCTTACATTTAGAACAAAAATGCCATTCCCACCATTTTGGGGGAAGAAGAAGGGAGGTGGTATCTCCCTAGGGGAGAATATTATGGCCTGATGGGCGATCCTCTAAAATTGAGGAACAATACCTTATGTTAATGAAATTTGTCAGCTTTTGCAAATTGCTTTTCTTTGGCTGAAATGTTTCATCGGCTCCTATAGCTTGCTGTTGGTGGCAGAAGCAAGAAGACATTGGTGAATGATAGCTGTGTAGAAAAAGGGTTAGGATGCGGAACTGTCCAAAATTCTGGAAAAACAATTAGATCCCTTCAGCTCTGCCCAGCAACCCTAAATACACTTAGAAGGGAGGGAATCCCATAGGCGTTAGTGGGACTTCTCAGAAAATCTGCATAAGATTGCACTGCATGAAGCATGCTGTTTAAGAAAATGAACACTCAAAGTTTCAGAATTTTGTAGGGTCATGTTGCCTTATTATTTTCTGCATGGCCTTCATGCAGATTTCTAATTTGATAATTTAAGAGCTTCTCCACACAAGATGATCTTCTTGCATGATCTTCTTGCATCTTCTTGCTTTCTGTGTGTAGTTTAGTGTGCCAGCAGGGCCCAGTCTTTGTCAAACACATGGACAAAAGGCATGCGACTTTGGTACTGAGGGATGTGGCTGCCAGGTGTGACCCCAATGTGTGGGCAATGTTCTTGTGGAAACCTCTCTCTTCTCGTTCTCCCTCAGTCTGTGTGCAGTGAAGAACTTCATCTTTACCATTTGCATCTCAGGCCTGGAGGAGATGGAGTCTCTTGATGAATGTAAGACTTATTTCTGCAAGTTGTTCATTTTGAACTGCAGTAGGTCTTTGTATTGTTGAAGTACAGCACTATTCAGGTCTTTGCACTTTTATACCAACACAATAGTAATGTATCATTTAACTCGTTGCACATTTAATTGACTGCAAGCTTTTTCTTCTTCTTTGACTGTGAGTATCAGGCAGAGAATTAAGACTTTTTGTTAGAGAAAATGAAGGAAGGACAAAAGTGTCAATTTGGATCATAGCCTGCTAAGCATATGAGAAACTTAAGAGAGATAGACAGCCACCAGAAGAAATACATAATAGTATCACTCTCAGGTTAATTTCATAGCCAAAGTCCATCCAAAGGGGAGCAAGCTGAAATGGGAATGGAAACAACAAGCCGTTAGGGTAACTGGGAGGCAAACTGGGAAGGAAACCAGCAGCTGAGGACAGAGGTAAAGAGAGGAAGTTGAGACAAGCATATGGGCAGTAAGACTTGGAACAAGACCACAAAAACACAGTCTAGCTGTTGCCAAGGCAATGACTAAAGCTGGCCTAGTACTATTTATACCTGATGCTGGTCATGAGGTTCCAATGGGATGCTTGGAGGTGGAGCCAAGATGGACCCTAAGTGAGTTGTCCTGCAATTTCTTCATTCTCCTTTCTGCAGTCTCAAGTGGCTCACTACAAGGTGAACCAGCACAGGACCAAAAAGCTGATCCCAATAATAAGACAGCAGATTAGCTACTGCTGAACTCCTGAAAACTATTGCAAAAGTTGTAGATCATGCCCAATGTTCCCATTGTGCTATTTAAATACTAAAAAAACAAAACCACTTTCATGTTACTTTGATGGATGCATAAAACTTTTATTGTATTTTTCGACCAACCAAAATTGAAGTTTTAATATTAGGCCACTTTTCCACTGTCATTTCTTGCAAAGTCAATTAAACACAATAGTTGCTGCATCCCTTTGATCATAAAAACATCTATTTGCCCTTCTTTATTTTAATACATTTGAATATAAATGAATAATTGAAGTGAAATTGAAGTTTGTGTTGAATTGCCCTGGGGTAGCTGATTTCCCCTCGCCTCCATCAAATAGATTTCCTTAATAGCCTTCCTGGGAAGTATGTAACAAACTTATTATGGACTGTGTTGAAGGAAATACAGGCTAAGATATATAAATCCTGTTATAATCTAGGAATCAGATGCTCCTGTTTCATCTACATTGGAGTGTGTGCTCTAATTTTTATTACCATTTTTTTAAATCTTCTGATGAAAATGTAAAAAGAGAAAATACCCTTTATACTCAATGAACCATTAAATAAGTAGAAATCATTTTGAAGATTTTTCAGGATTCTTAATTATCATAATATGCATATACTGACCTTGGCTAATATTCTAGTTAGAAGTCATTAAAATTCTTATTTGATGTTCAAGAACTGTTAGTCCCAGACAATACAAGATGTAGAGTAGGTAAAGCTGGTCCAGCTTCCGTTAATAAAAGAGAATGAAATAGTTTGAACCTCAGAAGGCAAAAGAAACAATACAGTGATAAATTAGTCTAAATCTGAGCATACATTGCTGATTAAGTTCATTAACAATGTAAATATTGTGCTCATTAGTGTCCTACCCAGCAGCACTTTACAAGGTCAAAGAACAGTTGACAATGACACAGGAAGAAATGATATCCTTAAAAAAAATCCATTTTATTTTGTTAAACCACAGAGAATAGCAAAGTATTTGTCCCCAGGCACATTCAGTTTTCTTGGAAGTCACTACAGCTACCAGGAAAGATCTTGAGCATTGCTGAAAGCTGACCATCACATGCTCTGTATAATTATCTCCAAAAGCATATACATACTGTCTTTTATTTGTAGGATTTTCAGAATTGTTATTACACATATTTCATATAAGTTGTTTCGGATCCTATCATTATTCTGCACTGTTTCCATTTAAAGGTTCCACCAGTCTCTGAGGGTCCATACAGGCCCATCACTCTTTTGGGGGAATTGCCATTGCCAGTTCAAACTTCATGATGCATTTCACCCTGTGCCTTTGGTCCATCCCTCACATCATTTGGGGTAAACATTACATCAAGGGTATGCCCTGCCCAATAGATTGGACTGATGGCAATTTAGACAGCCCCATAGCTGTCATTGATATGGGAGATTTGCAGTCAAACTTAACAATGCTAGTTAGTATGTGAAGGGGTTAAGGACCACAGAGTTCTAAATTGCTAGAGTGGGCTCAGTGATCCCCTCTTCTGAGAGGAAGGAAGGCTTACTTCCTGTTCCTTTCTCTCTGTGTGTTCTCATGCAGCAAGCACAAAGGCAGACATTCCTCAAAATATCTCTCTGCCTGAGACATGTGTCTGAGGCTTCCCTTGCATGACTGTAAGTAAAGTATATTTTAAACTTACTTCAGTGTGTGGTCTGTTTCTCTGCAGCTGGAGTAAAGGGGATAGTTGCCTCAAGTAGCCAGAACACATTACAAGAATGTTTAAAAGCCTATTCCTATGCTTCTCTAAATCTGCCTAATGATGGGATTTAAACTCTGCTGCCTGGGTTCTTTATGTGCAAGCCCTGCATTTTAAAAACAAGCACCAGCTGTTTTTCTATTTATTTATTTTTTGCTAAACACTCTTCCCCCCCTTGGGTTTGTAGAGGATTAAATATAATTGATACATCATCTTATCAATAATCTTCAATGGAGGCCATAAAGTCCTGTACTAGCCCAAGGAAAATCACCATGTGGATGCTGATGCAACTCAGAACTGTTGTCCTGGGATTGTCTAAGACTACACCAGAGACAACCTCAGTCATGGATGCCACTGGGCAACAGGAGGTGGGGTTGATAGAACAGCAGCAGCCCAGTCTTCCTCTCTGGCCCAACACTGGGCTAAAGCCACCCCAAAATGAAGAGATGGTGCTTCAATGGACAATAGCAACAGCCCTCCTTGACTTTCTGGTGCTGTCCAAATCACCCAGATGGGCCCAGCTGAGTTAAGTCAGGGCCACTCAGCTCACCCATCTAAGTCTCAGCAATACATGCCAAGTCAGCCCCCTCATCCAAAATCATATTGTACAACAACAACAAATCCGTTTATTGTGAGGACCATGCCTGTGCACAAAAATCATCACTACAATAGTTAAAAATATTAAAATTCATTACATACTATGCCAACAAAACCTTCTTCCCACAAAATAGAAAAGGAGGGAAAACGAGCAGCGAGTTAAACAGACGATGAAGGGGTCTTTACATTGTCGTCCATAAATCTTTCCCTGGCTTTCATGGCCTTCATCACAAAGACCGCTACCACATGGGTAATGTGTGGGTTTGCATCAATTAACAAAAATTTTACTCTATCTTCAGGACTAGTTATAGAGTTGAGTATAATTTGCAGCAATGCGTCTCTAAAGCCCGAGTAAATGGGGCAATAGAGGAAGTAATGTGTAAGATCCTCTTTAATTTTCATAAGGCAAGGACATAAACGATGTTCTACTGGGGTTTTTGGGTATCTACCGGTCAGATAAGCAGTTGGCAATGTTTGAAACCATGCCATAGTGAAAGCTCTCCGAAGGGTGGGATCAGTGATCTCCACCAAGTAGTTGGCACAGATTTTGACTGCTTTTACTTGGGGGAACCAGTAGGAAAACCCAGAGTTTTTTATCTTGGTGGTGTCCAAAATGGCATCTTTTTCAAAGATCCATTCCCGAACTTTATCAGGGCTCCACAATTTGAGAGTATTAAACTCAGGTAGGTTGTATCTAGATAGAATGTCTAGTAGGCTTTTATGCCAAGTGTTGTTATTTTGTAATGATACAAATGCTACAATTGTAAATATACATGGTCTTAGTATGGACTGATCCAGCATTCAATAAGAGCATCACCAGACCAGAGGTCTCAACATATAAGTTACCAGTAACTTCTGGAGGAATTGGATTTCTAGTTGGCCTCCCATCCAGGTCCTGACCAGATCCAGACCTGCACAGAATCAAGAAACTGGTCACATCATATACCCTACATGCCTCCTGCATGATTTCAGCCTATTTCTAGAATTTGGAGTGTATATCAGATTGGTTGTCTTCCTGGCCATTTTTGGTTGGGGAGGATTGTGATAATGATCAGATAGTGATGACAGTACAGATCCAGTGCCGAAATGGGGATGAGCTAGTAATGGGGATGTGGAGGGAAATAGAAAATTGAAGGAGATGAAACTAACGGGAGGAGATGGTAGGACAGATGAAAATTTAAATACGGGTTGCTCCTGTTCCCTCCCAGAATATGCTGCCTATAAAGTTTTATGTGTAAAAACACACAAAAGATAATGTTAGGGCAGAAATCATTTGCAACTTGGAAGTATCTAAGGGTTAGGCTTACATCTTAGACCGGATTGCACAGGATTGTGTGGCTGAAATTTGGGTCAGAGATATGCAAAGGAAGTTACCTTTCTAAATGAAAAGCAGAGAAAGGAAACAGCACTCCACACAGCTGACACCTTGCCCACCTGCATCATTCCAGAATAATGACACTGAAACTATGCTAAGCACTGAAGATCTATGCATGGAAATTAATAAGTAAATGCCTTCATTTTATCACAATGGCAGTTGGGAGTTTTAGAAGCCAGTCGTCCATTAGTCAGTTTTGTTAATGACTTTGCTTATCCTTTTAATCATGTGCAGCACATTGACTGAGCTCCATGTAGTTCAAAGTGCCTTTCAGATGCCTGAGCAGCATCTAGGTAGTGTGTGAAACTTCTCAGAGTATGAACAATACAGAGCTAGATCGGTATTCTACATACTGTGTAAGGTTGATCCATGTTTATGTGAAATCTTCAAAAGGAGACACATTTGCCAAGAAAAATTACATTCCCTGTGGAATGAACTGTCTGCTTTATGGCTACTTCCTAGTCATCTTCTGCATCAATTATCAATTATGTCTCAATTAGCAATAATCATAATTCATGATTGAGTGAAAACATCCCTGCATTTTTTAAATAAAAAAATAAGAGAATGTCAGAGAAAAAGCCTGAAAAATTAATGTTCAATCATGGCCCTCTTCCAGTATCCCTTGGTAGCATAAGAACCACTGCAATGTACCTCCCTCTTCTACTCCCAAGAAATGTCAGAGGCCATGCCAATGTGAAAGTAGCCCATCCTTTGTTGCCTCAGTTTCTAGGAGGGCTGGCAGTGGTGGTGTTAGAAGCCACTGCACAAGATTCTTCTATGTAATCCAGAAATTGTAAGGTTGACCAAATTGTGTTGGAAGGAGGCACAAGGCAGCAGCTCTTGCAGGTTCAACCTCTGGCATCTCCAGGTAAGGCTGAGAGGGACTCCCTGTCTGAAGTCTTGGAGAGTCACAGCTACTCAGTCCTGAACTACAACGCTAATAGGAAGCTTCCTATTTATTCCCATATGTGAATTGTCTCTGTTGCTTGATGTGGGCATTCGGGGGAAAAGCAGTGAGCACCACACTCAGGTTCCAAGAAAAATTGTGAGGTGGTAGAATGCTTTAGAGTGATGCGGGTGGCGCTGTGGGTAAAACCTCAGTGCCTAGGACTTGCCGATCGTATGGTTGGCAGTTCGAATCCCCGGGCGGGGTGAGCTCCCATCTTTCGGTCCCAGCTCCTGCCCACCTAGCAGTTCGAAAGCACCCCTAAGTGCAAGTAGATAAATAGGTACCACTTTATAGTGGGAAGGTAAACGGCGTTTCCGTGTGCTGCGCTGGTGCTGGCTCGCCAGAGCAGCTTTGTCACGCTGGCCACGTGACCCGGAGGTGTCTGCGGACAGCGCTGGCTCCTGGCCTCTAGAGTGAGATGAGTGCACAACCCTAGAGTCGGACACAACTGGCCCGTATGGGCAGGGGTACCTTTACCTTTGCCTAGAATGCTTTAAATGAATAAAAGCCGCCTTCTTTTGTGGGAGGTTTTAATGTTGGATAACATTTTGAAAAATGATGCCCCCTACCTGTGTTCTGAAATGACTGCCATCCACTCAACTATCTCCTGGTTCTACTCCCTCCTGCTCCATGTGGAGACAATTCCCACAACATTTCCACCAGTCTCTGAACTAGTGGGGGACTCGGGGCAGAGAAGAAAACCTACACTTTTAATGTGAGGCAACTTTTTTAAAAAGGTAACACCTTTTTCTTACTTTAATTCAGATGCTCTGATGGTGCAAGTGATGACAGAACTGCAATGAGAGGTGCCCACTGAATGAGCCTCTCCACCCCATGCCTTCCTTGGAATACTTATGTCATATTGTAACATCATTTCAAAGGCACTGCTGGGAGAAAAGGGATGGTGAACAGCAGAAGAACAGCTGTGTTAAGAAAGTTTATTTTAAAAGGCAATGTTGCCACAACATTATTGGTAAGCTTGCCTACACACCCCCACACATTGTTCCCTCCACCCAATTTCTTTTTCTTTTTCATTCTGCAGCTTCCCACTTTTGGGTTAGGTTTCAATTAATTTTCATGCTCCATTGAAAACAGTGGGCTTTTCTTCAAAGTAAATATGCTCAGGATTGCAAGGCTAGGCAAAGTTAGACTGAGAGCAATATCCAACTGAGGGAATTTATTTTTAACACAATAAATAAAATAAGAGAATACATAAAGCTTTTTTAAAAAAGCAGAAGCTGAAACATCGCTACTCATTAACCCATGACACTTCCTCAGAAGCAATCTAGAGAAATCAGAAAAACAAAGCAAAACAAATAGCAACACAAAGCACACGACTCCCTGTGTACTCAACTAGCAGTACCAGCATAATGACTGTTTGTTTATTATAAACATAGACCACACTTGATCATATCAGATTTCAGGGCAGCATGCAAAGCACAAGAGCATCCAAGACAGTAGTAAATGTGGCAGTTGCTGTTGTTAAGCAAAGTGTTTTGTCCCTGGCCACAGCTGTGTGGATTGGTTAGTTCAACATTCCACTCCTCTGCTTTCATTTCACTCACCCAGGGCAGGCTCTGTTGGGCAGCCGACTTTTGCGGCCAGAGGACATGCGCCATGGCCTTGTTGGCACTGGATGAGGTGAGTGAAAACACAGATTCAAGCAAACAAATCAGGAGGGTCAAAACAGACTGTGTAAGAAAAGACGCTGCTAATAATGACATTATTAACACATTTCAGTAGCATTTATCAAAGAAAGCTAGAGATACAACTCTTTCACAAATCTGCGCAATAATGTTGCCTATTCCAGTAGTGTATTTAGTAATGATTATTATTTACCTAGACTCATTATGATGCATTTGTTCCTTCAAAAAAAGCATTTTCAGATATTTAACTACACATTACATAGAAATATGTCTCTTCTTTTGGGAAGAAGTAAGAGAATGCAGCTTGGAGAACCACAAGGAGTGGAGACTTAATCATTTGCTGACTAAGTGCTTTTCTTAAATAATTCCTCAAACTACTTACTCTGATTTGGTGGTATTTTTTATTTAGAAAAATCCCTAGTACCAAAGGTGCAAAACCCAAATTGTGCACTAAAACTTTTGTTTTATGTAGCTGCCTGCCTGGAGATCGAAGCCTTGCCAGCCCTCCCTTCCCCTCCCCTTTTTTTCCATTTTTGTGCAGGCTTGATTTTAAAGAGTTGGTGGTTTAGGTTGTAGATGTATCAATTCTACCTTTTAAACACAATTCGCCTGTACAGGTGTTACTTGCCAAGCCAAATGCAACACACCAACTGTTCACTGTGGCCAGCCAATTGCTTGACACTCCTCTCTTTTTGCAGGCCCAGGTGGAAGGGCTGCCATCCATGGGTTGTGGTCTGACAGAACAGAAGTAGGACGGGTATCATGTACAACATGACCTCAATTAAATGATGAGAGGACTGAGGAGAAAGAAGCTCAAAGCCTTATGAAAGAGAGAGTTTTAATGCTAACGTCTTTGGGCAAAGATTCACCTTAATTTTCTCTTAATGTTGTCCAACATACATGGCCTTGGGTGCCATAATAATTGAAATGGTGAGCTGGTGTTTGTGTGTGTGTAACTTTCTGTGTAGAAGTAAAAGCCCAAACAGTGTCAGACAGACAGCAACTAATGGCAATGCCCTATGGAAAGTTTAATTATAATCCTATTTCACATTCATGCAGCATTTTTAAAGTGACTGGAAAGGAATTTATTTTCAACCATAATTGTGCCCCTTTTGTCTGGAATGGTAAGGAAATTAGCATAGAGAGAGTTCGGTCAAAAAGATTCTGTAAATAGAAAGAGAAGGTTTGGATAGCTGCAGGCATTTTGACTTCTTTTGAACAGTTTGTTCTCAAGATGCAAATTAACCAGAGGAATATTTAACTTTGTATATTAATTGTTGGTTTCTCTACCCTCCCCCACCCCATGTATGTATAATTTCATTAGGATTCAATTTAAGGAAATAATAAATCCTCTGTAGTGCTAGAATAAATTCAGAAGGCTCTACCAGTATTACTGAAATGTACTTTCCTCATCCTCTCTCATCATATAGAAAGGAAACAAAACTAGATGCATTGACATGCTCTGATATAATGATATGTCCCTAAAGACACTTGTGGTGGAAGCATCTAACACATCAAATGGTGAGAAATCAACATTATATAATTGTGGGCTTAAATGCAGTGTAGTGCCCCATGTGATGGTACAGAAATATATTACTGTGTTACTGTATGTGGAAGAGATAATTTATTTTTAATGTGTGCTGTATAATTTTGGACATTGACAGTGCAAGCCTATATCTGTCTTCTCAGATATGAATCCCAGTGAGTTGAATAGAATTTGCTCCCAGGAAAGTGGTGTAGGATCCGGTTGTTGGCACTTTTCTGTCTCGAGAAACAATGGAGTAAGCTTCTGGGGGCGAAGTCAGACTGCTGGAAAACCATAGCACCTGTGCAGCTGTAGAGACCAGTAACTCATAACTGCTGCCTCCCACATTGCTTTTGTTTCATTAACAGCCCCAAAGTAACCTTCCCGGGGCACAAGCTTGGGCAGTGTGTATGGAAGTCCTGGCTGCCCAGATGACAAGACCCTCCTCTCAGCCTCACTGATGTGGTACAAAGCAGAGCAATAAATTTGGCACCAGCTTGGCTGCAGGAGAAGCCAGAAGGAGGAGTACAAGATGCGGTAGGATCATGGCATTAATGTGTGGCTTGCAATGCACTATTCCGCATCACCATCACATCAGGTTAAATATTGTCTCCACTGTTCTCCTATCATTCATGTTGCCTGTCTACAGAGGGCAATAATTAGCAATCAAATAAAAGAACCTGTTAAGGCTGGGCATAGTGCATGAAAGAGTGGTGATCAAAATGGGACTATCTGCACTACAGCCTCTTTTGTGTCTTGGGAAATAGCAGCTACACCAGTTTAATTTTAAGCATGGCTCATCTTCTTAAATGGCGAGCAGATTCTGGCCTTTTCTGTGTGGTTTGGGCAATGCTCCTATTTCTCTGGGGACACAGGTGGCGCTGTGGGTTAATGCCTCAGCGCCTAGGACTTGCCGATCGAAAGGTCGGCGGTTCGAATCCCTGCGGCGGGGTGCGCTCCCGCTGCTCGGTCCCAGCGCCTGCCAACCTAGCAGTTCGAAAGCACCTCCGGGTGCAAGTAGATAAATAGGGACCGCTTACCAGCGGGAAGGTAAACGGCGTTTCCGTGTGCGGCTCTGGCTCGCCAGAGCAGCGATGTCACGCTGGCCACGTGACCCGGAAGTGTCTCCGGACAGCGCTGGCCCCTGGCCTCTTGAGTGAGATGGGCGCACACCCCCAGAGTCTGTCAAGACTGGCCCGTACGGGCAGGGGTACCTTTACCTTTACCTTACCTATTTCTCTGCAGTGGGTATGTTAAATGTGTTGGGCTTGCCTGAGATGACATTAACACCGTATGTCCTTCCCCGGCACAAAGCCATTTTAAAATTTCTAGGTCACATTGGAAGAGTCCACAACATGGTTTTTTCCATACCAGCATTGTCCTATTGGGTGGGTGTGTCGCTGCCTGCTTCTCCTATGTGGCCTGGAGCCATTCTGCCATTGGTGCAGTAGCATGGGAAAGACACGCACTACAGCATTGCCTATTGTGGAAGACACACTGAAAAAGCATTTGGAATCTCTGAAATATTATGTACACTGATGTCCAATTACCGGAGAAACATGGAGGGAAATACACTTTTTTATTTATCAAATAGTTCTGTGAAGTACAGATATTGTCTACTCGAACCTTTCCTGAACATTATGTGTATCATAAAATTCCAAAGGATTCCTTTTTACCAAATATATTGAAGTAATGTGAAGCAATAAAGCACACTTGTTATATATAGGCTGTGTGTCTCCGCAAGACTTCTTTATATGATCACACCTATCACATTTTCCATTTACTTTAAAGTAAACCTTAGACCTAATACAGGTGTTAAGAACCCCAAGGGGATAATGTATTTCAAATGTGGATACAGAGAAATAAAATGTGTTACAGAGGAATGTTTCTTTTCACAGAGTGCATTTATAGCGCTGACTTATAGGGATACATTTCATTCAGATATCATTATGACCCTCACTCTCTGCTTCAGAATTCTTAGCTGAAAGGCAAAACAACAGAAGAGAGGGCAAGGGAGAGTCTCTTAGCCTCCATTTTTAAAGGTACACCATTCTATTGCACCATGGTGGTACAGGGGGCAGTTTATCAACTGTAGGTTCAGAAGGAAAATGTTCCACCTTTTCATTCAAGCTTAATGCACAAATATTACTTTCAACCCTGATCTTGTATCCACCTAGCCCTGACTGTCCCCCTCTTCCAATTTTCAACAGAAAATGTTTATTTTGGTTGGGTAGACATTTTTTTCCTGGAAAGCACAACCATCTTCTTATGATGCTGTTTGGTGCCATTGCCCCCCCCCCCCCAGCTTTGGCACCGTTTCATTCATTCATTTTACTGCCCTTCATCCATAGATCTTAGGATGGTTAACAACATAGGAATACAACATAAAACCACAAAATACATAATTAAACCAAGAATGGGAACAAAACAAAACAAAAACGCCACTGTTTCTTTCTCTGTTGTGGCTCAATCATGCAATAAGGGATGACATACTTAGGGGATGATGTTACAACACTACAATAGGCAAGCAGAATTAACTACATGAAAATGTCACTGGGGATGAGAGCAATGCATTCTGGACTTGTCACATAGGTGAACCCACTCAATCAAAGATCCTGCAATGAATAGAATGGCTTCACAATTCTATGCAGCAAATCAGATATGGCTATGTGATGGTGTTGTGTAAAGGCAGTTGAACCTGAAACCAATTTCAATGAATAAGCACAACATTTTTTGCAAGAAGTGCTTAAGAATCATCAGTAAAAGTGTGTGATTTTCAACAATACTTAAAATGATAATGAAAATCTTTGATTTGTTGTGGTTAAGTTCTATATCTACCTGCTATCATCAAATCAATCACATGTTGTTGCTTAACAGAATGGATGTGTTTGTTGTTGTTTTGACCATCATGGTCATATCAACTACAGAAAAATGATGATGATACAGTGATATAATATTGAAGAACAGCATTGACCAAAATATGTATTTACAATAAAATATATCAAAATACTACTACTATACTATATATAAGGGATGCGGGTGGTGCTGTGGTCTAAACCACAGAGCCTAGGGCTTGCCGATCAGAAGGTCAGCGGTTCGAATCCCCACGACGGAGTGAACTCCCGTTGCTCGGTCCCTGCTCCTGCCCACCTAGCAGTTCAAAAGCACATCAAGTGCAAGTAGATAAATAGGTACTGCTCCTATGGGAAGGTCAAAGGCGTTTCCTTGCGCTGCTCTGGTTCACCAGAAGCAGCTTAGTCATGCTGGCTGCAATCAAACAACGGCTTGTTTCTCCAGCTGTACTTACCTTGTGCCATTATAGTTTAGTGAGTGTTTGGGGGGGGGGACAAAACAACAAAAACAAACTATGCTCAAGAAAAGGTTTTTGGTTTCCATGCCATATCAGGTCATTGTTAAATCAAGTTTAACAGGTTACAGTTCATTGGTAGTAAACAAACAATACTTAAGCTGCTAGACAGGGTTAACCTTGGTTTAATAAAGTTAACTATGGCTTGCTGTTGTGTGCAAACTAGGCCATTTAGAAAAATGAATCAATATACACAATTGTCAAAGCAATCCCCATAATGAATTTTCCGGAGAGCTTCAGTCTGTAGCACCCCCATAATTTACCCCTTTACCATATTCCTTTGTATATATCATATTTATCACCTCTTATCCATTTCATTCCTCTGCTATTCTCAGGTTTGCTAATTTAGAGGCTTTTACAATATGAACAATGAGAGTATCCATACATCTAATGTTTTGTCATTACAGCTCTATTAATTAGACTCATTAGATATGAATGACTATTGTTTGTTCAGCATCATTTCAGGGAAAGTTAGGCAAAGAGGTGATTAAAAACTGGCGAGAATATCACAAATGGCAGTGAGCAAATACATAATGAACATTGCACTAATTGGATTAATCATGAACAAGACTGTTTCTGTGGCATTAGCATGCTTCAAGTAGCTTATAAAAGTGCCCTGACTGATTTGTAACCAGATATGAAGTTTGCCAAGACCTTTAACATGGATAAATTTGGCATTGTGCTTTCCGCTGCTGAGAAGGCTTCCTCCCCCTTTTATTCTCAACGAATCTGAAAAATGTCTGGGTATTAAAACATAACTGCCAACCTTTTCATTATCTCCTTATTTTTCAGGGCTCCCCTGCTACAACCCAGGCTCTTAAACTGAATTTGATACAGTGGTCACATTTTGCAAGATGATGTCAAGGCAAGAAGTACTATAGATGTTGTACTTCTAACAGCCTGCGTTTATATATGTTTGAAAATTATCCACTACCACATCTTGTCTGGCTGTCTTCTGGCTATAACAAGTAGCATGGGAACAAACTGACGGCTTTCCAATTCAACGAAACAAAAGACTGTCAGTTTTCATTTGGGCTCCATGGACCATCTATTTGACCTATTCTAATTCATCCTCAAGCTAGCACATTTGTTGTTATTCCCTATATGAAGTTTGCCAGCATTTCATCATACGGTTATACAGACGGGGTAATTCTGGAGGTAGTTGCTTGCTCCCTGTTGAGGAAACACCTGCCTTCATTTCTGCACCTGAGGGCCTCAGTCTCCCCTTTTGCTCCAAAAAAATCTGATCTATGAAAAGCATAAAATTCGCAAAGGTCCCTTCTGCTTGTGTCTGGACATTGCGCTTCTCATGATCTCATTTCATGTTTCATTGTCCCTGTTTTTTGTTTGTTGGCTGGTTTTCCTTTCCTTGGCAGACCTTTACAGTCTGTCCGTTTCTTTTAACCTGAGTGGGAACAGGAAACAAATGAGGCAGCCCCAGAGAACCTCATAACCACACACACACACAAAACTACCCTACACAGGATAGCCAGAATTGAGCTTCAGATATGTACATTTCCTCTCCACATGCGTGGGTATATCATCCACACAATCTAGCATTTAAGTAGTTATTATTACTATTCTTCTTCTTTCATCAATTACAGTGGCCAAGTCATGGGCCCAGTTTGTGTGTTACACTAAGATAAACCATGGCTTAACACAAACATGGGGTTTCCAAGATTGAGGAAGCAATGGCCACTTTGCTCCCCCTGTGGTAGCTCTGCTCTGCTGAGCTAAGCCATGGCTTATGATTTTGCTTTCTCCAGACAAACCATGAGCAGACAAGCCAGGATTTGCTCCTCTTGTCCTTTCTACATATTGACTATATTGGCCGCTTTTAACTGTATTGGTCAACTTGATGTTTTTATTATATTTCGCTCTTATAATGTATAAACTTCTCTGAGTTTTTTTCCTACGGAGAACTGAATGATAATAATAAGGCTTTAAATGGTTGTTGCCATCCTACTCCTCTTACTACTGGGTCATACTACATTATTGAGCAATAATATTTTATGGCAGAATGCTTCCTGCCAGCACCCCTGAGTCCAAGTGGTTATGCATTTCAGTTTGCTAATATGCGCACTGCTTTTAAGCAGCAGTCATCGCAAGGATGCAGGATTGATCTGCATCTGAAAAAAAGCCTAAGATAAGTATTTTGCTATTTTGAATGCACCAGTTTATGTTTTTTGGGTCTAGATCCTCCAGAGAGCTTTAAAATAAAGAAATAGTTCCTCATTAAGTTGAGTTTGCTTCTCTTGTTTTTTAAAGTAAAAACTGTTTTCCTGTTGATGTTTTACATTAATATTTTAGTTATTTTATGAATTTTTATGATGGCCTTGGGTAACACTATATACATATTCTGTATATAACTAAATAAAATAAAATATTGTTTGCCAGGTGCGGGCCAGAACTTAACATGCTCCCACCAATCTCTAAGGAGTGCTTGATGACTTCTTTATTTTGTGGAAACACAAAGGAATATATTTTATTTTTTTAGTTTTATTTTGGTAAACTTACATGTGCAACTATTGCTCAACAAAGGGAAGTCAACATTCCTATTGTGTTATCCCAATATTAGGGCAGTTTCTAAGCAACAATCCAGGTTATGGCAAAGATTTTGTTTCTTAACGCCATCAACTCAAGAAATGGTTTGTACCCTGTAGTATTCATGGCAGAATGTTAATTATGTAAATAATAATAATAATTAATGGAAGAGTGTTTTATGAGATTTGACCCTGTAGCTTCCATTTATCTATAGTGTGGAACACCAGGGAACACACAATTCTCAGGTGAGCATATTCTTTTCCCTGGGTTCTTTCAGAAAGCAGATATTTCTCCTGTTCCTGCCATTAACTCTTTCTTTCCCTTGTTCCAAGGTACAGCTCTACAGCAACGATGGCAATTGCTCCTGTCCTCCAGAGTAATTTTGGCAGGTTTTCTGGAGGGAGGAATTGGGCGCCTATTGTTGCCGGAACTGCTTTTGTCCCTGTGAATTCATATCTTTCACATATATCCATGGAATCTGGAGTATTCTTCTTGGGATCTCTAGTGGTGCTGATTACACACCACAGGCCTTATTGCAATAGACTTAATTACTTCGCTTGCATTGGGTAATTTTAATTTAAATGACCCATAAATGCCAATGTGAATCCTTGCTCCAGGGAATTAGCAACGATCACAATGTTGTTATAATTAATTTGCCAAAAAAGTGACTTAAGGAATAAAAAGGCTTCTGCTGATACAAAAGCATAGAAGAGTAAAATGATTAATGCAGTATTTACACAATATAAAAGCTACTAACCCCATGTTGCCTGGACCATACTTAGTTCAGCTGCCATATGAAGGTAAGAATAGAGGCTAGAAAAGTGGAGAAGTGCCTAGTGTAGAAATATGAAGACAGAGTCTCAGAGAAACAGCTTAGCTATAGAGTGGCTGACAAAAACCAGGAAGCGGGACAGTTGACATGCAAAACACTAGTTGTTCCAAATTCAGAGGGTTATGCAAGGAACAAAGAAATGAGAGAGCTGGACTGTGGGGAGTTCCTTTCATGACTAGAATGAAAACAGAGAAGTGAAAAACAGGATATTCACTGTAACATTGTGGCACATCGTCACCACTAGGGTTTATTCATTTATTTCATTTCAACAATTAGTATACCGCTTTAATCATAGTTATTTCTTAGTGGTTGGAGAACCAAAAGGATTAGTGGGCAATTTATCTGCAGAGAACCTAATGAGATCGTGGGGGCTTATAGTTGGAGAGTGTTACATCTTAGCCATATCATGAGCTGTACTTGTGCCAGTGGAAGCCAAAGAGGTACATCACTATAATAGAGATGAATTATATGATTCTTCCTTGACACTCTGATTCACACACTGCAAATGTGGTATTCCTCTCCCCAGAACCATGACATTTTTGTCAGAAAATCACATAAAAACTCCAATGTGAGGATTGGGACTCTGTCAGCACGGAATATTTGCATAACTATATGCAAAATTACAGACCCTTTTGGCTTTGAGTTTCTGCCTTTTTGTAGCAAAATGAACTTCAGTCCATCAAACCTTTACTTATTAATGTCTTTTTTTTCCCACAGGAAAAAAGAATGCAATACAATTGCTTCCTCCCCCTAGTCTTCATAATGAGCTGAACAAATGTTTGAAAACATAACAAATGATGAGTGGACGGCATGACTTGAAAAGGAAAGAAATAATAGTGAGGGGCTACAATAGAATGTTAGTTATGTACCTTTGCACCATTTAATTTTAAAAGAAATATTATGGAGAATCAAGTTATTCAGCAGAACCAAATACCCTTAAAAATGCATGTGATGGAATAATCAGAGGGCAAACTACATCTCTTCCAACTCAAATAAATGGAGTATCTTATTACTAAGCCTAAAATTATGGACAAATTGCTATCTCATTTGGATCACTGTTCCAGAAATGGAATGAAACAAAAGAAGTCATTGTGGAAAAACATGAAGAAAGGTCAGAGTACAAACTTGAAGGGCTTATTAAGGGTTTGCATAAAAGATGCTAGGTAAAATTGCATTCTCTGAAGTAGGAGCTTAGGATAATTCTTCAACGATGTGCAGAGACTATTGTATCATCTACTGTGTGTATTGCAGAAAATGTAGTTATTTGCCTCTTGCTGAGGATTATTACTTCAAGAAACTTTAATCTCTCCAACCCATTCTCCAAGTGCTTCAATTAGAGCAGAATAAATGATTTACCCATTGATAGGCAGACCTTCACTTATTTTCATAAATGTTATCTCTTCAAAACTTTTAATACTGTTGGAGAGAACTTGTTTTTGTTTGGTAATTTAAAATTCCCTAAGGCATGCAACTGTATTTTACTGCATTCTTGCATATTGCCCTAGAATATATACACTTTGTTCCAAATTGTGTGGAAATATATTCTTTAAAATTTGGATTCAAAGAACGTAAGATGAACCTGCTGGATCAGGGAACTGGCATTTAGAGGCACACTGCCCCCAATGGTGAGGTTCAAGCACAACCATTGTAGGCTGCAGCTATGATGAGAGGCCATAATAAGTGACTATTACTATGAAATGTAAATGGGTGTTCAAGCTCATATGCAAAATACATGGCTCTGCTTGGATCAAAACAAAGCAATTGATCTTAAACCTGTGTTGCTATAGGAGAAAGTAACCATAACATTTAACTTAAAAAAACACTCACTTTTCTTTTCTTTTTTCTTTTTTTAAACAGGAAAAACCCCTTGAATTTATCCAACCGTTGGCCTTTAAGCATTTGTGAGACTATTGCCCTTTGTTAAAATCTTTTAGTCCTTCTCTTACAGAAATGAGGATTCTACTCTAAAGCCATGTTGGACCAAT
Source organism: Podarcis melisellensis (assembly GCF_964234715.1). Lineage (NCBI taxonomy): Eukaryota > Metazoa > Chordata > Lepidosauria > Squamata > Lacertidae > Podarcis > Podarcis melisellensis. Next base: position 6,087,928 of record NC_138531.1, on the reverse strand, counting down.
AGAGAGTTGGATCCAAAATAAAGAAAGCCAGCCAGCTAGCACACCTTACCCTCAATTCCATCCCCTTTTTTCTGCTGCCCAGATGTTTGTTTTTTTTATCCATGATAGGCAGTTCTTGGCTTTTGTCTTTCCTGGGAGAGAATAGAGGAGTGCACCTTTGGGGGTGAAGTCAAACCATTGGAAAGGTATAGAGCTTGTTGTGGCTCTAGAGACCGATACGGAAGAGAGATGTTTTGCTATAGGTGGGACAGATGAAGAAGAAGAAGAAGAAGAGGAGGAGGAGGCGGAGGAGGAAGAGGAGGAGTTGGAGTTTGGATTTGATATCCTGCTTTATCACTACCCTAAGCGGCTAACATTCTCCTTTCCCTTCCTCCCCACAACAAACACTCTGTGAGATGAGTAGGGCTGAGAGACTTCAGAGAAGTGTGACTAGCCCAAGGTCACCCAGCAGCTGCATGTGGAGGAGCGAGGAAGTGAACCCGGTTCACCAGATTACGAGTCCACAGCTCTTAACCATTACACCACACTGGCTCTGAAGGTGTCCGGTTGTGCTGGTGTAGGTGTACCATGACATTTCTTCTCTCTGCACTCTTCCCTGTGGTAATTCCTCCTTTGGTCACTACTGTGGACATATGAAATGACCGGCTGTCTCCAGGCACGGTGGTCATCTGCAAGGGATTCCTGCATGGCAGGCTTGATGTTGCCATCCTTCCTGTCTCATTTGCAAACATCTTTGCAATGCAGAATAGGTCTGCTAAAGGGCCTGGTGACAGAAGCCAGCTTCCCATAAAGCACATTCCTAGGGATCCTGACATCTTCCATTCTGTGGACATGAGCAAGCTACTGTGGGAGAGGTAAAATAATTTGTGGATGAAGTGGGTTCTGGTCAGCCATCGGGAGATAGGGTGCTTTAGCAAAGCTTGCTATGGGATTCCCCTACTTGTTTCTACTACTTTGCTTGCTTCTATATGTTTTCCATGGAGAGTGGAGGCATGGTAAATATGTTTTGTCCACTGGGTGTGGGTGTGGGTATGGATCTGAACCAACTCAGGTTTCTTTGGTTGTGGCTGGTGCCCCTTTCTAGTCTTTGTGTTTCTTTTGTGTGTTTCTTCTGTGTTGGGTCCATGTCACTCATCCTATGTGGATTGGCTCCCTCCATGTATGTGTGGTTTTTTGCCATCATTGTTGTTTTTGCTTGTGTGTTTCCCCACTCCTGCTCCATGTACCACACATTTGATGTTCCTCTAGCATGGATGTGGCATATCTCTGCGCCAGCATATGGTATTGTGAGTCTAGGATTGTTCTCTAAATCATCCTATATATCCAGTATCTTGGAAATTCATTCTAGTCCATGTCCAGAGGCAAACTAATAACTTCAGAGTAGGCTCCCAGTATGTTTCCGAGCACAATTCAAAGTGTTGGTGTTGACCTTTAAAGCCCTAAACGGCCTCGGCCCAGTATACCTGAAGGAGCATCTCCACCCCCATCATTCTGCCCGGATGCTGAGGTCCAGCGCCGAGGGCCTTCTGGCGGTTCCCTTACTGTGAAAAGCAAAGCTACAGGGAACCAGTCAGAGGGCCTTCTCAGTAGTGGTGCCTGCCCTGTGGAACGCCCTCCCATCAGATGTCAAAGAGATAAACAACAACTTTACATTCAGAGGATATCTGAAGGCAGCCCCGTTCAGGGAAGTTTTTAATGTGTGATTTTTAATGTATTCTTAATCTTTGTTGGAAGCCGCCCAGAGTGGCTGGGGAAACCCAGCTAGATGGGCAGGGTACAAATAATAAATTATTACACTTAGACACAGGACTGAAAATGCACATTTAAGCAAAATGGACACCCATGGGCAACAGGCCTGTTGATGTTTTCAGGATTAAAACACTATTTTGTGTTGGTTCAGTTCTCTTTTTTTGAATGACAGCTGTAATGGAAATTTATGAGATTTACCAGCATTTTTTAAAAAATAAAGAATTATGTAATTCACATATATACAAAGCAGTAGGCTGAAGCCAAGCATTCCATACTGATAAATCTGATGCAAAACATGAATTAGTAAGCTGTAGAAAAATAACACTAATATATTAAGTAAGTTTTTAGCACAACCACTTTGGAATTCCCTTAAGAAATACCATTTACATTTTCAGCTATTCTTTGCATATTTGTTGTTAATGAGTGTGTCTTGTCTGTGCACTAATAATGCTTTGCTAACGAACAATTCACAATGTAGCTGCACTTGAAAATAACCCACTCTAAGCTATCTAGCTGTTGTGATGAAATTTCGTCCGTACTTTTCTTGGCGACCTTAATGAACAGATAATAATCTAGAATTCATTACCAGATCAAGAGCAATAGCAGCAAAAGGTTCAAGTAGTCTGTTCATAATTATTTTTCCTTCCAGCATCAAATTATTCATACTTCCATCAATACTTTCTTTAAAATGTAAAGAAAAATAGGATATTTAGATCAGTGTTTCCCAACCTTGGGCCTCCAGATGTTTTTGGCCTACAATTCCCATCATCCCTAGCTAGCAAGACCAGTGGTCAGGGATGATGGGAATTGTACTTCAAAAACAGCTGGAGGCCCAAGGTTGGGAAACACTGATTTAGATTGTGAAGCATTTTTAGGATAAACCACAAAGTACAAAATTTACAACATAGTCTCTAGTCTCGTTGGGAGATGAGTTCAAGACTTTGCTGCGCTTCTGAGGTGGTATCAGGCTATGTGAGATAAATTATAACAGCCAATATAAAGTATTATTTCTTTAGCAAGATTTATAGATCCCTTAATGAGAAAACTCTCTAACTGGTATGCACAATAAGCTTATCAGTAAATCAGATAAAAGCAGCAAAACTGTTTTAAAAAAACAAGCATACATAACATAATGATCAATAAAACACAGATTAAAAACAGGAAAACCCTTAAAAAACAACAAGTATAGATAACTGAAGTATATGTCTAGAGAGGCTTGTGAGCTTTAAAATAAATAAATAATAAAGTTTCCAAAGGCATCTAAACAATATCGTGAGAGAGTAGTGAATGAATAACTGGAGGAGCCCAAGCCATTTTGCTGCCTGAGGCAAAGGACAAGATGGTGTATTCCCCATTCTGTGCACAAAATCTGACTAGACTGGTAGTTGAATCATACTTCAGCACCAATGATGGAACGAAGTCCCCACTGCTTCCTAGGACAGCCAGCAAGCTTAGGGGCTGCAGGACAGACCACATAGGACACATTCCACGCCAACCCCCCAGAATTTGCCATCTGAGGAAGCTGCCTTGGGACTGGGACCATAGAGACATGCTTTTTAATCATCAGCTACAATGGGCTGAGTTTTCTGTGATACAAAAGGAGGTTGAGGGAACATTCCACAAGGGAGGGTGTCTGAGAAGGGGTGAGGAGCTGCAGGCAAGAGGTGAGATAACTGGGCTTTTGAGGCTCAGAGCACATTTCCCCACAGGAGAGCCGTAGAAAGAATATAGTTGGTCAAGGGAGCCATGGACTCAAAAAGGTTCAAAACCTCTGGATTAGTGTATTCACTAAGGTGACTCACCCAATTTGCCTTGTGGCTTCATGTTAGGAATGCAGATGAACTTCCTTTAAATGGAACAATAGAAATAGTGAAGCAAATGCTAGGCTTGCACTCCACTGACCTTGAAGGAGTGCTGGTAACTTGTTGACCTACCTTTTGTCCCAGTTTTGGCTTCTTGTCCTCTTTGCCCTCATCAGTGTCTATTTCTGGTTAAGGGACTTCACTTCTGATGCAGTTTCTCCTCTTCTCTCATCCATTTCCGTCAAACTTGCCTGCTTCTTGTCACTCACCATAATAGGTCAGATATTATTTTGTACAGTAAGTCTGATATACATATATATTCATTACTCTCATTCTTCTATTATCCATATAGTATTACTATTTGTAATGTAATCAATCATAAGCTGAATCAATGAGTGAATGTTTGAATGGATGATAGCTCTGCTTAAACTGCTGAAAGCTATTGATGGCCATCTCAAGAAGGGGGGAGGGCTTTGCCTTTGAGAATCTGAGAGATGAGCTACCTTCCTCAGAAACTACAAATTAACAAGGAATGAATTTGCTGAAATTGAATAGTCAGGGCAGTGATCTTCTAGAGAGGACAGCAGAATCCTGTTAACTATGGTGCCAACCTGCCTATTGTGTCACTTTGGACGCAAGCTCAGAGTTCTAAAAAGAGACATTTTGAGGGTGAACATCCCTACAGCACCCCCAAAAATAGTCCATCAGTGTCCAACTCTGTGCTTCCAGACTGGTCACCTAATTAGACATGGAAACAATAATTGGAAACACTATTCTTGCAGAGCATGTACGAATGCACTGTTTAACTCAGAGCTCTTGAAAAGATGAAATTAATAAACCATTTTTTTGGAAATCTGGTACCTTTGTCTTTTTAAAAATATGCTTTTTATTAGTTTTCTTACACACAAGATATTAACAAAAATGATAAAATAATAGCAAGAATACATACATACATACATACATACATACATAAATCCATATGTTCTTACAAAAGAACTTATGCCACCATATTCTTCATTCCCAATTCCTTATCTTTCCCAATAGACTTCCATCCTCCTCAAAGCGGGTCTGTCTTAACTGCTTAATAAACTGCTTCTTTAATCATATCACCATTTCTTCTGTTATCTGAATATTATACTTATAATCCATATTGTGTTTTGGGAAAATTAATCAAAGCATGTCCAGGTTTTAACTTGAGGGCACTGTTTTATAAAATATTCTTTATAAATTTCCCACTCCTTTTGGAACTTTTGGTTTGGCTGTCTCCTAATTGTCTCTGTCATTTTTGCCATTTCGAGATATTCAAATAATTTATCCTGCCATTCCTCTTTTGTTGGTACTAATTCTCCTTTCCAATTTCTGGCAATTAATATTCTTGCTGCTGTTGTAGCATATAAGAATATTCTCTTTTTTCATTTGGAATATCTGAATCTAAAATGGCTAAGAGGAAGTCTTCTGGTTTCTTTATGAAAGTTTGCTTAAACATTTTTTTTTAATTCCTCGTATATAATATTCCAAAAATTCTTAATTTTTTTGCAACCCCACCACATATGAAACAGTGTCCCTTCTGTCTGTTTACACCTCCAGCATGTATTAGATCTCATTTTATACGTTTTGGATCGTTTGCTGGGAGTTATATAGCACCTGGTACCTTTGTCTTGGTCCATGTGCTTTCCCAGGTAAGAAGGAAGGAAGGAAGGAAGGAAGGAAGGAAGGAAGGAAGGAAGGAAGGAAGGAAGGAAGGAAGGAAGGTATTCTTTAGCATTCCCCGTTCTTCAGATTTGTACTCTGTATAGAATTCTCTATTAACAGAGGATCTTTGTTCCAACTTTGAATATGCCTCATGCAGGATCTAAGTGGAGTAGAGTAGTAGTACTTTGGATTTGATACCCCACTTTATCACTACCTGAAGGAGTCTCAAAGCGGCTAACATTTTCCTTTCCCTTCCTCCCCCACAACAAACACTCTGTGTGGTGAGTGGGGCTGAGAGACTTTAGAGAAGTGTGACTAGCCCAAGGTCACCCAGCAGCTGCATGTGGAGGAGCGGAGACGCGAACCCAGTTCACCAGAATACAAGTCCACCGCTCTTAACCACTACACTACACCACACTGGCTCTCACCACACTGGAGAATGGAGTACACCTGGAGTACTGTGTCCAGTTCTGTGCAACACAATTTAAGAAGGATATTGACAAGCCGTAATGTGTGCAGAAGATGATCAAGCATCTGGAAAACAAGTATGATGGCGAATGGTTGAGGTAGTTGTGCATATTTACCCTGGATAAGAAGAGACTGAGAGAAGATATGATAGCCATCTTCAAACAGAGGTCCCAACTCATGGGGGCCAGGCTCTTTTGGAGAGGGGGCTGCCCCCCATGTCCCCAAAAATAGGGATGGAGGAGGCTGAGCATGGAGCCGAGTGCAGCACAGCTTCAGCTGCTGACTCCTTCTCCTCTTCCTGTCATGAAGCAGCCTCCTGCTGGTAGCAGTAGCAGGAGGAAGCAGATGATGAACTGAAGCCATGCTGCTGCTGTGTCTGGCTCCTCTCCTGGCTCCTCTCGATGTCCTGACATCACATGTGTCATGGCCCCCCATTGCCCTCACAAGTTGGTGCCTTGTCTTCAAATATATAAGGGCTGTCAGGTGTAAGATGGAAGAAGCTTGCTTTCTCCTGCTCCAGACGGTAGGACCTGAACACATGACTTCAAGTGACAAGAATGGAGAATTCCGACTAAGCAGTTGAATGGACTCCCTCAGATTCTTCTGCACTGGGGGTTTGGAAGCAGAAGTTGAATGGCTATCTGTCAGGCTTTAGTTGAGATTCTTGCATTGCAGATGGTTGGACTAGATGACCCTCAAGGTATCTTGCTATTATACAATTCTATGATTCTGTTGATTCATTGAGAGAGATCATTGACCCCATCTCATTGCATAATGGGCAGAAATGGCTGTTAAACCTCTCTGGTGTAAATATGTCATTACAACATCCAGAAGTCCCATTGTCTTCAATTGAGCTTACTGCCCAATTGTGTTTAGGACTGCACCGTTAATCTACACCAACTGAATTTAAACAGACTTAGAGTACAATCCTCTATATGCCTACAGAGAAGTCCCATTGACTTCAATGGACTTAATCTATGGTAGGCAGGTTGCAGACCATTCCTCCTCCTCAAGGAATTCTGGGAGCTATGGGGAATGTAACATATCTGCTAATTCTCAGCATAGTCATAGGATCCTTTAGGGGAAGTTCTGAAAGTGAAACCAATAGAAAATCATTATATGTCTTCAATGCAAATATACTTTAATTATTTTGATAATCCTGCCCTTCCTACTGCCCTGCCCCCTGAATTCACACTAAGCAACCCAGAGTAAGACTTGATCACATCATTAAGCTACTGAATTTTGACTATTAAGTAATTGTGGCTTTGGGCTTTTATATGTTCTCGTATACAGATGCAAATGTTGTATTCTGCATATCACTTTTATAGCAATAAAGTAATTACTTTTCAGAAATGATTCATTATATTGGGCAAAATGCTAATTTTCATTGCTGGAGGATATACAGATAACTGGCAAAGACATTGAGATTCACAATGAAGGGATGGGTACCTTTAAATGTCATCAGAGTAATTTGAAACATTAAAAACTTTGCCTTGGAAAACTTGTCTGAATGCATTATCATAACTCACTGCAGTCACTTTTCAGATATATCTTGAAGTCTGTAACCCACAAACTCACAAATAGTTTCACTGGATTAAGTACTCTGGAGTGATCCAGTTGACATCTTTAGCCTATCAGTTTTTAGTGTTCTGAAGGTCCAAGTAAACTCAGGAGATGACCTTGGACCACTCAGTGTTTCTCAGACTACCTACCTAACAAGATTGTTGTGGGAATAAAAGGAAGGAAGAACTATAGTTGCAACCCTGAACTCCTAGAAAGCAAGCAGGAATGTAATGAACTTAATATATTTATCAAATTTATGACCTAACTTTCTCCCTGCAGCTTCTATTTTAGCATGACAGGAAATCTGTTTCTTAAGACTGCACAATAAGGTTCATGGCTGAATGTGGATGTGAATGAACAGACCTGTTCATGACCAACACTCTCATTTCCCTTCGGGTTCCTATCCAGCGGTATGCATGGAATGGAATAAGTGTTTGTAGGTGTCTAAATCTCATCCATGCTCCCTCACCACCGAACAACTGATCAGTGCAACTACCATTTTCTGACTAAGGCAAGATGTGCTTCCTCACCATCAAATGATGGAATTATTCTGTATGTGTATCTCCCTTTGCCCCTGGCTTTTAAAGTCAAAGAGGAAAGGACTGGAGGAAGCCATGGTTCTGCGAAAGAACAGAGAGTTATATTTCACTGGTCATCAACAGCACCAGGCAAGACAATTATTAGGAAAAGATCTCATGATCTCTAGAGAGGTCTAATGTTGTATTTAATTTTTTAAAAAATCCTACCAACATTCTTTTGACTTTTGTGTTAGATGAAAACTGGTGCTAATGCTAGACCTTGAGGACCACCCAGCTAATGCAGTCTCATCATAAAACACGTCAAGAGGATCAGAAGTGCTGTACCCCTAGCAAGAGCATGAAAAGAAACCTGCTTTACAATTCTGGGAGCTATGGGTAAAACAATCCCCAGGAACTTATGAGTGTTATAAACATAGGAGGTTATCTAAGAGTATAAGGTGAGGTGTGTCTGACTCCCTCAATATTGACTTTCAGGTGGAATTTAAAAACATTCCTGATTACCCAGGCATTTGGTGGCTGAAAAATTTTGTTTCTGTATCCTGAAAACCAGGAGAACATGATCACTTCCTCCCAAGTTTCCGAGCACTTCCACTTCATCAATCAGTTCCTCCCTATTGGTGAGGACCAGGTCCAAGACAGATGATCCCCTTGTAAGTTCTTCCACCTTCTGGGAAATGAAATTGTCAGTGATGCAATGGAGGAATTTGTCATACCTTACACTCTTGGCAGAGTTTGAGTCCCAGCAGATATCAGGGAAGTTGAAGTCCCCCATGATTTCTATTTCACTCCTTTTTGAATGTTTGGTAATCTGCTCTAGTAAGGCCAAGTCTTCAGTCTGGCTTGGCAGTCTATAGCAGACACTCACAGTAAGGTCACTGTTGTTTCTCTTACAATTTTTACCCATATACTCTCAATCTGCTTTTCATGCTCCAGGTCATGGATTTCTTCATAAGTGTACACATCCTTCATATACAGTGCTACTCCTCTTCCCTTCCTATTTGGTCTATTCCTTTTGAACAGGTCATATCCCTCAATTCCTACATGCCAGTCATGAGTCTCATCCCACCAGGTTTCAATAATGCCTACCAGGTCGTATTTGCCATCCTGTATTAAAAGCTCCAGTTCATCTTGTTTGTTTCCCATACTCTGTGCATTTGTGTAGAGACAACTGACACCATGAGTTGTTCCCTCCAGCTGCTTCCTTCCTGTAGTTTCTTGCCCTTTAGCAGGTTTCTGGAGCACCACCTCAATTTCCTGTGCATCAATGAGGCTATTATCCTCAGTGCCAGGTGCTGTTTGGTCATTCATATTGTTTTCTCCTTCTCCCTCAAGATCTAGTTTAAAGCTCTCTTGGTCAGATTCTCAAGACTCTTGGCAAACACATTCTTTCCAACTTCTGCGAGGTGCGGCCCATCTCTCACCAGAAGTCCTTCCTCAAGGAAGCGGAGACCATGATCCAAGAAGCCAAATCCTTCCTGACGGCACCACCTGCGCAGCTAGTGGTTTACTGCAGTATTTTCCTCTTTTTTCTTGGGCCACAACCTTCAACAGGAAGGAGTGATGAAAAGACTACCTTTGCCCCAAAACTCTCCAGCTGCCCAGTGAGTCCTAGTTCCTTGCTATGTGTTGCAGGCTATGCATGACAGTATTATTTGTACCCACATGAATCAGAAAGAAGGGGTAGTGGTCAGTGGGCTTTATAAGACTTGGCAATTTCTCCGTCACATCGTGAATCTTTTCACCTCTATTTCCCCCAGTAGGGAGTCCCCTATCACCCCGACTCATCTCCTCCTCCTCTAGGGAGTAGCAGGAATCATTCTATGGGCTGTGCCTTCCAAAGTCTGCTTGGAGTGTTCTGAGGTCTGCTTCTGTTGTTCTTGAGTCTTCCCCTCTTGTTTATTGGAACTTATTTTGATATTGTTGAGATACAAAAGGGGAATTCACTTGAAAAAGGAATGAGCTGAAAACTATGGTGAGATATGCATACTCCTGTTATGAAAAGAAATTTAGAAAATCTCTAAGGTAAACTGAAAGGCAGGTATGACAAAACACAGCAAACATTTGAAACAACAGAGATAACATGGGAAAACCCATTCATCCTTACACAATATACATTTTTACAGCACAATTGTATGCCTGCTTAGTGAGTAGTAAGACCCATTAAGCTTAATGGGACTTAATCCCAGGCATGTGCACATAAGAGTGCAGCCTTGGTTGTTTACTCAAGGAGAAACAACCACTTTTTCTTCCTGACCCAAAGGTGTCTCATCACAATGAGGCTGAAGTGATACTTGCTGAGTTATTTTGGCATTAATCACATTTACTATGTGGCAGACCACAATTCTCTTGTTCTTGGGCACCACCCTTGGGAGCAGAAGGTCACTGTTATCAAACAGCAGTGTCTGCAGCCGCTCAGGCTGAGTCCCACTTCCTTGACAGAGGTCAGAGAGAAGCAATTGAAGTTAATTTTATGAGACATCTGTTATATCTGTGGTTATAGTAATTCATCAGGATTGCCCTCCAAGTATCACTTGCTGAGAGGAATGGCAAAGATAGCAGAGACCCTAAGATAATAGTAGCAGTTCATCTTTTTAATTAATAATGTGTAATGAAACTATGCTTCAAATAGGTAACAAAATCAGCCCACCCTAAATGGATATACATCCGTGGATAGATAAAGTGTCTCAATAATTAGCAAGTTTTGCTTTCCTATGCTGGTCCTAGAACACAGGAAGCCGCCTCATACCAGACTATTTGTGGCTGGATATTCTGAAGTTCACCTTGTTTTCTACTAAGTCGGACACCACCCATTAATCAAGTAGTGACTTGCCAAAGCCATCCCATGAATTTTAGGGAGTGGTGATCCAGTGAAGCAGGAATTTGAACACCAGCCTATTTGATCAAAATATCATGCCACAGAAAGTGTGTGTTGGCTATCAGCACATGTTAACTAACAGTAGTACATTAACATCCTTCAAAAAGTTTAATTGGCCTTGAGTTCATTTAGACTACACCTGGAGAGCTTTGACCCACTAAGCTGTTGCTTGAAAAATAAACCTGGTTTTGCAGGTCTAGATAATCAGCAAGAGGTTTACAGATGGTGACCTGCATTTGGCCTGGTGATCCACAAGTTGCACAACCCTGATTTAGCCTAACCCCTTTGTAGCAGAATAGATTCTCTCAATCTAAACACATATTTCATTGAACCACAAATGAAGAACAAAGCCAAGATACTGAAAGGTACATATACATATGCATACTTGTGTACATATTGTTGCACATCCCAATTAGGAATGCACAAGCATCCTGCCTCTTGCCACCGAAGGGATCAAACCTTTGCCAGCCTTCTACTCAAACACTTGCAAAGGCTTACAGTAAGCACTATGTGAGCACTTGATGTGAATATACACAAAGCATCTACTACCACCCCTTTCCTTACCTTGAAGAAACCTACCTTGAATCGGGGAGACCAGGAAAGGTGTTGACTGTGATTGGCCCCCAAACTGCAGCACAGAGTCCTTTTCTGTTAGGAATTACAAGCCCCAGAATCTTTCATAAGAAAAGTCACATGAAACTTGTAGTCATAGTACTCAATGGGAAAATATATTCCAGCAGAGTCTAGAGCAGTAGTTCTCAACCTTTTTTGGCCATGGCCCACCTAAGCATCTCTAAAATCCTGATGTCCCGCCCCCATGACATATAATTCTTATTATTCAAAAATGAACTCCTATTCACGTGGAGGAAGCCTAAAAGGCCATTAACTGTTAATCACTCATTATCAAATTGTCCTCCATAAAAATCAAATTGTCCTCCTGTGGGGCCTGTGCCCTGCATTGGGAACCATGGGTCTAGAGTCACCTGCTGGAGACATGCTGTGACTTCCTCTGCCCCAAGGCAAGTTTATGGGCTCTGGAGCAGGGGGAGTGTGGCTTGACGTTGATGGTTCACAGGCTCACCAGGAACACAGCTTTGCTTACATGGTTGTGATTGTCTTGATTCTGCTCAGAAATATTGCTTGAAGTACCACCTCTAATTAATGGATTCCAAATCAAATTTTATGTAACTGAATACTGGGCCATGCAACACTTCTCTTCCCTAAAGGGAGATGATAATATCTCATTTGCAGAAGAGGAAACAGATCAACAAATGATGGAGTAGGTAAACTTTAGTTGTGATACCTTTTACTTGTACTCTACGTGGTAAAAAAAAACATAATTCTCACATCATTTTGGATGTATGCTGGTTTAGCACCATAAAAGGCTATTAGGCAAGGCTGACATAATGTGCAAATGCTCTGATTTTTGTGGATCTGTTTTTGTGGATCACACTTTGCCACTCTTTGCATCAAGTTTGATTTGATTGCTTGTCATAGTAAATACCCAACTATATATTGGGCTGCCTTGTCATGACTAATTTGTGGTTTCACTTTTATCTGTACAGTTAGCATCATTGCTTTTCCATTAGGAGTGGTAATGTAATCTTAAGGACAAGTAATTTTAGCATCTACCAGATGGTGGTCTGGAAAAGGAATGATGATAATGCAGGAAACTTAACAGGCACCAGAACAAGCACAGACAGCAGGTGCTTGACAGCTGCCAGGGACACATCTGTCAAGAAGGTAAGCATAACTCATGTTCTAGGATTGATGTACATACATGATTTGGCTAGGAGTGAATAAAACATATGGTTGACCTGCAGTACTAGCTGGAATTTTGCTTCCCTGCACTTGAAGTGAATTTGGAAGATTCTCCCATTGAAGAACTTTTGAGGGCATCAAAAAGAAGACTATCACATTTTCAAGGACACTTTGCAAATTTTTAAGCTCCCACCAAGTTCTGACTAAAGCAAAATTTTGAATAGAACAATGCAAGAGGTTCAAGGAAAACAAATTGAGTTTTGCAAGATTAGGGTGTGTCCATCCCCTGCTGGCCCAGAGCCCTAGGAGATACACTTTTGCCATCTTTCTAATTCAATTTCACCACCACACAAGCATTAATTAGACCAATGGGAAATTATTACCCACCAATTCTGGATTCACAACCCCCAAAGTAACAAGAAACCTTGTGTCACTTATAAGCATGTGTTGAAAGGATGGAAAGAACCCTAATATTCTTTGATGCCTTATACTAAACTATGATATGGTCCATCTAACTCAGTGCAGTCTACTGCAATTGCAAGCAGCTCTCTTGAGTCTCATTAACACTGCTTCCAAAGTTCCTTTAAACCCAAGACAGCAGCAATTGAATCTGAAATACATGGAAAATGTGTGTTCTACCACCAAGCTATGTATTGCCATCATTTTCACCTACTAGTCTGTGATTCAGAAAACATGGATGAGCTGGGCTAGATAGAATACATTCCCATACCCACCTCTCATTCAGATCCCGAAATGCACGAGTCTATGCTGTGATTGATTCTTCAACAGCCTAGCCTCTTTTCTTTCCATATCAGGAGCGCCCACCTACCACACCACAGATTGTACTAACCTGGTACACATAAACATAATCAAAGACAGATTATCATACTACATGACAAGCAATCTGTGGCCATCTGGATGCTGAACACCAGCAACAATAGTCAAGCATGATAGGAGTTTTTAGTCCATCGTCCTTTGGAGACCCACAAGTTCCCCATCCTATACAGCAACCATTATGTGTTACCAGCAGACTAGCACATTATTTCCTGCATTACAGAACTGACTAGAGACCTGATACCATAGGTTTCAAATGTTGTTTCAAATCAATATGCCAACCTTCCTTGTACAGTTCTGTCTGCTTATCCCCCCACCCCTATTTTCCTCCCCTTTTCTCTTCTTCCCTCGTTTCATAGTCCCTGCCTTTGCCATTCCGAGGCCCCTCCTTCTTCCACGCATCCATCCCTACGCATTTTGACCTGCTCTAGTCCTATCTAAGCTGTGAGTAAGTTAATCAATGTAAGTCAGAAACAGAGAAACAGGAGCTGCCTGCAAACGCCATCTCAAAATCACCAACCAATTTGTGAAGAGAAATTGGGATGGGGGAATGTTTCATCAAGTTTATCCAGGGAAAAGAGAAATTTTCCAACAATAAGTTCCTCAACCCTTTACTTGGATGTTGGACTTGGAGGCAGTACCAACACTCCTTAAATTTTCTCAAGGTGTCCCTAAATTCTTGGTAAATTGACCACAATTTTGCATCTTCCACAATGCCTCTGGCCTAGCAGGAAAACAAGCCGGGGATATGTGTGTGTGTGTGTGTGTAACGACAATACCCCACCAGAGTTTTTTTTTAAAAAAAAAATTATTCAGAGAAATTATACAAAGTGATCTTTTTTTTTTAGGGGAATTGAGAACAGAACTTTTCTCTGAAAATTGTATTCTTTGAAAATCCAGCTCAACGTTATTACAGGTCCTTTCCCCACCATGGCCCTTGGTAGCATGGACTTCAACAGTATATCTCTCTGTCAAACTATGATATGCCCTTTTCAGGTTGACAGAACTCTTTATCAGTATATAGCATTCCCTCCAACATTTCTCTGATGAAAATAGGGACATCCTATTCAATAGTAATAGTAGTAGTATTAGTGGAAATAAATAAATAAATAACCAACCAACCAATCATACCCCACCCATCTGACTGGGTCACCCAAGCCACTCTGGGCAGCTCCCAACATATATAAAAACCCCCACAATAAAACATTTTAAAACTGCCTTCAGAAGTCTTCTAAAGGATGTGTAGTTACTTATCTCCTTGGTCACATAACTCCACACCCCTCAACATTTCTCCAATGAAAATAGGGATGTCCTAAGTAAAAGTGGGTCATTCTGGGATCAAAGGGGTGGCTTCTGTAAAACCGGGACTGTCCCTCGAAAGTAGGGACACTTGGGGGGCCCTATTATAGTATATGATCCAACTAGACTTTTGAGGAAGTCCCTCCAAACCTCTTTGCTTATACAGCAAGGCTCTTTTGAGAAGCCTGACTATTTATTGGCATGGGTGTCGGTGTATCCAGAGTTGCCTGACACCAGCAACACAGGGGCCAGTTCTCTCTGTTTCCTCAACTCTTTGTCTTCATTAATTTTCAAATCCCATCAGAGTACCTTTTCCTTTCCCCTCTCAATTTTGCTTCCCCTCTGCAGCCACCCCTCTTTCACTGAGCTTGGAATCTCAACTTTGAGAAAGACAATACACAAAAGGAAAGCTGCAGAGTTCATTCAGCCTGTTAGGTTGCAACCCTGCACCGTGGGTTGCCTTTGTTGTCAGATTAGCAAATTTGTTCTTTGCCACTCCACTTTTATTAACTGGTTATTTAGCTTTTGTGCCTGCTGCCAGCCCATTAAAAAAGGGCAGGCACCCTGCAGAGGTGATATCCTCTTTATCCGGAAAAGGAGAAGCAGGGAAACGAGCCAATTTGGTCAGCTATTGCTGCAACAGCATAAGCAATGGCCTTGCACAAACTTTGTCTCCTTGATAAGCGCAAAGTTGCCAGCACAGTATTTTTTTAAGCAGAACAAAAGACACAAAAATGTGAAGCCTTCATTTGCCATGAAACTTGTATTTAAGTGTTGTGAAGTGACACCCCCCCCCCAGACACTCATCCAAGAAATCCTAAAAATTAATTTAAATTTTCTGAAGGAACTGTTGCAAAGTTATAGTGTTTGTTCTAGATCAGTGTTTCTGTCTGATGTGGTGGAGACTTTACTAACTGAGGTTCTGCCCCCCCTAACATAAATCTTGGCTACTCCCATGCCTCCTACCTGTCAAGTGTCCTCACCTGGAAGTTTTGCCTGACACTGTCCTGTTTTCTCTTCAACACCAGGTGTAACCCTTTTAATTTGTCCTGGCCTGTTAAGAGCCATTAACTTTTAATTGAATTCACACCCTGGAAATGTTATCTGCTTCTGAATTGTTTTCTCACTTGACCATATATTGTCATTTAGAGTATATGGTTTTTCAAATGTGCTTAAGCTGCTGTGGTGTAAAACTGAACATCAGCTAATAAATCACTTAAACGAATAATACATACATAAATGATGTCACTGTAGCCTTAAATGGTTCTGGTTTCTGTCATGGAGTGGCTGGATGGTGGGAGGCACCAGCTGGGGAAGCCCCGAGGGACGAAGGCTCAGAGCCAGGGGATTGGTAGTGGGATAGTGATGAGTTGTCAGAGGGAGAACAGGGAGAAGATTGGGAGGAGGAGGTGTCATAAACTGAAGAGATAACAGAACCTGAAGAGGTATGAAGAGGAAGGAGCAGAGACAGGCATACGGTAGAGTCTCAGATTGCTTAGGAAGGACTTGGGAGAGGAGGAGGCTTAGGCAGCTGTGGGACCTTCAGTCCCCACAACTGCCTCATAGGCACAAGACCAATTGATAAGAGTTGCTGTGCTCATTAGGCCTGACACTACTGAGTAGCTTTGTTTCTTCTAATAAAGAGTTCACTTACTCTGTGTGATTTATTTCTGACCTGCTCCTGACAGTTTCCTAGGAACTTGGTGCTGCTATGGCACAGAGTTGTAATAACCCTCCCAGTAATAGGAAAATGTATAATATTAATGGTCCTATTCATTCCTCTTTGGATCTTATAGCTCCACCAGGCTATAGCTCTAAACCAACAGTGTTTTCAACTAGGCATCAGGTTGGCAAGGTAAGACCAACCTTGTGATGAGCACAGAGGCGATCTCTGATCCTTCTTGTCCCTGCTGTTCCTCCACTGCCTGTTCTTCTACTCTCTTTGAGTAAGGGGAGTGAGGGAAAAGAACAATAAATGCAGCACATCTTGTCCTCTCTCTTTGGGACTTGGTGTACCCATTGAGTCAAGAGACAACATCAAATGAATGGGCCAGTAGGTAACAGAGGCAAGGAATGTTAAAGTTCTAATTTTAATGTACATAAAATGCTGTGTTTGAACGCATTGTATTTCGAATGCTGTAAAGAGAATTTGACATTAAGCAAGAATTTCCACTCTGGATGACAGCAGAGGGCTGGTGCTGTTTTGTTTCAGTGAGTTAAACTACCTGAAGTCTCATCACTGGAAACATGAGCTGCAAATCTCACAGCTGGAGAGGAAACTTGGGAAGTCGAAGATGGCCAGTAGCAGTTGTAGAAAAGCTCTGCAATGACGAACAAGATCTCTCAATGGGACCACAGAGGTGAAAGTTAACTGAACTTCATACAGGAGTGAACCACATTGCTTATTTGCAAATGACTTGCTCTGTTATTTGGTTCTTGTAACGTGTATATAAGCTTAAGAACTGTTCTGAAACTCATTCTTGAGGTGGAAAGCTCATCACAAGGTACATAGCAGGGATTTTGCTGAACAACTCCAAAAAGGAAGAGACAGTCCCCCTGAGAGCATTTTGTTTACTTCCCAGCTCCTACAATCCTGGATCAGGCCCTGTTTTCAGCTGGCTGTATATTTATCAGAACATTATCAATGTACTATAGAACAGTCCACTGAATGTTGACTCAAAGTCACAACCAAAGGTTGTGGGGTTTTTTTTGTTTTTTAAAAATATAATTTATCAAACCACAAATGTAACTTAAGATATATTTGATTCCATTTCTATTTGCCGCCTTCTTCTTAAGATTATTCAGCAGATATCCATCTTGAATAAAAGAAAATTTCAAGTTTTATCTATATGGATTGTTCTCTAATAATCTGAGTGCAGGGAAAGTTGGTTCATCCATTTGGTGTTAAGTGGCTGCCTGTGGAGCTGATTCCCCCCCAGATTATTTTTATACCTTGCAAAGTGTTTATGGTAGTTAAGTTTCTCAATCATGCTGCAGTGCCAAGAGTAATGGAAAATTTTATAGACAAATATTTCATATTTTATTCCAGTGGCTTACTGAACAAGGCGGCGGGGGGGGGGGGTTGGGGTTGGTATGCTTTTTCAGGAGGCAGAAAAACTTGATATCAGAAGGAATGATCATATACATAGAGCTGTGTCAACCATCACCTAATTTTAGCAACTTGAAATTCATATATATATATATATATATATTCATCTAGGGCAGATAACAGATCAGCTGCTTTTCATCTTCTTACAGAAAAGTGACTGTCAGCATTTTCAGTGTTATTAACAGTATGCAGAGAGTCCCTGAATCTCTCCTGTCATTTCTCTTCCCTTTCTTTGTATCCCATTTTGAAAGCCAAGAATGAGAAACGGCTGTGATTTATTTAGTGGCTGTTGCTCATCTGTTGTCGCTCTCCTCCTTCACAAGTAAATGTCTGTGAAAGTACCAGTCAGCCAAACAAAGTTTCCTTTGTGAAGGTTATTCAATTGGGGCAAGCCGGCTGGAAGCTCCTGACATTTTCTATTTAGAGTAAGATAAATTTAAGACTTCTCCAGAAATAAAGGACTGGGGGTAGTTTTTCCACTAAATACTGTGGCTGTTTCATCAACTTCATTGAACTGAATTGCATTCATAGAAAAAGTATTAATATTCGTGATCTGGTGAATTACCACTGGGAGGCAATAATCAATTCTAAATCATATTTTCATTCCTCGGACATGCCATTATGGCAGGTAAGTTCAGTAGATGCCCTAAGGCAGGCCTATGGAAATTGTGATGCACCAAGCTGAAAGTAGGTCTCAGGTCATATACAGTGATCTCCCATTTTTGCTGCTGACATGTGACTGCAAAAACATGGTGACTCTCAAGTACTTGGCAGTTCATGATATATGATATCCTTGCAGTGTTCAACTTACTGGGCCACAAATTGCACTAACAGCCTCCTGCCACTTGAAACACAAACTCTGGGTAAACGTCTGAAATCCCTGGAATCTGGCCCTGTTCAGAGATTGGGGTGGTGTATGACAATATTATAAAAGGGGAAGCGGATACATATGCTGCCGAGGAGGGCATGTGCTAGAATCGAAAGTCCCCTTCTATAAAACTGTATCTACAATCTTTTTGATTCAACACACCTCCCCATTAATGAGGTAACATGTGAATTAGCCCTTGGTCTCAGTCTCAGGCACCTGCACTGAGAAGATAGGCTCCAAAATGATCTCTGTGGGAGCTTCTTTTCTGGCTGCTTCCAGTCACTGCACACTCTTTTTTATCAGGGCTGTATAAACTGTGGAAACACAAGAACTGACAATGCTACATGCTATGTTTTGTTATCAAGCAGTTTTGCCTCAAACCTAGACAGCAAATAACTGTGGTTCCCTCAGCAGAATCAGGTCTGTCTGCAAGCTGTGCATGATTAAATTTTACATAAAAGAGGTTACATTCCAGAGAGTGTTACTTACATGCCCTAGCCTAGCAGTTTCCCTTTCTAAGATATGACAAAGTAACATCACTCCTAATCCTTTTATCGTTACTCTGTCTCTTCTTTTTCTTCTTTTGTCCTCTTTTAGGTAAAATGCACATTTAGCAGTAAACAGAGGAGAAAATATGATCCTGATGCAAAAGCTGTTGCTAATGACATGATCTGCTTTCAGTCTCATTATTTTGCGAATAATAACGACAGCTAATTTAAGCTTAATGCACAAGCAATTTCATAGTATATCCACGCTAACGGTTTTTGGAAAGACAATGATGCCAAGACTGAGTTCAGAAAGTGAAGCATAATTTAGCAGGTTCTCAGCTCACTGAGCAAAGATAAAAATCCCTTTCGTTAGAAAATTACCCCGCTGCAAATGTAAAAATCATTCATAATTCAGCAGATATACAAATACCTCAAGTCATTCATTGAAATGCAGGGGTTTGGTCTGATGAAATGCAGAACTGCATGGATTCATAGAATCATGGAATCATAGAGTTGGAAGAGACCACAAGGGCCATCGAGTCCAACCCCCTGCCAAGCAGGAAACACCATCAGAGCACTCCTGACATATGGTTGTCAAGCCTCTGCTTAAAGACCTCCAAAGAAGGAGACTCCACCACACTCCTTGGCAGCAAATTCCACTGTCGAACAGCTCTTACTGTCAGGAAGTTCTTCCTAATGTTTAGGTGGAATCTTCTTTCTTGTAGTTTGGATCCATTGCTCCGTGTCCTCTTCTCTGGAGCAGCAGAAAACAACCTTTCTCCCTCCTCTATGTGACATCCTTTTATATATTTGAACATGGCTATCATATCACCCCTTAACCTCCTCTTCTCCAGGCTAAACATGCCCAGCTCCCTTAGCCGTTCCTCATAAGGCATTGTTTCCAGGCCTTTGACCATTTTGGTTGCCCTCCTCTTTGTCAGTGTCCTTCTTCAACTGTGGTGCCCAGAACTGAGGTGAGGTCTGACCAGAGCAGAATACAGTGACACTATTACTTCCCTTGATCTAGATGCTATACTCCTATTGATGCAGCCCAGAATTGCATTGGCTTTTTTAGCTGCCGCATCACACTGTTGGCTCATGTCAAGTTTGTGGTCAACCAAGACTCTGTTGGGATTCGCAGGATACTGGATAAGTCTGCAGGCTTCAGCAGGATGATGCAATACTCTGCTGGGTCAGAGTGACTCAGCAGGAGTGTGATTGGCCATCACCTGCTTTAAAAGGAAAGCCTGTTTAACACTGGGTGTGGTGGTTGTGCTGTAGAGCTGTGGTGGAGGAGAGTATTCGTTTGTAAGTACTCTGTATGGACTGTTTCTTTTGTATATCCCTGTATATAACTCACATTAAAAAAAGACTGCACTGGAAAAACCTGGAACTCTTAGCGTCTCTGCTGAAAGTGTCGCGTGGAGTACGCGACAGGGTTATGGGCCCAGCATGCTTCCGCTGCGCAAGAGTACAGGTGGCAGGTATCTAGCCGTGGGTGCTGGAGGTGAGCTGCAGGGATGGAGCAGTCCAGAACTGGCGTGTTGCTGGAGAAGCTGACGGCCACTAACTACAGCATCTGGTCGGTCCGCATGCAACACTTCCTCAAGCGTGAGGGACTGTGGAAGGTGGTGGAAACTCCACCGCAGCCCCCTGAGGAAGATGAGGACGACGACGAAAAGCTGGCACTAGCAGAGGCCCAGCTAGAAAAGGATGAGAAAGCTTTGGCTACGATCATCCTTGGAGTGGATGACAGCCAGCTAGTCTACGTAGCTGATAAGGTGACGGCAAGTGAGGCGTGGAATGCGCTCAAGGCTGTCCATGTGCGAGAGACAGCTGGCTCACTGATAACACTGACCAGGAGACTGTACCGGTGTCGGAAGAAACCGGGGGACTCCCTGGTAAACCACCTAAAGTTCCTAACAGGCTGTTTCCAGGAGCTAGCCTTAAGAGGGAGGCCTGTGGGGGAAGAGGACAAAGTCTTTATAGTCCTGAGTTCCCTTGATGACAGCTATGATATGCTGGTCAACTCCCTCGAGTCTGTAGAGACTGATAAGCTGACTCTGGAATACGTTACCGGACGGTTGTATGCAGAGGAGGACAGGCGTGCAGAGCGAAAGATGACCTCAGCCCAGCTGTTGGAGCATCCCAGAGGGAACAACAGCCGGGAAGAGCAGAGGTGTCGGGAGCCGGAGAAACAGCCAGGAGGAGGTGCTGCAGACCAGCCGGTGGTCAACAAAGTAAAAAGGTGTTTTTGCTGCAACTCCAGTGGACATCTGCTGCGGGACTGCCCGAGAAAACAACAAAAACAGCAGAAGCACAAGAGGCAGCAGAGAGAGTCTACCGCTTGGGTGTCTGCAGATGGTCAAGAAAATGAAGAGCTGTGGGTTCTGGACAGTGGAGCTTCTCAAACCTTTTGTAAAAGAAAAGGACTGCTAACTGATGCTAGGGCTTCAAACAAAAAACATGTAAGTCTTGCTACGGGCCAGAAAGCTAATGTGGTTTGTGAGGGGGAGGTTGTGTTCCCACAGCTGGGACACACGTTCAGAAATGTGTTGTGTGTGCCTAGTTTGCAAAACAATCTCCTGAGCATTCCTGACTTGGCAAAAGCAGGCTTTGAAGTAAACTTTGTGGGAGATCAGTGCCAGATAAAGCAAAATGGGGCAGTGTTGGCAAATGCTAACCTTAGAGCTAATATGTATGTACTGCAGTGTGAGTCTAAGGTTGCTAATGTGCAAAATGTCCCAACCCATGATATGTGTATTCATCTCCTGCACAGGCGTCTGGCTCATGCTAGCTATAAGGTGCTAAACAAAACATTGGAGTTGTGTGGGGGGATGAAAAACATAAAAAGTTGTGATAATTACTTAGACTGTAATATCTGCAAGGAGGTTAAAAGCAGGGCTTGCCCAGTAGCAAGAGCAAGCCAGAGAGAAACCAAAAAACCACTGGAGTTGATTCATGCTGATGTAACTGGTCCTTTTCCACCAAGTGTCTCCCACAACAAGTACTGTTTGATTCTAGTGGATGACTATTCTAGATTTGGCTGGGTCTATCCATTGAAGCAAAAGTCTGACGTTGCCCAAACTTTGAAGTTCTGGGTAAGAAGGGTAGAAAGGCAACTTGGCGAAAAGGTGTGCTCTATTCAGACAGACAGGGGAGGAGAGTTTATGGCAAGCTCCCTAAGAAACTGGTTGCGTTCCCAAGGGATCAAACATAGGCTTACCAATGTGGCAACGCCTCAGGAGAATGGGGTAGCAGAGCGTAGGGGAGGTGTCTTGCAGACACAAATGAAAGCATTGTTAGCAGATGCAAATCTCCCAATTAAGTACTGGGCTGAGAGTATTAAAACCGCAAACTATATTGGGAATCGCTTGTGGTCAAGGGTACTAGATGACATACCCTATAAAATTCTCTATAACAAAAGTCCCAGTTTGCAACATTTGAGAATCTTTGGGACAAAGGCATGGGTTGACATACCTGTAAAGAACCGAAGAAAAGGTGGGAAAAGGGCACAGCAGTTGCTATTTCTTGGGTATGAAAGTGGTACGAAAGCCTACAGGTTTGAAGATGATAAAAATCTTTTGAGTTACAGTCGATCAGCCAGCTTTAATGAGCAAAGAAATTGGCCCAAGATACATGCAAACCGGCTGCCAGAAAAAGTTTTACTGCCGAGCATACCTGATAAGGCAGTTGAAACAAAGCTGAGAATTGGCAACTCTCCCAGAGAAACTGAAAGGGAGGAGGTAAAGGTTGAGCATTTTTCCCCAGCTGCTAGTATGGAGCAGGGGAGAGAAGAAAGTGCAACAGGGACAGGAAGAGGTAGATCTACAGAGTCAATCCACCCCAAAAGCAGTCCTGAAGGTAGCCCAGGGGGTGAAATTAATGAACCAAGGAGGTCTGCAAGAAGTAATAAAGGTCAGCCTCCAGACCGTTATGGGTTCCCAGCCACCATAAACCAGGTTTGTGTAACTGAGCCAGAAAACTTTGAAGAAGTGCAAGAGTTACCTACTCTAGAGAAAGAGGCGTGGTTAAAGGCAATGCAGGCAGAGTATAACTCTCTGCTAAACAACAATGTGTTTGTCCCTACAGAATTGCCTGAAGGTAAAAAGCCCATAACCTGTAAGTGGGTTTTCAAAGTGAAAAGGCTGGCTGATGGTAGTTGTCAGAGGAAAGCCAGGTTGGTGGCAAGGGGCTTTACACAAAGGAAAATGATACATTATGATGAAGTGTTTGCCCCAACAGCAAAGGCTGAAACAGTAAAATCAGTTTTAGCAATGGCAAGTCTGAGAGGGTTAAAAGTTAATCATTTTGATGTTGCCTCAGCATATTTAAATGCTCCTATAGACGCCGAGGTGTATTTACAGCAAATACCAGGTTATGAGCTGGAAAAAGACAGCATGGTGTTAAAGCTGCAAAGGGCACTATATGGTTTACACCAAAGTGCACGTCTATGGCATGAATGCATAGACACAACTTTGAAAAAGATGGGATTCAAACAAAGCCTGGCTGATTCCTGTTTATATTCAGCAATGGTGCAAGGAAGTGTTTGTTATTTACTTTTGTATGTTGACGATATCTGTCTAATAACAACTGCACAAAAGCAAGTGTCTTGGTTTATAAACAGCCTAGGTAACAAATACAAACTGAAGTATTTGGGAGAGATTCAGAATTACTTAGGAGTAGAGGTTCAGAGAAATGAAGAGGGCGTCTACTCTCTGAGTCAGAAGGAAAAAATTGAAAAGTTACTAAAGACATATGGAATGGAGAGGGCAAATGAGGTTGATACTCCCATAACTACCCAGTACAAAAATGAACCAGAAGGGCAAAAATGTGAGAATGCAACAGCGTTTCATTCTCTGTTGGGTTCTCTGTTATATTTAAGTTGTTGGACAAGACCTGACATAACATTGGCAGTGCACATGTTAAGCCAAAGAAGTGCAGACCCGGCTCAGAGAGATTGGCTAGCACTTAAAAGAATCCTAAGGTATCTGAAAGGCACAAAAGATTACAAACTGGTGCTGGATACAGGATATGATCAGCAAGTGTATGCATACGCTGATGCCAGCTGGGGGGACAGAGAAAATGGAAAGTCTACCACTGGCTATGCCATATATATTGGAAATGCCCTGGTTCAGTGGAAATCCCAGAAACAAACATTTGTTGCCACAAGTACTTGTGAAGCAGAGTACTCAGCCATAAGCGAATGTGTATCACAAATAGAATGGTTTGCTTGCCTAACAAAAGAGCTTGGAATACCTTCTGAAATGCCAATCACTGTGCTAAGTGACAACATGGCTGCACAACAGCTTGCTAACCAACAGAACTTTAAAAGCAAGAGCAAACATATAGCTATAAGATACGGAAATGTGAAAAATGCTTTGGAAAGAAATGTGTTAAAGGTACAGCACTGTAACACGAAATGTAATGTGGCAGATTTGTATACGAAATGTTTGGATGCTCCTAAATTTCGAGACTTAAGAGAATTATTAGGTCTCAAGCCTTTGACTTAAGGAGGAGTGTTGGGATTCGCAGGATACTGGATAAGTCTGCAGGCTTCAGCAGGATGATGCAATACTCTGCTGGGTCAGAGTGACTCAGCAGGAGTGTGATTGGCCATCACCTGCTTTAAAAGCAAAGCCTGTTTAACACTGGGTGTGGTGGTTGTGCTGTAGAGCTGTGGTGGAGGAGAGTATTCGTTTGTAAGTACTCTGTATGGACTGTTTCTTTTGTATATCCCTGTATATAACTCACATTAAAAAAAGACTGCACTGGAAAAACCTGGAACTCTTAGCGTCTCTGCTGAAAGTGTCGCGTGGAATACGCGATAGACTCCTAGATCCTTTTCACATGTACTGCTCTCAGGCCAGGTGTCACCCATCTTGTATTTGTGCCTCTCAATTTTTTTGCCCAAGTGCAATACTTTACATTTCTCCCTGTTAAAATTCATCTTGTTTGTTTTGGCCCAGTTCTCTAATCTGTCAAGGTCATTTTGAAGTGTGATTCAGTCCAGCTCAAATAAAGAAGAAGAAGAAGAAAAGAGTTCTTTTGCCCATCTGAACATTCATATTTAACAGTAACATATATTGGATCTGTAACTGCTTACTAACAGCTGTTCTTTATCCTGGACGTAAGTTGGTGGCCACTTGATGCAAATGGCAATGTCAGTGGGGCCCTTCCAGTGTAATCTTCTGTAGCACGGGCACTCCTGCAGTGTGGCTTCTTCCTGTGCCATTTTGTAATATTGGAATTCTCAAATGAGCTCATGGCATGGCTTCTTCTCACTCAGGCAATGTTTCATGCAAGAAGGAGTCACAGCTGTAAATAAAATGTTTTAAGTGCATTATACAAATGTGATACTAGATGGCAATGGTGAGCTAATGGCAAATTCAATATATATATTAAACCTTTTTTCAAAAAGCATTTTCACAGCATATATATATATGTTAGTGTAGTTGGCTCTCTTGTGTTCTCAGATGCACAGTGTTGTTAAGTGAAGCAGGGAAGTGCTGCCATGGCTCCTATTTGTTTCGTCGTTTAGTCGTGTCCGACTCTTCGTGACCCCATGGACCAGAGCAGGCCAGGCACTCCTGTCTTCCACTGCCTCCCGCAGTTTAGTCAAAATCATGCTGGTAGCTTCAAGAACACTATCCAACCATCTCGTCCTCTGTTGTCCCCTTCTCCTTGTGCCCATCTTTCCCAACATCAGGGTCTTTTCCAGGGAGTCTTCTCTTCTCATGAGGTGGCCAAAGTATTGGAGTCTCAGCTTCAGGATCTGCCCTTCCAGTGAGCACTTAGGGGTGATTTCCTTCAGAATGGAGAGGTTTGATGTTCTTGCAGTCCATGGGACTCTCAAGAGTCTCCTCCAGCACCATAATTCAAAAGGATCTATTCTTCGGCGACCAGCCTTCTTTATGGTCCAGCTTTCACTTCCATACATCACTACTGGGAAAACCATAGCTTTAACTTTACGGACCTTTGTTGGCAAGGTGATGTCTCTGCTTTTTAAGATGCTGTCTAGGTTTGTCATTGCTTTTCTCCCAAGATGGCTCCTATACTGTTGAATATAATATTGGAAGAGACCCTGTTTATAGCTCATATTAGGAGTGTCAACAACTTAATGACTTCTTGAGCCCTCATATGTAGCCCCTGGGATAGGGAAAAGACCCAGGGAAACTTAAATTAGCTCAGTTTCCATAGATATCAATGGTCTTGGTGGAAGGGAAATGTATAATATCAATACTAGCAATAGCTAACAAAAAAGCTTGGAAAAAACTCTAACAAGAATAATGTGATTTGCCTTTGAAATTTAGTCGGCGAGCTGCAACTACTACTGAGATAAAGATTATGTCAGTTACGATGGAACAGACTAGGATAAGAATACGCTAGCAGATCAATACAACTTTTAGAGCAGAACTTCACAAATGTAGGTAGCATTCAATATATATTGTGCAATAGTCTGGAGGAACTGCTTGTGATACCAGCTGGCAAAGTGTTATGAAACACCAGGTTCAATTTCTATTTCTGTTATGGAACCCATAAAGCTGTTATGGCAGAGGGCAACTGGAAAGTTCAAGGATCTGTGCAAACCTATAGAACAATGGCATGGAAACTAGATCTAGGAAGCAAGAAGCAAGAGAGGTCACCTTACAGTGGTACCCATGATTCTGAAGGGAATACGAAAGAAGATAAATGCTGCAAGACTATTTGAGCTTCTGTCAAGCGGTAAAACTGGTAGGCACAGTGCATAGAAGCTTACGGAAAGGTGAGACCCATGTGGAATCTAAGGCAGAATTTCTTTGGACTCAGAGTAGATACATATAGACTGGCCTTTCGAAATCTATAACAGAAAGAGCTGTAGTATAATATGTTTTCAAAGGAGCTAGGCAGACATTTTATTTATTGTAGGAAAGTATCCTCCCAGTATCAGCTGCTCCAGGCTGCATTTTAAGAATTGAAAGGTCTGGTGATATAAGCAGAATCATGGAATAAAATACTCTTGGCACAATCCACTTGGAGGTTCTTCTGTGCAGATGCCAATGAAATTAAAGAGAATTGCACAATTAGCTGTGGTTTTTCTCCCCAGTTGATGCACGACTGAGGAAATTGAGGACTGAATTTCCACAAGGAAATAGTTTCCAAATCGTGTGCTGCAAAAAATAAATTATTCAGTAACAAAGGCCTACTGTAAACCCAAGGCACCCATCTACAAAGGAAGTTTTCTGCTGCGTCTCTGTATGATTCAGTGCTCTGGCCTTTCTTTCCATAACTTGCACCATGTACTTCACTCATTGTTTTGTACTGTATGTAAAGCATAAGGAACTGGACCTATAGATTTTTGTCCAGAATAGTTAGTTTTTTAAGCATCATATTGTGAGTCTGAGGCATTTGGTCAAAAGGCAAAGACCCTTTTGCCCATATTAAAAAGCGTTTAAAGTACTTATTCTAATCTATAAGCCCTGCACTAATGGTACTTCTCATATATGCAACTAGGCATGCCCTAAGATCATCTGCAGGGGCCCTCCTTTCAGTTCCATCTTTTTCTGGGGTGTAGATGTTGGCAACAGGAGAGAGAACCTTCTGCGTGTTGCGCCCACCCCCCCATGGGGGGGGACACTTTCTCTAAGTCTAAGTGTGGCTTCAATGTATTTCTAGTACCAGGCAAAGACCTTCTTACTCTTCCAGTAGTTTCAACACATTTCAACACTTTTAAATGTTATTTTAATAGCTATAGTTTTAGTCTAGAGGTTTATTGCATTTGGTGACTGATAAACCAAGCAAATATTAATAGGCTTGTTAAAATGACTTTTTAAAATATATGCTATCTGGAATTTAGTGTGAAGATATGTTGCATATCACAGTGTCAAGTTTTATCCATTTTGCATTCTGATGCTTTCCTTGTGATTTTATTATTATTATTATTATTATTATTATTATTATTATTATTATTATTATTATTACTACTACTACTACAGAATTGATATTGACAGCTGCCTTTGCTTAAAATGTTTGTCATAATGTGCCGGCCAATTCATTGGTATCAAAGCATTCTCCTTCAGTACCTGCTTTCTTTCCTCCTTTAATCAGCCTCTGAAGGCAGGTCATTTTACTGTGCCTCTTCATTGGCTGTAACTGAAGTGTTCCAAATGCTAAAGTGCAGCAGAACTCACCCGCCCCCAAAAGAGGCTTTCTGTTTCATTATGTTTTGAGTGATGGCTCTGGGCTTCCTCCCATGTATGTTCAGAAGAGTGATGCATCAAACACAGGTCCAGCTCTTGTTTAGAATTCCGTTCCACCTTAAGGAACAGGCATGTGGAATTGCTGCATGTCACATGTCTGTTTACATTCCAGTACAGCTTGCTGGGAACTTCCGTTTTGTGTATAGCTTTTGCTTATGCTGCTTGCTTTGGACAGGAAGGGGATCAGACATGTTTCCTTTTGTCCTGATCTACACTGAATAAAACCTGCTTGTATATATGCTCACACAGCCTCTCGTGCCACTTCTGTTTGCGCAGCATTTTCTCTGCTGAATAGCGTGCTCAGTCTTCTAAAGCCTGTGTTGCAGTTTTATGCTGCACCAAGGACCGGAGTCCACCCAGCACACTGGCTGGTGGGCTGAGCCAGCTGGGAGCCTGCCAATTGCCCGTGTTTCCTTGGATGCATGCCAACAGGTCTACCATTGGCCGAGTAAGATGGCCACCTCAGATGCTGGATGTTGAGAAGCAGTGTAGGAGGACAATGCTATGTGCACCGTGAGGACAGGTAATTCTTACCCTGACTACTCTGGTAGGGAATCTTTTGCAGTGCCAGTTTCAAGTGTGTCTCCAGCTTTAATTTGGGCTGGGGGATGTGGCTCAGCTAAAAGAAATTTGGGGAGCACTGCATAAAGGCAACAAAAGTGCAAATTTGAATGAAGCTGGCAAATTTCTGAATTGCTTCTGAAGCACACTGCATGACTTTGAGAAGAAAAAATGACTAAATATGAATGCATTAATCATTCCTAATGGACTTAAAAATGAAGCAATCATTATTTTATGATTAATTCTTTAAAAAGGTAGCAGGTGATAAATGGCAGCACTGAACTTTTGTTGTAATCGAATAGGAATTAACTCATGGTGGCCTAATGAATTTGAGTGAAGTTGTGTTGTCACATTCATAATTACTCAATTAAGATACAAATATAAAATATTCCTAAGTTTAAAAGGAAAGGGTTCTTTTTTCATAATGGGCCGATGCTGTACAACAGCTGTGGCAGAGCAGTGGCGCTGTCATCCTGAGAACATAAGAAGAGGCTGCCTGCTGGCTCAGCTCAAATGCCCATCGAGTCCAATAACCAGAGGCCCATGCGAAGCCTGCAAGCAAGACCTGGGTGTAACGGCAGTGCTCTCCCTAGTTGTGACACTTGGACACATGTGGCACTTGGAGCCATTCAGCCTCTGTCTACCAACCCTGGGTAGTCTTCTCAATGAATTTGCCTATTCTTCGGCTGGTGGCCGTCATCACCTCCTTTGGAATTGAATTCCAGTTTAATAATGTGCTGTATGAAGAAGTGATTTCTTTTGTCTCTCCCGAATTGTCCCACATTCAGTTTCATTGGATGTTTCTGACTTCTAATGGTATGAGGGGGAAAACCTTTTCTCTCCATCTTCTCCACACCATGTGTAATTTTATACACCAGTGTCGCTACAGCTCACCCCAGGCAAATGCCAACTTTGCCAGTGCATAGCCACACAACTCACTGTGACATCTGTACACACAGGTGACTACAGATCCACATAATGTCTTAGTAAAGGCTTGGGCAGTCACACTGGCCACAGTCTAATTCTGTTGTATTTAGGTATATATTTCAGAAGGATTACAAACTTGTGCAGCCTAAAGATAAAGTAACAATTGAGTGCTCACACATAAGGGACCACTGCTGCTGCTTTGCCCCCTGCTGGCCTTCATTGCTGTTGCCAACTCTCTTGGGCACTGGCCCCTCTCCCAATCCCTATGCTTAGTTTTGGAAAAGAGGGAGCCAGAAAAGAGGGACAGAAAGACAGCAGAAGATGCTTGGGAGAGGGGGACATTGAGGATTCTTCCCCTCTCCAAGAAAATGACTAAATATTAAGACAACTACAAAACCAGACGCTAGGAAGCTTCTCTACTGCTGTTTCAGATGTTCTGTGCATTCACAATTTAATAATGTACAATAATGGAATAATATATAAAAGCCAAAATGAGATAAAAATAGGGGCTAACCATATGCATTATTATTTATTATCAGTGGTGCAGTGGTGAATTTTGAAGTACAGAAGCTTGTCATGACAGCTGTCTTGCTACATTTTATGTGTGATATATAGGAATATGTAATATAATACACAATTTATTAGGATCGGCGTGAATGCAATCCTCTGCATAATTTCCTGGGAATACATTGCATTGAACATACTGGTGCTGGCTTCTCACTGCATCAGTTGTAAATGATGCTGAGCTTCAACAAAAGATTTTCAGCCATATGAAAAGAAAACTTGAGCTTCTAATTAGAAATGCAAAAAAGTTTTGCCATTGAAACTGCTAGTAGAAATCCCGACAAAGAAAACAAAAGAACTAGCCAGACTCTGCTTGGTTATAGTCCTCATTCTCTTAACTTCTCACATAAACTTGAAAGCCTCATTATAACCTCAGTCATCTGCCAGAGCAAGGGTGGTCTGACATTATCACTCTGGATTTTAAGAAAATCCAGGAGTTATGCTGCTGGCACTATTCCAAGACATTTTGGCACTTGAGGCGAACCACAAAATGGCTTATATAAAGTACTTCAACTGTCCAAAGGTAAAGGTAAAGGGTAAAAGGTAAAGGTAAAGACCATTAGGTCCAGTCATGACTGACTCTGGGGTTGCACGCTCATCTCGCTTTATTGGCTGAGGGAGCCGGCATACAGCTTCTGGGTCATGTGGCCAGCATGACTAAGCTGCTTCTGGCGAACCAGAGCAGCGCACAGAAACACCGTTTACCTTCCCGCTGGAGTGGTACCTATTTATCTACTTGCACTTTGATGTGCTTTCGAACTGCTAGGTTGGCAGGAGCAGGGACTGAGCAAAGGGAGTTCACCCTGTCACAGGGATTCGAACCGCCGACCTTCTGATCGGCAAGTCCTAGACTCTGTGGTTTAACCCACAGCGCCACCCACATCCCCCCGACTGTCCAAAAGTCATATATAATATCTTTGTAATCTTGAATGCCTGCTTCAACCACCTGAATAAATTGTTCCTCACACAGGTCCCCCACCTTCCTGAGATCATCAGGAGAGAAACTGTTTTAGTCCTTCACTGTCAGAGGTAGGTGGGCTTCCAGAGACAAGAGTATTCTCCAACACTTCATCCTGTTTATAATTTTCCCAAAGAGGCTGGCCTGAGAGCCCAGCTCATTATTATTTAAGCAAGTTTTATGACATGAGAATAATTGACTTTTATTCTTTGATGGATTTGTTGCTTTCTAATGTGTGAGTTGTTACTAGTTTTTTTTTGTTTTGTTTTTTTTTGTTTACACTGATTTTATTGTGCATTTGAAGTTTGTAAAACACCACAAGAGTCTGTTTTCCAGGATAAAAGTGGGGCTCACATTTTAATAAAACAAATCCTGAGTCCCTGTAAGGTAGGCAAGTCTTATTACCCACACACCATATATTAAAAGGTGAGGGAATAATGATTTTTCTTTAACTAGTGTGTTACTGTTCCTTGAGCTGCAGAATTCATGGTTCAGTCACAGCTCCCAACTCTTAGACATTGCAAATGGTTCAAAAAATTAGTGTCCCACAAAAAATACCAACCTGCCTTTCCACATAATACTAGCCATTTGTGGCGCAATGCTACTATGAAAAAAGATAATGCACTCTTCTAATGTACAAAAACCCTTTTGACTTGTTACCTGAAGGTGATTCTTATACACTGTAAGCAAATGTGACACTAAAACCCAAAATAAAAATGGAATCTTCTCTGACTTTCCTCATGATTCAACCTTGAAGAATTAGTATGGACACAGGGTCGAAGGTAATTAATAACTGAGGGCCTGCTATTTATTTATTTTTAAATTGCTATCTGCCTACTTCCCCAAAGAGTCTCAAGATGGTTAACAGACAGCAATAAAAGTCAGGGAGGGGGGGACACCTTAATTCCCCTCCTAAGCTAATAATCCTTTGAACATGTATAAAGTCAGTGACTCAGTACAAACTATTAACAATGTAGATAACTTAACAATATAACACAGCATTATTAAAATTTCCAAAAGTCCAAATAGTCAGCTGTGTTCTTCGTTCATTATCAGAAGAGGCACTCTCTTCTTTCCCCAATGAATCTACAGATCCAAGCAGTGGGTCAAAGAGAGGTATGTAACCACAAGGGTCATCTAGTCCAGTGTTTCCCAACCTTGTGCCTCCAGCTGTTTTTGAACTACAATTCCCATCATCCCTGACCACTGGTCTTGCTAGCTAGGGATGATGGGAGTTGTAGGCCAAAAACATCTGGAGGCACAAGGTTGGGAAACACTGATCTAGTCCAACCCATTTCAATGCAGGAATCTTCTGCCTAACCTGGGGCTCAAAGCCATGATCCTGATACCTACAGCAACAACTGTGAGGTGAAGAAGACATCCAGAACCCTTTAAATAGAAGAACCTCACTGAGGATGTGCAGCACAGAGTGCTGCTGCCTTTCATAATTGAAAGGAAAAGCCAAAAGGTTACAGAAACTCACCTCGGTTTGGTGAATTTTTTTAGGGCTGCTATCCCCAGTGTGCTGCCAGACTAACCACATTAGGGAAGGCCGGGGTGACATGTCAGACTAGGACTGAGAGACCTTTGTTCAAATTCCCAGATCTAACAGTGACTTTGGTCCAGATGCAAAGAACAATGTACACATCCTGAGCTCCTAGGTAGACAGGGGGTGGGATAAATACGGTATGATGTTGTTTGTTTGTTTTATACTGGGTATTATTTGGATGTATTTTCATCCTGAAACTTGGATGGACTTTCTTATTTTTGCTTGAACTTATTGACATCTGAAAGCAACCCTTTGTTTTTGTTTCCAGCCTTCATTGCCGTGACTGTGCTTTTGCAGCCATAATATATATTTTTCAATTACTTTATTGAATTTCACTGGGAAATTACATGTTAGCCACTGTTTAATTACACTACATGTGACATGAATTTGGTCAAGCGTTGCCATTCATAGAATTTATGTCTGAACAGCCTGTGTTACCTTCCAGATTTGCTTTCCAATTCTTTTTACCGAAGTTCTTAAGAAAACAAAAACACGTTACAAATGTTTTTAAACACTACCATTTCATAAAATAATGTGAAAGCATTCCGTTGATAAGTAGCCTCCAGTTTATTTGAGGGCACTAATACAAATTTAGTTTTGACAGAAATTAGCCTACGAAGCAATGTTGTGCAACTAATAGACCTAATTAAAGAAAATAAGAGGAAGCCTAAAGAGTCATCAGCTGGAATATATAATCATCCCCTGGGATTAATTTCGGTCTTCTTGACTGAATAAAATTCTTTCTATAGCTGATTTAAATGCATTGATATACCTCAGTGAACAAAGGTCATGATCAAGATAATTTTATCCCAGTGACTTATCCCAGTGATATTACTGTTGAAAGATATCAGTGGCACCATTTTAGGAAGGAGGGACAGTTCCCCCTTCTCTTGTGTTTCACAACACATGACATGGTTCCTCAGAAGTCCCCAAACTTTCAGTAAACTTACCGGTTATTTTCACTGGGTTTCTATCAACAATTATGTCAATATATGGAAGTCTTGCCCATGACAAAGACATAAACATTTTTCCTTTTGTAAAAAGGGTGACTTTTTTTTTACTTGTGTTGATAACAATGCTTTAACTGTCATAAGGTCCTCAAAAATTACAGCAAGATGTTCCTAAAATAAGATGTTTTGTGCAGCCCTTAATATATCATTGATATATATTGTTTGCCACCCACATCTGACATGTCTTTTCCACCCAATTGAAATACCACCCTGAAAGAAAAACAAATAGTGTTTTATATTTTTAAAGAAAAACACAAAACCCACCATAGCATCTTTGCATACAAAGCAAGGTCTGCAATGTTATGGGAGCGTTTTAAGGCCATGATATATTTGCCTCACAATGCAGAGAGGTGAGAGGAAGTGTCACAGCTGCCTCTGTGCCATGTTTAATGGGCTTGGAGCACACAGTTCAGGATTATTTTAGCTTGGAGTATCAGCCTTGCAGGACATCTTTGGGAGAAGAAGAGGCTAAGGAGCAAACTCTCCACAAATCTGGAGCAGAGTTCCTTAGATGGTTGGATGGTACCTTGTACACCTCCTTCTGTCAACTGCTGCAGCCAAGTTGGTGCCAAACATATTGCTCTCTTTCCTTTAGACCTCCTAAGTGAGGTTGAGAGGAGGGTCTTGTTGTATGGGTAGCCCAGGGCCTCCATGCACACTGCCCAAGCTTGCATCCCAGAAAGGGCACTTCAGTGTTGTTAACACAGCCAAACAAACGTGGGAGGTAGCACTTACAAGTTAGCTGTCTCTGCAGCCACAGCAGCTGTTGTGATTCTCCAGTGGTTTGACTTCATCCCCAGAGGTACATCCCATTGTCTCTTGAGACAGATGGATGCCAATGAGTAGTCAGTATAGTAAGTTCTGCCTATATGCTCCACATATACCAGTACGCTGAAGAAAAGTGACCATTTGAGACTAAGCACCTGATGGAGGGCCTAGTGCAGCCATGGCATGTTTCCAGGCTGCACTCTGACAAAGTTTTGTATGTTTTGCTTCCTCTAGTAGTTAACCACAGCTCTG
Organism: Podarcis melisellensis; assembly: GCF_964234715.1. Classification (NCBI taxonomy): domain Eukaryota; kingdom Metazoa; phylum Chordata; class Lepidosauria; order Squamata; family Lacertidae; genus Podarcis; species Podarcis melisellensis. Next base: position 6,053,053 of record NC_138531.1, on the reverse strand, counting down.
TTTCCATGCAGGACAACTCAGGGAGGACATAGCATGAAGCGATCCCTTGTCCACCATGGGTTCTGCAGCACATAGACTGGATTGCATGCTCTGTTTTGGATTCCACTTTCCAAGTTGAGACATAAGGGGTTCAATCTAGCCTTGATCATGTTCAGAAAAGAACTGCGGAAATCAATGGGACTTAAATTAGTCAACTCTGAGTTGATTTGGTCCGATTTAAACATAACTTAGCCTGGATCCAGCCCACAGTTCACAGCAATCTTATAAATGCAGGACTGATGTCCTTGGTTTATAAATTCAGCTGCTGGCCCAGCAATCATAACATAAATGGAACAGTTATCTGGAAGTGTCTTTGTATACACCATTACACCCAAAGGGATAACAGATATGTATCTTAGAGACTGGGCTACAACAAAAATGGTCACAATGCCATCAAACCTCTGGCCAATTATGGTTAATTAAGAATCTTCTATGAGAGAAAAAATTGTAAAACATGTTATCAGGGCAACCTTTTCTGTCATCCCTTATTTGTCAGCCTTTCTTCTCTAGATTAAACATATTCATTTTCTTCAGTCTCACCTCATAGGTTATGGCATACATTAAGTATTTAAGACTGACATTGCTCCCAGTGGGCTTTTGATTGTATGTTACAACAATGCTAACCAATTCTCTTGGTAACAATCATCACACAGAAATGGAGTAGCTCTCTTTCATCGTTAATGGCTCCACTTTGCACTACTAAAAAGCTAAACTCGAGCAACTAAAAGAGAAATTAATATTGCTCTAAAGAACCCTCCAAACCCTTGAAAGCCCAGTTGCTTTTCATATTGTCCTTTCTTATCTTTTCCTCATAGGCAGACCCTTCTACATTCTGTGTCGTATAATTAGGTAATCAAGTAGCACTAGTTCAAGGCAAATTATTATGTCCCATTTTAATATGCTGATACTGATTTCTCATAACCTTCTTGCTCAATACTTAACAACTGCAGCTTGAATGTGTGAACTAAATTCACTGAAAAGCATTATGTTTAAGGTGATGTGATACAAAGATTATGCCTATGTTGACACATTATTGCCAGAAAGCCACCCCCATGCATGTTTGAAATGAATGAGCCCTAAGAGGAGACAAAAGCTGTCAAGATGAGAGGCAACAATTAACAAAAAATACTGTACCTTGACATGACATGGGAAGCACAGCGAAAGAGTCATGAGCTGTTAGTGTTCATATGGTCCATGCCGGGTTAAACACAGTCACTTGTTTTGATGGTTGGGGCTGATTCTTATAGTTTGAACCTATTTGAGGTTGAAACCTATTTGAGGTTGAACCCTATCTGAGAAAGCAAATGAAGGGAGTTTAACGTTTGTGCAGTTATCATAGTGCTATCAGCATATTTCTGTGCCATGCCTATTTCTGTGAATGAATGCATTCACAGGACCTTTTCATCCCATTATCCACTGAAACCTGGCAATGTGAGGATTCTCCTCCATTTTTTTGTTTTTGTTTTTTGTTTTGTTTTTGTTTTTTTTTTTGTTTTACCTCCTCTGGTTCCCCTCCCAAATTTGCATCAGGAGAGGTTTCACTTATATTTCTATTATTAGATGCAACATTTGGTCCCCAAATGTTTCCCCAGATGTTCAGGATCATCAGCCACTTTAATGTGCAGGAAAAGATGAAGCCCTGTGAGTTGTGGACACAGGACCATAAGTACTTGAACAATCACATAGAAATAGTTTGGACCAGGCTGGAAGTCTACTGAAAGTATTTTCTTCTGCAGATTGTTTGCTTGTATATCCGCTGATCCGTTTTCTAAGCAACAGGTCAGTTTCTCTCCCATGTCCAAATGTTGGAGCTATGTCTCTCTGTAACCACCTGCATTGTCTTGTGACAGCTCTGTAGTGTTTAAGAAAGGAGTCCTTTGCAGTCTTAGCTAGAAATGCCAGGAATTGTACCTGGGACATTTTGCATACAAAAAATATGCTCTTCACCTGAGTTATGGTTGTTCTTGTTATTTGCTGCTTACTTCAGAAATGTTTTATCTCAAAGCAACCTACTTTTAAAAACCACCAAAATAAAATACATCAAAAGATTATGAAACATGATTAACTAAAAGTCCTCCTCCTGCAATAGCATAAAAATGAAACTGCTTACCCCCCAAAACCAGAAGATGGACACTAGTTAAGAGGTAAATGCCCAGGTAAACAAGAATGTCTTCTGCATGTAGTACTATGCAACTTATTACTATAACTCTTGCCTCACTCTGCCCTCGGAAAGGAAGATAATCACAGCATAAAACTATTCCACTTGCATCAATCCAGTTTGCAAGTAAACAAGTGTTCAAACAGACTGACATCTGTTCTTTTTACTGTGTAAAATTTGTGCACATCAGATGTGGATATCCCCCCCCCCCAGATAACTCTCATTTTTGCTGAAGACCAAAATAATTTATCAAAGAGACCAATATATAATTTAAAAGTACGTGATGTTTCAGCAGCTGCCAGTTCTGCAATACCATACATGTTTCATTGTCTGCAGGGTTTTTTGTTTGGATGATTCTTTTTGAAAAAACCTCAAACCAAAACAATACTTTCTTTCAGACCATCCTCTGTGCTGTTGTTTTTACCTTTCTCTCCCCCTCCCTCTCTGCTCCCCTTAGGAACAACATGTATTGCAGTTTTGAGTCAGGCATTGAGCTCATTACTATGGTTATGAATGGAGATCAGGGGAAGGTCAGGGGGAGGAATCTGGGTAGCAGAGCGCCCTGGTTCAGTCTCAGGAAGGGCTGGAATATGCAGCTGTCCCATACAGGGATCAAGCCTGCAGCCTTGGCATTATCAACATCAAGGTCAGCAGACATTAAAATGATCTGAAATGTCTATAACTTAACCTGGATCCACATATAATGAGCCAAATGAAGAACTCCTTGCACTAGTAACATGACTAACACTATAGCAATAAAGGGAGGCGTGGGAAGATCTTGCTCTGTTTGGCACAAGTCAGACATGGAAAGGAGGCTTTGTGTCAAAACGACATTTCTGGAAAAACGTTTTTGCTAGCTTCTAAATCTTGTCTGCCAGCTGGCCTAACTAGTCTCCCCTTCCATGGAGTTCTGTATGAAGATGGCTGCTACTGTAGAACATGCCTAATCCTGTTTGGCTACTTGTCTAACCTCAGTAGCTATGGGTCCACGAAACAGGGCATCCCTAGATGGATCCTGAGCTATTCTTTCTGCCATTGCACATGGCATCTGGCCTGACTGTTCTGCCCCCACCTTCTGCCATAGCCAGCACAAGCAACAGTACTACAGATGTGGCAGTGGCACTTGCTGCAATGCCCGTGTTATGCCTGCAGGCCCACACTCCTACCGTGATGCTCAGACATCTGCTTTGGATTCAACTCAGATCGACAACATTTGGGCATGAAATGTCAACAATCATCAAATTTGGACATTCACTGTAACAAAAAGGTGGCCTAGTGTTTGAAACAGCAACATGTTCTACTTTTAAATAAAATCCATGACAACCATTTATTATTTCCATTTCTTATTAATATTTGCAAACAACACAAGAATTCATGCATGGTCTCATTGATCACTTTACAGTGGTACCTCGGGTAAAGAACTTAATTCATTCCGGAGGTCTGTTCTTAACCTGAAACTGTTCTTAACCTGAGGTTCCACTTTAGCTAATGGGGCCTCCTGCCACCACCATGCCATTTCTGTTCTAATCCTGAAGCAAAGTTCTTAACCCGAGGCACTATTTCTGGGTTAGCGGAGTCTGTAACCTGAAGTGTCTGTAACCTGAAGCATCTGTAACCTGATGTACCACTGAAAAATATTTTGAATATAATATTTGAATATCTTCTAGTCTTTGCGCAGCCACCTTTAGCTTTCCTTTGGTTTTAAGTATTCATGGGAAAGAATCCTCACTGTTATTTTTCTGATCTAGCCATAGTAGCTTTGATAACTTTAAAGGGGTTGTCACCAGTGCTATCGGTGTAGAGTCTATTTCTTCACAAGCAATCTAGCTCCTGTACAGAATCCACTAGCTCCCTCGGGTAGCATGCATGAGCATGCTGTATCCTTTACAAGGTCCCAGTGATTGCAAATGGTGTGTGCTCCATTGATCTCTCCTACAGGGATTTCGCCAGCAATTCAACCCTTCCTTAGCAGCCAAGTGCTATTACTATAGGCAGGGAAAAGCAACTGTAGATAAAAGTTCTGATGAAAAAGGACAAGAAACATTTGTCATCTTTGATCAGGGTTATGAAAATTTGTGGCATGTGGGGGAAAGTTTTTCTAACAAACTATCATTCTTTATTGTTGCCTTGTATTTTATCTCTAGAAGTAGTTCAGCAAAGACCCCATTCAGCAACTTTTATGCTACTTTAATTTTAAGAAGCTATTTGTTTATATACATGTTCTGTTGGTTTGTATTACATGAAAGGAAAAGAACAGATTCAGAATATATGACACATTTCTCCTGATTAAAATGATTAGCAATGACCTAGTACACAGGCATCCCCAGTTAATACTGTGTTGTTCTCAAACTGGCTCACAATCATTACTGATGAATGATTTGTCTAGTTACAGTAGATTGCAAAGTTAAATAACAGTATTTAAAATTACATATTACCAGCAGTAAGCAATTTCCACCACCTTCATTCACAGTGCTATCCAGAAGAACTCCCCCCCCCCATTGTTGTTTGAGGTCTCTTTAAAGCTGGTCAGGTAGGAGATGTGAAGGAACTATCACTCGCTATTATGCAGGGTCTGATGCGTCACACCCAAGGGTATTAAAAAAGAAATTATGGATGTAATTTCAGAGCCTCTGTCTATAATCTTTTGAGAATTCTTGGAGAACAGGTGAGGTTCCTGGGGATGAGCAAATGTTGTCCCCAAAAGAGGAAAAAAGAAGACCCAGGTAACTACCAACTGGTGAGCTTGACATCAATACAGGAATGGTCCTAGAACAGATAATTAAACAGTTGGTCTGTGAGCACTTAAAAAAGGATGCTGTGATTACTAAGAATCAGCATGGGTTTCTAAAAAATAAGTCATTCAATCTCATCCCCCCCCCCCCCAATTACAAACTTGGCGGATCAGGGGAATGCTGTGGACATAGTAAATCTTGATTTCAGGCTTTTGACAAAGTCCCCCATGATATTCTTGTGGTTAAGCTGGTAAAAACGTAGGCTGGATTTGGTAACTTGTTAGATGGATTTGTAGCTGGATGACTAACTGAATCCAAAGAGTACACAATGTTCCTTGTCATCCTAGGGAAAAGGGACAAATGGGGTGCCGCATGGTTCTGTCCTGGGCCCATTGTTGTTCAATGTCTTCAGAAACGATTTGAAGGAATTGAAAGGATGCTCATCAAATTTGCAGATGACACCATAGGGGTAGCTAATGCTGCAGAACACAGAATCAGAATTCAAAATGACTATAACAGATTAGAGAACTGGGCCCAAGCTAACAAAATGAATGTCAATAGGGCTAAATGTAAGGTTCTGCACTTCGGCAGGTAGAGCCAGATGCACAAATATAAGATGGAGGACACCTGGATTGCCAGTAGTACATGTGAAAAGGATCTAGGGTCATAGTGGACCACAAACATAACATGAGTCAACAGTGTGATACAACAGCAAAAAAAGCTAATGCTCTTCTAGGCTGCATCAATAGAAGTATAGGTCAAGGGAAGCAATAGTATCACTCTATTCTGCCTTGGTCAGACCAAACCAGGAATGCTATGTCCAATTCTGGGCACCACAATTTAAGAAGGATGTTGACAAGCTGGAATGTGTGTAGAGAAGGGCAACCAAGATGATCAAGGGTCTGGAAAGCAAGCCTTATGAGGAGCGGTTGAAGGAGCTGAGTGATAATTTCAAATTATCTAAACAAAAAAAATTCCTTCCAGTAGCACCTTAAAGACCAACTAAGTTAGTTCTTGGCATGAGCTTTCGTGTGCATGCACACTTCTTCAGATACACTGAAACAGAAGTTTCCAGACCCTGCTATATAGTGAGAAGGTGGGGAGGGGTATTACTCAGAAGGGTGGTGGGAATGGGTGATTGGCAGATAGCTGTGATGAGCCTGTTGACGACTCTTAACGACTGCAATAGGTCTTACAGGAAAAAGCAAGGGGTGAGAAGGTGAAAAATGGCTTTGTCATGTATAATGAGATAAGAATCCAAGGTCTTTGTTCAGACCAGGTCTCTCCATGGTTTTAAGTTTGGTGATAAGTTGCAATTCAGCACCATGTGGGCACCCGCATGGCCCCACAGTATGCCAACATCTTCATGGCAGATTTAGGACAACGTTTCCTAAACTCCTACCCACTCAAACCTCTCTTGTACCTGCGATACATTGACAATATTTTTATCATCTGGACACATGGTCAACAGACCCTGGACACCTTCCACCAGAAATTCAATGATTTTCACCCCACAATCAACCTAACAATGAATCAATCTATGCAAGAAATACATTTTTTGGACACTACTATAAAAATACAGGATGGGCGCATAGACACCACCTTATACCGTAAACCAACTGACCAACAAACATATCTACATGCCTCTAGCTACCATCCCAAACATACCAAACAGTCCATTGTATATAGCCAGGCACTACGTTACAGCCGCATCTGTTCCAATTCTACAGACAGAGACTCTCACCTAAGAGATCTACAGCAAACCTTTTTAGAACTAAAATACCCAGCAGATGAAGTTAGACAACAGATCAACAGAGCCAGACTGATACCCAGAGAGAACTTGCTGCAAGACAGACCCAAAAAAGAAAATAACAGAACACCTCTAGTCATCACATACAGCTCCCAAGTTAAAACAGTACAACGCATCATCAGAGATCTACAACCTCTCCTGGACAATGACAGTTCTCTTTCTCAAGCTCTGGGAGGAAGACCTTTCATTGCCTACAGACAGCCACCCAATCGTAAACAACTCCTAACCCACAATAATACTACAACCAGACTTAACACAGACACTGGCACCAGAGCCTGCAATAAACCCAGATGCCAACTTTGCTGCCACATACACCCGGACAACACCATTACTGGTCCCAACAACATCACACATACCATCTCGGGACTATTTAATTGCTCATCGTCTAACATTGTGTATGCCATCAAATGCCAACAGTGTCCTTCAGCTCTCTATATTGGACAAACAGGCCAGACCTTACGCCAAAGAATAAACGGACATAAATCTGACATCAGGAATCACAAGACAGAGAAACCAGTAGGAGAACACTTCAATCTCCCAGGACATTATATACAAGATCTCAAAATAGCTGTTTTACTACAAAGGAATTTCAGAAATAGACTGGAAAGAGAAGCTGCTGAATTGCAACTTATCACCAAACTTAAAACCATGGAGAGACCTGGTCTGAACAAAGACCTTGGATTCTTATCTCATTATACATGACAAAGCCATTTTTCACCTTCTCACCCCTTGCTTTTTCCTGTAAGACCTATTGCAGTCGTTAAGAGTCGTCAACAGGCTCATCACAGCTATCTGCCAATCACCCATTCCCACCACCCTTCTGAGTAATACCCCTCTCCACCTTCTCACTATATAGAAGGGTCTGGAAACTTCTGTTTCAGTGTATCTGAAGAAGTGTGCATGCACACGAAAGCTCATGCCAAGAACTAACTTAGTTGGTCTTTAAGGTGCTACTGGAAGGAATTTTTTTTGTTTTGACTATGGCAGACCAACACGGCTACCTATCTGTAATTCAAATTATCTGGACTCCTGATCGAAATCATCTGAAGCACCTACACATGAGCAACATGTTAAATATCAGTGGCAGGTCTGGAGTATGGATGTCATGGAGATAATGCCAATCAGCAAGTCTGTGTTTCATGCCACATGTTCTTTTTATGCGTAGATTCTAATGAGTGGAGGGATCATTAGAGATACTGCTTCAGACTACAGGTGGGTGCTGGCATACTTTTATGCCTCTCCACAGAAATAAATTAATGCCACAACAGAGATAACTAGATGACAAAGTTAAGTCCAAGCCTCGCCTTCTCCTTGACTGCTAGTTTCCCCAATGCAGGGAACACTTTTGTATGAAGGAACAATCAATCATATGATACACTTCAGAAACAGGCTAATGAATCTGTTGTTTGCAGGAAGTAGGCTGTAGAAATCCTTCCTTCCTTCCTACATCATCATGACCAACTTTTTAGTATAATAATTTAGAACATGAGGTTTTGAGTGTCAATGCCATGTGATCTTACAAGCAGAATTAATTACATCTTTTCCAATGCATTAACCCTTTGCAAGGGGATTCTTGACATAAGTAAGTGGCATGTATTAGAAAGCAAATAAATGAGGTCCATACTTTCTGCGCAACAGAAGATAAATATCATATAAGATTATCATTGCCCAGGTTTCACAATGAATGTTTTTCTGACCTCGCACAACAACATCATTTGTTACCATTAAGCTGCTGGCAGAAATCTTTAGATGGCAGCTTGCATTTTACAGTTCCCCAAGAATGATTTAGAGCATAAAGCCCACACTCCTTTTCTACTTCGCTGACAATTAGTAGGTTAAAGAAGCTCTAACCTTTTCTGGAAACCTAATTTATTAAATACTGTGACAACAAGTCTAGCACCATATGTGGAATAAAAATGCACTGGGTAGCTTTGCTTGGCTTTTTCCTATATAGCCAATTATGCAAAGGAGCCATTTTGTTTCAACAAAGAAAAATGTGTTATATTAATAAGGTATTTGTCATTCATTTAGATTCCTGACACTGGGACGCTAATATTACACATTGCCTCTAGAGGGAGGGGGAGAGGTGAAGAAACAATAATTGGGTTCAAATGAAGAAAAGCTCACTGCAACAGAAGACAGGCCTGCAAGTAAACAAGGGACATTGCGGCATCCAAGCTTTGTAAAACCATCCCAGCAACTATTCACATTTAACATTTAAACGTCAGGATGTGAAACCTCAGGGAATTGTACATTACAATTTGAGTGATTTCTCAGCAGTAGAAATTGGATATGAAATTTCATAAGTTACCACTGTATTCCAAATTCCAGCATGGTCCTGGTCCTGAAATCAGCACAGCCCTTACAACATAAGCTCCATCACTTCAGAGTTCAGTGTATAATGACAGAAGTGGTCACCACAGATTAGGGTTGCCACACATCCCTAGCAAAATGGGATCATCAAGAGTGTCCCGTGTCCTGTTTGGCCTACAGGATGCCTCCCCCCCCCCCGTATTCAAGCTCACCCCCTCCTCCTCAAAACTCCATACTACTGAGCTGTAATGGCTACTCCTCCGGCCGTATCTTCGGAACCCCATCCAGGCTCTACTCTGATGGTGATTAATGACCTAAGCCTTTGAATGAGACTTCAGGCATGCTCTCCATTGCACAGAATACTCAGACAGCAGCAGAAGGAGCCAGAAATATGTGCTACATTGCCACTTTATTTCTAACTATGCAAGACAGAAAAGAATATGCATCTCTTCTCTGTGAGAGACAGAAAACAACAGGACACAGAAACAGGAAACCAGTAACTTCAACATCCGTCCCCCTTCTCCCGTGAGACTTCCAACAGTCTGGAATGTCAACAGAGTCTTGTGACTCCAAGAACTGCACAGTGGCATAACAGAAACCTAACAGAGGGTGGGTCTGGTGGAGAGAGAGAGAGGTTTGTGCAGGCAGGGCAGAACGTGGGTCTGGTTCATTGGCTGGCGTCACCCGCCTGACTCCCTTCCCCTCACCTGCTGTCAGTGTCCTTGCCACTGCTGTATTGTTCTACCCAACTCCAGGAGCAGCCCCTCCCTTCCATGACACCATCGGGAATAAGAAGGAGGTGGCCAGCCCAACATGGCAGCTGCATCGCTGCTGGTGCAGCTGATGAGGAGCCTGGCTCAACACAAGTGACAATAGAGAGAAGAAGGAAGGAATCACTTCCTCTCCCTCCCTTGCCTCCTCCTTCCTTCCCTCTCTCTGGTACTCCTCCTCAGCCGCCACCCCCAGACTAGAATGGTGCGGGTCCATTGCCACTTGATCCCCTTGGTGGTCCGTACCTGACCTCTGCTCCTCCATCCTCTTTCTCCACACTTGAGTCTCTGCTGCTGGCAGCATGGGGCCGTCTACATGAGTCAGGGAGAAAAGCAGAACCAGGGGGTGAGGGGAGTGGAAGGCCAAATGTGGGAAATCCCCCCCAAAGGGATTATGTGTGCCCCCAATCCCCACCCCTACCTGTCCCATATTTTGACCAACCAAAGTTCACAAATCTACCACAGAAGAAGAAGAAGAAGAAGAAGAAGAAGAAGAAGAAGAAGAAGAAGAAGAATAATTTATTTATACCCCACCCACATCTGGCTGGATTTCCCCAGCCAATCTGGGAGGCTCCCAATAGAATATTAAAAACACGATAAAAGATGAAACATTAAAAACTTCCCTAAAAAGGGATGCTTTCAGATGTCTTCTAAAAGTGTAGTTCTTTATCTCCTTGACATATGATGGGAGGGTGTTCCACAGAGTGAGCAACACTACCGAGAAGGCCTTCTGGTAGTTCCCTCACTGCGAGAAGTGAAGTTACAGGGAACCAGGCAGAGGAGCTGGACCTCAGTGTCCGGGCTGATCAATGGGGGTGGAGATGCTCCCAGAAAGGTTGTGTGAATCAGCTTAGATTTATCAAGTGTTCTGCTGTGGCTACATTCTATGTTACTGCATGGGAGGAAACGAAATGCTTATCTGGCTTATTTGCATGCTCATTTTCTAAAAGCAATTTATAGAAATTATAGAAGAAATCAATTTATAATCGGTATTTCAACATTGTTAATTTTATCAGAATTCGTTGATCTCATTTTTAATGTTCATTTCCCCTTTTAATTTCCCTTTTCCTTTCTGTTCAGAAGGTTTTCATAGATATCTCCCTTGCATTGGCATTTTTTGTGTCCATAATAATAACCCACTCAATATTTCAAAATACATTTTAGGGGGGAATTATTTTCTTACAGATCTTTCACAAGTTTTAAGTGTCTTTGCAGAAACCTTCTCCCAAGGGAAAGAAAGGTGGCCAAAATCCTTCTGAGAGTAGGAAAAGAAAGCTTTGGGTGGCACCCATCCCTTGAAGAAATGCAGGAGAGACTATTATTGACTTGAACCCCTTTTTTGAAAAACATTTTACTCCATTACACCTATTCTCTTTGTGGAGATTTGAACTGGTGGTGTCTTCCAAATTACTCCTTTGACAACCATAGCATGAACGCAGAGTGCTTTGTATTTAAAATTAATAAATTATTATGCCATTTGGCTAAGTATACTTGCAGATAACTACCAAAAAATTTCTGCTCAAGTTAACTAACTATTCTGTCAGGCATACACCAAACAACAACCAAGAGGAATAGCTAACAAGAGCAACACATTTGCTTAATGATTTCATCATCTGTGATTACTTGCTTAGCTGACTGCAATATTATGAAAAATTCATCCAACAAAATAGCCACACTGAGTAATATTTGTCTCTCATCTTACGGAAGAAATAGGGTTGGGGAATCTCTAGATCAGGGTTTTGAAGGAATGAAAGTTCTTTTCTCATCACGGAAGGCCAAATTGGTCTAATGCAGATCCATGCCACTGTCATATTCACTAATAAGCAATTTCATCCTGTTCTCACATTAGTCTCTGGCTTTTAAAAAGTTGCATGAAAATCCATGTTTAAATATTATTTAATTCCAAAATCCAAAATAAATCTTAAAAAAAAGCTTCTAAATGAATTTATATTAGTACTGTGACAGAATCTGTCCTCCAATTTTCCCAAAGTGTTCTTCCCTCATGAAAGACGCTTCCATTTTTTTCTGCCTCATTCTCAGAGAGCTGCAAAATTTCTTTAGAACTTGGGTAGGGCTCTGATCATTTTTGTCAGGACACTGATATACAGGCTGATATGTTTGACCCATTAATTATTTCTCCAGTGCTCTATAGCCTTCTCCACTGTAGACACCTCCTGATCTGGAACACCTCAGCGGAGGAGTTAGGTCACACCTACACCATACAGGGTGTAAAAATAGAATAAGAATGTTTTAAATGTATGGTGTGGATGCAACCTAATACCTTTGGTGTCTTGTCTCCAGACCTACTGCAGCTGTGAAAGCTACCACTACCACTCCAATTGTGGGCAGCAAGGGAGGCCCGAGTTTGGTTCTGTGGCCACCATGATTGCAGCTGGGGAGAAGTCCTTTGTCAAAAAGAGCCGTGCTACATCCATAATCCAGATAGGGCCCTCTCCTGTCCACAGCTCCCAAGCATGGTCATCCCAACCACTGTGATTTGAGTGGCAGAAGGAATATATGCAGCAACAGGGCTCTCAGGGCAGCTCACCATAGGCAGGAAGAGATGCCTCCCTATGGAGAACACTGTTCCATTGACTGGTGACACTGGGAATAACTGGAAGCTTGAAAGAATACTTGTACCAAGATTTGAGCTTAACCAAAAATCAAGACATTTTCTAGGATAGTTGGTGGATTAACAATTGGTGATGGCACCATCCACGAGCTGAGCGATTCCTCTCATGGACATAGGGAAAATATTACTGTCCTTGTGAGCATGGGCCAGTGGGAGTAGGGAACCTGAGCGAACGAAGGAGCAGTGACTTATTAGTTAGTTTATGTCTCTGATGTTTGCCGCAGTGAGGTTTTGCTAAATCATTGCCTGCTTTAATGGTTGTACAGTTTCTAAGCAGAGAAAAGGCAAAGTAGAAACAGAAAGTGATGTAAACCTCATGAATGTATAATCCAGGCCTATTAAATTAAATATAAGAAATAGAAGGTCTTATGGGCCTAGAATTGAGGGAAGGCAATGCATTTTTTCTATTGAAGTGCAGCAGTCTGCTACTTCTTACTCCGCTCTGTGAAAAGATTTGTTATATTCTCTTTTGTTGAGTACCAGGATGCCTGCAAACCTGAAAATATACAACATTTTTAAATATTAATTAGAATGAACAGCCAAACTTTGAATAGCAAACTCTCACTTTAAAAGAAAGTGATGGGAAGATGTTTTCAATTTTAGAAGGCTACATTTCAGAAGAGTTGTGTAACTATTAAGTGATGGAGCATTTTTTTTAAAAAAAAGACTGCTTTGAAAAAGTTTTTGAATTTGCCTTTTCAAGGAACATTGCTCATAAATTTATGAGCTATTTATTAATATCTTAAGTACTGCCTTGCTGAATTTTCATAAGTAAACAATTTTGCTTTGAAAATTGTGTTTTTGAAGCCCTCTAAACATATCCTGCTTACCTTGCTTGCTATTTTTCAAAACCTTTTCAGACCCCAGTTGACTGCTGGTTTGGGAGCATTGTAGTGCTGCTGCTGTTTTCTAAAACAACAACAACAAGCAAATTATAAGTATTGGTTTTCTTCCTTGCTATGTGATTCCAGACAACAGGGGATCACATATTCATTGTGCTTATAGGCCAACCCCATGTAGCCAATGCGATTCAGCTGCAGATTTCTGACAATATCGCAAAGTCAATTCAGAGTACGAATAAAAGTTCCCACCTTCATACAAATTGATTATAATATTTTTACAGGACTTGATTGCCTGTGCTTTTTTTCTAGGGGTACTCAAGGGTACGCAATACCTGCATATTAAAAAAAAATGTAAAAAGTGTGGCACGTACTATAACAACTTCATGGTGAATTCTGACACATTTTTCTCCCTAAAAAATCAGCACTGCTCATTACTCATCCTTCATCATAAGGTGTGTGTGTGTGTGTGTGTGTGTGTATTCCATACTGACAAAATGCAGTGTAAATAGCTTTCCCCCTGAAAAATCTCTTTTAAAAATCTCTTTTCACAGTTGTGGAAGCATTCATAGAAGCACATTTTTCTTGCTTAGTCTTGAGTAACAAATTGTCATAGGCTTCTTTAAAAACAACAACACAAGAACAAAATAAAAGGACTGCAACAAATATATTTTATGCATTACAAATAAATGAATTGCCTTGAAATTTCCTCTATAGCAAAATTCAAATCTAATTCAGTGTTGCTCCAGCTGAACAACCAAGAAATAGGAAAGTAGCCAAATGAAATTCCATAGGATTATCAGAATTTCTCAGGGGGCAATCTATATATCTCTGTATTTCACCTAAAGCAAAACTGAAGCAAATTTACAGGTTCCAAACACTGACACCAAACCAGGTTGGTAGTGGAACAGTAAATTCAAATAAATATGAAACAGAGAAGCAATGTTTGCAGGAGGAATTCTACTCAGATACAACCCTAAACTATGAGGATAGATGGGAAGATGTAAGTGATTCTAGTCAGGGCTGGACAAACCATAAGACAGGATGAAATTGTTTTCCTTAAGTAAAAGATTTAAGCCTACCATTATAGGGCAGTGTGTTGTCAATTATCAGTTTATTATTATATTTTTTCCCACCATTTTCGATTTCAGCCTCAAACTCCACCATGTTTTGGGCCAACTTTCACTGCTGCCTATTTATTTATAGGGCACAACTTTACATGCATGAAAAAGTTTACTTCCCAGATAATGTAGAGAAAGTTGCAACGTAATTAAATTGAATATTCATGTACCAGGTAGTGGGGAAACAAACCTTGTAGCTCTAATGATGTGGAAGTACATTGCCTCCTACCAAATTTGGCTTCTCATATCTAACACACATTTATTCGATGAAAATGTTTTGGCGTCTATAAGGGTGAGCATTTGCTATTCCTAAGTATTGCCAGGTATGTTATATTTCATCTTTCAGACTGAGAGTCAAGAAGCAGCTGGTACATTTCCAACACTATGACCTAATGGAGTTGTTAATTTCTATAAGGTAAAACATGGACGAAGTCCTTGTGATACCATAGGGAGAAACATTGAGGAGCTGGCAGCCATTTTTGTGTGAATCTACAGCCAAGCTCTCCCCATTTATAAAGTCCTCCTCATTTGTAATGCCTCTGTGTCTATAACACTGACATGACAGAAATCTAACAGGAGTGTCTTTCCCCAACTCTGTATTTCTTGAGATTTCCGCCTGGCATCAAGCTATAGGTGCTATCAGAGGAAAAGTGGGGGCTCTAATCTAATCAATCATGACACATGCCCTCTTTGAGTGTTACAGTTCCTAAGTTGGTATACAGAGGAGATGGAAGTGGTGACATGCCAGATAGCCTGGGGTCCACCTTAAGAGTATGAACATCCACCATGATGGAATCTTCATGATTAATATTGTCACAATTAGGGTTTAGATAAGGCATAGGGTTAGGCAAATGCGGCCCTCCAGATGTTTTGGGACTACAACTCCCATCATCCCTGACCACTGGTCCTGTTAGCTAGGGATGATGGGAGTTGTAGTCCCAAAAACATCTGGAAGGCTGAGTTTGCCTATGCCTGGTTTAGATCTTGAGGAAGCAATCACATATACAGCTGGACACGCAATCTCATCTCACAGGATGAGAGGGAGCGAGGAGAAAAAGGGAGAAAACAAAAGAAGCAATAGGTGGTTTCTCCAGTCAAGTCAGAAATACCTTCCCAGTAGGAGCAGGGACAGGCATTTGAAGAGGATTCCTAATGAGAGGGGAGAGGGGAATGGGGAACATTTTGACCTGTGTTGAATCAATGCGGGACACAGCATTTTACCTTGAAATACAAGACAATCCCGTATTATGAAGAACCAGTGGCAACACTAGAGGTAAGATAGGGAAAGGCTCCTGTCAATGGTGGTGCCCCAGTTGTGAAATCCCCCCCCCCAGTTCCCCAGTTCCTCTATTGTGCCCTTTCCACTGTTAAGTGAAGTCCTTTTTACTTTCCCAGGTTTTTCAGGTTTTTCTTTCAAAAATGTAAACTTATGCTTTCTTGTTATTGTCTGCTCTGCCTTCGCTACTTTTTATTTTTTTTATTTATGCCATGTATACACACACACACACACACATTATGGGTTTCTTTTTTCCCTTGAAAACTGCCCAGGAAAAGTCTTGGTATTGGGACGTATAGAATTATTATTCTTATTAGTAGTAGTAGTAGTAGGAAAATTGGTATTCCACCCTTCATCTGAAGATCTCAGGGTGGTTCACAGCATAAAAACACAAAATAAAAAACATTGTTTATTGTAATGATATTGTAATTAACCTCATGAATTATTAAAAGTTTAGTGCTTCTGTGGCTCACTGCACTTCCCAAAGTTACTCTGTTTCTTGAATTTTGAAATGTTTTCCACATTAGAGACAAGATGACAGGTGGTTGATCCATGCTGGCCTTGAATGGCTCGCCAGCCCTAGCCAAAAACGAGGCATCTGCCAACTGCATCCTTGTTTCATTCCCAGAATCAGCCAACACAGCTTGTTTGGCATCTTCTGAATGCATGCTGCGCATCCCTAAGGGCAATCAGGACGGTGAGGTTGCTTGGACAGAAGGAGTGCTACTTCTTCTGGCCGAGGTTCTATTCTTGCATTGGGGACTGTACTGCTTCAGACTGCAGATGGGGGCTTAGGAGGAAACTTAAAGCACAACGCACAAAGATTATGCTGAGGCCTTTCTCCTCAGGGCTCAGATATTGAAGGGAAACGCCTCCCTGAACTTCAAAAATAATGAATTAGAACTATATAATCACTGTCCTGGAAGGCACCTCAGAAGTCTGTTAGTCCAATCTCCTACCGATGCAGGAAACCCATTACTACAGCATCCCGTGTTAGGCCATCCAGTCAACCGTAGATGTTGAATAGCACCTAATGAACTTCTAGTATACACAACTCCTTTGACTTTCCTCATAGGACTTAGTCTTCAGGCCCTTCAACATCTTTGTTGCCCTCTAGACATTCTTGTGGGATGTGGGTGGCGCTGGGGGTTAAACCACAGAACCTAGGACTTGCTGATCAGAAGGTCAGCGGTTTGAATCCCCGCAACGGGGTGAGCTCCCATTGCTCGGTCCCTGCTCCTGCCAACCTAGCAGTTCAAAAGCACGTCAAAGTACAAGTAGATAAATAGGTACCGCTCCGGTGGGAAGGTAAACGACACTTCCGTGCACTGCTCTGGTTTGCCAGAAGCAACTTAGTCATGCTGGCCACATGACCCGGAAGCTGTGCACCGACTCCCTCAGCCAATAAAGCGAGATGAGCGCCGCAACCCCAGAATCGGCCATGACTGGACCTAATGGTCAGGGGTCCCTTTACTTAGACATGTTTTAGTTTGTGAATACCCTTCTTAAACTTCAGTGCCCAGTATTTCAGGTGAGGTTTGACCAAAGTTGGAGTACCATTACTCCTCATGAATTAGGCACTATACTTATGTTGATTCAGACTAGCATTACATTAGTGTTTATTTGCTGCTGTCCTGCCCTGCTGACTTATGCTTATCTTAAAACCTCTAGATCCTTTTCACGTATCAAAACAGATATCACCCATCATGCTTGAGCATTGGATCCAATTTGATGTCATCTGCAAATTTCGTGAGCATCCTTCTAAATATATTAAACAGCACCAGGACCAGCAGCTCCCAATTTGTCACTTTTTCCAGATAGATGATTAGCTATTGAGTAAGATTCTTTGGGCACAGACCATTAACCAGCTACAAATCCATCCAATGTAACCTAAATTTTACCAGCTTGCAAAGAGAATTGCTAAAATTCTTGCTGAAATCAAGGTATTTTATTAGCATTCCCCTAATCTACCAGAATAGTAACTATAACAAGAAAGGAGAGAATGGGTTATAACCAATGTTAGACATATTCAGAATATACCCATTAAAATTAATAGACTTAAGTCCTTTGATTTCAGCAGGTCTACTCTGACTACAGCTAATATTGGATATCACTTAATCATCATTTGATTTATTTTTGCCAGGTTGGGAGAAGACGGGCAAAGTAGGAGTTGAACAGGTAAAAAACGTCTTACTGTTTTTAATGTCTTGTACGTTTCTGAGCTAATTATTTTAGCCCTCTGGACCCTCTCTCTACAATATTTGGTTCCTCATTCCACTTATTCTTGGTTCTTTGCCCCCCCCCACTCCTTATATGTGTTCCTTTAAATTCTGAGCTCACCAAATAGCTCCTTGTGCAGCCCCTCCAGTCGGACAGCCTTCGTAACTGGGTATCAAAATTTCCTTGACCTGAACAATATTTTCCCCAGCACTTCAATGTACAAGGGGAGCCAAACCAAACTATATCTGAATCCTCAATTTTTATTTTTATATTAAGCAACACTCTTCGGTACTTATTCAATGAGTTTTGCATTGGAGCTGTGCTTGAGGATGGCTCTGCACGATGACATTATCATTTTCCCTGAGGCAAACAAGATGGGGATTTCATTCAAAGAGAAGTACTCATTATACACAAGGACTACTTCCCTTCATTTATCTTATAACTTTGAAGTATTGCAAAAATAGATATAATGACCTATTGCTGCAAAGGCAGTTTCATGCTAGATGGTTCCAAATCGTCTCTAATCCCTGCCAGCTGTGGCTTGTAAGGTATCTGTTGAAAGAATTTGAAAGATGTAGTCATTTGTCATCACGAAACAAGTGACTTTATTTTTCATTGCAATCTATCACCTCTTCAGAATCATATCTATTTGGGGAAGGAGTGAATAGGTTTCCATTTTTGTGAATTTTCAGCAAATTATTCCTTTCTCTTTTACTGAATGAAAGTCTAGTTATGGATTTTTAAAAAAAAATCCTTGTTTTTAATTCCCTGATCCCTTCTCTTCCCATTCCTCCCTTGTCTTCTGCACTGACAGAAGTTCCTTGAGAAAAGAGGCATCTATTTTATTATTATGAAACTCTGTTGAGATCCATAGACATTATTGTACATGCGCATGTGACAGAACTACTGCTACTCTTTGGATTTGTTTTTTGGTCTGATGATTTACAAACCATTGTTTTTGCACCTCTGTGTGTGTTTGCACACCTGCCAACTATTTTTATATTTAAATTTGTATTAAGTTTCTTAAAATTACAAAATAAAGATGCAAACCTTCAATCCTACCCCTCTCGCAACACATATCCATACATGTTCATATAATATACAATATTTAACCCCACACATAAAACTACCTATTCACATTGAATGACAGAAACACAAAAAGACAGGTACAGTTTTGTAGTCTCAATGTGTGGATGAGATGAAGGGGTTTGGATTTAATAGGCCCTGGGGAAAATTCTGGGCAAGCCAGGCCTGTAGAAGAGGGACGGGCTCCACTTGAACTGGGATGGAACCAGACTGTTGGCACCCACAGTCAAAAAGATGGCAAAAGCATCAGCTTTTGAGAGGGAGAGACAATAGGAGCTGAGGAGCGTTCGGTTCAGAATGAATCTCCTCCCCTAAAATGAAGACGATAAAACTGATGAAAATTTAAATGGGGGTGGCCAAGAAGTCGGCAGAGCCACAAGATAGCAATTCAGAGAGGCCAAAGTACCACAAATCAAAATTCAAATGCCAAAGACACTTAAAGAGGCAGTTTGCATATAAGTGTTTATATGCTAATGCTAGAAGTCTGCAAGCTAACATGGGTGAACTGGAGTGTTTGGTCTTAGAGGATGGTGTTGATATAGCAGGTATAGTGGAAAGTTGGTGGAAAGGAGAGAACCATTGGGGCATGGTTATTTCTTGATATAAACTCTATAGCAGGCATGATCAAGCTTGGCCCTCCAGCTGTTTTGGGACTACAATTCCCATCA
Source organism: Podarcis melisellensis (assembly GCF_964234715.1). Lineage (NCBI taxonomy): Eukaryota > Metazoa > Chordata > Lepidosauria > Squamata > Lacertidae > Podarcis > Podarcis melisellensis. The sequence goes on along the minus strand of NC_138531.1, from coordinate 6,033,389 downwards.
TCCCTGACCAATGGTCCTGTTAGCTAGGGATGATGGGAGTTGTGGTCCCAAAACAGTTGGAGGGCCAAGTTTGGCCATGCCTTCTCTATAGGAAGGGCAGAGCTGTGTCACAGCTTGAGGTATCACAGTTGGAGACAGGGATGCTTCTGAATGCCAGTTGCTGGAAACTACTGGAGGAGAGAATGCACATGTGTTCAGATCATGCTCAAAGCTTTCCCACAGGCATCTGGGTGGCCGCTGTGAGAATAAGATGCTGGACTAGTTGGGGCTTTGGCCTGATCCAACAGGCTCTTCTCATGTTCTTTAAAAGGCCCAATAGCACCAAAAAAGGGGGTCAAGTGGTGAATAGTATGGTGGTGGGAGGGGCTCAGACCTCACTGATCCAAGAGAATAAGTATTATAACTTAGAGTGCAATCTTATGCATTTTTACTGTGTTTAATAGGCCTTGCTTCTAGATAAGCATGCACAGGAATGTAACCTTAATCACCCAAAAGTTCTAAAGATGTAGTCAAATTATGTATTTTCCCTTAGTCTCTTACAGGTCTTCTATCCATCCTTCTGCTTATGGAGTGCAAGAAGATTTCTAGTTTCAGCCCTTGGGTATGGCTGCTGCTCTGATAACCCCAGGTTGTGGGCACTTCTCCAAGTTGAGCTTTGAGAGAAAGCATCCTTAGAACAAGTGGGATGCTGTGCAGTCACATGCAGTGTTCAGCACAAAATTCATCCTCTGAAACAATTTGTTCTAAAAGGGTTTAATTACAGGGCATGTGTGCTAGTGTTGCACCTTCAAATGCATATGCCCAATAGTCATCATGACTCATGATTCTTGCTCAGTGTAGCCTGTGAAGAGTCTACTATGCTCTTACTATAATTTTATGTTGGATAAATCTCATGTGCTGGTCCAAAGATGCTTGTTTATTTGTTTGGACAAAATCTTACCTCATGTATTCGAGGAAAGGAATTTCTATTTCAGAAACCCACTTAGATCCAAGCTGAAGCGAGGTCTAAAATATTTCACCTTAATGGGACTTCCGGGTTGGCGCCATAGCCGAATGGCGGATTCCCTCCGAGCTCCGGGGGGAATCTGCTCGACAGGGGTCGGGTCCTGCCGCGCCGGCGACGCGGGGACCCTCAAAAACCACGGGCGCAGAAGCCCATGGACCTGGTGACTCGGCGGGCACCGTTTGTGCCCCCGACCCGCGAAGGAGCCTTTTTAAAGGCTACGGAGCGGGGGACAGGGAGCGGCGCGGTGCTGTGAGTCTTCTGCTTCGCCTGCCGAGCGAAGCCGCATGCCATTCGACTGAGAGCGCTGACTTCTTCTTCTGAAAATTTGGACTAAATCTAAAAACAACAACCCGTAATGGGGAAATTGGACTAAAAACTTTCTTGGATTCGGTACGAGCGGGGGAGGTGTAAAAAGGAAGTCCGTCTCCCCCCCCCATTGTATGCAATTTAAAGCAAGGATTTGACAACTGAGGTCGAGAGAATAGCCTTTTTTTTAATTGGACAAAAGTTATTAATTGCACGGATTGATAATATAAGTAATTGTGCTGGAGGATGAGAACTAATTTTTTGAGTTAAAGTGCCACCCATCCTGGGACCGGGAGTGATCCGCGAGAGGAGCCTGCTGAGGAGATATAGAAGATTTTGACAGCTATCAAATTAGCTGTCAAAGTCGGAAAAAATAGTGAACTTTGTTTCTGATGTTCTTGCTGGTTACAGTAGATACAATATAGTTACAAATCGCTGAAAATAAAGAAGAATTGAAACAAATTAACTTGGCTTTTGGGTTGGAAGTGAAAGGAATACTGAATAACCAGAATCCCTCTAGTGGGGGTTCAGGGACATTACAAAAATGGAAATAGGTCAAAAAATACTAGCTGACCTGGATGAGGTTATTTTTCTCGTGAGAAAGCTGCGTAAGTTGCAAGAGCAAGGTCATGTTTTGTCTACAAGTGCCATAACTTTGAAGCCAACAGTAAAGGAATCTACTGAGCTGGAAAAGGACTCGATGTACAAAACCCAGGCAGCTGAACAAGAAAAGAAACTTGAGAAAATTGAGGAAGTGGAGAAAGAGATACATGTTGAACAGGAGGAGCAGGAAGGAGGGGCTGCAATGTTGCAGAAGGCAAAGGAGAGCCGGAGGCCTGTCAAGATGGACATAAAAGAAAATAAGAACTGGATGATAAAAACTGGGTTTGAATTGGAAAATGAGGAATGGAAAGATCTCCTTTTGTGGAGATCTGAAGATCTACGGTCTATAAATCTGATCAAGGTGGAAGTTGGAGCCTTTTGGCTATTTGGACTTAAAAGGATTGAGAAACAAGACTTGAGCTCCACCTTTAAATATGGAGGTCTGGCTGGAAGGAACATGGACATTATAGGGATAGTGCCCCTCCAAGACTTGGTGTTCAATATAAAGGACTTTCAAAGAAACCGCAGAGAGGGACTGAGAGAGATTTAAGGGCCTCAGACATGAGGTTGCCAGGCTGATAATAGATGGACTAATGGACAACGGTTCGGGGATCGAAACCGGGGAAGGGAGGGTGGGGTTTGGAAATCCAAAGGGTGTATTTCTGATTCTGAAATATTCTGATTTTTTCTATCTCTTTTTCTTTTGGTGTTGTCATTAGTATAAAAATGGGGAATTCGTGGAAGGGAAACTGGGTCGACCTTAGAAAAAGTGTGTAAGCATAAATGATCGATGTATATAAGTTAAAAGTTGATATATAAATTGAATTAAATATAATAACAAATTAAGGTTAAAAATTTAGGGATAAGAACTTGTTGAACAAATATTTGGACACGGAATACAAGAAGGGGAGGCGAGGGGAAGTTCTGGAAAAAAGTTATTGAAAATATGGACTGTAAAGGTTGAATCTTTTTTTCCTTTTTATTATTTTTTGCTTTTTGTATTATTTGAAACTCTAATAAATATTATTTAAAATAAAATAAAAAAATAAAATATTTCACCTTAATATAATAATGATAGATATGGCTGTGGGGAAATGTTTCTGTAGTATTTTTAAGAACTGAAATATTAACTTCCATTAATAATGAGATTAGCTTAGTATTAAGAGTTTTATCCTTTTCAACTGGGTAACAATCTGTTCCCTGTTTCCATTGACTTATTTTTTAAGGTTTTTATTTCATAATCCAAAATCAGAGCAGTGAGCACAGCACTCTGTGCTATTCTTAATTTTGGTATTTGATCCACTCTCAATAATTATGTGATGTCAGAATTCATCTTGAATATAGATCTGAATAGAATTCAAGAAATGCTTTATCAATTTCTTTGATCTGAACCAAGAATTCCTAAGGCAGTCCTTCTTCTGTTAACCTGTATGCTAGTCAATTTTCTAGCTCTAGCTCCAGATTCCCAGTGATTTTTAAAACATAAGACAAATTACATTCTACCTCATCAAAAAACCCACAGCTACCAATCCCAGAGTTCTCTGGGAAAAGGGATTGATTGTTAAACCACTCCATGCATGTTGGCTCTGTGAGGGGAAAAAAGGTCTCCTAACAATTCTCAGCATCCTTAAAAAACTACAATTCCATGCAGAAAAGCTGTAACTATTTAAAGTGGTATGATACAGATTTAAATGTGTAATGCAGACAGGGCCTTTAAGGTGCTATAAGTCTCTTAAGTTGTTTTTCACCAAATTAGTATGGTTATTCCTCTGAAATTCACACAGCTTAATACATTACTTAATAAAAATATCTCGCCAATTTAAAAGGGTCTGACTTTGATGTTTCTAGTGCATTTAAGTTAAAGGGCTGAATGTTTTTGAAAAACATTTGGCAGAAATATTATTAATTTGTTTTAATCTTTCCAATAATCTTTCCTCAGAATAAGGGAATTTAAATTAACATCCATATTAATATGGCTGTGAGGGAAGCAGTGCCCCTCTGTGTCACTATTTCTTTCCCATCCACTTAAATGGTACATTTATAAACAAACAGATATTATGGGGTCATAACCCCTGTCATCTGGAACTGCCCCCACCCACAAATATACAGCAAACCTGCTAAAGAGGCCAATCTTTTAAAGCTGCCCTGAAAATTACTACCAGCTGGAGAAATGTAAAGCGTGAAACAAGATTTCCCTTTCTCCTTAATTTCCTAAATAGGCAGAAGTTGCAAAATCCCCCACCCCCAAATGTATATAAACTGTACAGTGCTTGTCGCAAACAAGTGCCTATGGCTTGCTGTTTGTTTGCACAGCACAATGGCACTCCAATGCTGTACAATTAGTCTAGTGCTCCAAAGCTGATAGCATTGGAATAGTGTTGCTAATTAATTGTTAATAACCTGCTGGGAACATAACCAAGACAGCCACTATGGTTTGAAACTAGTTACTGAAGGTGCTGGAGCAGAAATGATTTAAACATTTTAATCAGAAATCCTTGTATAGATATCTCTCTCTCTCTCTCTCTCTCTCTCTCTCTCTCTCTCTCTCTCTCTCTCTCTCTCTCCCTCCCTCCCTCCCTCCCTTTCTCTCTCCCTTTCTCTCTCCCTCTCTCCCCGCTTCCTTACTCATTGGAGAGAAATTCTCCACCCATAAAGGGACTTGGAATCAAATCCAATATGTTTATGGAATTCACTTGGTGAGACGCAGCCCATTAATAATTATCTGGGGGGTACAAGGGGAGTCAATTGCACATCACTGTTTATAATTAGTAATTAGAAATCATCAGGAAGGCACTGATTAATGAGATCACCAATAGTTTGGAATCTGTGGGGGAGGAAACAAGCCTGTTTGGAAAGATAAACAAATGGCGGAGTGAATGCCTAATTCTTTTAAACTTGTGAACATATGCAAAGGTTTAGCTTCGTCCTGCCCTAGGGATGGACAAAGCAGTCCATACCTAGTCATGGGTTCATTCTGAGGTCCATTCTGTCCTATTTCTGCATCCATATTTTCAAAGATAGATGCCTCGGTTTCTGTGCAGTGATGGCTTAGTTGCCCCACCTCCAGTTAAGAAAGAAAAGGAAAATAAAGGAAAGAGTCTCCTTGACACCTCATATTTTATGTTTCAATAAAGTAAGAAAAGCATATGGTCTCCTTTGAAGACGTTTTGCCAAAATAACTTCCCCCAAAAGACCACTGCACTATACCTCCATGCAAGATGCATGAAAGTATCTATCCAGATTTTAGATAATAATTAATACATGGCTAAAATTGGAAATTATATATACTTTACCACTTGATCTGATCTTGTCTTTGCCTGGCTTCCCAAAGGCACCTGAAAAGTGATGCAGAGTTCCTCCTGAAACTCTTTGATCACTGGAACGGCCAAGAATTCCCTCAAAAGATTAACATACCATGAAATTGTACAGCATTGTTTCTCTGCAGTTGACGAGAGTTGGGGCAAACTGGTTTCCTTCGGTTCCATATTCTGAGCATACCAGATGGATAATAGTTTCACTATATCTCATGGCCCCCATGCAATTGCTTCTCAACTAGGAAAAATAAATGAATCCGTCTGAAAGTAAATGAAAATAGCATTGTTCCATATCCTGTGATGCATAAACTCTTTCTTTCATTTCACAGTGTCTATTGAAAGTTAATAACAACAGCAGCAAAAGTAGGAGGAGACTAAGAGAACACCAGTTAATTCCAAATTTCCCATCAATTCTCCAAACTTTTCATTAAAGGAATACATAGCACTGGTTCACAAGGGTCATGCATATCACTTGTTTTCTCATTATTGAACACTTAATGGTGCTTATCTGAATATATGAATTGTCCCCATTGAAAGGGGTTGTGTTTGAAGCACTTGGAGGTGAAAGTTTTCTCTGTGCTCCTGGATTACTCATTTACATGTACAAATCACCACCAGATGCTGCATTCTTCAGTAGTCAGTAGTAGTCGTCCTTCAGTAGCAGGCAACTCAAGTTTAATCTGGAATGGACTTGCCGAAAGGCATCTCATTTAGGTGCATTCCTTTTTCAATCTGAATTAATTTAATTTATTCTCTGCCAAGTCTGAGCTTCAGGTCTTGCCACGCTCTTGATGAAGCTACTGTTGTCCTTTAAGCACCTACTGAAGACATGCTTGCTTACTTGGTCTTCCTCGGTTTTCAATGAGTGAGTGTTTTAATTAGTGGAATATGGGTTAAGTATTTTTAGTATTTTAGTATTTTTAAAGATTCCCCCCCCCCCAAAAAAAAACATATTGTACCCTGATCTGGTTCCAGTGAAGGATGGGATATAAACCTTTTTAATAATAAAGCTTGGAGGCTTTCTTTGCCAACTACCTCCCCGCTCCAACTGAGAAGCATAAATCACAGAATTGTAGAGTTGGAGGAGACCCCCAAGATCATCTAGTCCAACCCCCTGCAATACAGGAATCTCTGCTAAAGCATCCATGACAGATGGCCATCCAACCTCTGCTTTAAAACTTCCAAGTATGGAGAGTCCATAACTTCCTGAGACCATTCCATTGCGTGGCAAGGCCCCATGACCTCCTTGTTCTCTAATGTGCAAGTAATTAAACAACACATAGCGTATTGGTTTTGGGATCAAATAAGGCCACAACTTTATCGGCTACAGATTAAACATTAATAAACTTCTCTATACAGGGCTGCCTTCAGATGTGTTTTGAAGGCTATATAGTTACTTATCTCCTTGGCTCGGGGGGTCACACCCTCCAGTATTTCTCCAATGAAAATAGGGATGTCCTAAGGAAAAGCAAGACATTTTAGGATCAAATCAGATATTGGGACAGCTTATGTAAACCTGAGACTGCCCCTGGAAAACAGAGAGATTGATTGTTGAGTTCCCATTTTGGGAACTGTACCTCTTGGATGAGACATGGGGTTTCCTCACAACTCTCAGAACCATTAACAAACCATATTTCCCAAGGATTCTTTGGGAGACATCATGACTATTTAAAGTGGCTTTGTGGTACTTTAACTGTATACTGCAGACAGGGCCTAAGTGGCTCTATTTAGCCTTGTTCAAGTCTTGTGACTCTGGTTATTTTTGTTAAAGAGAATGAATGGAACATTCATTGCAGATTTTTGTTTTTGTTTTTCCCCCTGACTGCATATACACCCAATTTTGATCCTTATTTTTAATTAGCCCTTGACTTTATATTTTTAACATAATTATACTATTTACTCGATATGCAGTTGCCTGTCACTCAGTATGAACAAAGGCAACATTGTATTTGTCCTTTTCAGGGAGGCTTCAATATAAAATATATTCAGTACCCAAGTAAACAGTCTCTAGCATCCCTGTGGACCAAGACATTAAAGGTATTTTTGAAACAGCTATAAAGTACAGGTGCCTTACCAAAAAATGCTGTTGGATTTCTTTAACCACTGAGGTATCTGCTTTTTTAAAAAAACATCAGCAACAACACATACATTTCATGGCCCCTAAACTGCTGTTTGCACAATAACTTTCTCCCCAACTTACGTACCAAAAATTATAGATATCTTTAAAATGGTTACAGATTGCTGGGGAAAAAAAGACTAACTATACTCTAGGCCTTCATTGGCCTTTGATAATGCTAAATAAAATGGATACATAAAGGCTTTATGAGAAAGGGAGATACTGACTACTTAGTTTCATCTTGTTGTATCAAGGAATCATTGGCTAAGGAAACTTCCACCTTCAAGGCAAGAGCCAGTTTCATTTCGTTTAGTTTCTTTCAGAAACTTTGAAAATAATTGACAAACCATGTTCGCTTTTAACAGAGTGTTAATGACCAGACTGAACTATTCTTTCAGAGACCACTACCAATTTCAAAACAGCTTCTTCTTCTGGTCAGGGTTGCTGTAAATCCATAAACATTAAGAATGTCAACACAATCCCTATAATTAATTAAAAGAGGAAATGTGCATATTCCAAAAGGACAGGCGCTATGTAGACATTTAAGGCCTCTATCTCAGCTCTTCATAGCTCTGAGATTTCTTTTAAATGCAAATTGCCATTTATGAAATATGTCATCCTAGTGTCAGAACGGTAACAACATATCACAATTTGTGGCAGCTCCAAATTCATAATTCACTGATTTTATTTTTAAGCCACTTGGCAAGAAACATAAAAGGAAATGGCATAGACAGTGATATGCACCTGAGAAATCAATATTAATATATCAGTGTCACTGGCTTGATAGCAAAATTGTATCCAGTTGAAATATTATTATTCTTTTATATATATATATATAGAGAGAGAGAGAGTATTTTGGAAGGGCAGAAAAAAGCTTCTGGTGCCCAAATGCCTCTGGGCACATGTACCTAAAATCTACACATCATAAATCATGAATAAGAAAAGAGCTAAACAATTTGATGAATGGCTAAATCTCTATATATAGGATAAACATTTATTCTAGAGCAAGGACATTATGACCAGTGTGCCGCTGCCAACAAAATCAGCAGTCCCTCCACTCCTCCTCCTCACTTCCCTGTAAGAAATATGGATGCTTTATGTGCAGTATGCATAAAGAACAGTGCGTGTTCTTCTGCTCAATGGTGCTGCTTATGGATAAGAGGAGACCTGCAACATGATGTCACAGCATAGCTTCAGCATCCCTAAATATTTAGAAGAGCAGGGATCACATGGCTGCTGTTTGTGGTGGCAGCAACCAACAATTTGCTACAATGTCTAGTTCCCATTCTAAAGAAATTTTGAAGGTGATAATGGTCTGCTGATCTCACAGAAATATTGCCAAAATATTGCCACACCTCATCAACATTCTTTACATGCAGACAGGGGTGGAAGAAGGGGGGATGTGGTGGATGCAGGCCACCCCCGAGGGGGTGACAAAATGCCAGGTGGCACTCAACACGGGGCCTGCAGTGCTCTCGAGCCATGTGTCTCTCCTGGGAAAGACGCGGTAGCTTGGGTGCACAGAGGTTCCACGCTGCCTAAACGGTCTGCCCGTTGCCTCCCCCTCCCCCAGCTGTAGGGTGGCTGAGTGGGAGGAGGCAGGCAGTCTCCAGAAGCCCCAAGGTGCACCCCACCCCTATGGGTAGCTCACGCCGCCCCTGGGTGCACCACCCCAGGGGCCCGAGTGGCTCCGGCGCTGCATGCAGAAGCCCAAAAATTGTATCCCTGGCATCTCCAGGTAAAGCATCTCAGGCAGCCGGGCTGGGGAACACCAATGCCCATGGAGAATGCTGGTTGGAGTTCAATGTGCTTGGCCAGTTGTCTCTCTCTCAGTATAAATAAGCTTTCTGTGTTCATGTACTTTAGTATGCCCTGGAAGTATGTAGCCCTTTAAGACATTATGCATGACTAGGGGAAGCAAAAGAAGAAGGGGCTGTGCATGCCTGCTCCAATGTCCCTATGTGTGCCCTAACTTCTCCATTTCTAACAGAAGTGGATAGAATTTGTACAGGGATCCTTCTTAGAGCATGACGTCTGCCACATTTTAGACAAATAGACCTATGGGTTTTGTTGAGCAGGAAGGTCTGAAGAGGGTTTACAAGTATATTTGACTGGACATTGTTGATCAAGGTAAAGGTAAAGGGGCCCCTGACCATTAGGTCCAGTCGTGGCCGACTCTGGGTTTGTGGCGCTCATCTTGCTTTATTGGCCGAGGGAGCCAGCGTACAGCTTCCGGGTCATGTGACCAGCATGGCGAACCAGAGCAGCACACAGAAATGCCGTTTACCTTCCCGCTGGAGTGGTACCTATTTATCTACTTATCTACATTGTTGATCAGGGACCTGCATAACATATTGTGGACCCTCCTCATATTGCATAACAACTGAATAGAGCTAGTGTTTTGGATGATAAGGACAATGGAACATTTCAAGCCCAATGATAATCTCCTAACAACTAATAATTAGCCATTTTGGCCATTTCCAATGGATCACATTTTTGCATGAGGAGCTAGGCACATCTACATTTGGAGCACACACACAATTTCTGCTGCTCTTCTGCATAGCCTTTTTGACAGTTTGCATGAAATATGTGATTCCTGCAAAACTGCAAGTGGATATGGGCAGGGTTCAGGGTTCAGGAGGGTTCAACATCCATCAGAAACATTCTTTGAGGTTTTAGTTTTATTTATTAAGAGTGTTTATAACCTACCTTCATCTCAGCTGATTCCAGGACAGGGTCTGATATACAGATTCCACACCTATAAAAACACTTATAAATCTTAAAAACTAAATTAATATTAAGAGAAGCTAAAATTACAGAGCCACCATTCATGCTTTAAGTAGGTCTCTCTTGAGTGTTGAAACGACAAAAGTCTAAGAACCAAAAGTTTAAGGGATATATTCCACAGACATTTGTTCTATGTACTCTCGATGGGCATAAAGTCACAGAGGGTGCACAGGGCATGCTTCAACATTGTTTTGTTTTGGCTTCACATGCCTTTGGAATGGTTTAAAATGTAATGAATTCTCCACAGTGGGTGTATGCAGTTGTGGCATCCCACTTTCGCAGTGGACATCAGTTTCTGAAAATGGGACGTTCATGTTCCTCACTTGCTGCCTGCTGGCTCCATGCTGCCCAATGGCTCCAGGGAACCCCCCCCCCCAACCCCCTGTAGCAGTTTGGGAGCCAGGGGGCTGCATGGGGGAAGGGGAAGGAATCTTGCCATGACCATTGGTGTGACGCTGGACCTCACTTGGTAAATAATTGACACTGGCTTGCTTTATGCTCCCTGAAATGCAAACAAGCACCATTATGAAACAATGTTCATTTTTCAGATGCTTTTGCTCCAGCTGTTTCATCTCTTCATTCATCTCCTGCATCATTTGGAACTGACAATAGCCCCAGTTACACATTGCACACATGCAGATCATGTCAATGTCAACTGTAGAGCCCTACACACCATCACAACATCTTTCTGCAACAACAGAGATCTGTGCTGGTTGCCGATTTGCTGCTAGACCAAGTTCAAGTTGTTAATAATAATAATAATAATAATAATAATAATAATAATAATTACTATTTATTAATATTAATAATACTATTAGCACATAAAGCCTTGAACAGCTTAGGACCAGTTTACCTATGATATGCCCACCCCACGGCTTCAGTCAGCAGAACCTGCACTGCTATAGGTGCCACATAATACCTGTTCCACATTTGTAAGAACTCGATCATTTAGTGCGGCAGCCCCTGTGCTTTCAGATCCAGCAGGCGCCTTCATTGTACTTTTCTTTGCACCTGTAGAAAAATATTCCTGTTTAGAAAAGCCTGCCTAGATGCTTAGAAAATTCAGGTAATGTTAATATGTTTTAGTATTTTCACTTTTGTATGCATTGAAGTAGGGTTGTGAAGTAGGGATATTACTGTTTCATCTTTTTGTAAGCTGCTTTGAGGATTATTATTTTTTAGAATCAAGCATGATATAAATTTCAATAAAAATAAATAAATAAATAAACAGACAGTGCATTATGAGCAGTTCTCTTCAGAGAAATGTCAGTATGTGAGCACCTGCTCATGTGCATATGGTCCATGTGATCAGGATACTCACAAAACATCTTATAAAAATCTGGAATTTCTTCAGAAATTCAAATGGCATAGAATTCCAGAGTTTGGAAAGTCTGAACCACATCTGGAAATTTTAATTTTAAGAAGAATGTGTCACATACAAAGGAACAACCAAGAAGCAAAAAAAGTCCATCCACAAAATAAGCAAAAAGCAAATTGGAAGCCAGGATAATACCTATTAATTTCACTCAAGAATCTTTGGTGATCACTCGTAGTCAAGAAAGATTGTCTTCTATAAACACAGTTTTAACAACGAGTCCTTAAGTGACTGTGGAGGCCAATTCTGGATCCACACATCCTTCCACAGTGGGGACATTGGTTTCCAGGCGGGAGCTGATTACGGTGTGGATTTGCCAAGTGTGCCTTCCTCTTAGCACATTTATCTCTTGCGTCCTGAGTTCGAGTGTCTTCAAAGCCTATGACACCTTTGGTAAAGGCTGTTCTCCAACTGGAGCCCTCGCAGGCCAGTGTTTCCCAGTTGTCAGTGTTTATGAGAAGGTTCTGACCCATAGGATTTTCACAAACAAAAATCATTCCAGGCCTAATTCAGAGATTTTGGCTCACAATGAACACCATACATTTGGAATCTTTAATATCTGAACTGACCTTAAAAGTATTAATATGTTTATACATTATTAATAAATAGGACAGAAACTTGGGAAACATGATTAATTTTGAAATTTAAATATTATTCATATAGATTTGGATCCTGATATTTATTCTGTGAGTGGAACGCTCCTTTTTGTGAACAGAGGAAAGCTTTAAATCCAAGCCAAAATAATTTGCACTGTGTAATCTGTCTGTAATTTGGCCATTCACCATAGGAAATTTTCAGTCCACATGGCCAAAGATGTAAATACTTGACTTATTAATAGTGATCTTTGCCTCTAGGATGAAAACATCTGTTTGTTATATTAATTGCTGAGAGATACTGGGTCGGGTCCAGACTTTGCCTTCTGTGGATGGAAAGCCTCCATCTGTAGATGGAAAGACTTTGGATGCAGCAAAGGGATCCCGTTGGTGGGGTTGGTTAGGCGACATTTGCAGATTTCCCTTCCCCTGCTCTCTCCAGTACCACCTCCCACAGTGTTCTGGAGGATCCTCAGCCCAGAGACTCCCAATACTGGAGACTGCAGAGGGAGGAGGAATCAGCAAAATAATCCACCCCTCTGTGGCCAGTGCAAGCATTCTCAAAGTGGAACTCAAATAAATAACAACAACCCACAGTGTTCATCAATAAACACTGAAACCCAAACTGAGCATATACACATACATCTGGGGGTAAGTGCCACTAAGTTCATTCAGGATTGTTCCTCAGTTGACATGTATAGATATTCACATTTAGTAGAGATGAGCTGAATTTTCAGAAATGGCAAATCCTACCCTACCCCACTAAAAGAGGAACACCCCAACAGAAGATAAGATAATACATGAGTATGATCTCAAAAACATTACCACCAAACAGCCTGCGTAGATAAAATAATGGCTGTTGGGCCACATGCGGCTTGCTAGGTCACACAAGCTGTCAGATTTGCCAAGGATAAAAGCAGACCATTATCAGGATAGTTCTTTTAAGCCTTCCTATCTGGTGTTGATGTTTGGAACAACAAATATTGTAAAATCAAATTTCTTGTAAATCAGCTCTCTTTTCCCTCTCATTCTTGGCCTTGCATGCTTCACCCCTCTAGCAGAGAGCTTAATGAAATTTGACTCTTAACCTGTCTGCTTCATTCTTGTACAGTCTTGTGTCATCTGCTCCGCAGCAAGAGTGATAAATCTTATCCCGTCGTACACTTGATACCCCTTTTCCCAACGATTTAAATGTACTGTTGCTTATGCTTGCTGCACACAGCTTATCTGTTAGCTGTTTCATTTACTATTGCTAACCGAATACGTAAAGATAGCATCAAGCTACTCCAAGAAAAGTGGGGAAGTGTTTTTTGTGGGGTTTTTTTTTTTAAAAGAAAGAAAGACCTTCTGATTATCTCAGACTGGTCAAGTAATCGAATGGAAAGTAACAATAGGCTGTCACCTGTCTGGTTTTTAGTGGAGAGGAGGGAGAAAAAGTGCATTTCAAGATAAATCCCTTTTGAAAGCATAAAGGTGAACTGAAAGGCATTTTGGCTGCCAAGACCTAACCTAAATGTTCCAGACTTGAACTGCAACAGATATGAGAAGATTGTCACCTGCAGTGAAGCAGTCACTGGAGAGTTCAGTTTCCCGCATTGCTTATTCTGTTTTAGGCGTCCTCGCTGTCAGTAATGCAAATTGGTGAGATCCACAATTACCACCATCTTCACACAAAGGAGAGGAATGAAATACAATCCTTCATTCCCCTCCTCAAATGCATTCACTTACTTTTAACTTGGGGATCAAGCAGTGGCTTAGCATGGGGAGGAAGCCTGGCGGGACTGTAGCCCGGGGCACATTTTTGTGCAAGCAACCACAGGCTCCCTCATCAAGGGAAGCTGCATCCTGGCCTGGCCTTCAGGGCTGGGGTGGCGGCAGCAACGGCAGTGGCTCCTTCTCCTTAGGAGGGGGAGGGCGCAGCTGCCAACCGGCCGTAGCTCTACTCCATGTCAGGCCTGACCCAGGGGCAGAAGTGGCAGAGAGGTGGTGGCAATTTCTCTCTCCTCTGCTGGGCTCTGGTGCATGAGCGCATGCCCCGGCACATCTGGCCCAGTGGAGCAAAGCAGCACACACGCCCACCCCAGACAGCGATAGGAGACGCTACGCCCCTGGGATCAAGGCATCTAAATTGAACGCACATGACTAGTTCTGTATGCTTCATACTAGTTATCTAAGCGCACTTTCCCCAGGAACCCTTCTGAAAATGGGTGTGAGGTTGGTGTAGAATCCCCACAAATTCTGTTCTAATTCTAGAACACAGAGAGTTTCCAGTACATTCTAGGCCCATTCCAGGGGGAGAAACATCAATGGTGGTTGTATCCAAAATGGGGATTTTTAATGCCTCCCCTCAGGTTTGCTACCCTTTTTACCAAGTGCAAAGTTAGGGGAGGCAAGGATTCCTCAAAGTGGCAGGTGAGCAGCTCAGTGGGTTGTGCCTGTTGGTTTTTTAATTCTGGTATTCCTAGACCAGTGGCAGGAAGTTCCAAGATCCCCAAATTGTCAAAAAACAAACAAACCCTCTTTTAAATGAACCTTGGGCTCAGTCCTACAATGAGCGATGTGAGGCTCAGTGGATGAAGGAAGTGGAACTATGTCAAAAAGCCTTGGAGCATTTTGTTCATTGTCCCAACTGGCACAATTTTAAAGCTTTCTATATCTGTATTAATGCTACAGAATCCGAACCAAAATCAAGAGATTAATCCTTAAGCTACCACAGGACTTGCAGCCTCTGAATTCCCTGTGCAGCAGCCCTTTGGATATTGGGCAAGGTTTGCTAATATCCCAATACAGTGCTCCACCTCCAGGCATCATTCAAATTTTCTAGCAACATATCACTCAAATTGTCTGTTTTCTTAGGAGGTATCCTTATTTTAATGAGGGTGTAATCTTTGCTGAAGGCAGACATGCACCAATGCTCTGTAATGGACTTTCTTAGGTTATGTTTTAAATTAGCACATGTAAATACCTTACAATAATGTTTAGCATTTATAGTTAGTGCTTTATAATACTTATTTAGATCACTTCTGATGCATGATTTTGTTGTAAACTGATTATTACAACAATCTTGCATTGCTGGTCATTATTATTATCACCATCTTTAAGATGGGGGAACCAAAGCATAGATGAAGAAGGGGAAGAAGCTTACCTAAGGTCTTCTAGCAAATTCACAGTAGAAGTGTCCTGATTTGTAGCTCAGGCTGAAATCCATTCCCTGGGAGACAGCCCCATAGAACTCATTGGGGCTTTCTGAATATAGATGTACAGTGAAAGGGACTTCTCTAAAGACCTTACTTTTTACTTAAAGCAGTCATATATTGCACATCTCTTCTATACTAGAATTTGAAATACAGAATTTCACAGCTGACAGCAAGTGAACTTTTGCAGGACAGTTTATTTAATGAACTTGGGGTTCATGATAAGAAAAGTTAGGAGATCTTTGAATGAAAATAAACATTTCCCCCCTACATGGATCTTAATGCCAACTGGGCTGGCCCAGCCATGGTGAAGAGATATGCTGAGCATATTAGCAATGTAACTCATGAAGCAGTTTTGACACTTTTCCTTATAAACAGACAGTGCTTTTTTCTAGAAATAGAAGTTGTTACAGTAAGTGCCACACTTTTTAACAGCAAAAAAGAGGTCTGGTACTGCATACTCTTGGGTACCCCCTGAAAAGCAAGTACCGGATACAGAGTTGCCACTGAATTTCACTGTTGGTGAAATTTGAAATGTGTTTGGAGCACTTTGCCTAAGCAAAGCGTCCAAAGGAACATTGAGGTTCATTAAGAATGGTGACAAGCAACATTTCTCTGAGGAGTTCCACAGATCCCTACATGAATCAAAGCTCTGCTTGTGTTGCAATCCAAGTGTAATATGAGGGATCCTGTATAAAACGGTTGAAGCCTACTTTCAATTCGGAAAGTCAAATATATGTACAGTATTTTGGCAGGATGCACAAATCCATCTTGCTACTTTTAGATATTGCCTGTGAGACTTCAGTATTTTGTCAGGATTCCTCTTGAGTGGGGACTAGCAGTTATTCTAATATATTAAGAATTCCTGTTGCCAATTACTGTTTCACAGAGCAGCTAAATGTGCTCAGCATTTCACTGGTGGGACTTAATAGCATGATATAAGCACGCCCTTTAGTGTGGAGTTACAGCTGGCCTGAAACAAGTGTTTTAAGTATCAGCACTCTGATGTTATACCAGCATGAAATGCTAACATGCTGCATAACTATAACATTTGTCAAGCTGCAGGGAAGGAAATGAATAAACGTATGCAACAAACTGTTTTCCGTTACTGCTAGAACCTTGCACATAGAGAGGGAGTTTTGGTGTCTCTGAGGGTCATCCACACCTCTGTTTGCCCCGCTGCTTTCACCTTGGAAAACCGGCAGTTTAGCACTGAATCAGGAGAAGAAGCAATCAGATTTTCCGCAGATTGCCGTTTGTTTCTATTTGGTGCTAAAGAGCAGGTTTTCAGGGGGAAAGAAGCAGGGCAAAGCCAAAACAACTCTGGGTCGTGCTTAGAAAAAACAGGACAATATAATACATTTCTTGTATTTTTTACACACACACACACACACACACACTTGGAGAAGAATGAACTTTGAAAATAACTGTTTTGGTTCACATATCAGGTCCTCCCTTAAAGAGGGCACGTGTTGCGGTGAGACCTGGCTACCAAACCCTGTGTTGTGGGTGGGTTCGATTGAGTACCCTCCCAACTGGAGGATCCCTTGATGCTGGGTTTAATCAGGCCAATGGGATGCAGGCTAAATAGATCAAGGGACCTATATATATACCCATGCACGTGACCCAGAGCTTCCGCTTTTGGCTCGTGCATCGGAACACCCGCCCACTTCTCCCTATATTTAGGGCTGTGCGCTTGACCTTGCTATGCCGTCATCTGTCATTGGGACAGGGGCACGGCAGGAATTTTCCCCACTTGGCTGATTGGCTGGTGCCATTTGGGTTTCGCCTGCCATGTAGCAAATCGTCACAACTTGTAAGGTTGCAGATAGGCTCTGGTTCAGGTGATAGGGATGGGAGAATGCTCTCGCTATCCCTATGTGAAGGGTATTCCATTAAAGGGACTCAATGGTTTGGTCAATCCCTGAGAGGGGGTTGTGCCCGTGCCTGAGTCCAGGGGGGCATTTGGGTGGTGGAGATAGCCTGTTCTTGGCTTTCCATTTATCCAGGTGTTCACCCTAGGCTGACCTATGCTGGTGCCCTGGGTCAGCGCTACCTGCAACGGTGCAGGGAGCTAGTCGAACCAGAGCCTATGCAACCACTCACTTGCTGTAATCGATAAAGTTGTGGCCTAAATTCTGCCACAATAAAGTCTTGTCTGAATTTATTTAAGGAGGAGGTTTAAAGGTCTGAACACACAAACTGTATCCCAAAGGTTTGCCTTTAAATATGAACTGAACAGAATTTGTCCCCTGTCCCTAGCAGTTTTATATAACTGTGTATATTTATACAACACTTGAAAGCCAGTTTGGACATTTAGACTTAGACAAAAATAACAGGGTGCTATGTTGTTAGAGGGGAGGGGGATAAAATTGAAAAAGGGATCGTAAAACAATTTTATTGCCCCCCTCCATCACATAGAATAGTGAGTTTTCAAATTGTACACAACTATTTTTTCAGGCTGGGTGTTAAACAACATTAGGAAGTAGGGGAGGAAGTGTTTCTGCTACAGGACATAGCAGAAATCCAATCTACAATGTTAAGATAGAATTTTCCGGCCAGCACAAGGTATTCTGGTGGAAAGAAACAATGAACACTCTCTTCATGA
This sequence comes from Podarcis melisellensis, assembly GCF_964234715.1. Taxonomy (NCBI): domain Eukaryota; kingdom Metazoa; phylum Chordata; class Lepidosauria; order Squamata; family Lacertidae; genus Podarcis; species Podarcis melisellensis. The sequence goes on along the minus strand of NC_138531.1, from coordinate 6,015,487 downwards.
AAATATAAACACAAACAGTTAGCAAATTTGGATTCTAAACCCAGTTTGTGAACATCCCATTTGAATATGAGTTCCAAAGTGGGTGAATATGGATCTCACCAAAGTGCAGTGTTCTATGTAACACAGAGATCTCAATGACATCCATGAGTCACTACACTGATATTACATTAGCAGTGACTCCCTGGGGACTCGGAAGATTCACAGTTCTAAAATATACATTTGATCAACTTACATTTAAATGCTATGCCATTGAGGATTCCTCTCTTCTAGGTCTTAAAAGCAAACCATCTCACCTGTTCTGCTGCAGCAGGATACTCCTTTATTGTGAGGGTTCTGCTGTTAATTCTTCTGGTTTGAGAAGTTTAATGTCTTTGAAAATGATCATTTAGACTCTAACATAATATTCCCTTGTGAGAATTCTTGGCTCATGTGTCATATCTTGCGAAGGGGGCAAAGCTCAGCAAAAACAGCACAGAAACTCAGTTTCAGTCCACAGCACCTGTGCTTACAAGTATTTAAAGTAGCAAGAGGCGGACTGAGATCTTGCAAACCAGAGTAGGGCCAATGGGCTAAATGGCCAATGGGAGGTTCATCTGTTCATCATGTCATTAAGGAGTATCTGGGGGAAAGAGAGGAAGCTGATACTGTCCTGGTAAAAGTAACAAAATCCGAAAGAACTCCTGGAAGGATTAAATTGTCAACAGACATCCTGGAGGCCAAAATAAAAGGGAACATCAGGAGTCAATATAACTGTTTTAAAATGCAACATTTTCCTTTAGTGACCTAAGATGAAGGGTGAGTGGATTCCACACTCCCATTCCACTTTGAGGTTTTAACCACTTTGAGGCTTTGTTTTATTTTTACACATAAGAGGTATATAAAGTTTTTCAAATAAATAAACTCCCATGTCTAGAAGGCAAAGAGCCTGCCAGTTGAATCTTACTTTGACTTAGCAATGGGATAGTATCTTCCCCTGCGCCTGAGGGCATCAGGTTACCTTTGGAGGTAGCTTTCTATCTGACACCTCCTTGATGCCTGCTCAGATGATGCAATGTAGCAGCCATTGTGATGGTTTCTGCCACATGAGCACAGTAAAGCACCCACTCCCTGGAGTGCATGGCTTGGGCTGGCTGTTCTATGCTTCCTTCCAACAGTGCTGCCTGTGACACCTTGGGAGCAAGAAAAAACTAGGTGAGAAAGCCAGCTAGCTAACGTGATGCCATCAGGTTGCTGGCTTAAGAGGGTGGGAATGGCCAGGGAGCTCAGGGGTAATAATCAGAGAGTTTCAGGATCAATAACTGAGGGATAATAGTTGCCACTATTCCAGCATGTGGCAGCTACTTAATGGAAGGGTGTTTTTTTGCATTGTTTAAAATTATATCCCACCTTTCCACTTACATAGGGTTAGAGTGATACTAAACCAGGCCTGAACAGAATGGCACAGTCTCCAGCACCTCGGATGCCCTCCCACACATGGGCACCAGGATGGACTGTGGGGGCAAACAGATGGCACCAAGGCCTGCTTGCAATCCAGCAGATACAGAAGCTCAACTGTGCCCTGTCTTTGGCATGGCCTCTCTGAAGGCTTTCCACATACCTGCTGGTATGTTTAGTTTGCATCACTTCATTGGCAGTGACTTGTGGTAGGTGGGCGAAGCTGGTAGAGCATAGCGGAGGAACATTTCCAACCAATCCCATTTCTCCTCCCCTGCCCACCCCCACCCCCAGCACAATAGTGGTTTGGCTTGCTCTGTTAGAGCCCACTAAGAGAAAAGAAGAAGAAGAGTTTGGATTTCATATCCTGCTTTATCACTACCCGAAGGAGTCTCAAAGCGGCTAACATTCTCCTTTCCCTTCCTCCCCCACAACAAACACTCTGTGAGGTGAGTGGGGCTGAGAGACTTCAGAGAAGTGTGACTGGCCCAAGGTCACCCAGCAGCTGCATGTGGAGGAGCGGGGAAGCGAACCCAGTTCACCAGATTACGAGTCCACCGCTCTTAACCACTACACCACACTCAATAAAACTTTACTCAGAGTAGGCCCACTAAACAGGCACCCCCTGCCCCAATTAAACAACAACAGCAATAATGAAAAGCCAACTCTCTTGCTTTTAAAATGATTGCAGCACTGGGCAAAGGCATATCACAAGGGGAGGGGAGTGCAGATGAGCACCATGCTGAGAACCCCGGCTCTGTGTGATTGTATGATCATCCTGAGAGGCCTGATTTGCATGATCTTCTCCCATCTTTTTGAGAGAGTGGGGCTTCTCACAGTGCTTACATGCAGTCAACCATTTAAGTGGAGATTCAAATTCATATGGGAGACTATTTGCATGTTGATGGTGATGCCACATTGATATTTACTTACGGGATGGAGAGAGATTGCTACTACAAACAAGTGTAGTACATAAGAAAAGCACATGCTTATTGGCCTTTTAGTCTATAAGCTTATCTTTTCATTTATCTTGTTTTGTCTCTCTCATGATCTCTTCTCCTTGGTCCTCCAAATGTGCCATGCTTTCCATTTTTAAATATTCATAAAAAGGGTGGATAAAATGTCAGAGCTTTATCTCACTTCTCTGGCTGATGAATTACTTTTTCCTGTATGATGAGAATAATATAAATTAGGAATGTTTAAAATGTCACCCTGTTACTTAATTAGAGATGCTTCTACAGGAACAGAAACCGGTAAAGAAAAATACTCACTACATCCTTGCACCAAAAAATAATAATAAATCACTTGGTGTGCATATCCACTATGGTTGAAAATGAGAATGATTCTCAGCTCAAACAGGATTATATGGCAGATTGCCACATGGCAGTCAACCATAGTATGTGCAATTGTAGCTCCTTTTTACAAGATACCATGATAATGCAAATTGCTGGCATGGGTGGACAACACCAAAGTGCAATGTTGTCAGGACATATGTAAGCAGTGTGGAAACTGACTCAACACTGGACTGCTATTTTAGCAGCAGTCTCATGATAGTAAAAGTGTTTTATGGGCCAATGACTTCTGAAGCAAATTGTTACTCTACTTCATCAGCAAATACATTTTGACCTGTTGCTGTAGGTCAGTTTCAGCAATACACTTGACACTCATTTCCAGTTATTCTTTGTGCTCTGACCCAACAGGAGGAAAAGCACATGCAACCAGGAGCTGTGTATACAAATCCCCAGACAGAAAACCCTGATCAGGAACGCACATGGCTCTAGTCAAACTGCCTGTTTAGGAGAAGCATGGAGGGGCAAGGGGGAGCTATAGAATGGTTGGCAATCTGCTCTATGTACTATGTATGTCTTCTCACAGCAACACATCAGGAATAAGGATGCCAGAGTAAACTGTTTGTGCTATGTCTCCAAGCCACCATGGCAGTTAATAATTAATTGGTGTTGCCAAAAGTAGTGTCAGAAAAACAAAAAATATCCAGAGTGAATACATTTTGTTCTGATCCCCCTTCCATTAAATCTTTCCAGCACAACTTCCTAGGTAGAAAATTTATAAATCCCACTTCCCCCTTTAAAACAGTAGGTGTCCCTCATACAAGCTATAACTCTTGCATAATTGGGTATTCTAGGACTCTTTCCAAATTTTGTGTGACAGGAATAATTTTTCAAGAACACATCTGCCATAAGTTTAAAAGTGAAACAACAAAAACTTGGAACAATTATCCACAAGAACTAAATCATGTGATTTATGCTGTGTTTACAATATGAGATAGAAATTCATAGCTTGCTTTTCTTGCACTGCTCTAAGTACATTTTCCAGCTTCCACATTAACTCCCTTCTAATAAATATCTAATAACAGCCCCCCAAGCTGCACCTTGTATGACTATGTGATTGTTGGAGTGCCTTCTGCTTAAGCTTGGTAAAGGCCCAATTGCAGTTCGGTATTTCGTATCCATATGAAAACAACAGAAATGTAGAGATTTCAGGATTACTTCCAGCTTTAAGTGCAATGCTTCCAATGGTCACTTTTTTAAGTCTATGACTGGGGAAAGCACTCATTTCACACCACATAGCTGGACCTCTGCAAATCAACATCCATCAATACATATACTAGGCATGGGGGCACAGTTAAGTATTCTGGCCACAATCCAAAACAATTAAGCACACTAAAGGCCAATAGAAATCAAAGAGGCTTATGTATGCTAAGAAGACTTTTCAGTGTCCATTGTTAATGTAAGCTTTAAAGCAGAAGAGGGCAATTTGAAAATCAAATGTCAATGGTGCTTTTTTAATTTAATTTTTATTGAAGTAGGAAATGCAATATAAAAACCACTTGTGACAATGCTCTTAGCCCAATGTGCATAAATATGTATTTATTTAAAATATTTATCCTCTGCATTTCCATCTTTATGATCCACAGTGGTTTTCAGCAATAGAAGCAATGCATTTAAAAACATAATAAAATATCATGAAGGCAGGGGTAAAAGAAGAGGCCACAGGGCACAGGGATGGCTATATTATCTGCCATGCTCAGTGGCCTCATAAGTAACTATGTCTTAAACCATGGTTAATCTGGTGCTTTGCCAAAATCTGTTCTCCAATTTCCTGCAAGTTTTCTTTCTCTGCAGAGGAGGCTATCATTTTACTTGCCTCATTCCAATTATTTTACAATTTTTGTGGGTGCAGGATTTTGACCATACTTTGTTGCAAGGTGGTCGAGGGTGGTGTGTGCATCCAATGTCCAGTAAACATTTATCCCATTCCCTTCAGCATCCTTGGCTGCCTATGCTAAGTTTACACATCCTAACTTCTCATATTCACTAATGGGGCAGTGACTGACTGGGGAAAAGATCTTGGGGTTGTGGAGGACGGCTCAATGAAAATGTAAGGTCCAACAAATTCCTCCATTGCCTCGCCGACACTTTCACTTACCAGAAGGTGGAAGAAGTAACAAGTGGATCATCTATCTTGGATATCTGGTCCTCACCAATAGGGAGGAACTGATCAACAAAGTGGAATAATTTGTAAACTTGGGAGGAAGTGATCCTGTTCCCCTGGATTTCATGATACAGAGGCAAGGGAAAGCTGAAATGTGGGCTGAACGAGGTAACTGTTAGGTGGATTTGTAGCTGGTTGACTGACTGACTGACTGACTGAACCCAAAGAGTACTCATTAATGGTTCCTTGTCATCCTGGGGGAAAGTGGCAAGTGGGGTGCCACACGGTTCTGTCCTGGGCCTCTTGTTGCCCAACGTCTTCATAAACACCTTGGATGAAGGAATTGAGGGGATGCTCATCAAATTTCGAGATGACACCAAACTAGGAGTGGTAGTTAATGCCGCAGAAGACAGAATCAGAATTTAGAATGAAAACAGATTGGAGAACTGGGCTAACAAAATGAATTTCAATAGTGCCAAATGTAAAGTTCTGGTTGAAGGAGTTGGGTATGTTTAGCCTGGAAAAGAGGAGGCTGACAGGAGAGATGATAGCTATCTTCATATTGATATTTGATCTCAAGGGCTGTCACATAGAAGAGGGAACAAGCTTGTTTTCTCCACCTCTGGAGGAGAAAGACTCAAACCAAGGGCTTTAAGTTACAAGCAAGGAGATTCCAACTAAACATCAGGAAAAACTGTTTGACAGTAAGAACCGTTTGACAGTGGAACAGTCTCTCTTGGGAGGTTGTGGATTCTCCTTCCTTGGAGGATTTTAAGCAGAGGTTGAATGACCATTTGTCATGGATGTTTTAGTTGAGATTCCTGCACTGCAGGGCATTGGGCTAGATTACCCTTGGGGAGCCTTTCAACTCTATAATTCTATGGATTCACATGTTCATGGAATCAGTAACAGCGAGGCTGTTCATGGAATCAGTAACAGCGAGGCTGCACCACCAACCTGAACTCCCTCCTGGAGAGTTGCTGCTGTATTCTGGAAGAGAAGGAGGAAGAGGGAACAGTGCAAAGGCTGAGTCAATTTGGCATTCCTGCTGGTGCATTTGCCACTTGCTCCTCTCCTTCTCTGGCCTGGCATGAAGCAGCAACTCAGCTGGAGAGACGTCAGGTAATAGTGGCAGACCACTGTACACCCCTAATATCTTTCATAATACAGTGGTAGGTCTGGATGCGAACGGGATCCGTTCCGGAGCCCCGTTTGCATTCTGAGTAGAACGTAACACGCGTCTGCGCATGTGCGAGCGGCGAAACCCAGAAGTAACGCGCTCCGTTACTTCCAGGTCCCCGCGGAGCGTAACTTGAAAACACTCAACCTGAAGCATATTTAACCCAAGGTATGACTGTAGTCTATTTTACTGAGCTTTCGTGAGGATAAATAAAGATGATAAGTATCAGATCAGATTGCCATTGCATGCAGCCACGTATCACAGAAACAACACTATTAAAATTTCAGAAATTGTTACAAAGGAAACAACAACAACACTTAAAATATCAAATCATGATGCCCGAAGAAAGCCAGGGTCTCTGTATTAACACAGGCATTTTCACTAAACTGTTCCAAATGTAAAATATTTATCAGTCTCTTTGGGAAGCAACTTATCTTGGGAAGATAGTCACATAGAAACTAGCAGCGGATAACTATAGAGAAGATCTGTAGCACCACAGCTATAATAGATAGCAAATATCCATGGGGGGGCGGGGAAATAAGCAGCATATGAGGAATGAACATGTATGGCTTCCTGTGGTCATAAACATGCTGCATCAGTTCATACCACAAATAGGGCTCACATGTTTGAATCTCCCTCAGAAACAAAACACTGCATATATACATGCCAAGAAGAAGACTAGGCTAGAACATTTGCCTCGGAGTTCTAGTTTGCCATGTGGTGGGATTACAACAGTGGTACCTTGGTTTACAACCATAATCCATTCTGGAGGTCTGTTTGTAAACCAAAACAGGTTGTAACCCAAGGCACGCTTTTGTTAATGGGGCCTCCAAAAAATAAATAAATTGTTCGTAATAAAAAACGGGTTGTAATCCAAAAAAAGTTCGCAAACTGGGACATACACTTCCGGGTTTGACGTGTTTGTAATTCAAAACGTATGCAAACCAGACTGTTCACAAACCAAGGTGCCACTGTATTTTGCACAGAGGAACATGAGCACACCTTAAGTGGAAAAGCCCATGAATAGCTTTACAATTGCCATGAGAACTGGAACTTAGAGTGCATTTCTACATTTATTTAATTTTCTTTCCTGCCTTTCTTAGGTTTTGGAACTAATACATGCTTAGCTGAGAGTAAGTACCACCGAATTTAATGGTACTTCTGAGTAGAATTATTTCTTAAGACATCTTCAGGAGCCCTTTTCAATGTGCTGTCTTGGTCAGTGCTTTGAAAGGGCTTCCAGAAGACCCCTGTGGACCAAAAATGTCACCTGATGACACTGTGATGTCAGGTGATTGACAGATAGGCAGGTATGCCCGCCTATCAAACGTGGTCTGTGGGGAGTGAGAGAGAAAATCTGGGCTAATGGGCTAAAAATGTTCCCCACCCTTGATGTGTAGGATTATGCTATAAGTGTCATGAATTCTGCTCATATTGATCCAAAGCAGATCCCAACATATAGTTAGCAGAGTAAAAACCTAAACACGTTGCATAATTCCCTCCAAAATAGACCAGAGGCAACTGTATTTCATCCAGCAGAGTTTTACTACTACTGAAGGCAAATGAGCTTTATGGTCACAAATGCATACAACTTCAGGAATGGGACAGTCTATAATAAATCCAGTTGCAGCAGACAACTTAAATGAGACTAAAATAAGACTAAAATTAAGCACTTAATCATACTATGCACAGAACACCACACCAGAAGGAATGAGAGACAGACAGTGAGACTCAGGCTCCTTCTGGCCTGCTCTTATAGTCAGCATGACCTTGAGTGAAAGAGATAACAGAACCAGTTTGAACCAGCTTCTCAGCTTCTCTGAAGGAATAACCAAAACATCAGCTAGAAACTTCCAGCTTGCACCAGCTTCTATCACACAGAGAAGCTTCCAGAACCCTCTTGAATCAATTAAAATAGAAAAGATCAATACTTTTTGCACTGAGAAATGCAAACTGACAATAAGTTCATAGCTGTCAACGTTTCCCTTTTTTAAAGGGAAATTCCCTTATTCCAAATAGGATTCCTCGCAAGAAAAGGAAAAAGTTGACAGCTATGAATAAGTTATCACAGTTTAGTAAGGGGTTGAGATAAATGGATAAAAAAATATATTATTTTAGGTGCAGAATTTGAAAAGAATTCATGAACAGAATTTGCTGCACTTCAACAGAATGAGGTTTTTGTTTGTGCAAGCAACGAACATCTGCTTGTATTGGTGTTGACTCTAATTACCTTAGATGAATGCATTAGATTGAATGATGATGAATTTATCTTCATTTCAAATACAATTCCTCACAGCCTGCAGTTTGCTCCTCATTTAGCAAAGCTGGTCTGACAGCACTAATAAATTTAGAAGAGCAAAAAGTTATTGAAAGTACTCTGGACCAAGGTGACTTTAAGCATCTTCAAAGCAAAGGGTGTACAAAGTTCCCTCTCTCTTAGGCTATTCTTGATGTAGGCAGAATGACTAATCCAAACACAAAAGACACAATGATATTAATTTGTCACCAAACGCTTGGGGGTAAAGCAAAAGAGAAGGAGAAATGAATGTGCTGCAAGAGCTGTTCAGTGTCAATATGAAAAACGTATCCAAAAATATTGGATTTGTTTGTGGCCTGATATGCCTTTCTAGGGGCACTAGAACCATCACCTTGGAAAAGTTACCTGAGCAAGCCTTGTAATTATGAATCTTGCATTGGAAATAACTGGAAACAGATGCTTGCCTGTTTTCTCTTTTCCAGATCTATCACCTCAGATTTCCACAGAGTATCTCTGAAATCCTTGTGGATATATCAAGTATCCATCAAAATGAAGGTACCTCCCTTTGCTATCAAATGGATGTACATTCCTGAACCACCTGGATAGCTTGGTCAAGAGTTTGTGCTTCAAAAAAAAAAATCCTTTTCCTGGTAGCAAGTTCATCAGATACAGTCAGACAGATGGTACAGTTTGGACAACAGTCTGCACCTGTGGAACTACTGGACCTGCCAGTTTACTGCAGCGCTGTAGAAGCACACTTTGTTCCTTCAGTGACCCTCCCTTCCCAAATGTGTGCATGTTCAGGGGAAAAAAGACCACAGTTTGAAAACAGTGATCAGTTATAAGACAGCCCATAGACTCCTGAATATTGGAACCGGTGTCAGGAGTAGTCGTGGGAAGAAATTACATTCACTGCACCTTTAAAGGTGAATTTACCTAATTTGTACTTTCTGAAACAATAGGCAAACAGAAACTGAACCAAACTTTGCAATTTCTATTTCTTTAAATCTTGCAGTGCAAGTTTCCAGCCAAATAACATGGGTTATTTAGACATACTAAGGTACATTATCTTTAAAAATGCACATATCAGTGAAAGTAGCATGCAAAAATGCATTATATTAGGAGAAATATGTTTTGCAAAAGTTTGTATATTTGAGAAAGGCTCACTAAAATACTGAATAATTTCCAAAAGGACTTTTATTTTTAAAAGGCAAACTGATGCGGAAATGTGGAGAGCGGAACTTAAGTTTGGAAAAATGAGAAAGTGAGAGAAGCCAAAAGTGAGAGATTTGCCCACCCCTGGCAGTAGTTGTTGGGACTCAAACTAGAGTGAACCACCACATGCCAGGCTGTAAAATCTACCTATGCAGTGAAGTACTTTCTCATTCCACATACATGGCTAGCTGTTACACTGCTGAAGAGGAGGAAGTATAAGAGGGCTTCTAGTTCTGCTTGAGCATTACAGTGGTACCTCGGGTTACAGACGCTTCAGGTTACAGAGTCCACTAACCCAGAAATATTAACTCGGGTTAAGAACTTTGCTTCAGGATGAGAACAGAAATCATGCTGCGGCAGCGGGAGGCCCCATTAGCTAAAGTGGTGCTTCAGGTTAAGAACGGACCTCTGGAATGAATTAAGTTCTTAACCCGAGGTACCACTGTACTTCCCATGGATAGCCTTGGCACCCAACTCATAACTGTTCACCATCATTGCTGACTACCAGACGGCCCTCTTTTCTACTTCTGGTTGACATCCATCTGTCCTGAGAGACAATGGAGTGACAATGGAGGGTGAAGTCAAACCACTGGAGAGTCACAGCACCTGTTGTGGCTACAGAAACTGGTAACTTAACTTGTAACTGCTACCTCCCATGTGGTTTTTGTTGTATTAGCAGCACTGAAGTGACTTCCCCTGGGTGCAAGTCTGGGCAGTGTGTATGGAGGTCTTGGGCCGCCCAGGCAACAAGACCCCCCTCTTGGCCTCACTGATGTGGTCCAAAGGAAAGCATAGCAATACATTTAGCACCATCTGGGTGGTAGGAATAGCTGGAAGGAGGAGTGCAAGGCACCATCCAACTTTCTTAGGGACTCCACTCTAGATTTATATAGAATTTACTCCTTAGCCTTTTCTTCTCACAAAGATATCCTGCAAGACACCATGTACGGATTTTTCTTCACCTTGCTGTTCCATGATGGACTCAATGAATGGGTCAAACTGACAACCCTGTTTTCTAAGTCTCCTGGAAGAAATTAATAAAATCAGCTGAGAAGCACTGGGAATTCTGTTTCCCGAGATCCTTGATGGAAATCTATGCATGTTCAGAGGAAAAAAGAGGAAGTTAGATGTGGCTGCAAGCATATCCCCTCAACTATTTTGAATTTTCAGCTTGATATTGTATTGAGATTATTATTGATTTCAGATATTTTTAGCTATCATTATTAATTAATTAATTTTATAATGAATGATTTTAGAGTGTTGTTTGTGCTGTACTTTTGTACTGTTTTATTGTTGTTAGCCGCCCTGAGCCCGGCTTCAGCTGGGGAGGGCGGGATATAAATAAAATTTATTATTATTATTATTATTATTATTATTATTATTATTAAAATAACAATTCTGAAATTCAGCAATTTTTGGGTGGTGGTTGTGGAAGACCAGTGAATTCAGAGCACCAAAATAGAGGGAGATAAGGAAAAAAATTTGGGGGGGGGGACTAATTTGTTAAAGGTAAGTAACAAAGCATCAGTGATTGACCTGCTGACTGAACTGCTTTTATTTTTCCCAGATAATTTAAAATCTGAGCATACTTACAGGTGCACATGGTCATAAAACCACTAAAAGGAGGGGGGAGAAATCAATGGAGCCAATTAACTTTCCAGCCTCTGCTGTAATTTGCTAAGCCCTGTTTCATGTTTTTCAGATCCGTGTATCAATTTGAAGTCCAAAGGTCTGAAGTGGTCTCATGCTGGGGCATTCCACTCCAAACTGTGGTGCAGAATTATTATACATTTGATGGCATGGAGCAGATTGCATTATGTACTGACCAATTGTTATTTTTTCCTTTTGGAAGTAAAGTCCTTTGGCTCTTCCAAAAATAAGAAGGGGAAATATAAATGAATCAAGCTAGATATATGTTCATGAGTAGATGTGGATGTGTTATCTGGAATCCTTACATATCATTTGCATTTTGAAAAATGTCCCCACTTAGTTTTTTTTCTTCCATTCAGATTTCATCCTAAAGGTTGTTAAACTCTGGTCTGCTGGGCACTTAGTGGTGGACCATGTGAAAAACTATCTATAGAAATGTAACTTAGACAATACAGACAGTATCATACAATGTAAATGCTTCCTTAATTTCACAATAGATATGATACAGACCCACAAATGAAACAGGTGTGCAATACCACCTTCAGCAGCCATGTTGTAGAAGATGTAGTACATCTTGATTTCAGTAAGGCTTTTGACAAAGTCCCCCATGATATTCTTGCAAGCCAGCTGGTAAAATGTGGGCTGGACAAGATTACGGCTAGGTGAATTTGTAGCTGGTTGACTGACTGAACCCAAATGTTGCTCACAAATGGTCCTTTGGCATCCTGGAAAAAGTGACAAGTGGAGTGCCGCAGGGTTCTTTCCTGGGCTCATTGGCATAGCTGTCAACTTTTCCCTTTACTTGCGAGGAATCCTTTTCGGAATAAGGGAATTTCCCTTTTAAAAAGGGAATCGCTGACAGCCATGCCCATTGGTGTTCATAAATGACTTGGATGAAGGAATTGAAAGGATGATATTCAAATCTGCGAATGACACCAAACTAGGAGAGGTAGCTAAAGCAGCAGAAGACAGAATTGGGATTCAAGGTGACCTTAACAGATTAAAGAGCTGGCCCCGAAGTAACAAAATGAATTTCAATAGAGACCAATGTAAGGTTCTGGACTAAGACCAATAGAATTTCAATAGAGACCAATGCAGGGTTCTGTGCTAAGACAGAGGACACCTGGCTTACCAGTAGTGCATGTGAAATGGATCTAGGCATGAAGCTTAACATGAGTCAACAGGGTGATACAGCAGCAAAAAAAGCTAATGCCATTCTAGGCTGCATCAACAAATGTATGGTGTCCTGATCAACAGAAGTAATGGTACTGCTCTATTTCTACCTTGGTCAGACCACACCTGGAGTCCTGTGTCCAGTTCTGGGCTCCACAATATAAGAAGGATATTAACAAGCTGGAATACGTGCAGAGGAGAGCAACTAAGATGATCAAGGGTATAGAAATGAAGCCTCATGGGGAATTGTTGTGGAAATTGGGTATGTTTAGCCTGGGAAAGAGAAGACTGAGAGGAGATATGATATCCATCTTCAAATATCTCAAGGGCTGCCACATGGAAGATGGAGGAAACTTGTTTTCTCCTGCTCCGGAGAGTTAGACCTGAACTAATAGTTGGAAGGGACCCCAAGGGTCATCTAGTCCAACCCCCTGCAATGAAGGAATCTCAACTAAAGCATCCATGGGAGATGGCCATCCAACCTTTGCTTAAAAACCTCCAAGGAAAGAGAACCCACAACCTCCCGAGGGAGAACTCTCAATTGTTGAACAGCCCTTATTGTGAGAAGTTTTTCCTGATGTTACAAGTTACAGGAAATGAGATTCTGGATAAACATCAGGAAAAACTTACTTACGGTAAGACCTGTTTGATAGGGGAACAGACTCCCATGAGAGGTGATGGACTCTCCTTCACTGGAGGTTTCAAAGCAGAGGTTGGATAGCCATCTGTCATGTATGACCCCTATTATTCTCCTTACTACAGTTTCCAGAGTTGCTTAGAAATCAGTCCTTCTTCCTTTATTGAATTAATCAGTTAGCTATCACACTAAGTATATTATTAAAGCTGGGATGGCTCAGTCAATAGAGCATGAGACTCTTAATGTGAGGGTCGTATGTTTGAGCACCACATTGGGCAAAAGATTCCTGCTTTGCTGGGAGCTGGACTAGAAGACCCTCAGGTCCCTTCCAGCCCTACAATTCTATGATTATATTAATTAACTTATTTTTTACTGTATTGAAATTAGTAGTGTATCCTAAGCATAAGAGTGTATGAGAGAAATGCAACATATTTAAGTTACAAAATATTTACAAGAAAAATCCTACATAAAGTTGTAATAACTATTTTAAGTACAATCTGGTGATCCAAAGTTATATAAAGTTGCAAAGACTTCTAAATCTTGATTTTCAGGAGGCTGAAAATTAGTGTTTGGAATAATCCAAGCGTGCCACAGAGCCAGGGGCATGGCAAAGTTAACCAATGAAATGTGCCAAGGTGCCAGATGCTGCCTTTGGAAGAATAGTTTCCAAGCGATGGCATCTGGGACTTGTGATGCCATCCAAATTATTCCCATGGAGTGTAAAAGCTCATGTTTTGAAACAACATACTATTCATATTAGCTATACATGGGAAAGAGATCAAATACAGTTTATATTTAATGCATTTTAAAATTTGGCTTTGTTATGCACAGGAAATTTAGAGCTAGGCAAAATGCCTCCTAATGATTAGAAACCAATTTTAATACATAAAACCAGATTATTATTTATACTTAATATAGTGCATTTATTTGCTAAGTATATGATAATATTTAAAACAGTCAATGAATGTGGGTAGATAGCTATAGGTAGATAGAAATTGCTGTTTTTGGTAAAAGCAGATTTTTTTTACCAAGAGTGATAAATGTTTTTCCTAGTTTGAAACATAAAACTGAATAAAAAGAACTGTAGACAAAAACTTATCCCACATTAGCACAAGCTAACAGCACAATCCTAATTATGCTTACTCAGAAGCTAGGTTTTTGCAAGCTGCATTTTATTGCTTGAACTTATTTGTTAACCTTATTTTGGGGCTTTTTGGGGGCTGAAAGACAGAATAGAATAAATTCTTAGAAGTCCCAATGACTTGCTTGCTGCATTCACACGTGAGGCTTATTCCATTAGTTTTACTGATTATAAGGCTAGCAGATTTGTCCCATTTTCTAATGTTCCTTTCACACTGCAGTACCAATATATCACTATGCTGCACTAAATTCCATTCGCACTTGTGGGTGATGCAGGACAAAATGAACATTAGAAATTTGGACAGAAGGACTAGTTACAATCATCTCCTCCAATTCTACGCTGGCTTGCTCATATGCACAGAATGAAAGATGGCAGGCTCCCCAAAGACATGCTCTACGGGGAGCTGGCTTCAGGCCCATTGGCAGAGCAACTCTGTGTTACAAAGGATGTCTGCAAACAGGACATGAAGGTTGGCAGCATCAGCGCTACCATGTGGGAATGCCTTGCAGACAACCACAGCGCCTGGAAACAGACGGTCAGGTCATGCATCCAGAGGAGGAATGGTGGCTGGAAGAAGTGCAGAGGGAAGATAAACCATGGTGCATCTGCAGCAGCAAAACCCTGCAGGATGTCGAGGAGAGTGAGGCAAAGGGTGGCTGGGTGAGGGTACTTGTTCACCTGGGGGCTTACCTCTTTTTCTGTGGGCATTTGACGTTTGACCACAACAGAGAGCTGAAGAGAAGGCTTAGGGAACTGAATCACAAAGTTCCCATGGTTGTCCAAGCTAAAGGTGCTGCAAAAGGATTATTTCTGGAATCATAAAATGCAGAAATGAATTTTAAATAAATAAATATTCTTTATTCTTTACGGTGCTGGAGGAGACTCTTGAGAGTCCCATGGACTGCAAGAAGATCAAACCTATCCATTCTTAAGGAAATCAGCTCTGAGTGCTCACTGGAAGGACAGATCCTGAAGCTGAGGCTCCAATATTTGGGCCACCTCATGAGAAGCAAAGACTCCCTGGAAAAGACCCTGATGTTGGGAAAGATGGAGGGCAGTGGAAGATAGGAGTGTCTGATGTGCTCTGGTCCATGGGGTCACGAAGAGTTGGACACGACTAAACAACAACAGCAAACTTGAAAAATATTCTATTACATTCCATTAGTTTTCCAGACATGCCTTTTACATCATGTGAAAACTCAAATATAATGCACAAGATAGTAGTTAGGGAAATGTCAGGAAAACAGAACAAACTGCAACCTGAATGGTCAGCACTTTAGGATAATTCTTTTAGCCACTGCATGTCCACTTGAATTCAAAGGAAAGGCAGCCCAGTGATTTGCCCCTGCTTTGCATCTCATCGATTAATTAATCTGCACCAGCTCTCTGCAAGTTTGGAGCAGCACATGACAATACTGTAATCTAAAAGCACTTCAGCTAAAACATCCCAGACATATATGAATACAAAAATAAATTCACAGCACTAAAAATGAAATTCCAACAAGCTGCATGCAGCAGATCACATCAAATCACTTGCAGTATTTCAGTTTAAAAGCTTCATTGGTGGTGCCAAAAGTTGTTGTAAATATGTTCCTTCCTTCACCACTGAGGCTTCAAGTAATTTACGAAGCCTCAGTCATGTGGGGGGAGTCAATGATTAAGGTCCTCCCCTGTGACTTTGAGTTTCTAATGGTGCCTTAGGGCAGTGGGAAAGAGCCATATTTGCATGAGCTTCTGTGCCAAAAGTAACACTGGAAGGAACCCATATTTGCGGCAATGCACAAAAACCCTTGTGCACCTTTCCCTAATGCAATTTTTGCTAAGAAGACAGAATTGAACCACTGATTCCAGAGAGGCCTGCCTCTAACTGTTGTACCTATTCCAAAGTGCATAGATGGACAATCTTAAATTCAATTCACTACATTCCTGAATCTGTTTCTAATTACTTAAAACAACAAATATTCACAAACCTTAAACAGCACTTTAGTGTGTGTTTCTCCTTATATATGTATTTTACATGCCCAATATGATGCAGTTTTGTATGTTGTTTTCAGTAATATTCACATTTTCATGCACATGTTCTATTAATATATGCTGCTTCTGTACTGCCTGTTTGGAGAACTCCACTGAAAAAATCAGATGGGTTACAGTTCACGTATTGTTTTGGGAAATGATATTTAGGTCAATTGGCATTGCAACAGAAACCAAATGGAATTTCTTTCCCATCCCTATAGAGGTGTATCATAAACCTTTGGATGAGCTGATGATTGGCAGACTGTGTGTGACAGTGATGGCAGTGTGGTTCAATTTCTCTGTGGAGAAGATGTGCTAGAGAGCCCAAGGCAACGTTCTTGCAATTTTCATTTCTTATACTATACATATCATTTCAACAAAAATGTTCAAGACAGAATTAAACCAATGATTCCAAAATTAATCTGAATTTATTAGGGAAATACTTATGATAGCCATCTTCAAATATCTAAAGGGAGGATGGAGCAAGCCTGTTTCCCTGTTCTTTTTTGAGGGTCAAAGGAGGTTATTTACATTTAAAGGTCTAAAACAAAGGCACAAAACTGATTCTCAGGGTTTTGTTCATTTTTAATATCTTCATTCAGCACAGCACTTCTCTTTTTCTTCTCAGGGTGAGGTGGATTCACACCCCCTTTTTCTCACTTGTATGTATTTACTTGATGCAATCAATTATGCAGATTATTGGAAGTATACAGCAAACAGCACGGGGTAGGGGATAATATGCACATTAAAATTAGAGCTACAGGCACTGAAACAGCCTGAAATTCCCACCATTTTTTCAAAAAAATGTAAATGTACTTTAAACACGATTGGGAAATATATCTTCCTGAACTTTGACCCTTGGGCCAGGGAGAGGCCATTCCACCCATCTGTCCACCCTGCTTCTGGTTGCCCTCCTAGCAAGGACAATGTGGCTGAATCAGAGCAGATTCTAGAGGAGGAAGAGAAGATTTGTTTATCTCCGCCACCTACTCCCCCACTTACCTGTGAATCACATGACATCAGGTACTTAACAAAGTGCAAAGGTCTCTGCAGAGCAGGGTTGGCCAACCTATAGCCCATGGATAAATTATGGCCCACCAGTGATGGAGGGTTGCCCAACTTGACCCTCCATTTTCCTCAAAGCATGCCCCTTCATCGCTCAGCTGGCATCACTCAAGATGATAGCTGATAGGCAGGAAGACAGGGTTTAAATCTGCATTGGCTGTGTAGCCCTGTTCCCAGTAGTAGAGTTTAATCTCTACTCAGTGTTTGATGAGCAGAGACTAAGGCATGAGATTGGGGATTTAAAACAAAGGTTTTTGCAAGTCTCCCCCTCCCTCCTTCCCTTTTAAGTCTGATCCCACTGCCATCTCAAAGGTGAAGAGACTGACAAAGGATTTTGCTGTCTACCTGTCCATCACATGATGTCATAACTTTGTCAGTTTTGTCACCTGTCAACTTGGACTCGCAAGGCTAATCTTGATAAGGATCTGACCCATAGAGCAAAAAGTTTCCTCATCCCTGCTGCAGAGTAACCTTCCTTGAAGACGTACTCTCAGTGTACAGTGGTACCTCGGGTTAAGAACTTAATTCGTTCTGGAGGTCCGTTCTTAACCTGAATGTTCTTAACCTGAAGCACCACTTTAGCTAATGGGGCCTCCTGCTGCCGCCATGTGATTTCTGTTCTCATCCTGAAGCAAAGTTCTTAACCCGAGGTACTATTTCTGGGTTAGCAGAGTCTGTAACCTGAACGGTCTGTAACCTGAAGCATCTGTAACCTGAGGTACCACTGTATCTCAAAGACACTCCCTTTAAACAGCTATCACCACTAAAAAGGGAGCCACTTTAAAGTCTCTGCAGAGAGGGAAATGCTGCTAAAACTGAAACTGTTAAAACAGATTTATGAATGAACACACGTGAAACCACTGTGACCTAGAAATAGACTGGTCCATCCATTCCTACCCTCCACGAGTGTGCAGATAAGACTGCAGTGATCCCTTGGATTTCGCACTTCTCTGAATAATGTGACACAGTTCTCTGCTCACTAAAATGTATCAACATGTGTTCTAAAATGTGTACTTTGAGATGCATTTAGAAATGCATAATTTATATAAATACATTTAGAAATGCACATTTTAAGAGAAAATATGCTCAAAATACATATCTAAGAGCATATTTGAATGTGAAAGTGTGTGCAGCTCACAGTTTAATGTGAAAACAAGAAAGAATGAACTTATGAGTGAATAAATGCAGAACGGACATGGGCTGAGCCTCCTACCCTTAAATTCAGAGCAGAGATGGGTAACCTCACTCACAGAGGCTGAATATGGTTCTCAAGGCCTCTACCCAGGATTTCATCCCCTCTGATCATCCTGCTCACTGGCTGTGCTCTGTGCCATCCTTGACTGCTTTGGCCTGACTGAAATGCATCCTTAACTGTGAAAATTGCTTACCTGGGTGTCAGAGGAAGACTCACAGGACGGCTATGAGTAGGAAAGACCTTTTATATTTGAGCCTCTGGCCAATGACAAAACCCACTTAGCTACAGTTAATACCTATCCATGAGGAAACATCTTCCCAGCTCACTATCACAGAGGAATCCTCTCGTGGCTTCCTCACTCAGAAATTGACCCAATATTCCTTCCACAAGTGTTAAAAGAAATAATCTTTGCCCGCCTCCACCTCTGTTACCTCCCAGATGTCCTTTTACCTTTAGCTTGGAGTGATCTTGAAAATTCAATATCGCTAACTAGATAAAGGAAAAACTAAGAACAAACAGCCCAGGCAGAGTTCAGGGAGAGTCAGGGCAGACAAGGCAAAGGCAGCCAAAGAACAAGAAAGCAGAGTCAAGGTGCAGCCATGGGATCAAAAAGAGAAGTTCTGACCAGCCTTTTCCTGTTTCATTTCACAAGAGCATGTAGTAGACTGAAGGCACATTGTCCAACAAACCAAAGCCAGTCTGGGAAAGGTCACTGCCTGGATGGCAGGCAGCCTGCAACCCCTATAATCTCACCTATGATTTCATCTATAATTTTCACGTGTTCATTCATAAATCTGTTCCATCCCATTTTGGCATCAACGTATATTAGTTGTTGTTTAAAATCTACACATTGTTTTCTTTCCATGTTATACTTGTGATAGTTTATATTTTACTTGCAATGATTGTGACAATGCTGCTACTTAAAACCTTACTTTTGACCAATTTTTAAATACAATTTTATTTTTTAATGCTTTGTCATTTGACATTGAATGGGATGACATTTAAGGTCAGAAAAAAAATCCCACCAAATCAGATATTGAAAGGTATGTGTGATTGGGAATGCAGCAATTTGGTAGAAACATCTGATTTCTCCTCAATGACTTCGTAAACAAATTTGTGACTGTTCTGGAAGAAGAAGACTCTCTTATGGTACTGTATAAATCTGGCCCATTGAAAGTAAATAAATCAGTTTAGTCCACAAAGCTTCGATTTTTGTTTTGCAATACCACAATTTGCACTTAGGTAGAATAACTAGGAAAACAACAACTCCTGTTTGGACCCTTCCTTCCCACATCAGTCACCATACTTATTCATTTCCTTCAGTTCACTGATGAAACAGAGCCAAAAACAAGGCTCCAAGACTGCCACCTACTGGGGAATGTTATGAAATTACTTTCATAGTTCTACTTGGTTTTTGCAGGACCCCAGGTGTACACTTCTTTTTAATATAATTTTTATGAAAGATTTTCTTGGGTTACAAAAGTACATGCATTGGCTTTCTTTTCAGAGTCTTTTCTACAAATCAGTTACGTTCGAGGTGAGACATTAATGTTGTATACTGTGTACTTCTAAGGCTCTACCAGCTGGTGAAGGACAACATGGAGACTGTCTCACAGAAAATTCCCTCCATTTCCCAGGGATTCCCTATGGTCCTTATTTGGGACCTACATAAAACATTAATACTGTTCCATAGCTGCATTAGTTTGCTGCAGCAGAAACAGAAAGGCAGTTCTATAGAACTATCTCACACCTGATTTTGGATAAGCTGGTGTGGTTGGTAACCAAGCTTTGATTTGAGTGTTAGCCACTTCTTACCTGCCTGGAAGCAAAAGGGGTCCTTTATGAAACTACAAAGCAAATTCAAAGGTTTCTTATTGTGAGAGAAAAAAATAGAGGGATTTGGAAAGCAGTGGGGGAAAATATTTAATAAGCTAATGGGATTTATCATGTATGTCCCTTAAAATCCTTAATGATACTCCCATGGTAAGAAGACCAGCCTGCTTCCTACAACAACAACAACAACAACAATTTTATTATTTAAACCCCACCCATCTGGCTGACAGAAATAACTCTTTGATTCATGGTTTGCTTTTCTCTCCCCTCCCCCATTCCCACCTCCCTTTCCTTCTATTCTGCCTGTTCGACTGGGATCCTTCAGGGACTGTCTTATTTTTTGACCTTTATACAATGCTTGCTGTTTTTAATGCATATTGTAATAAAGGAATAAATGCAACAATAACACACCACTGCAGTAAGTAGCGCAACTATATGGTGAAATTTGGGGCAGAGAAAATGGCTTAAATTCAAGTGCTGCAGCACTTTTGAATAAGGCCATTACTATCTGGGGAAACAGTCTTTTTGGCATCATTGATTGACCATGTAAACAACATTTGCGAGGATATGTTCAGGGTCTGCTCCTCTAATAAGGAGCAATCTCTTTTAGTTACAGGTCAGTCAAAGCAAAAATAAAATCCAGGAACAAGACAGTTCATCCAGCTTCTCAGCAGTCCACCTCCCCCGTGGGAGTACCATAGGCATTTACAAAGCCATTAGCATAGCCAGCAGAGGAGTCACAGATGTAGCAGGCAGCCAAGGCATCAGCAAGGCCTTTTTGACAGACACAGATGTTGCTGTTAAAAATTCATTCCAGACCTTGGCATCTGCATCGTTTGCCTGTCAAGCATGTCCTGCATGTGGCCCCAGCTGTTGAGTTTGCTAAGGAAGGGGGGGTGAGGAGGGGCAAAAGCAGGGCATGATTTAGGTCACCAGAAACAGCATGAAGTCTAATTGAGTTAGCCGTGAGTTAGCCAACAGTTTTATAAACACACACACAACCTGAATTTCAAGTACTGTCGAGATGATCACTACAATCCTGCCATGCTTTTCTCATGCAGATCAGAGTGTTAATAGTCCAGTAGCCTTTGTGTAGGATGACTGACTAGTGTTTAGATTAACCTTCAGCTGGATGAGCAATAGTGCAGACCCACCCACAGTCTCTGTCTCTACACACCCAAACCCAGCCACCCAGCCCACTATTTCTTACATTACAGCAGGAGCAGCCTCAAGATGACTTGCAGGCATATAGAGATTAAAACATCAGTGGCAGCACGCAAAAATAAAACATTTCAGTTCTCAAAACTACTCCAGCCCACAGAAATGCCTATATCCTAACTACCATAACAACCACTTAGGAGATACACAGCAGAAACTTAATCAAATAATTGATAGCTTCACATACCATGAAACGCCCTGGAGAACAGGAAGGTCTTAACATGTCACCCAAAAGTGTTAATTCTTATTACTGGTTCAACCACATTTTCCCTACCTGCCATTTTTAGTAAATGGGGGGGGGAGGGGGGAGAATCCAACACGCAGATGGTTCCACAAACCAGACTAAGCGCTTTGTGCATGTCCTTGAGCTGCACCACTCAGAACTCTTCCAATTATACTGGGCAGGACACTACTTCACCTGTTAAAATGGTGGACTCCAAGTCACGGTGCATGCAAGTGACTTTATCCTCAGAATGCTACATAAACAGGTCACAGTAACCCTCTGATAGTTCTACTAACTCATCCAGGCCAGCATGTCATAGACCCCCAACTGCTCTATAAAGCTTTGCTAGATGGCAAAGTTAGGATGCAATTGAAGCAGATAAATGGCTACCTTGGCTGTGAGTCCTGGAAGCCTTGCTCCCTGCCTTGCAGGCCTTTTCCACCTGGCTGGGGAGGGCAGAGCCCGGACTGACTCCAGCTGCAAAAGCTGCGACTGCTGAATGTGTTTTTTTTCTACTGGGGTGTTGTTTAGTGGGGTTTGTGGAAGGGGCACATTGTTGCTGTTGGTGTTGTGCATCTTTATTTTAGATCATAGAATCATCAAATTGTGGAGTTGGAAGGGACCCCAAGTGTCATCTAGTCCAACCCCCTGCAATGCAGGAATCTCAACTGGAGCATCCATGGGAGGTGGATATCCAATTTCGGCTTGTTGTGATTTATGTGGAAATTGTTTAGTTTGGTTGTATATTTTATAATGTTTTATTTATTGTTTTATGACTACTTTTGTTAGGCATTTTTTTTCATGTTGTAAGTCATGTTGAGCATAGTTGGAGCTGTTGAAAGGCAATATACAAATAACATAATGGTGTATGTATGCATAAAAACGAGCATGTGTTTGATTGCATTCCTCCAGAGTTTTTCTCCAACGGCACTAGAGGTGTCTCTCAGCATCTTCATTGCTTTTTGATCTGGCTATATGCAGTTAAGTTCCCTGAGCTCTGCTGAGCGAGAGAGGACATTCAGCAGCAATCGTGCCAGCTGCCTGAGTCATCTCTGCATTCCACAGATCAATAAGAGCTTCAAGAGGAATCCAAACTATATTAGATGGAGCCCTTCTAACCCTTGGGATCCATTAGCTATTGGGAGAAATCCATTTTAACAAATCCCACCACTGCAGAGTTTAAATCTCAACAGGAGATGATCTGTCCAAGACAAAGTGACAAAGGCAAAGTCTTTCATCTTCTCTCTGCCTGGCCATGAAAATCTCGTTTAGACTGTGCTCTGCTTACATGTGTTGGGAGGACGACAAACTGAAATGGCCCCGTGGCATTCATGGAAGCATGAAGTCTTGAGCCACCACAGACAAGGGACCTCAGTGTGAATATTGACACCCCCCCCAAAAAAAACCAACCATGGGGTTTTGCAGCCCCATGTCACAGACCCCCTCCATCAGCTCATGGGGGGAGACAGGTGGGTGGGCAGTACATCAGTAGAAACCCTCCTGGTGGCCCAGCATAAGATGCAACACTATACCTTAACATTTGGACAGATAACCTGAAGAGAAATGTAGAATTCCTATCGACCACAGTTCTTTTTGCCCCTCCAGTTCCCTTGAATCTACCTTAATGCTGAACTGAGTACCTGCGTGGACGTGACTGAAAAGGACTACTTCCCCCTTGCTCACCCATCACCCATGATTGTGTGAGGGCAATCACTATATATCTATAGATCCCCTTGTGTAAAAGTTTTTAAAATCTCCTCCCTTCTAAATTGTTTCTCTCTCTTTCACATCTCTCTGTCTCCACTTTTTAGAACAAGGCAGCTTTCAATAAAACATTAAAAGCCACAAAGCACTGCTTGAATCCCTGGGGAAGCTATACTGATAGAGCCAAGCAGGGTGTCTGAAATCTGCACTGGATGCTCCTGCTAGATTCTAGTTTTGGAACTGTTTGGATCCATCATGCTGCTGTCCAGGAACATAGTGGGCAAGTTCCCTATGCTCCCATTTTCTGCGGAAGTGTGTCATGTTTAAGCATACAGGTGTTGCATCCTTCCTCACCTGACAGATGGGCAAGTATCTCTGCATTGTATGCCTACATTTCTGAAGTGAATATGCAGAGGAAGAGGAAACATGGAGGTTATGTTATCCCTGCATAGCACTGAAGAGCCTATCTTGAAGTTGTTGCTAGTGTGGCTACTGCATTGGCTTTGCTTGTGGCCCTAGTTTCATGATTGGAGATGCAAGATTTTTACGAACAAAGTGGATCTTGGAAGTATAATACCCTCCAGTTACACCATGGAGTCAGCAACTAGATTAATTGGAAGGGCCCTTTGTGGGAGGAGAAGAGTAATGGGCCAGGCCATAGTGGGCTACCAGGAAGCAATTTTTGTCTTCCACATCCCCAACAAACCTCTCTTGCTACTTGAGTTACCAGCAGGGAGGGGACAGTGTGTCTAATTACAGATTTTTTCCCCAGTAGCTTTAAAAAGATTAGGTAATCTCATTACTGCAACTCAAATGTCAGCTAGAATGACATCACTCCAGTGCAAGCTGTACAGTACTTCTTGACAATATATTTCAAAGGAAAGCTAAGCTGTCATTACACAGAAGCAGCTAAGATTCATTCCCTTCTGCTGTTACCCAGAGAAATTAATAATCTCATTTACAAATAAAAAAATAAAAAAATTGGCTGCTATCCTCCATATTTAACTAAATGCACAGGGCAGAAATTCCTGAGATTTAAAAAGGGCATGTATAAGAAATGGAAGAAAGGGGAAATCACAAAGGATATCACATCGCCAACAGTTGCAAGTAGAAGGTCAGGCAGGCAAAGCTCAGAATGAGCTCAGGCTTGCAAGAGAGGTTAAAAATAACAATAAAAGGTTTATTGGCTTTCTTTGAAGCAAGAAGAAGAATAAGCAAGTTTGAGGTGCACTGCATGGAGAAGCTGGAGGCTGGAGCAATGCTACTGGGAGACAGAGAGAAGGAAGGACTGCTCAACACCTACTTTGCCTCTGTCTTCACCCAAAAGGAAAGCGGCGCTTAACCTGGTGAAAGCAGAATAAAGGATGCAAGGAAGTAGCTGCAGCCCATGATAGGAAAAGAAGTGGTTGGGAAACATTTACTTTAAATGAATTCAAATTTCCACAGACTGATGAGTTGCACCCAAGGGTACTAAAGGAGTTTGTGGATACAATCTCAGAGTCTTTGTCTATGATCTTTGAGAATTCTTGGAGAAGAGGTAAGGCCCATCTTCAGAAAAGAGGGGGGAAAGAAGACCCTGTGAACTACCAACTTGTCAGTTTGAAGTTGATGCCAGGAAAAGTCCAAGAACAGATAATTAAATGGTCAGTGGTCTAGTTGAGATTCCTTCATCGCAAGGGATTGGACTAGATAAGCCTCAGAATCCCTTCCAACTCTACAGTTCTATGATTCTGTGGTCATGAGAGCCTTTCATGGAAGGTGAAGACTTGTACAAATAATCATTGCATAGAGCAAACAACTTTCAGAGCAATTAGAACTGCTGTAGGCTACAGAAAGAACAATTTCCAGAAATTCTGAATTGGCAAAATAAAGCAAGATCCTGATCCAAGCTTTATTGCACTGTTGCATTTGTTAATAATAAACGCTTTCTCTGAAAAATCATATTTGCTTATCTTATGCTGTTCACAATCCTACTATGCAACAGACCATCTGCTTTTGGAGATTTGCTCTGTAAGAAGACAACAGAAACTGTGGAACTAGGAATTTTAAAAAGTCATATGGTTGGGGCAGAGAGAGGTTGGAAAAGATGAATCCCTGGTGACATAAAATAAAAACCCATTAACACATGATCAGTGGATTTTGTGAGACTGGGAGAAAGGAAGAAGACCATCTACAGTTGGTGTAGCCTTTTCAGAAGCCAGGGTGCTGCTGGAGGGAAATCTGCTTTGGGCTCTGAAAAATGGCCAACTGCAAACACAGTACAAGGACTCACAGAATCATAGAGTTGGAAGGGATCCTGAAGTCCATCTAGTCCAGTGATGGCCAAACTTGGCCCTCCAGCTGTTTTGGGAGTACAGTTTCTATCATCCCTGACCACTGGTCCTGTTAGCTAGGGATGATGGGAGTTGTAGTCCCAAAACAGCTGGAGGGCCGAGTTTGGCCATCACTGATCTAGTCCAACGTCCTGTAATTCAGGAATCCTGCCCACAGCTGTCTCTGGACGGGCTCAAACCACCAACCTTCTGGTTAACAGCCAGGTGCACTGAGATGGAACTGAGTGGCACGTCAGCCACCATCCATCCATTGGCACAAACCCCATGGCCCTGCAAGCTACAGTCTACCCCAGAAAATGAAGGTAAACACATCTGCTCTTGGCTGGATGAAGCAAGCTGGTGGTCTTAGAGAGGTAAACTTCTTGACTGGGAAACACTAAAACAAATTGTACAACACTCCTTGCCATTTAAAACTACTCTTTCCACATGGATTATATTACAAAATGTTGCCAACCTTGTAAACAATGGAGCTACCTGTACAATTTGTGTAGCAAGTTATTAGTGTCATAGTCTTCAAAAGGTGACTTGAACCTGTGATTGTTCTGCCAGTTTCTTACTTTTCTGGGATTTTTAGAACCTGAGAAATCTTGTTGAGAATTCCATCTCCCCAAAACGATCTGAGAGGCATTACTAGTGAGTGACACTGAGGAACACGTTTCCCTACACATGTTGATTGAGCAAGCAAGATAGGTGTCAGGAAGATGCTCAAGCCCAATTTGCCTAGTTCATGCACAGCCATGTGACACCTCTGCAGCAGTCTCTATCAGCCTGCATCAGTTCATATATAAATATAAAACAGTTCCTATTCTCTCTATCCTGGAAATTTTGTTAACGTGGAATGATAATTTTTTGCTTCAGCTCAGCATAACTGTATCATTTTATCAGATACAAACCACTGGGAAATTACCTGGGATGATTCTATATTATTGATTGATGATTGATTGATTGACCGTCTATTGTAGCACTGCTCCCTCAAGGCAGCTTACATGGCATAAATATCAGCAGCACTATCAGTCATTTTGGCCAGTTAAAAATAAATAAAAGAGCAATATAAATTTCATGTGGCCATAGAAAAAATATTCATCTTAAAATAGCTCTCTAACAATAAAGGCCATATTTAGGAGAAGGTGGCCTGAGATGAATGGGTCTTTTTTAAAAAGCCTGCCTAAAAGTTTCCCGCACTGAGGCCAAACATACATCTTATTTTCTTCTATATACAGTTCCAATTCACTGAGAATATAGAAGAGGTATTAGAAAGATGGTGCTTTGGGAACTGTATTAGAATCTAGTTCAAATGACATAAGTGATACCACATCAAATAAATTCTTACACAAAGGCCACCTGGCTTTGGAACAGAATATATATGCCTGCCATCAAAAGATTATCATCAAAAAGAGGGGGAAGACCTTTCATTGCACAGTTCGATCACAAATAGCCCAGACATACCATCACTCAATTTAAGAAAATCCAAGACAACATCAAAAGTTAGATTTCACAGGCAGTTTTGAGCTCAGAGCATAAATGAAAGCTCGGGCAAGGTCAAAAGAGTCCAGGTGTCTTGTCTTCAATTGCCACCAGTTCTGGTCTCACAACAGCAAAAGACAAAAGCTGTAAAGCTTCTCACCTAGATAGCCACTTGATTTATTCCTAAATTATTCCAAGTGTTATTATTATTATTATTATTTTAAAAGTTGCCACTTATAACTGCCTTTTAGCAAGAGGGTGCAATGTATATAGCCTACTGTGAAAACCAACCATTTATTGATGCTTCCATTGTTTGGCGGCCATTTCATAAGCTCCTAGCTCACAGCAAGTAAAAACCTCACACTTTAGTCGGGACCCTTCATGGTTGTGTTCCAATCCACATAGCAGTGCAGAAAAGAATTCATGAAACATCCCTAGTTTCAAATAAAGAAGCTTTACTGGTAAAAATGATAACCTATAACAAGCAATTTTTGAAATATATTCTTTCAGTCAAGGGTATGCTTAGCTACACAATGGATGCAGTCTGTTCCACTGTGCAATATGGCTACAATAGTAATTTGGTGAGGTATGCTGTATATGGGAGTCACAGCAGAGGTTTCTATGAAAAGAAACGGCCACTGTGTTGTGCACAGACACACAGCCAAGGGCCAGCCATTGAAGAGAAGTGAGAAGAAAACGCTTCCACTGAGCACTTTGGAAAGTCTCTCCTGTATGAATTGTTAAGACCTGAAAGCTGCGGCCAGTATGATCTTACCTGCTGCAAATTACTTCAACCACTGAACATTGTAAGCAACCATCTTAAATCTTTTTTTCTTTTTTTAAAAAAAATAAGTTGTTGCTACTCTGTAGTAACTATTATTTATGTGAAAATCTACATTCCAGAATTAACAGGTGCAATCAATTGTAGGAACAAATCGGGAAGAGAAAGATGATTTGTGCTTGCAATTGATTGCACTTGCATAATTGTGGCCATAATTGATTGCTAGTGCAAAATTAAAGACCTAGTTGCAGCTCATGTCAATTAAGTGCAAGTTTTTAGCTGAAATAATATTTCTCAGAAGAAAACTTAGCTCACAGTGACTGTAGGATGATCAAAACATGTTTTACTGGCATCATCTCTAAATTCTCAGTGAATCCTTTTCAGTGGAAAGGTAGATGAACACTCCCTTGTGCTATCATAAAATCAAAATCAAATGGGCCAATCCTGTTGGATGGCTGCTGTTCTGGGGAGGTCCTTTGCAAGGAAATGTATTGATTTACAAAGTCCTGAATAACATAAAAAACATAAATAATATAAACCCTTAAATCCCAGCTCGATCCTTGTGCATGAACATAGCTGGTTGTCCCCTGAGTTGTTGAGGCTAATTTGACAGTAAGAAGAGACTAAGCCTTTAGTGTTATCAGGCCAGTCCTGTGGAATGTTCTTTGGATTCAGCAGACACCTTCTGATTTAAGCTTTAAGTGCCTCTTGACAACTTTTCTATGCTGCCAATCTTGTGCTGGCAATTAAGTAAATCTCCTTCTGTAATAGTTTGTGGATCTCTGATTTTAAACTTTTATAACATGCTAATTGCATCTTTTTTATGTATGACTGTTGTAAACTGTCTGTAAACCAACTGACTGACAAAGCAACTGACCGACAAACATATCTACATGCCTCTAGCTACCATCCCAAACATACCAAACAGTCCATTGTATATAGCCAGGCACTACGTTACAGCCGCATCTGTTCCAATTCTACAGACAGAGACTCTCACCTAAGAGATCTACAGCAAACTTTTTTAGAACTAAAATACCCAACAGATGAAGTTAGACGACAGATCAACAGAGCCAGACTGATACCCAGAGAGAACTTGCTGCAAGACAGACCCAAAAAAGAAAATAACAGAACACCTCTAGTCATCACATACAGCTCCCAAGTTAAAACAGTACAACGCATCATCAGAGATCTACAACCTCTCCTGGACAATGACAGTTCTCTTTCTCAAGCTCTGGGAGGAAGACCTTTCATTGCCTACAGACAGCCACCCAGTCTTAAACAACTCCTAACCCACAATAATACTACAACCAGACCTAACACGGACACTGGCACCAGAGCCTGCAATAAACCCAGATGCCAACTTTGCTGCCACATACACCTGGACAACACCATTACTGGTCCCAACAACATCACACATACCA
This sequence comes from Podarcis melisellensis, assembly GCF_964234715.1. Lineage (NCBI taxonomy): Eukaryota > Metazoa > Chordata > Lepidosauria > Squamata > Lacertidae > Podarcis > Podarcis melisellensis. The sequence goes on along the minus strand of NC_138531.1, from coordinate 5,986,097 downwards.
TCTCGGGTTATTTAATTGCTCATCGTCTAACATTGTGTATGCCATCAAATGCCAACAGTGTCCTTCAGCTCTCTATATTGGACAAACAGGCCAGACCTTATGCCAAAGAATAAACGGACATAAATCGGACATCAGGAATCACAAGACAGAGAAACCAGTAGGAGAACACTTCAATCTCCCAGGACATTCTATACAAGATCTCAAAGTAGCTGTTTTACTACAAAGGAATTTCAGAAATAGACTGGAAAGAGAAGCTGCTGAATTGCAACTTACCACCAAACTTAAAACCATGGAGAAACCTGGTCTGAACAAAGACATTGGATTCTTATCTCATTATACATGACAAAGCCATTTTTCACCTTTTCACCCCTTGCTTTTTCCTGTAAGACCTATTGCAGTCGTTAAGAGTCGTCAACAGGCTCATCACAGCTATCTGCCAATCACCCATTCCTACCACCCTTCTGAGTAATACCCCTCCCCACCTTCTCACTATATAGAAGGGTCTGGAAACTTCTGTTTCAGTGTATCTGAAGAAGTGTGCATGCACACGAAAGCTCATACCAAGAACTGACTTAGTTGGTCTTTAAGGTGCTACTGGAAGGAATTTTTTTTGTTGTAAATTGATCTGAGTTTTTTTATGAATAGAATAATAATAATAATAAATATCCTGTTTCCCCGAAAGTAAGACATCCCCCGAAAATAAGACCTCCCCGATAATAAGGCCTCCCAGAAATATAAGGCCCCCGAAGCTACCGTAAGGCGTCTGACTCCTCTGGACCGTAGTGGCGGGCGCCGCCGCGCAGCTCAGTGATTGACCGCAGTGCAGCTGGAGCTGTTCAGGCAGTGCGAGGTCTCTTTAAATCAGAGCGCCCGTGCCGCCGCCAGGACAAGTTGCCGCCTGCTGCTCGCTCTGCTCCGACGGAGTCTGGCTGACTCACAGTTAGACAATACAGTGGTACCTCAAGTTAAGAACTTAATTCGTTCAGGAGGTCTGTTCTTAACCTGAAACTGTTCTTAACCTGAAGCACCACTTTAGCTAATGGGGCCTCCTGCTGCTGCCGTGCCACCGGAGCACAATTTCTGTTCTCATCCTGAAGCAAAGTTCTTAACCCAAGGTAATATTTCTGGGTTAGCGGAGTCTGTAACCTGAAGTCTATGTAACCTGAAGCGTATGTAACCCGAGGTACCACTGTAAATGTGTGCCATGTTCTTCTTCATGGAAAAATAAGACATTGCAATGGGTTGTACGTATTTTAAGTAATGCTCCAAATATATCAACTGCTATCAATTGTACTGGTTGGCCATTAGTTTTAGGGGTCTGCCCTGAGTATGACATAGGTACAGCGCATACCATTTCTTTCCTTGGTAGTTCCATTCAGTTTTACAACTTTTAGTTCCTTCATTATTATTTTTTTAAAAAAGAGGCTGAAGCAGCAGCATTGGTGTTGTATTTTCTTATATCATTTAACTCCACAAGCTTTCTCCTTGCTTTCATCAAGCATCAAATGAATGCTGTTGAGAGTGGCTGTACTATATAATGAAAGTCATATTTCCAGGTAATCTCTTCTACTGTTGTAGTATCACCATCAATGTTTATTGCCGATGAAAGCCTCTCACAGATGCTTCAACAAGGATTCTTTTGTGTTTGGGTAGCAATTCAACCAAGCATTTTGATGTCCTTGGCTTTGTGTTATATTTCCTTCATATATGGACCAAAAACATACACTATCCCTCCCAACGCCACCTCCCCACTTCTGCCACAGGAGAATGGAAGAACAGTTTTGAGACATGGCTGCATTTAACGCTTTGCCCACCTTTTCTCACGTTAATCTGCAAGATACTAGTATTTTATCACACTGCCTGTTATCCAGAATGAAGCAATTAATTTAGGTGCAGATGGAAACAGTAACACAATGTTGGAGTTGGAGGGCTTTTTACAGCAGATGGCGGAGAGTTCTTTTACACCAAATCCACAAGCATGCCCATTCCAATCCTGGAAAAGGTTCTATATGGCTTGCTGATGAGAGATGCTGTTTCCATGCTCAGCAGATCGTGAGACAAATATATAAGGCAGAACAAACCTGTTTTATTTCTGGCTGACATTTAAAACACATTTATGCCTTTTTATATATTTTTATTCTTCAACACAACACTTACCTAATATCATAATGGAAAAGTTTCAGTCCTGATCGCGCTGCATTTCATTGGGACCAGAATACAAACAGAAAGGAAGGAAAATAGCATGTAACAGATTGTAAAATCATTAGTGAGAAAGGGGGTATAGGATGAAATATTTTAAACCACCTTGCCTTTTGGGAGAAGTGGCAATCTTTAAGGTTGTTTCCTTTTTAAAAAAATACTCAGATGCAAAATCAGTTTGAGACCTGCTGAGATGTCAAGATTCTACTCCCTCCTCCTGTGGAATTTTGCACAACTCAGAAAAACAATAAAAAATCTGAATGCCAAATTTAGGACACGACAGGATAATTAGAGACAATTGCACAACAAAACCCCTTCAGTCACTCTTGAATGCTGTCCATAGTACCAAATCCATCCTCCAAACTATGGTTTTTGAAAGTTGTTTTTGTACTTAACAAAGAAAAGCATACAATATGTACTTTTCCTCTGTTGGAACACCACCAGACCAAAAGAGGGCACCTAGAACAGTGAGGTTAAACCTGTCCTTGCCACTGAAGGAATGTTCATCTTGTTAAGTCTGGATCTTCCATGACAATGTCCAACAGAAAGACATCTTAGATTGTTTCAGCAGAATATAACTGGAAAAGACGAGAGTGCAGGACAACATATTTCTAACTAGCAAATCCTGTAACATTGCTGCAGTTGTCTAATGCAATGCCACAATAGGAAGCAATTGGGAGCTCATGTAAGCAGCATTGAGCTTTCTTTAAATAAATAAACAGATAAAAATAAATGGAAGAACAAGCCATAAGAATGATTAATAATAGTGGCATAGACGAAACCAGCCACACCAGTGGGGGGCCAGTTACAGAAAAGAATCAAGATGCTTGAATGTTGTGCTACTGCCTCCTTCCAAGTTAGAGGCGAAACCATCTGAAAGAGGCACAGGGGGGTGAAATTGTACTGTAGCACATATTACTTGCTTACTGAAAGGTTTAGCCCAAGGTATGCAGGGAGTCTGTGCAAAGGTGTGAGAAATTTGGAGAAAGGGCCAGGTAGCCCATGAACCTCTGTCTCTCCAGATATTGCTAAACTACAGCTCCTGTCAACTCCAGCAAGCATGGCCATTGGCCAGGAGTGGTCAGAAATGTTGTCCAGAAATATCTGGGGGGACAAGGGTTCCCCACACCTGAACTAGCGTAGGACAAGGTGGGCAAGAGTGATGAGAACCTAAAGGAAAGTGAAGAACTGTAGAACTAATGTTGTGTTAGTCTCCAGTATCTCCACAATCTGTAAATGGTGAACTCAACAAACTTGGACTTTCTCATTTCTCTATTCCCTATATATAGCCAGTAGTGGCTCGTGATTGTGAAGTATAGTGATATAACTTACTGAAATTGGGAATGCTTAAATGCATTACTGTGTGTTTAATTTTGGAATGTTCTCCAGTAACTCTTGTGTGATTGGTTAACTCTGGTCACATGGCAGGTATCTTATTATAGTCTCCATTTTGTTTTGTGTGTGACTGACTTGACCGTAATGGTTGCATCTCCATGAGCACTGAAGAAGAAACAGTGTCAGATAACTCTCTAAATGCAATAGAGGAGCGGACTGCTGATGTTGTTGTGGGAATGCATGTGACAGAAAGAAATGCATAAGTTGATGTTCTCCCAAAGAAGCAGTCAGCAGAAGTCTGCTGGAAGGAGAAAGTGGAAACTTCTCAGAAAAAACTGCATGGCCAAGCTGAGTCATGTGCAGAAGGCTGCGTACAAGTACTGGAAACAGAGACTCAGTTTGTTTGAATGTTTCAGGAAGAAGCTGTGATCTTCAACTAAGAAGAACTAAGCCCGTGCTTGGAGAAGCACGTAAACACTTTGCATACATTCTTCTTTAGCTTTATGTTCTGCAAGTAAAAGCTTTTTGACATTGGACATTGTTTCAATTTCAAGAAAATAGTCAGTATTGCACATGATGTTGACTTCCTAGTGGCACTTGAGCTACTCTGCTAGTAGTGATACTCTCCCAGCTTCCCCAGTGCTTGCCAGGAGGGAGAAGATTGGGGCAAAACATGGGAAGATTGGCCATCTGTGGAATGCCTTCTCTCATGGTGAATTTAGAAAACATTCCTCCTTACCCAGGCATTTGATGGCTGAAAGTTACTGTTTCTGGCAACCTTGCAGTGGTTAGCTGTGAGAATATGTGATTGATTTAAAAGTGTATTATTTTTAAGACTGGTCTATTTGCTGCCCTGGACTCCTTTGTGAGGAAAGGCAGGATATATCTGCAGTAAACAAATGCATATAATGTATGGAGCCTCTTTCACATGAACAACATGTGAATGGGACATCTCTCTCTTGCTGTCAAGAGCAGAGCTTCAGCCAGCAGCTTGCTTTTTGCTTACCTGTTGTTTGTTCTGGTTTTGGCCCATGGCATCTCAGATCTGGACCCCCCCCTATGGAAAAACAGGGAAACAGGCCTTTATCTTTAAATATGACCTCTGGTTTAGCCTCAGGTTTTTCCTTCATCATAATGGGCTTGCAGTCTGAGCTGGGCCCCTCCAAATCTCCAAGCCCCATCCTCAGTGCTTGGGGCCTGTTCACCTGTCTCTAGTCATCACTAAGATTTTCATGTCAGAGTGTTGCAATTAGTAGATGTCTTGTAAATAAATCAAGGGGAAAATGTATTTTTGCAACTATTTGAATTATTCTGCTTGGGAGAAAAGTGGATGAAGCAATGTGGATCTGAATGAATATTGACAGCTTAATATGGGACCCTTTAAGCAAGCTTTTTTTAAAAAAATGTGCAAAAATAATAACAAGAAAATTAATAGGCACACACCATAACAAGCCTTCCTGCAAATTGGAAGCCTGTGATTTGTGTCATCCAGTTCAGCAGTGCCCAAGCAATCTTTTACAGTAAGTACATCTCTGTAAATAATGACTTCTGTAATTAACTGAAATTAGTCTGTCAGAATTCCTTATTAGGTAAACTCATGATGCTACGCTGTTCAAGCATCTGCTTTGATATCTACGGCTTTCTGTTTTCAAACTGTTCTTAGAATTACAATCCTGGTTCCCTCTGGTAAATGCATGTGTTTGCATTCCTAATTACAAAGATTCAACCTTATTCAAATAGGATTGCTCATGTGTTTTTCACTAACAATGTGTCTGTTAAGGGGATCTGTACATGTCTTTGTAAGCACCAGGGCAGCCTGTGCACCATGCTTTAATCTGACACCAGTGCACTGTAAACACCTGCTAGACTGGAAGGGGAATATTTATCTTCTAAGCCAGCACAGTTGGCATATTTGATTACTTATTTTAATAATTTGTACCCTGCTTTTCATGGAAAGCAAATCAAAGCAGCTAACAACATTGTATAAGTCATGTAAAACAATCAGTCATAAAGGTGGCAAAACACAACAGAGGGGAGGGGATACAAGAAGTATAACAGCACAAGAACATCAACCTTCAAAAGATAGAAAATATATCACAAAGCAGCAGTCATGAATCTAAAAAATCAAGTTTTTATCAGAAGTTGAAAATTAAACAATGTTGGTGCCAAATGAGGCTCCTTTGGGAAGGCTTTCTAGTATCAGAGGTGGATTTAGGGAAGCACAACTAGTTTATCTGCAGTGGGCACCCAGCTGAGAGGGTGCCACAGGGGGGCTGCAACAGTGATGAACAATGGAGGGCAAGATGCGAGGGGTGCTGAATTTTGGTGTCGCCACTGAGAATTGAAAGGTCGAAGTCCGTCACTGTCCAGTGTGCATGGGCGGCACAAAAGAAGAGGTCCTTCTCACATGGACCAATGCAGGTAAATAAGAGTGGATATATATTCACCTTCTATTATGTCCCAAACAGCAGTCTGATTTTGAACCCACTGACATTTGTGGTCACTTTTGAAAGACAGTTCCACATAGACTGTGTTACAATGGTCCAGTCTATCGACTAATGGCATGAATGACTGTGGCCACATCCAACATCTCTAGGAAACTGCAGAGCTGCATCATTCCCAAGTTGAGAACATGTATTTTTAGGGGAGTGAAAACTCATCCGACACAGACTTTATACCTAAGGTTGGAGCTCGCCTGAATATCTTCTGAACAATGGCCAGGGGTAATAAGAGTTGTGGTCCAAAAATATCTGGGTGGCACCATGTTGGATCCCTCTCAGGTGACCTTTTGCTTAAGGGCAAGTTGGAATAACATATTATTGCAAATGGAGACAGTAGCTCAGGCGACCTGGGCATGGAAGGCCCCTTTGTGGGTCCCACCCCTGACTCATGGAGGGGAAACACAGACATAGCGGAGTGGGGTCAGGCCTAGGACCACCTACCCTAAGCCTATCAAAGCCATGCTTCTGGGTGTTGTTCAGAGTCTGTGTTGTTCATTCCCTCCCTGGAGAGAGAGAGAGAGTGTGTGTGTGTGTGAAAGGGGGGGGGGAGATTCATTTTTATTTCATTTTGAGCCACAAGGCAGAGAATAGGGAATGAACAGGTGGGGGCAGACAAATTTATCCCACAGAGAAGCAACTGCGGTGGCAGAGGCCCTTTCTGAACCAATGTAAGATACTTTAGATGCTGGGTAGTTTTTGACAACTGTCCTGCTTAAGTGTCCACTGTTTATTTTTCTAAGGAGAAGGATGGGGACCTCCTAGGCTCTCCCATGTGGCCTCCTGGGGGCCTCAGCAGGACTAGTTTCCACCAGCCTCCACTGGAGCTGGGTAGGAAAGGATCCCCTTGAATTTCCACGCCTGACGGAGCAAGGTGAGTTAGACTCTTTGTTTACCTGTAAGGAAGAACAGTGTTTCAAGCATGCTCCACTTTAACATGTGTTTTGTTTCATTTAGTCTAATGTGAGACACCATGAGCTTTCATTATCTCAGATGTATAGCTTTCTGGTGGAGATGGAAAATGTGATATGAAATACATTTTCAGATAGTGAATATGACATCCATCTATTTCTGATCAAATTTGTTCACACACAGCCCACCCCTTAAATATGCTTTACATCACTTCAGTTCACATCAGATCATGTGTAGTGGCAGCTATTAACTTATCCACAGATAACGGCGGACTCCGGAAGCAAACTGTGGATTAGTAATAATTAACTCTACATTTTAATGAAATTAACATTCCAGATACACTACAGTGTGAAGAAAATAAAATGGCATGCATAAAATAATGGAAACAATTGAACTAGATAACAGTTCCAAAATCTGAATTACTGTAATTCTGCAATGCTGAATAGAATATGATCTTTCACATGATAACCAATAGCTTGAACTGATTTTCCCTCACCACCTCAACTTTAATTGTGTGTGGGGGGGTGTTACTTATTTTCTAGTGATTTGGGGAAAACATGGATGTTTGCTTTTACTGAAACTTGGCTTTGTATCCTTTGGATACAGTTAACATTATTCTCTCTTCTTTGTTTTCTTATTTGCGTGTTCAGACCCAGAGACCTCCCTCCTAAATAAAGACACATTTGATTCAAATTTTAGTTTTGGTTTTTGGCAGAATTTAGGCCACACCTTTATTGATTACAGAAAAGTGAGTGGTTGCATAGGCTCTGGTTCGTGTAGCTCCCTGCACCCTTGCAGGTAGCGCTGACCCAGAGCTCTATCATATGTCAGCCAAGGGTGAACACCTGAGGTAGGCGAAAAGCCAGGAACAGACTATGAGTCCAGATGCTCCCCTGGACTCAGGCATGGGCACAACCCCCTCTTAGGGGTTGACCAAACCAGTTGAGTCCCTGGATTCCTTTAACGGAATAGCCTTCAGATAGGGATGGCGAGACCGCTCTTCCATCCCTATCACATGAACAGTGCCTATCCGCCACACGAGCCCCACGCTGGCCGCCAACCACTCACACCTGTAACCAATCCCTTAACCCCGCTGACACTGAGGTCAGCCACAAATCATTCCCAATCACGGACAGATGAACCCCATCAAGCCTGTAAAGGGACGCATCACAGAAGGTAATGCCCAGGTGACAGATGACCATCCTGCCCAAGGCCAGAACCTTCTTGGCCACAGTGCTATGGGCGCGCTTCCTGGCCCTCTCGGTGGCAGCTGGCCCTCTCGGTGGGCATTGCCTACCACGTCGCTGCGACCAAAAAAGTTTGAGTCCAGGAAGAGCTGCTTTTAACTTTTCCAAGTCCTCCTCCGTGCGGGTCCACAGGCTCAAGCCGGGTGCTTCCGGCAAATCGTTCTCGCCCAGCTGCACCACCATCGCTGCAGGCATGCCTTCCGCAGACACCTTCGCCCGCACCATCAGGAGAAACTCCTCCCAACGCATTCCTCATCTGGATACACAGGAGACGCTCACGTGGTTGGGGAGTCCAAGCCTGCGTCCGAATCCAGACTCTGCTGCCCTCCTGCCGGCCCAGTGGACAATGCTGTGCCCAACTATCCAGACGTAAAGGGCAGACGGACCTAGGAATGAACAGAACAACATTAATAACTACACCTCAGCGCCGCATCCTAACAAAACCCCTGTATGCGTCAGACTTCCAGCAGCCCAGATCCTTGATCCTGTCAATGGACAGGTCCCAGGGCGCGGCAGTAGTGGCTGCCCCAATACGGAAAGAATGAGGTGCAAAATCACTGGCCAGCAGGCCACACACTGCAAGCACCTTACTGCAGCAAATCGATGCCTCTTTAACAGGGACCCATCCTCGTGAACCAGGAAAGGGCCATCCCCAGGTGGACGAAGTGACAAATATCTCTTGGCATCTTTGACTGGACAAGGGCCGGGCTTACCAGTGGCAGGCAGCCGCATCAAGGCACCTCTGCCCAACTGGTCTGTTTTAGGATTTTGAATAGTGAGAACCAGCTCAGCGTCAGAAAGCTGAACATCCTGCAGAAGCAAGCCCCTGGGGGCCCTTCCCTGTCCTGACTCCAGCACCACTTTGCCAACATGCAGTGCACCAAAAAGTGCTATTGAAAAAGCTGCTGAAAAGAGTCTCACCTCATAAATGGACCAGCAGACAAGTCTTAACTTGCTGCACATCAAGAATAAAATGTCAAATGTGACCGGCGACTTCAGTGGCTGCAACCTGGCCCAACCCTTGAGAGCCTTGTGCACAACAAACTTTGCACAAGGGTCTCTAGAATAAAGATGAATTGATTGTGAAACCACTCTAGGAATCACAGCTAGAGGTCTAGAGGGGAATAGAGGTCTCCTAACTATTTTTAGGACGCGGGTGGCGCTGTGGGTAAAACCTCAGTGCCTAGGACTTGCTGATCGTAAGGTCGGCGGTTCGAATCCCCGCGGCAGGGTGAGCTCCCGTCGTTCGGTCCCAGCTGCTGCCCACCTAGCAGTTCGAAAGCACCTCTAAGTGCAAGTAGATAAATAGGTACTGCTTTATAGCAGGAAGGTAAACGGCGTTTAGCTAGGGATAATGATCACCAGTGCAGCTTCGTCACGCTGGCCATGTGACCCAGAAGTGTCTTCGGACGGCACCGGCTCCCGGCCTCTTGAGTGAGATGAGCGTACAACCCTAGAGTCGGTCACAACTGGCCCGTACAGGCAGGGGTACCTTTACCTTTTTAACTACTTTTAGCACTCATAACAAACCACCATTGCCAGAATTCTTTGTGGGAAACCATGACTATTTATAAGTGGTATGGTGCTGTTTTAGATGCAGATGGGACCATAGTGAACAAGATGTTTTCCCAGATCAAAAGGTTCATATTTCCTTTGAGAAACAGAGGGACCACTCCCTTCCACAGGAAGAAAGAATACTTACAATAAATATGTTTGAAAATGGGCTGCATGAAGTTGATGTACTGCTGAAACACTGTGCTGCATGCTAATATCAATCAAGCTTTGATTTATGTGATTTATTGTCATTTTCTCTTTCTGAAATCAAGTTACAGTCATTCAGCTCTCAAATGCAATTTACACACCAAGAATGTAACCTGCATGGCTGTTAGCTATGATGTTAAACAACTTAAAAGGCATTTTTTCAATAGTAAACTAGACTAGCTCAGCCCACAAGGCAGTGTAGGGCTGGTCCTGCCACTAGGCTGGGTGAAGCAAGTGCCTCGGGAGGAATATGCTAGGAGGCAGCACCGGCAGGGAGGCTCTCCTTCTGCTTCTCCTCTCCTCCCTTGGTGGAAGGTGAACAAATGCCAGCTTGGCACCTGGAGGCCCCTCAGCTGGGCAGCCAAGGCACCTGCTTGCCTCCCTGGCCAGGCCTGGCTTCGGCAAGCCTGCACAACACTGCACTGCCTCCCCCAGCCAGCCTTGCTCTCTCAACTCGGAGAGCCAAAGTGTGAAGGGAACTCTTGATTCCCTCAAGATGGTGGCAAAAAGCAGAGGAATAAATGGTGAGGGAAAGACGGCATGTAGATACCTGAAATTTAGCACGCTATGGTTCACTCATGCTAGCAGTCATAAATCGAGCTATTTTTCCTAGGTTTTTTTTGCTGTTCAAACAATTTTCTTAGCAACCTTTGATTCTCTTTCCCATATATTTTTCTTTATTTCCCATGGAATTGTCAGCTGAACTGTTGGGTCCATGGTATTTTGGGTATATGGCTTTTTCTCCTCTAACGTGAGTGTACTTGCCTCACCCAGAGAAGAAAGATGAAGCAAATTCTGGAAACAGAAGACAAGAAGGCTGGGGGCGGGGGGCGGCAGAGATAATACATTTTTATTAATGTGCAGGGGAAGATGAGATCAAAGAGCATGGCATGTTGTTCTAGGTTCATATATCTTTTGAACATCATGTAATAATGTTTCCCACATAAGTACAGTGTTATAGCTGCTGGCAAAGGATTCCTGTGAAAGGCACATAACAGCCCATAATGATTGGCTAATGTCTTTGTGGAAGCTTATTGTCAGGAGATTATTTCTAGATAATTGAAGATATTGTTAATATTTGAAGGTGGTAGCCATAAGAGCTTGGAGATGGTAAAACATGCTCCATTTTAAGGGGTGAGTCTGATCTCTGGGAGGGGTGCTTCCATATGTGAAGAAAGAGTAGTTTGCAATTTGTAACAGACAGAGGCAGTGAAAGATTAGAGTTGGCTAAAGGCAATTTAGGGTGCAGGGTCTCTCTCTCCTCTCTCTTTTATCTCTGGAGATCTCGTATGAAGTAGTATTTCCACTGTATTGTAGGAGTGCCTCTTTGCCTACACTCAGATGTCTGCAAAACGGGTCCTCCTTTAAAGAGGAAACTTGTTGCGGTGGGACCTGGCAACCTAACACTCGATTGGTAGGTCCCTTGATGCAGGGTTCAATCAGGCCAATGGTATGCAGGCTAAACGGATCAAGGGACCTATATATACCCATGCACGTGACCCAGAGCTTCCACTTTTGGCGTGTGCATTCAGAACACTTGCCCACCTCTCCCTACTTTTAGGGCTTTGCGCTTGACCTTACTATGCTGTCTTGTGTCGTCTGTTGTTGGGACAGGGACACGGCAGGAATTTCCCCGACTTGGCTGATTGGCTGTTGCCATTTGGGTTTCGCCTGCCGCGTAGCAAATCGTCACAACTTGTAAGGTTGTGGATAGGCTCTGGTTCAGGTGATAGGGATGGGAGAACGCTCTCGCCATCCCTATGTGAAGGGTATTCCATTAAAGGGACTCAATGGTTTGGTCAATCCCTGAGAGGGGGTTGTGCCCGTGCCTGAGTCCAGGGGGGCATTTGGGTGGCAGAGATAGCCTGCTCCCAGCTTTCCGCTTATCCAGGTATTCACCCTAGGCTGATGTATGCTGGTGCCCTGGATCAGCGCTACCTGCAACAGTGCAGGGAGCTAGTCGAACCAGAGCCTATTCAACCATTCACTTGCTATAAATCCATAAAGTTGTTTAAACGTCTCAACATGCAAATATTACTCAGTCATGCCATCTTTGATGCAGCTTATCATTCCTTCCTACTTTTATGCTTTAGGTCTCTATAATTATGTCCTAACTGTCTTCTCCTTTTCCCACTGGGGTTTGAGATTTTTTATTTTTTTATTTTAGTCCTCATGAAAATCCACACACATGTTCATTTTTGCAAGCATTTTCCCATAATGCCAGTCCCAGCAACATCTTCAGCTGGGACAGAAAGCCTAGATGTACTCTGTTGTGTTGCTATTTTTGTGAATAAAAGTTAATTGCACTTCGAGTCTTGAGTCCTCTTCCTGACCTGTGGATGAACTGGCCTTCCTGACAGCCCCTTGACATATATGAATTTTTATACAGAATTTGTGGTTGGGGAAGAGCAACCAGAGATGCTAATAATTTTGGGAGCAGGATGGATGTGAATGGAGGAAGGTGCGACAGAGGTAATGACTGCAAAAGGAAGATCATCCTGAGATTGTCTTCAGCTGGCCTACAGAATTTGTGACCTCAAAATAAAAGAAGTTTGTCTCCAGTCATATATTGTGTTATGGTAGATTTTATATCCAGAAGCTATGTTAGTCCTTAGCACTTTACAGCTTGTTTTAAGTTTGTTAAGCTGGTCTCTGACCTTGTCTTACTGCCATTACTGTGGATAGGTCAGTCGGTAAAACCCAAGACTCTTAATCTCAGGGTTTTGGGTTTGAGCCCCACATTGGGCAACAGATTCCTGCATTGCAGGGGGTTGGACTAGATGACCCTCATGGTCCCTTCCTACTCTACAATTCTATGATTCTATAATTCTTTGACACACCGGGCTAAAAGGAATTGGGGGGGGGAGAGCAGTGGGCACAGTCCTCTCTCTGGGAGCTAACACATTTGCGCAGTCCTGGTAAGTCATGTTTTGGCTTACTATAGCATGCAAATCAGCAATGACAAACCTAGACAGCATCTTAAAAAGTAGAGACATCACCTTTCCAACAAAGGTCCGTATAGTAAAAGCCATGGTTTTCCCAGTAGTGATGTATGGAAGTGAGAGCTGGACCATAAAGAAGGCTGATCACCGAAGAATTGATGCTTTTGAATTCTGGTGCTGGAGGAGACTCTTGAGAGTCCCATGGACTGCAAGAAGACCAAACCCATCCATTCTTAAGGAAATCAGCCCTGAGTGCTCACTGGAAGGACAGATCATGAAGCTGAGACTCCAATACTTTGGCCACCTCATGAGAAGAGAAGACTCCCTGGAAAAGACCCTGATGTTGGGAAAGATGGAGGGCACAAGGAGAAGGGGACGACAGAGGATGAGATGGTTGGATAGTGTTCTCGAAGCTACCAGCATGAGTTTGACCAAACTGCAGGAGGCAGTGGAAGACAGAAGTGACTGGTGTGCTCTGGTCCATGGGGTCACGAAGAGTCGGACACGACTAAATGACTAAACAACAAAAAACATGCAAACCATGTTAATAGATCTGTCATAGCTAGGCATTGGTATGTTAACAGTTTTGAGCATACATTATATATAGGCTCAACTTCAAATTAATGATTAAAAATAGGTTTTAGCTATAGGCAAAAATGTTATGTTTGGAATTTTTTAGTATCTGGAGGTGCTTTCTGTTACAATAGAATAGCCACATTATTTTAAAAAACTGTATGGAGCAGCTCCGAAGAATTTCAGCCCTTTTTTTTGAAGCATAGCAAACGTAACAAAGTGTTGCATCCTTGGTAGAGCACTGTTTGTAATTGTGAGGGATGCCATTAATTATCACAGTAATCGTTCTGCTGACAACTGACATAAGATTTAAACAGATTAAAGGAGGGAAGAAGAAACAATGCCCATTTTTGTCTTGAATCAATTTTTCAGCTGTTTTTGCTTGGTGTGATAATTATACTTGGCTAATTAATATCTGAAGAAATAAGCTGATGATTGTGTTCAGCTGAAAGGCTTCCCCATGTAAAAATGTGATATATAGATATCCCACGCTTCACCATAAAGTCCCAGCTAAACTGTCCACACAGCTAGAAATACAACCAGAGAAGCTTTGGAGTCAAAGGTACTTTGTCCTAAGTAGCTGGACAAGGTTTGGGGAGAATTTGACTAGGATGGAGGTTTAGGGAATTTGTCTCAGTCTTAGAGTCTGGTGTCATAAACTTTTCAGTCTTTAGAAACTGGCATCATGCAAATATAAGTAAGCATCAGTATTTCCTTATATACAAACTATATTTTAAACAAACAATCTTCATAGTTAATTCGTTATCCAGTTTGGGGGGATTAGGTGGGAGATTAGGTGGCAGTGGGAAAGGATCACATTGAGGAACAAGAGTTTTACAGCAAGGGAATTCCATAGATCCAGAAATACAAACAGCAAATACCTAAAGTTTTTTTTTTTTACTTTTCAAAGCCTATATCACTTAATTTATTTATTATTAATGTTGCGATACATATATGAAATCTTCACATATTGATACATATACGTTATATTCGTAAATTCACATTTTCACATTTCATTATGTACCAACATTTATCCATTTCTTATTTCTTGCCCTGTGTCTTCCCTCCATCCGTGCGTGACTTCCTTGTTATTATTATGTAATTCTATTATTGAGATTGTAATTTTGTATCTTAATAAATTAAACATTCAATCTTACATATCTGCTTAGCTTAGCTTAAATTAACTTTGTGAAATCAGTCTATACATATCAATAAATTCTTGTTGGAGCATCTTTTGGTCATGTATTCTTTACACATTTCCATTCCTGTTTGAAATTTTGATTAGATTGCATTCTAATTGTTGCCGTCATTTTTGCTAATTCCATCATTTCAAAAAAATTATTTTGCCAATCTTTCAATGTTGCTACTTCTCCTGATTTCCATTTTTTTGCAGATACCTAAACTTTTATTTATAAAAAGTGGAACTGAAGTAATGAAGGTGGAACCCAAAAGATGAAATGTAGTCATCAGTTTTTCACTTGCACTTTTATTGACTAAGTACATGCAGAGGTGGAGGAAGCCACTCAGGCACCTGGGGCGGCACACACTGTGGGGCCTCCAGAGTCTGCCTGCCTCCTCTCACTCAGCCGCTCTACAGCTGGGGGAGAGGCAGTGGGTGGACCATTTGGGTAGCACGAAGCCTGTGTGCGCCCAAGCCACCGCGTATCTCCCAGGAGAGACACATGGTTTGGGCACACTGAAGGCCCCGTGGTAAGTGCCGCCCGGCATTTTGTCACCCCCCTCAGTGGTGACACCCGGGGCAACCCACACCTACTGCATCCCCTGAGCACATGTGTGTACCAGCCACAAGAAAGAGGTGAAATTTCTAAATACCCTCAATGGCTGTGCCCTAGAAAAATTGGTCGTGGAACTGACCAAAGGGACAGCAATCCTGGACTTAATATTGAGTGGAAACCAGGATCTGGTGCAAGATGTAAGTGTTTGCTGGACCAGCTGGGAACAGCTCCCATAGTGCTATCAGATTCAATATATATGCATAGTCACATTTGAGTTCAGAAGTGGAAACGTACCAAAAATGAGAGGATTGGTGTAAAGGATATTGACTTCAAGAATGTCAAATCTCTCCAAAATGCTTGTGAGTTGTTTAAAAAGCTCAATATAAAAACTCAACTAGAATGTGTATCACAGGTACCACCAAAGCCAGAACAGTTACTGAGCAGGGTCAAATAAGCAATTAGATGCAAGAAGGCATCCTTTAGAAAATGGAAGCCATGTCCAACTTAGAAGAAACTTTGGCAAAAGTAATAAAAACAGATAAGGGATGTTTAACATGAATTAGAATAGTATTGGACTGGGGGCGGAGAAAGAGGTCTTCTGAGGAGAGAATAATGGAGACCTGGGGAAGCATTTATAATACCAGGCTGCCTGGGGGAGCAGGTGGACAGCCAGGTACATATGGCTAATATGAAAAGCAGCAGCAATTTTACCAAAATCAAACAACATCTGCTTGGAAACAAACATACTGAGAGCAGGGCAGCAGCAAAAACTCAGGGTTCTCTTGCATTTGCTGGAAGCTGTCAGAGTCTTAGACCCACCAAAATCCCACCAGTTATTAGTGCTTATTTAAGTAAAACATTAAAAAGAAACCCTAGAAATGGCCATCTCACTTGACACAATAGCTTTTCCTTTGCTTGATTTTAAATGGAAACACTTCTTTCCCTCTTTTTTTGCACCATGACAGCCCATGGCCGAAAAGAATCTAAAATATTTTGACATACTGTATTAGTATTTCTAAAAATATTCCCCCTTAAAGTTTGTGTAAATCCTCTATTTGCCATGTGAATCTCGTTTTGTTTTGTTTCTTGTGGCGGAAAGTTAATGAAAATTTAATCACCCCAAAGTGCACTCAGAATGAAAACTGGTAGGAGGCGCGCGGTTCTGACCTCCTGCATTGTGTCATGTTGTTTTAAATCACTTGCCACATTTATTTGGAAAAATATGAAGTGACACGTTGAAATGGGATGCATAAAAACTTCTCAGTATTCAAGAGATCATGCCGTAATTGTGAAAGACACACTATCTGAGAAAACTCAAGCCATTTTAGCACTCTTTGCAAATGTCTATAAATAATACATTAATAAAATACTTTAGAAGACAAAGTGCTCCTAGCAACAACAAGAAAAGTTTAGAATTGTTCTTGTCTTTAGTTACACTACTAAGTAAAGTACTGAGAGCAGAGAACTCTCTCTCTGTTCCTTCATTCCCTTCAGTCAGTTTCCCCGCATATACCCCAGTCTTGACAATTTAAAGGGTATTATGAAACTGTTTAACAAGCACACTTTTCAAGCAATGACGAAAGACTTCAGGGCAAGTATATGTAATCATCCTGAAAATGCTAAATAAGGCATTCTACAACTTAAAAAAAGCCCTCTTAAACACAACTTTGCAATTCAGAAGATTTGCTAGTGTTGTCTACATGTACCTGTCAACTTTACAGTGGCCTCTAGGGCATCTCCTTCCAGGTTGGGCAAGTTAATGGTTCAGTTAAACCACTGCACATTTAATTATAAACTTTTCATTTCCCCCCATGTATCTACATTACAGGTGCCACTAATCCCATGTCATTGTTATATTCCATTCAACAGAGTGCCGAGAGGCAGGAGCATATTTTATATATGAAATTATGATTGTTACAACAGTGGACCACTGAAGAAGACCAATTTGTAATCAAAATGTTTTTCGCATTTGCTACATACAACAAATTTCACCAACTTTATAATTTTTATACTCACAGCTATAAACTTTGTTTTATAAAGTTGAAAAGTGTGTGTTTGTGAATGCAGTTTTTTCCACTGTTCAGTGTGATCCAAAAGAAGGTGAATCAGGAAGCAGGTGATCTAGGAGACTTTTCTCTCCCTGAGACCCTGGGGAGTCATTACCAATCAGAGAAGATGCTACAGGGCTTACCTGTGGTCCTCAAGGTGCTCTTGGACTCCCGCTCCCTTTAACCCCAGTCAGTGTGGCCAGTGGTCAGGGATGATGGGAGTTGTAGGCCAGGAGCAGCTGGAGGGACCTGGGTTCCATATACCTGATTTATAGTCTGACCTGGAATAA
Organism: Podarcis melisellensis; assembly: GCF_964234715.1. Lineage (NCBI taxonomy): Eukaryota > Metazoa > Chordata > Lepidosauria > Squamata > Lacertidae > Podarcis > Podarcis melisellensis. The sequence continues at coordinate 5,968,556 of NC_138531.1, read as the reverse complement.
GACAGCTTCCACTGTTCTCAGATTTCTAAGAACAAGGCAAATGTAGTTTTGTTTTTGCCTGTTACCTTTCAGCTAAATGATTCCCAGTGCAGTGCACAATAAAATGCCAATAACATAACCACAATAAGGCCCATTAAAATCTAAGGGCATTTAAAAGCAGCAATTATAAGTAACAGAAAAAACAGTTTAGAAGCTCAGAACATTAAAAGGAGGACATCATAAAGGGTTTTACTTGCTGCAGAAAAAGTAGCAAAGTGGGCTCCAGGCAAGTCTCCCTAGAGAGGGAATTCCAGAAGTGATGCATCTTGATCACTGTCTTGCTTCTCCTGAGGATACATGCTAGAAAGCTTCTTCTGGTGGCATCAGTTTAGAGAAAAGCTGGTGTGTGATTCAGGTGATGGCTTATGAGCAAACTTGAGAATATGTTTTGGGGGCAATGTATTAAACAGTGAGAGGAAGGCATTGGTCTGTTAAGATATCTTTGGAGAGATCAGTATTGGGAAGGGACTTTAAGATTCAGGAGTGAGAAGAAATAAAGCATCTCCTTTTTTTGTTTTTGCTACAGTGGTGCCCCGCAAGACGAATGCCTCGCAAGACGGAAAACCCGCAAGACGAAAGGGTTTTCCGTTTGCGAGTTGCTTCGCAAGACGAATTTCCCTATGGGCTTGCTTCGCAAGAAGAAAGCCCATAGGGAAATCTCCGGGGACCTCTTTTAAATGCTGGCGGTGGGGAGCAAAGCCTTTCCCCCCCTCCGGCCTTCAGAAGAGGTCCAGGAAGGCCGGCGGGGGCCGAAAGGCTTTGCTCCCCACCGCCAGCATTTTAAAAGCAGTCCGGGATAGCAGGGAAGCGCTTCCCGCTATCCCGGACGGCTTTTGAAGGCAGGCGGGGGGGAAGAAAGACTTTTGCCCCCCGCCGGCCTTCAGAAGAGGTCCTGGACCTCTTCTGAAGGCTGGCGGGGGACAAAAGTCTTTGTCCCCCCTGTCTGCCTTCCCGGGGGCTTTTAAATCACCCCGGGACAGCGGAGAAGTCCGCCCGCCAGCATTTTAAAATCGCCCCGGACAGCGGAGAAGTCCTCCGCTGTCCCGGGGTTTTTTAAAATGCTGGGGGTGGGAAGAAAAGCCCTTGTCCCGTCCCCCCAGCCTTCAGAAGAGGTCGGGGGACAGATTGTCCCCGGACCTGGTCTGAAGGCGGTTTCCACAGGAACGCATTGATTGATTTTCAATGCATTCCTATGGGAAACCGTGCTTCGCAAGACGAAAAACTCGCAAGAAGAAAAAACTTGCGGAACGAATTAATTTCGTCTTGCGAGGCACCACTGTATTGTTCTCCCCCCTCCCCACCACCAGAGGATTTAGCAGACCAATGCCTTCCTCTCACTGTCCAACACACACACACACCACACACACACATTGTAGCACTCTGAATAAACTTAAAAGAAAAAGCTGAGCTGTGTTGTAATATTTGAAATCACGACACACTTATTCCCAGAGGAGATGGGTTTGAGGGGGAGTCTTAGTTGGCAGTAATTTTTATGAGTGCTCATTTTTATGCATCTCAAGTTTGGGATGCTGCTAAGATTTAAGGCTTGCCACCTACATCCTTTCAGTATCTGTCGGGGAATGCTTTAGTCAGAGGTATAAGAAGAGACATTAGAAGCAAGATAATAAGTTTAAAAGTTTGGATGTGTCATTTATAATTACAACCTAGAATTTAATCTTGCTGGGATTAGATTTACATATATACTTTTTCAGCAACTGTTATTCCTAATTGGTAATATTGCAAGATATACCCATTTTTTCCTCACTATAAAGAAAATAAGAACTAGGTATGTAGGAGGTAAAAAAAGAACTATTTTGCAGTGCATTTGCAGACAAAGTCCAATGTAATTTAGTTTTATTCCTGTGTAGATTTCATTTCATTCAGGAGCATCTCAAATTAATAACAGAATTCAATCCTGATGATGCACAAGGATGGATTTTTTACAGAAAAACAGGTCCAGTCTGTTTTGCAAATAAAGGTAACAAAGATGATAGCAATACTGTAAAGAGTAAATTAGGGAATATCTAAAACATGGAACAACTTTTGAAGAAGCACACAGAATGTTGCAGCAAGCAGCACACCCCGTTGCGACAATATTAACACCTATCCTGCCATGCCTGAACTCATCAACAAATTGCTTCTAGGCATAATTAAAGTCTTGGCAATTACTTTTCAACCCCCAGATGTTTGGGATAATTAAGGGATCACTTCCTCCCATACTACCCTGCCCAATCCCAAAGAGCAGAACTCTATCCATGTGTTCCATTTAAGTCAGAGGCATTGATGGCGCCTTCTTAGTGGCTGCACCAGAATTCTGGAACTCATTCACCCTGAAATGATGAAGCCTGAATCCCGACTTTTGCAGTAAACTATTTTGGACCTTAAGGTACCTCTGTGTGGGGATTGGCACTGGGGGCAACTTCCACTATGTGGGTATCTCCCCTCAGATTTCCAACAGAAATAACATAACCAAAGCAAGATATGAAGGCAGCGACCACAAGTAAAACATAGCTTTTTGTGTGTTTCAGGGTGAATGGGACTGAAACTGCCTTGGTCGCATTGATCAATGATATCCAGCGGGCTAGGGACAAAAGTCAGAGCTGTTTCCTAGTTCTGCTGGATCTCTCAGCAGTCTTTGACACCATCGGCCATAACATCCTTCTGGACCGTCTAGAATGGCTGGGAGCTGGTGGCACTGTTATACGGTGGTTCTGCTCCTTCCTCCTGGCCCATGTTCAGAAAGTGGTGGTGGGGGATGAGTGTTCAGACCCCTGGGCTCTCACTTGTGGGGTGCCTCAGGGTTCTGTCCTCCCCCACGTGCTTTTCAACATCTACATGCAGCCGCTGGGAGAGGGGGTTTGGGCTGGGTGTTCATCAGCATGTGGATGATATCAGCTCTACCTCTCTTTCAAATCAGAACCAGTGAAGGCAGTGAAGGTTCTGTGTGAGTGAGCTTCAGGTTCTATTGCTCAGGGAATTTCCATTTGAAATGTGGAGCTGCGCAAGTGGTCCACATGTCCCCGTCCCTGCGATCCTAGCGAGCTAAGGGGATGATGGCAGCCCTGCGTCTAACATTCCCATCATAGTGAATTACCACTTACGGTATAGAATAGTGGGGTTGGAAGGGACTTCGAGGATCATCTAGTCCACTCTCCCACAATATCATGATAATCATCATCATCATCATCATCATCTATTTGTACCCCGCCCGTCTGGCTGGGCTTCCCCAGTCACTCTGGGCAGCTTCCAACAAAATATTAAAATACAGTAATGCATCGAACATTAAAAGCTTCCTTAAACAGGGCTGCCTTAGATGTCTTCTAAAAGTCTAGTAGTAGACATCTGGTGGGAGGGTGTACCACACGGCAGGTGCCACTTCCAAGAAGGCCCTTCACCTGGTTCCCTGTAACTTGGCTTCTCACAGTGAGGGAACTACCAGAAAGGCCCTCGGCGCTGGACCTCAGTGTCCGGGTAGAGTGATGAGGGAGCATGCAGCTGTCCCATACAGGGACCAATCCTGCAACCTAGGCATTACCGGCACCATACGCTGACCAGCTTAGCTTTTCGGATTATCCCTAAAGACCTGGAACAGCCTCACCCTGACCCCTGAAGAGGTCCAAGGTGATGTCTGAACCATCATCAGAGCCCAGTGATGATTTACCTGCAAGGAGGTGTAAGCATCATCCCTGCTCCGCTCTGCCTTGAAGACGCTTCCTTCTGGAAGAAGGCACCTGGGGCATCAGCAAGTCATCCTCTGCAGGAGAGGCAAGTACTGGAGGCATCTGCAAAGGCCCTGTCATAGTCTGCAAAAAGAAAAAACCTAAACAATGTGAGGAACTGGTGAAACCAATGCTTTGTGCACCACATGGGGACGCTCTACTCTGTCTGCCTAAGATATACATTAGCAACAAGTGAGCCTGCAAGCAAACAGATACATTCTTATAGAGAGAATGAGTCACATGTCACAGAAACTTAACAATTTCCTGTACTAACTGTAGCAGGCTTAGACCTGAATGATATGTGCAGGCCGTGAAGGCCTCCATGCTTCTGCTCTCTGCCTTTTTGTCTCATTGCAATATTAAAGGAACTCAAAATAGTGCTCCCGCCCAAGGCTACATTAAAACTCGACCAACAGCACTGCAATCACCCAAAATAAAGCCAACCTATGAGGATACTGCCATGTGACCCGGAAGTGTCTCCGGACAGCGCTGGCCCCTGGCCTCTTAAGTGAGATGGGCGCACAACCCCAGAGTCTGTCAAGACTGGCCCGTACGGGCAGGGGTACCTTTACCTTCACCTTTATGAAGATACTGAGGGACACAGGTGGCGCTGTGGGTTAAAGCCTCAGCGCCTAGGGCTTGCTGATCGAAAGGTCGGCGGTTCGAATCCCTGCTGCGGGGTGCGCTCCCGCTGCTCGGTCCCAGCGCCTGCCAACCTAGCAGTTCGAAAGCACCTCCGGGTGCAAGTAGATAAATAGGGACCGCTTACCAGCGGGAAGGTAAACGGCGTTTCCGTGTGCAGCTCTGGCTCGCCAGAGCAGCGATGTCACACTGGCCATGTGACCCGGAAGTGTCTCCGGACAGTGCTGGCCCCTGGCCTCTTAAGTGAGATGGGCGCACAACCCCAGAGTCTGTCAAGACTGGCCCGTATGGGCAGGGGTACCTTTACCTTTACTTTACCTATGAGGATACTATAAACGAAAGTGATTCCAGGCAAGCTGGGAACAGCCCTGACTAGCCCCACAATTAAACAGGCGAAAATGGGGAAAACCTTTTTGCAAAAGAAAGCCCGAATGGGGGCTCTCTCCCTATTGGGAAAGGCAAGCCCAGGAGGATTATGCACAGGCAGCGCTCACAGGTACAGGGAGAATCTTCCCACAGGGCAGGGTAAGGGGTGGGGTGGGAAATCAAACAGGGGGAAAAAAGGGGGGGGGATTAAATTAATTAAGGGACTAGAGAAGATTAAAAAGAAAGGGGAAATAAAAAAATGTAACCAGACAATGAGACAATGAGAAGATCGCTCCACTGTCCTCCAGACGGTCCAAGTGATCCGTTGCACGCAGCAAAGAGAAAGCTCCAGGCTGCGTGCAGAGTATTTAAACATTTTACCCCTCCCACCAAAATTGCAACATAACTTTTGCCCCAGCAACCCAGTGAACCAATCACTGCCCCAAGCCATCTTTAGAAACCCTGCCTGGTAACAGAGGGGTGGCTCAGCAGACCCCACCACAACACGTGCTCTCCATGAAGGAGAACACGCTTTCCATGAATAATGCCATGTCTGCTTTGTCCCTTAGTTATTCTGGATGAATGAACATAGGAACACAGGACGCTAACATGTATAAAGTTTAATGACTGGCCTATGTACTGTCTGAAGAGCAGGTTTGGGAGCAAGGTCCTCTCCCAGCTGTACTTGGAAATGCTTGGAATCGCACCTGCAATGCTCTCCATGCAAAACTGATGGTAAGTGCTTCCCTGATGAAGCCCCCAAGTAGTATGCCTGTGAAGGTGCTAGGGACAGACTACAGGAAAGGCTTTTTTGTGAACTCCCTTTTTTAAAAGGAATGCTCAATAAAGTGCATGAAAGAATTGATAGTATATGCCTGTAATTCCCTGTTATTTACTCGCTCAGTTTCTCAGGTGACATCAAATGTCACTCAAGTTGCAAGAGTTTTACTGCTGTTTGCAAGAAGTATGTTAGGGCAGAATAATGAATACAAAATAATTATAAGAAAATCATAATCCAGGTGTCCTTTTTCATCACTGATGTATCAAAGCTAAGGTCCTCTTAATGTTGTTTTGACCAAAAGAAGAAAAAAAAGCAACAAGACATTAATATTTCATTTTGCTTGTATTCTATTATGTATATCTGTCATTTTGAATTGACAGTTAGAATTCTCTTTCCTCTTTTTCTTCTTTTAACTGAATTCATATAAAAGCACCAAAATTCTACTCCCAAAATGGAAGAATGACAGTAAAGGTAAAGGTACCCTGCCCGTATGGGCCAGTCTTGCCAGACTCTAGGGTTGTGCGCTCATCTCACTCTATAGGCTGGGAGCCAGCGCCGTCTGCAGACACTTCCAGGTCACGTGGCCAGCGTGACGAAGCTGCTCTGGCGAACCGCCACCAGAGCAGCACACGGAACGCCGTTTACCTTCCCGCTAGTAAGCGGTCCCTATTTATCTACTTGCACCCGAGGGTGCTTTTGAACTGCTAGGTTGGCAGGCGCTGGGACCGAACGACGGGAGCGCACCCCACTGCGGGGATTCGAACCGCCTACCTTTCAATTGGCAAGTCCACAGCGCCACCCGCATCCCAGAATGACAGTACATTTCATTAAAAAAGTTGAATGATGCTACAGTTTGGGATTAGTGGTAAATCACATTCCTTTTTGGAAAAGCCACAGAAATTTCTACCTATGAGCACCAATGGGACTAAAAAGAGCTCACTCCATCTATAGTTCATATAGAAATTTGCAAAATTGAATTATTCCATCATCTCTATAAATAATTGCTCAAATGAAAAGATCTTAGAGGATCTCAAGAAGCAGCTCAGGTGAGCCCTGCAATTACTGTAGGAAAGACTAGCTGACTATTAAATGTGTGAAAACAAATCTTATGATGTTTGTTCAAGTATTTTTGGACCATGGATAGCCACCGATTCAAGCCAGTTGACTCCCACAAGTACCTCAGGATCTGTCTTCATGGCTGTACCAGTTGGACTATGCCAGGCAAATGAGCAAAGGCCAAAGCAGGCAGGATCACTTAGGTTTTTCTTTGAAAAATGAGGTAAATTTCTTCAAAGAGCCATACAAGTGTAAACTACAAATGTTGTGAACTAGATTTTATGTGGATCTGATTCTATGGGCTTAAATTTTCTTTGGAAGGAACTCTGTCCTTCCTTAGAGCTGCACATAAATGTCTTGCTAGCACTGCTCTTAATCTGGAAGGGGGAAATCATTCATTAAGTAGTTTAGATGGGATGTGCTGCATTCATTATTGGCTCCTCTGCCTCCCTGATATATCTCAGACATATCAGGTGTTTCACAAATAACATTCTCGCAACTGTGGTTGCATACATAAATCATTTTCTATACTGTCTTGGAGGTTCTGCACCTATAATTTCCCCAAAATATATAAATCCATTGTTGAACAGGTAACTATATATCTGAATGTTGTAGTATTTTAGTTCTCATAAGATAGTTGGTTCCTAATGTTCAACTTTGTTCTGATTTTGTGATTTTGTATTTATTTATATTTGGTGCTTTCTTTAATGGGCAGTTGACCTTGATAAGGATTTGATTGACTGACAGAATTTCCATATTCATATATAATGCATGTTCATATAAATAAAGGATAACATCCTCTTCTGTGGACTTGTTCATTAATTCAGCTACCAGTCATCAAATGTTGAGTAATCATATACTGTTGAGAAATCACATAATATGTGAATTGGTTCTGATATCTTTGGGGTTCAAGTTGTTTAGAGCTGTGGAGTTCAATGATAAAACTTTGGATCATATGCAGGATATAAGGGGGTCTTGTAACTTGGGTGCATTGGGGACATTTTCCTAGTAGATGGAAGCTTAGCATATAGATAGATAGATAGAGAGAGAGAGAGAAAGAAATAAGGCCTGCGGTTATGGTGGGCAACAGTACTAGCAAGCTATAAAAGAGCATACTCCATGACTGATACTGCCTATTTAGTTAGAACTTCAGTAAAAAGCCTTTTGGGATAGAACAATTATTTCCTTTCATTATATGCATGGCTGCTAATTTAACACGTGATACTGAATGTCTTTCTGGGAATAGGACCAATCTAAAAAGAAAGTAGTTTGTCACCTCATTACATCTGTTTGGTGTGAAATTTGGAGAAAACAGACACAGTGTGAGTGGTTATCACTGTTGTCATTAGAGGCCCATAGATATTGTGATAAACAGCATCAGCCAGAAAACCTATAAAGATGGCCTGGAATATTTCCACATATCAATCAAAGATACATAAAATAGAAAATATTCTGAACATCTAAAGCTGTCTCTTGAAAGAAGACTTCTGCTATATTCATGTCACTGCCTCACATCTAAGTAGGATGATTCAGACATTAAAAATGATTTCTGAATATTTTATTTTTATTGATGCATCGGAGACTTCTAAAGAAGTTTATGGAGGAGATATTTAAAAATAAGTATATATTTATATATGCTACAATGTAGAGAGAACTTTCCTGTTGCACAGTTTCTGTAACTTACTAGAATTTGCCAGGCTTGCGCAACTGCCCAGGGTTCTGATCCCCAGATGTGACTCACTGGGTAGCAGGAGTAGAAAAGTGATGATGGCTGCATTGTCCCTGGGGCAGAAGCTGGGGCAACTAAAGCAGGAATTGATTGTGGAAACCACATTAGTCCCATATTGCTATGCCACTACATATGCATTCTTGTGAAAGGGAGGGAGACCTTTTCGAACATAGACAATTTGGTGCTTCTGTTTCAGCAGAAAGAATTGTTTGGCATGAGAGGCTGTTCACCTATGGTGATGGCTGAGCGTGGGGAGAAGAAGGAATATCCTGTACATATCTGATGACCTGTAATGAACAACAATGCAAGAGCAGTTGAGTTCATATAACGGAGTGAGGGGCTACTGATGTAGCATGACCTCTGAGACATCAACAGGAAGTTTTGACCACCAAACTGAACATCATAGATCAGCCACAGCTTGGGTTGTACATTATGGTGGCATGTGGTTCCTTTATCCCTATATTTGACATTATATGTACATCTAACACATTCCTTCTTTGTACTGAATGTGGTACTGGCTGGTGAAGCAGCACAAAAGGGGCACCATTGCTCTTCAGGCTTCTCAGCAGGGTGCTGGGGCTTATGGAGATGAAGAAGAGAGGGGTGAGGTATGAGACACACAGCTCTGTCTAGCATGGTAGGAGTGTCTGGTTGGCACTGCCATCCCACAGTGGATTGAACTCCCCACAGCTCCTCTCATCCTTCTCAGTAAGTACCAGTGACCCACTGTGCTGGGAAGCTAGGAGAGCAATGATGCGCTGTATAGCTTCACCATCCACTACTGCTTAAATGTCTACTGTTAAAAGTAAAACGGACATATTATTTCCCCTTTCCATTTTATTGTCGACATATTTCCCCTTTCCATTTTATTGTTGAACTTCAACAATCATTGTTGAACTTCAACTTCCAAAAGCTCCAACCAGAATGGCCAATGGCCAGGGAGGATGGGAGCTGCAGTAGTCACCCAACACTGTTTTCCCCAATTTAATATGATATGTCCAAGCACAAGACCTTTATATAGAACTATGAATCTTGTCTACTGAAAACAATGGGCTCCCACCACATAAGGTCTTGATAAAATCCCTGAACAGAATGCAAAGCAATAGAGGCTCTTCTTCCAGGCTGCAGTGCATGCCTGATGGGCTACATCTGCTAAGCTGAGTCACAAGTTGTGCAGTGCTCCCTTAAATCCATTGTTCAATTTGCATTGACCTGTCACTGAAGTCAGAAGCATTTTTCAACTTGAGGGATGCCTTCTCTTCAGGGAAAGCTTTTGAGGGCCACATGCTAATGATGGATGGATCTACAGCCAAATGTGAGTAGGGCTGGTTTCTACACATGCCCAAGACAACCACCTGCCTCATCCTCAGTTCAGACAAGCAGGAGGCCTTGTAAGAATTTTGGGATGCATTCCAGTCAGGCAAAAATACTCAAGTAGGATGCCTAATCAGTGAGAGGCTTGGCCTGGAAAGGAAAGAAAGGAAAATGATGCCTTCTTGCATCCCTGCCCCAGTTAATCAAGCACAACCCACTGGCTAAACGCATTATAGACTCTCAGATGTATTGCTCTTCCCCTATTTTTCCAGTCCCAAAGAGGTGGAGGGATGAGTCCCAAATGGTCTATCCTACATGGCCAATGAGCAGCATTCAGCTTGTTAGGCCACTGTGTCTGCTACCTGCTGTGGAGAGATAGATGCACCTAGTCCCAGCCTGCCTGCTAAGTCTCCTGTTCTCTGAACATGTTTCTGTTAGCCAAAAACGTATGTTTCCATACAAAACCCAACAAGAATTAAAACATACCCTGTGCATCTCATTTTGTATATCATCCCTTCCCTTGAGCCATACTTTTATGGGCTTATACATATTCAGGACACATATTTTTCTCATGTGAGCTTCAGGCATTGAAATGTTTATGGAGACATACACTTTAAATAAATAGTTGTTTAATGTTTGATTGTTCAAGAAAACTGGCTAATTGAGTTTACCACTGTGATGCTAGTGGCTTTGGGGCAAATGCATATATTTCTGAGCCAAGCAGAGTCATTGAAAAGCACATTTTGCTACCATAGAATTGGATAGATCCTGAGGAAATTCGCATTAATCTCATCAAAACATGTGTAGTGTGGAAACGAAAGCGAGTTGTACCATGCTCTAAGGACATAACAATGAAATCAGGATTTAGTTAGTTAATGGCTAAATGGCCTCTGTTAGAAGAAGAAGGATAATGAAAACTCTTGGTAGTTTTGGAATCTTAATCATCATCATCAGCAGCAGCAGTAGATCATATTTTTCCAAATTATTTATTTAAATTTCTTTAAAATATTTGTGGGCTACCTTTTATGGTCACCCTCCAGTGTATGTTGAAGACATTCCCAGATGTCTTGAATTCCCTCTTGTTCTTCCTCTGGTTTTTTAAAACTGTTTCTTGTGTAGTGTTTCCTGGGAACTATAACTGTGCTGTTGGATTACAGCAACACAGTGGAAACCAGTGAATGGAGGTCAAACCTAAAGCCAGATATGAAAAGTTTGAAAGGAACTAATTGCATCTGAAATAGAAAGAAAATGAAATAATAAGCAAAAAGCAGACTGATGTTATGCTTCCTTTTAAAGAATCGTAGCAGCTCTCCTAAATGTGAACCAAACATTGAAGATTGTTGCTAAAAAAACCCCGCTGAAGATTTGAATATGGAATGAAAGGTATGTGGGTGTGCAGCAAAAATTGCTAGGTATGGAACGTCATCTGCATTTGGAGAGGCTTTCTAGTTAGAATCCATAGTTTGGCTTTGGATACCAAATCAATGTGCTCTGGGTCTGGCCTAGGGAGGAAGTTCTTGTGTTCTTAAGAAGAATTTGCTGTGAATCTAAATCATACAGGCACAAAACTGGTAATACTCATAATGTCTACAGATTGAGGAATACGAAAATTACATGCAGTGGGGGATGGGAGATGAGAGGTAGGGGCAGGTTGTGCCTTTAAACATGGTCTACTGTCAAACAGCTGAAAACAGGTGTAGTGAAAAACTGAAGTACATAAATAGTAGGTGGTGTTTTGCCTGTATTCTACACACACACAACTTCACTCCAGCTGGGGTCTAAGACTAGAAATGAGGTCAGCCAGGGATGGGGAAGGATTTGGGGTGAAATTGTTAGAAAGAGGAAACATCCAGAATTCCCTGTCCTACTCATTCCACTGTAGCAGACCTGTGCACTGCAGACCTGCTCTCTTGTTCTTTGTGACCCACTCTCTGCCCATGCAAAAACTCTCTCGAGCTCCTCCTTCTGACCCCCCCCGCCCACATCCCATGATAACTTTTGCTCTCACTCTAGACGCTCCTCCCCATGGACTCATGCTCTACCCACACAAAGTCCTGCTCAGGCTCCTGCTCTCCTCCCACCAGACCTGCTCTCTGCCCACACATTTTAAAGGAGCAGGAGCAGCTCGAATGGTGGTGGTGGAGGAAGGCATCTTGTTTGAAGCCCAAACAGGACAGGGGATACTTTTCTCCAAAAAAAGGATGCTTGTGTTTTCCTAGGGACAGGTGGCAACCCTACCCATGACAACAGCAGTTGGCCAGTGTTTTTAGAGTTTGCCAACAAGCACAGACAAAGTGCAAGAGATTTCAAAAGGTGAAGCATGGACAGAGGTGGGGGGATCAGAGAGAGGGGGTTCTGGTTCCCTTCCAACCAGTGGAGAATAAACCACTATAAACACCATGTGCCATTGTAATGGATTGTTTTGAAGTCATTTCTGCACCAGGTAAAGTAATTTTTAGCCCCCACCTCCAACTTCCCCTGACCTTTCCCATATTTGGCACGACCTATCCTTTATTTTGCCCAACTAAAGATGGCAACCCTAGTTGTAGGGTCAACATCATACAATCTTCCTATCAGAAGTGCCAACTTGGCCCAACAACCGTGTGCCCGGGTCCATTGGTGCCATGCAGCGTGTATGGCCCTGGCACTGACATTTGTGGGTGCTCGGCCCCTTCATGGGGAATTTTGTTGGTGCTTTGGGCACCCAGGGCCCCAAGGAGTGGACACCTATGCTTCCTATCGATTGCAAAGCTTGATTCACTTAGATGTTCTTTTTTTAAAAAAAAAATATTTATTGCTTTTAAAGATTACAAAAAAGGAAAAGGAAAAAAAGAAGAAAAAAAGACAATGCAATAGACTATACAAAACACAACCTAAACCCATTAAACTAAACACATTAAACTAAACTAAACAAAACCCAATCCCTAACCCTAAATGAAAAAAACAAAAACAATTTAAAAACATACATCACATCTTTTCCATACTCTATCTTTCATTCCCTTGTATCCTCGACCTTCTCTCACCTCCCTTTTCGTATTCCACTTCTGTTAATTGTTTCAGCAAATCCTTTCCATCTTTCTCTATTTTTATCATATTATAAATAACATATTTTTTTAACCTTATTTTCCATTAAAACTAAAATACTTATATATGCTTAACTCCTTATAACATTTCTGCTAAGGCCATAAAATATCATTCCACCATTTTTCTATCACTCATTAATTTTACAATATTTCTATATATAAACTTTAAATTTTCCAATCTTCTTCCACCATCTCCTCTCCCTGGATTCGGATTCTGCCAGTCCTTCCCGTCAATTCCATATAGTCCATCAACCTGGAGATCTTATGTCCGAGGCTCTTAACTCTTTTCCAGGTCCCTTCTGCAGGTCTTCTTCATATTCTTTAATGCTAAAGAGCAAATCTCGGGAAAACTCCAACCTAACAATACTTTTATTCCTTCTGGACAGGTCAGCCAAATTCCCATAGTTGAAGCTAAGATCCATAGAGTATTTCAGGACATGTTTCAAGATTCCTCCAAATCCAAAGGCCCCCAAAACTTCAATCTCCTCCAGACCCAAGTCCATGTCCCAAAAGTCAGTTAATCCCTGCCTAGAGGGATCTTTCCAACGATTCACTTAGATATTCAAAGTGCATATATGAAGTTCAGAAAATCCATGCACTAGATGTGAACTGCTTTATGCTTTTCTTTCTTTCTTTCTTTCTTTCTTTCTTTCTTTCTTTCTTTCTTTCTTTCTTTCTTTCTTTCTAGCTCTTTGACTTCCCCTGGAGTCACGGAATGAAATTTCAGGGCAGCTGACCACAGTCTGAATATCTCAACATTATACCCAACTGACCAAACAGCAGCAGGGCAAAAATGTCACTGTAATTTCAAAATGCAAAGCCTCAATGTACTTGTGAGGCGATGACGGAACACACATTCACAGTTCTATTTGCCAGGGATGCCTTGTTTATGGCAGGCTTGAGCATGTCAGAAGTGTGACATTATTTTTATCCAGCTGACTTATGGCAAGAAAGTGATACTTAACAACAACAACAAAAGTCATCAATATCAATGTCTGAGAGAGTATTCTTGAAGCAAAAATTTTTGAAGAGCAGCAGGACAAAGCTGGGAATACAGATGACCGTTTTCCAAATCCTAGCAAACCACAGTGAGCAGATGTCATTTAAAATTCTTATCATTGCATGGCAGTAAGAGCCTGGTGTCAATTTTACTTTTCCATGTAGGGTTTCTTTCCCTGAGTTAATTTCTCACTTCCCAGGCTATAATCTAGCAAAATTCACCATGTAAACTGGGGGTGTTGCTTATTAATTTTCCTCACAATTCAATTGCCATAGGTTTGGGGGAGGAAGGAGGACAACTTGCGAAACTGTTACATGATGGTTCTGTTTCATGTGCTGAGATGTAACTTATCCATTTGTGCTTGATGTTGGATATGTATGAACTTGGTTACTAAGTCTAGTTTTATAGGGTTTGGAAGTAGGATACCTGATGGGATGTCTTCTCTAGTGTAAGAACATAAGAAGAGCCTGTGTTGATCACACAGGGTCCCCGGACTTTTAATGGTCTATTGATCCCTGTGCCATCACTGTGCTTGCTTCCCCGCTGTCACCAACCCGTTACTCTCTGGTAAAACACTGAGTCCAGTCAGTTGGTAAAAGTGAACCAAAAAAACCCCAAGTTTATTTTACAAACATTAACAAGTTTATGGTTTCTCAGATAATATTCCTGTCAGTATCTTAACTTTAGTTTCTTTACCCGCCTATACCTTCCTAGTACCTTCTGACTGATTATCTCAACTGTTTGACTGACTCCTTTTAACAAATTTTCTCACATCAAACTAGCCCAACCCACATTCTCTTCTCTGTCTCTTCTAACTCCAGACTGTCTTCTCAACAACTCTAACTCCCTAAAAACCCCTCTGTGCTTAAACCTTATACACAGTTAACTCTGCCCCCCTGGGTTCCCATTGGTTAGTCATTTTACAATTAGTTAACCCTTCCCTATGAATCCAGTATGATGCCACACACATCTTGCCTTCTGTTAAAGGCAAGAAATGCTGCTTTTCACTCTGGTGATGCGCAACAGTATAGAGAAGCCAGAGCCAAATTGAAAAAGGGCATTAGGGATGCCAAAGCTATGTACTGCCGGAGGATCGAAAAGCATTTTGAGAGCTCCGACCCTCGTCGAGTATGGCAAGGCCTGCGACAAATTACAGGGCAAAATATTAAAAACGAACTGGCTAGCAGCAGTGCGCACCTGGCTGATCAACTGAATCAATTCTTTAGTCGCTTTGAGGTGGGAACTGGAACTACCGTCACTACAGCATTGGCTACCAGCACATCATCAGAAACTATTACTGATAAACAACCATTTTTATTACAGACCTCTGACGTACAACGTGCCTTTCGGAGCATTAACATTAGGAAGGCAGCTGGACCGGATGGAATCATGGGACGGGTTATTAGGGACTGCGCTGCAGAATTAGCTGGTGTATTTACGGACATTTTTAACCTATCCCTGTTGCAGGGTTCTGTCCCTACCTGCCTGAAGACATCGATTATAGTGCCAGTCCCCAAGCAGTCAGTGGTGGTATCTCTCAATGACTATAGACCAATAGCCCTAACATCTGTTGTTATGAAATGTTTTGAGAGATTGGTGCTAGATCATATTAAGGCTGGTCTTCCATCCACTCTGGACCCGTTCCAGTTTGCATACAGAAGAAACAGATCTACTGATGATGCTATTTCCATCGCTGTCCATACTGTACTGAGTCATCTAGAACGACAGGGAACCTACGCAAGGCTGTTGTTTGTGGACTACAGTTCTGCCTTCAATACAATTCTGCCAGACAGGTTATTCCTTAAAATGACCAATTTGGGTATACATCCGAAGATCTGTCTGTGGGTAAGGAATTTCCTAACTGATAGGCCGCAGACAGTGAGAATGGGACCTTACTATTCTTCTACTCTAGTATTAAGCACAGGAGCCCCTCAGGGATGTGTGCTAAGTCCCTTTCTCTATTCCCTGTACACATTTGATTGCACCCCACTGTATAAGTCCAACACAATCATCAAATTTGCGGATGATACAACAGTGGTGGGGCTCATTAGTGAGAACGATGAGACTGCTTATAGGAAAGAAGTACAGGGGTTAATTCAATGGTGTAAAGAAAACAATCTTATGCTTAACACCAAAAAAACCAAAGAACTCATAATTGACTTTAGGAGAAAGAAAAGTGTATTTTTACCATTGCACATAAATGGCGAGGAGGTGGAGAGGGTTGGTAGTTTTAAATACCTGGGCATTTATATCTCTGAGGACCTCTCATGGACTGCAAATATTAATATGGTTGTGAGGAAGGTGCAGGGGAGGTTGTATTTCCTGAGAATGCTCAGGGGACTGAATCTATTTCAGCACCTACTTCTGTCCTATTATCACAGTACCATCGAGAGTGTCTTAACCTATAGTATATTATCGTGGTATGGGAGCAGCTCTGAAATGGATAAAAAAGCTTTACAGAGAATAATAAAAATTGTCCAGAATGTTATTGGGCTCCAACTACCAACCCTGGATGAGATCTTCACGTCTCACAGTTTGAAGAAGTCACACAATATCCTGAGAGATCCCACCCATCCTGCTCACAACTGTTGCCTTCGGGCAGAAGATACAGGACAATGAAAACACGAACCACACGCCTTCTGAATAGTTTCTATCCAAGAGCTCTGATTGCACTAAATAATGATCTCAGGGCCAGTTGCAAGAAATAGCAAGCAGGGAGTAGGAAGGAATGAGATAGGTTTTAGGTTATGTTATGCCTTTAATAGGTTATATTATATTCTGGATTATGTTATGTTTTATAGATTATGTCTGAATAGGATGAGAGTGTTGGAGGTACGTGCAAATGTGTATGTGAACCCGGTCTTTGGGTGTTTGATTTTCGTTGTTGTGTATACTGTGTATATACGGACAATGACAATAAATTTATCTAATCTAATCTATCTAATCTAATCTAATCTAATCTAATAGGAGGGCAAACGCCACAGAGCCCTACTAAAGCCTGGTCTGTTATCTAGTCCAGCACTGTGTTCTCACAGAGGCCAACCAGATGCCTATGGGAAGCCCATAAGTAGGGCATTTAAAAAAAATGAAATTATTGTTACATTAATCCTCATCTTTCCTTCAAGGAGCTCAAGTTGGGATACATTTATCTTTCCCTAATTTACCTCAAACAGGTGAAAATAAAATGAGATACAATATTTACTATTCTGAGTGCCTTCTAGGAAGCACAATACTCAAATATGAATATGTTTGTTGCAGAAATGACTTGTAACTATTGCAGTTACCCAAAGGTAATGGAGTTAAAGCACACAGTACTAAGGACTTCAGAAGAAGTAGAAGTTTCTTTAAAACAGATATTCTGGTTCAATAAATAGAATAGGTCCAGACTACTAAAATCTACAAACTATAAGGAAAAAGTCAGCAATCATCTTAAATGTCAGATATTTATGAAATACTGAACGTGAGTTCTTCAGAGGGCTGAGGAATGTTTTTGCATTCACATATCTGACCAAAATCATTTTATTGTTTCTGTGATGTATGATAAATGTATAAAAAAGTTCACATGGTCCGTCCCCCCCTGCCAAACTGGTGTGTGACTTTCTTCCAAATGCAATTACTAAAGAGGTTTCATTAACAAACAGACAAACTCTCTTTTTTACAGCAAGAAAAAGAAGTCAAAAGAAAAATGATTCTCTAAACAAGCTGATACATTTTATTTACTTGTTTTAAAGAGGAAAATACAGTAATTCAGTGAAAGAACTTGTGATATTTTAAAATCAATATTTACATTGAATTTCTTTAGTGTGTGTTTGGTGATTTTATTGCACACTATTGTGTAAGACATTCAGAATGTCATACCTTTCCCTAAGCAATTAGAATTTTACAAAATATTGACTTACCTCAGCAAGGAATACGGGGCAGTATCCAATGGTTCATTCAAGTCACACAAAACTCTTTGATCTATTGGAGAGATCTATCTGTAGATCTATCTACAGGAGAAATGGAGGAGATATTTTTGCTGATTCCCTCTTTCCCCTGGTAGGCCTGAAACTCTTCTCCAGAAGGCTGTACAACCCTCCAAAACAGCATGGAAAGTGTTTCTGGAGGTCTTTGCTAGATTAAAGACGCTTTTACAAATCGGTGTTATTTTTGCAGAAGGACACAGTTAGATCCAACCCATAGTCTCCTTCCTGCAGCATTATTAAATATGCATCTGCATTTAGGATTAATGGTACACAGATGTGTGTAAATTTAATTTATGAATCAATTCATTGGTTTAAACCTAAACAGTTCATAAATTACCAATAGAAGAAAAAAAACTGGACCCAAAGGTCTTTTCTGGTCACTAGACAATTTATTCACTAGGCTTCCAACATTCACTAGGCATTGACTCTCCAGCCTCATCAATGTTTGAAGCCTTCTGGGCTAGAATCCTGGTTTGTTTGCTTTTTCCCCCTTAAACAGATGGAAACTACATTTTCTCAGGAAGTGTGCACAAATTGTGAATACAGGCCCATGCATAGTGAAGTGGTTGTCAAATTAGTTGTGTGCTTTTGGCCTGTTGCTGACATCCATCTGTCTCAGGAGACAATGGAGGAGTGTGCCTTGGAGGGTGAGTTCAAGCTGTTGGAAGGGTGCAGCGCCTGCTGTGACTGTAGAGACCGATGCAGGAGAGACAGGTTTTGTTGCAGCCTGGGCAGAAGATGGCATCTCTGCACTCCTTCCCGCGGCCATTCCTCCTGTGATCACTGTTATGGATACAAGACTTGACAGCCTGTCTCCAGACTCTGCAGTCGTTTGCAAGGGATTCCCACACAGCAGGGTTGATGTTGCCAGCCTTCATGTCACTTTTGTAATGCAGAGTTGGCATGTACTAGTAGATTTATGGCAATATTCAGTCACTAGGAAGAACCAGAAACATAGATGCTATAAAGCGTGTTCTCCATAGCAGAGAGCACGTGTTGCGGTTGGGGAAACAGGCCACCCTGCAGTGACTAGGCAAATTTGGTGAGGAACCCAAGCCTTTAAGTGGTTAACATTGGGTTGCTGGGGAATTTTGATTGTTGCCAATTTGGAGGAGGGGTCAGAGTCTTTAAATACAGGGGCCAGACGTAGGACGTCGTCTTGGCCATTTTGCACCAGATCACCCGCCCTCCCTCCCTTTTATAGGGTGGTTTTTCTTGTTCGCTTGACCTTGCTATGCCTGTCATGGGGTCGTTCGCCTTGGTGCGGGGGCCTGGTAGGAATTTTGCCATCTGGCTGATTGGCTGGTGCCATTTGGTTTTTGCCTACTGCGTAGCAAATCGTCACAACTTGTAAGGTTGGCGGTTAGGCATTGGTTAAATTGGTGCTTGGAGGGGTAAGTGCCTATCCCTCCAAATGATGCGAAGGGAATTCCGTTAAAGGAATCCAGGGGCTTGCCATTCTTTTCGTCCTTGTCCCCGGAGTCGGACTTGGGCCGTGCAAGCCCCACAGGAACATGAGGGTGAGAAGTGAGGGACTGTTGCCCAGCTTCATTTTCTCACCCAATACTTGTTTCCCACGCTGGCTTCCGCTGGAATCCGGAAGTCAGCTCTGTCCCTGGGGCAAGGACAGATAGTCATAATCAATGCCTAAGCAACCACTCACATTTTTTGTATTTGAATAAAGTTGTGGCCAAAATTATGCCAAAAACCTTAACTAAAAATCATGTGTGAAGTGTGAATTTTTTGGTGGGTGGCATTGTGGGACTCAACACGCAAAGGAATAACCATGTGTTTTGAACCATGAAGGGGCACTGTAGAATCAATTGCCCTTCCTAAATGGTGCCCCTGAGATATGTAGCTTCAGATCAGCTTGAACTAAGAAAGTTCTCTAACTTTCTTCTGGCCACTGCCATGTGAGGTTTATATGCACACAAAGGACCTTGGATTGAGACTCAATTGGTCAAGTCCTTGGAGATTAATGTGAACTGTGGCCATGAATCCCTTTCCAAAGGGTGGGAAGACTTGAGTTGGCTACTTGCTGCCAGCTGTAAACTCTGAAAAATAAGGCTTTAATAGAAGTGCTGACACAACTTTAACTATAGAAGCATGAACAGCCAATAAAATGAGGCGAGTCCTTTCCTTCAGACTGTGTGTATTTATGTTGCCATTGCAGAAAAGAATTTATGTGGGAATTACTTGTGCTTGGTGAATGGTGGGGTAATAAAAAAGAAGCAGTCTTGATAAGCAGAGGCCCAGGCCGAATAGCAGGGAACCAAATTCAATCTTCAAAACAATGGCCTTTGACAATGTTTATGTTTTACTGCTTGGATCGTACAAAGCGGCTCTTGCTGTCATTTACTCATTTTGCATTTTATATCTCAACCTTTTCCCTAGAGACAAATCTTGTGTACTACACAGATAGCGCCATAGGGCTCCTCAGACACAGGGTGTCTACTGTACATCCTAAGGCACAAAGGCAGCTGGGGGAATGGCAAAGATGCTGAGATACGCTTTAAATACAGTTTAATACCGTATATCCTCATTTCATTTCCTTTACTTAGACTGTTTTGCCTTATGACTGTGTGATGTGACACAGTCCTATTTTACAATCTGTAGCTAAATTCCTCATACATTTTGAAGGACACGTGGCCAGTGCTTCTAAACACACATCCCAGAAGTGGAAGAATTGGATAACTATTTTTGTTAGCCACCTAGAGTTTTGGTAAGGAAATACAAAAATATGTAAATAATAATGAATGTTGAATGTTACATTCTCCCAACTGAGATAATTTCTTACATATGAATTCCCTGAGAACAAGGCCTGCCACAAAGTGCTACTCCAAGATAGTTTATGTTTCCTTATCTTGATTATAATGCTGCATAAGTAACAGTACATCTCTGAACGTAGGGTTGCCATATTTTGAAGAGCAAAAAAGAGGACACCTTTAACTATGGATCGCTATGACGACTCTCATACCCATGAAAAATGAGGACATATGATTGGTGATGTGAAGAATATCTTTTCTAGAAGCCTTGTTCATCCATGTTGGACTGAAAGGCTTAGTGATGCATGGCCCAAAATCAAGTTGTAAATGGGGCGGAGTTCCACCCACATCTTGGATCCCACAGGGAGAAAATGGGATAAAGCTCTCCTACGGGCCCTTGTGGGAAAAGGCTTCCCCCTCCAGAGTTTGGGGGCATTTTGCCACATGATATTCCCGCCTGCCCACCCTCAGATTAGAGATTAAGACAAAAAGACACCTCCTCAACCTGCATTCATTGCTCTACAGAACTCCAAACAAAGGAAGAGACTGAAATGTCATTCTTTGGTGTGTGTCATTTCAGAAGGTTGTATATATCGTGAAGGCATCCTGCACTTCAGAATTTTCCACTCTACCACCTCATGCTAGCCAAATGCACAAGCAACAGGAAGTGTAGGGCTGCTGTGGTGAACATTGGTGGCAGGTGCAGGAATAGCTTGGGCTGCCTGACAAGATCTTTCACAAGTTTTTTCAACGCATGGATGCTCCCCCCAAATAATTTCTTTTTAGTATTCATGTACCAGTTTCAGCTTATTGTGGAACTGCTGTGCCTGCTTTGGGGTACAGTTTAAATGCTATGTTTCAAGGGAGGAATAATGCTATTTGTTTCCCCAGTAAATGGGTCTCAGGTACTATGTATGAACTACATATCAGGTTTCAGGTTGGTATGAACATATCCTTGCAGTTTTCTTATCACCATTATTCAGTCACTCCCAAGTGGCAATAAAGCACACACACATACACAGGCTTGATAAATATAATTCAACCTTACTATTTAGTCCATTATATATACGAATATCACCTACCAATGTATTCTGCTTTCCCATTTAGGATTTAGAGTTTTAGTGCTGTCATTGAAAGCAATACACTGTGTGCACTTTATGGTTGTAAATACATTTTATAATACATCATATAATTATGGAACATCTTTTGCTTTATTATAGAGCATTAGCACGCTTGAGTTAAAACCTGTTCAAAATCAATGGCTGTATTTTAAATTTTTTTTAAAGTAAATTAGGCTATAGTTAGAAAGCATTTAGCATTTGAGAGTTAAAATGCTTACATGAAGCTCTCTTCAGTGAGCCTTCATTGTGAGTCATGAGTATAATAATTCAATGATTTCATAGGATTGAAATATTGAAAAGCAACTCTCATGTCACTAAAATATGTGTGAATGCTGCTTTCAACCCCTGCAATACATAGCTTAGTGCTACTACACAGTACATTATATGTAACTACAAGTCAATAAACTGCAAATTTTGTGGTGTTGCTTGCATATTTGATGTATTGCCAAATGGTTGTACTCTGAGCCCAAGGGATAACAGAAATGCAGTTTGATTGTTACAGTAAAGAACAATATTTCCGCACAACCCTAAGATTGGAGATAAGGGAAATTTTGTTTGACTTTTGACTGTAAAATGGAGCAATTCCACCAGTAGTGGATGGCATGGTAGAATTGTCCTACTTACCTGGTCTCCTTCTGACTGAGTCACTGCATCATGCTGGGATGGAAAAGGAGAGGTGGACTGGCGTCAGTGGCAAGGCTGGTCTAGTACGAATTAGCAGGAACACCAACTGATTCACATACACTACACACACACACACACACACACACGGCAAGATTCTTCCTTCACATTCCTGACTTGATGCAAAGAGGTCCCAGAGCTGCAAATAAAGAAGCTACACCAATGGCTTAAATTCTGTGTCACCTGATATCATATGAACCCTTGCTCTTGTCCACCCGCCCCCATTCTATAAAGCTGTTACAATCTTGTTGTACCCCCTCTTTACTTTTAGGAAAAATTCAGGCTGAGGGGCTGGAGGCACCCCATTCCCTTTGGGGGTCCCAGGTATTGTGCCCTCTCATCCATCCCACTATTGTTTGAACCCAGGTCATCCTCAGGGAGCAGAGGAGTCCCAGATACCTTGTCATAGCCCACCTGCACCTCACTTTAAATTTGTTTTTCAACTGCCAGCCAATGCCGTGGTTTCTCATGAGGCCCCCATAACACCATTCTGTGGCATTGTGGCAATCAAAATGGCTTTTCTAGAACTGACTCACAGTATAAAGGTACAGGTAAAGGTACCCTGACCTTTAGGTCCAGGCGCAGACGACTCTGAGGTTGTGCGCTCATCTCGCTCTATAGGCCAAGGGAGCTGGCATTTGTCCACAGGCGGCTTCCAGATCATGTAGCCAGCATGACCAAGCCGCTTCTGGTGAACCAGAGCAGCACATGGAAGTGCCGTTTACCTTCCCACCAGAGCGGTACCTATTTATCTACTTGCACTTTGACGTGCTTTTGAACTGCTAGGTGGGCAGGAGCAGGGACTGAGTAACGGGAGCCCACCCCGTCACGGGGATTCAAACTGCCGACCTTCTGATCGGCAAGCCCAAGGCTCTGTGGTTTAGACCACAGCACCACCCACGTCCCTATTGCCTGGCACCCTGAGGTAGCAGGGGACCTGCCAGAAGGCACTTTGCTAAAGGCCCTCAGACCTAAAGCTGCCTCTGGTAAATTATATGGGGGGGTGGGCAAAGTGTGTCTAAGCTATCTGTGAAACAAGAACCTGGGTCTTCCCCTGCACTAATACAATTTTGTATCCTGGATGCTGTCTCCCCCCCCCCCATGTGGAAAGACAAGTGCTTGACATCTCCCCTACGGACAAGTTCTGACTGTGCATGTAATGCGGAGGGTGGGGGACAGATCTGCAATGCAATACCCTACTCATTGGTCTACACAAAGTATTTTGAGGGATTTAATTTCAGATGACTGAACATTTTCCTATATAGAATTAGATTGTACAAGCCTAACATGGCCACAGGAATTCACTTGTGCTCTGCTAACACTGTTTATACTCTCCCCATGTGGTTTGGTGAGATGGGATTTTACAGGGGTAGCTTAGTGTAAAATAAAAGCAAAACCCAACAAAACCAGAGCATACAAGTTAAGTGTATTAAAAAAAAAGATGCTTCACTGAATCAACTGCCTGCTCTGTACCTGCAAAATGAACATTCTGAAGCTCCCACTGGAGATTATCAATATTTAACTAACTCTGGCAAGGCAGAAGCAAGCCAAGTGAAGCAAAGCTTATTGCTCTGAATTTCTGAGCATCGTGCACCAGGTGTCTCTATACCATAAACATTACCCTTCTCTGCATGTCCTCTTCAGCAGTTTCAGGCAGTTTCTGCAAATCAGCAGACAATGCAAGAATAGTTCCTGACCTTTGACCGATGAATCCAAGAATAATTTATATGGCAATGTGTCATCATCATATCATTTAATGCTGATATTGCACATTTTGAATTAGGTTTTACTACACTTTGCTGCTTTTTGTCTCTCATTTTCCCCCATATTGAATTCAGTTCTTTACATTTCCAAATTTGTTTGCACTTTTTAAAAGTGCCCATGAAAATCCAAAAGCATTTAGTGTGAATTTCTCCTAACATACACATTTCCCATGCAATTTTGCCTAATACTCACATTTTTGCGAAAAAATTCCCTAATATCATGAATTTTTGAATGTTGTTTTCAATAACATGTATTCTTATGCACACTTTGTGTGCATTTTTGTGCATATTGCTTGGCTCAGCTTTTATAGGAGCTGTTTAAAGACACACAGGGACAGGCTAGAGCCCACGTCTTTCTCCTTTTTCTGGTGGGGAATAGTATATGAAGCAAATATTTTTTCAGTTGAGTGGTTTCTCTAAGCAAATTCAGCAAAGCAGAAGATTTTTCTCTTGGATGCTGTGTATATTCCCAGAAGATATTTTTATAGACTGTTTTATAAAGCAAGGCACAGGTATAAGATCTTCCTAATATAAACCCCTTTGAATTTATGCTCACCTGTGGGCTTTTCCTGTTCACAGTGACAGATTTCTGAATCCAGTGAAGTTACCAAATTGGCTCAGGGGCAATGAAAGTTTAACAGATTATGTCCTGTGTTAATTTGCCTCATGGAAGATGAAATTGCAGAGCTGTAGTTCTAGCTCAATTAACAAGCTGACACATGCACTTACATTTTTCTATATTTAAAAAACTCTTGGAGCCAGTTTCTCACCACCACTTGATTTGCCTTTGTAGCTATCCCTTCTATTTTTATTTTAAATTTGGCCTTCAGTGCCACATGGTGGTTTGACAAATCAAGGAATGTTGATGATGCAAAATTAAATCTCAGTTTGATTGATGAAACTTGACATGATGGATCGAAATGTGACACATTCACTTTAAATCCAGAAATAACAATGGGCCTTCTAAAACAGTAGGTCTGTTAATAATTCCTAAAAGATTGATCTTTCCTTGTGGTTAAACATAAATGCATCAAGGCAAAGGATTTCATTTGGTCTTAAGCGTGCAAAATGCAGCTGGTAAGAAAGGAAGCAATAGATACTTTGGCTCCTTGTCAGGAAATACCATAGTGTAGAAACAGGAACATTTCTCATCCCATTTGCTAACAATGAGCTCTCTATGAATTATATCCTGTATCTTCTGCAAAACTACATGACTGAACAGGAAAATCACTTATGTTTGCATGTCAGTACATAACCAGAGTAATAATTTCAGTTTCCTATGCTTGTAACATTTACTTATCAATCATTTACAGGGACCGCAATGAAAATTTTAAAATGAAATATTTAAAAAAAGATTAGATGCATTTGGAAATAATTCCAATTTAAAATAAAAATATGAAATTGTTTTGTAATATAGGGGCACAGGTATACCCCTCAGTCAATTATAGAACCACCATAATTAACAGGATGGTATCAAGGATAGGATGCTGGATTAGATGAGGCAATGGAAAGATCCAGCAGAGCATTTTATGGTTTCCCCCCTTTGTCTGACTTTTGTTACTTACTTTCTCTCTCCACTTTTGCCATGCCAGGCTTACCTGCTTTTCTCCCCAGTGCTGAAACCTTTCTTCATGGTTGCCCCTTTTTTGAACCTTTTCCAACTGCACAATATCCTTTTTGAGGTGAGGTGACCAGAACTGCACATAGTTTTCAAACACATGGACTTGCCGTACATCAGGAAAATTCCTGATGTGTCCTGGTTTGGAGGTGTAAAAATGGTGTCGGGGGGGGGGGGAATTTTGCTGAATTGGCAAAATGTCAGGGAAACCCTAGATAACAGCTCCAAAAGCTTAAAATCACTACTGGGGGGGGAGGCTCCCCCCCCAAACCTCAACAATATGTTTCCCAAAAAAAGGTCAAATGCAGTCACACCATATAATTATATAATCTACAAGAGAAACCTAAAGAACAGGGCACAATTCAATGAGTTCAGTGATTAAGAGGCTACCTGATTTGAGGCAGGAGCCAACTGCAATGCCATCTTGCAGTTTTCCCTTCATACATGAGGCGCAGCTGTGCAACTGATTGCATATTTCCATTATTTCCATAAGGAAAAGAGTTGGAGATTTACCTTAAAA
The DNA here is from genome assembly GCF_964234715.1 of Podarcis melisellensis. Classification (NCBI taxonomy): domain Eukaryota; kingdom Metazoa; phylum Chordata; class Lepidosauria; order Squamata; family Lacertidae; genus Podarcis; species Podarcis melisellensis. Next base: position 5,942,394 of record NC_138531.1, on the reverse strand, counting down.
ACAACAACAAAATCTGGCAATTCAGAGAGAGGGGGGAATCTAATGCATTCTTATGCAGAGCTTACTATAATTATGGGGAAATTGATAATCTCTCTTGTCAAGATATTTCTATTGTGCCTCTCATTTGGGTGCATGACACATCTTCGGTGTCTGACCACAAGCAATTCAATTCCACTTTGACTTGGTTCACAGAGACTTTGAAAGGAGTCAATAGGCAGCACCCTATTTCTACTTCAGGCAATATAAGCCACGTGGACAAAATGCTGTCCCAGCACTAGTGAAGTGCCTGATGATGATTTTGTCAAGGCAGAGGGAAACCTGATAGAGATGGAAAGAGAGAGAACTGCTCTTTTTTAAAAGCACATCTAACAGTACTAGGAACTCGAATTTACAAAGCCTCTGGGATCTGTGTGAATTTCCAATGCACTGATGCCAGAGGCAGAGCAATCTGATGCTATGATGGGCAAAGTGCAATATGTACTATACACTGTGTGCTGCAATTGGGTTTTTGTCTCAAATTAGCTCTGAACTTCCAAGGGACCACTGGTCAGTTTTCTATAAACCCATTCAGAAATACTAGTGACAATTGAGAACTATTGGACTAACTTCAGTATTTTCAGTGTTGCTATGGGAAACCGTAGCATCTGAAGATCCTACCTACAGCTAAATAAGAGGTATACAGATGTTCTTTGCTTCAGTTTCTTCATTTTTTCAATTCCTGTCCCTTTGAATTTTAGGCCGTGGTTTATTTATATATCCCTTTTTGGCCCGACAGCCACCAAATAAAAGTACAATGAATACAGTAAGTCAATTATCATAACCGTATTTCCCACCACATGCTATTTGACCTTTCACATACAGCTCCTCCCATTGCTACCCTCTTCAGATGTGACAACGGAGTCAAATGGTTACTGAATGAGCATTGCAATGTGGATCAATATGCACATAAGACAATTTCCACTCTCAACATATTGCTACTATATGTAGTGCATGTGCGGCTTCTTTTCTGCATAATATTTTCCTTACGTTGTCCCCTCGGTGCAACATTTTGCAAAGTGCATTCCATCCCATTTCTAGCTTAATTTGCATATTTCTTAAAAAAGAAGAACTGTGCATTGAAACAGATATTAAATATTTCAGTGTGCATTTGATTGTTCAGATGCACATTTCATCTCAGTGTGCACATTTCAAGCCATATTTTAAAAACTAAATTTCAGAGAGAGAGAAGAATTTGGATTTGACATCCTGCTTTATCACTACCCTAATGAGTCTCAAAGCGGCTAACAATCTCCTTTCCCTTCCTCCCCCACAACAAACACTCTGAGGTGAGTGGGGCTGAGAGACTTCAGAGAAGTGTGACTAGCCCAGGGTCACCCAGCAGCTGCATGTGGAGGAGCGGAGACACGAACCCGGTTCACCAGATTACGAGTCCACTGCTCTTAACCACTACACCACACTGGCTCAGAGAGCTCTGAGCACTGTATTGCAAAATCTGGATGCATGAAATCCAAAGGATAATTACATCTTAATCTGGTAGTTCACCTCTGAATTCACAAAAATGGAATACCTCAAGAAGACTTCATGCCACAGTGTATGGGATTGTTGACATGCTCTGCTGTTCTTTGCATTTTACTACTGACTGAGGGTGGTGGAGGACAATGCAACAACTCAGTCTCAAAGCCAGCTCTGCTCTCTTCACTCATTTGTGAGCTGTGTGTGAGTCTTAGCAACATTTAGCAGTACAGATTTCTGCAGTGAGGGAAAAACAACAAAACCCAATGGCTACTTTTGAAGCAGTCCATTATAATTACACTACTCTGTTCTTTGTCAGATCTGTTGTGCTCCTGAAAAGTCTATAATCTTAAACTCTGTTTTATTGAGGTGATAATGGTGACATCCAATATTGCATTCCTTGTCCTGTCTTCCTATCTATATCTTTCCATTGCATGACATGATGGGAGGGCGAGGAGGTGGTAATGCTTAATGGTATTAGGAGCTGTATAAAGAAAACGGAGATCAATTGGAAGTACACAGGCTTCATATAGTCCTTTCCTCTCTCACCTCCCTCCAGCAGCAAGAGAGGAGCTTTGCTGCTGCTCCCCCCAAAGGAGAGGAGAGACGCCAGACCATCCCTGAAAGACACTGGACTCACCCACAATGGATTTGTAACAGCTGGTCTTGACCCCAGACTTCTGGGTGGGGAGGTTAAAAGGCGGGAAATTATTAATTAATGGGTTTGATTATTGCTTTGTTAATTATTTGAGTATGGCTTTTTTAGATGTTATGTTATATGAAATATTAATGTATTATATGGTTTCCCCCACATCTCTCCCCCCCCCCCCCCCGGTGGTAATATGGATTGTATATCTTTTTTTGCTGTAAGTTGCTTGGAGACTTTCATGTGACAAGTGACCAATAAGTTGAATAATTGAAATGAAATCCTCAATTCATCACACATATAATGCTTTCCATTTATTTCTCATCCACAAGATGAAACAATGTAGAGTTTTTCTGGGAAAGTGAAGCTTTAAGTAATAGGTTCGTGGAATCGTTTGCAACACTATCAGGAGAACTGAAACTATTATTGCAGATTGTGAGCTTGGACCAAACTGGCATGGCTTTTATAGAATCCAAACCACAGTTTGAGTAAGGTTACCATGAAAAACCACAAACACATACAGGTACAGAACAGCAAACACCATCCCTACTGCTGAGTTTTGTCTGTCAATGAAATATAAGTCTGCCTCCAAGAAGTTCAAATTTTGCAAGTTTGCTGGGGAGCAACTTTGCATTTTATGTTTGAAACCTTCATTTTCAAAAGTCCTTCGGTTTAAATGGCAAAGCACATGCACAGCACTGCTCTCTCTTTTTCTTTTTGGAAAGCGTAGTCAACTGTGTAGCATTCTTGACTGAGAGGGCTGCCCATCTATTTTGCCATTTAAACGCCAGCACTTACTTTACTGGTGTTCAAATATTAAAGTGTGAATAGTTTCTAATTCTAATTCACCTCATGTATCGAATACTAATTCAGTATCTCCTTGTTTATGGTTACCGAGAAGGGATCATTTTCTTCCATACCCATCTCCAATCAATAGACGTAAAGTACATATTTAAGCAGAAAGGGTGACCATTGAAAAGGATGACAATTTGCCTGTTGGGCGGGGCGGGGGATAGTTCAAGGAGAAATGAGCGCTTCAGAACAACTTTGTTCATTCAATATCTAACACATCTCGTGGGAAAATGATATACAACACAGCATGTCTCATAAATGTAAGGACCTCCTTTTAATGATAATATTTAGCTCTTCATCGTTCTGGGAAATGAAATGTTTGCATAGACAATCCATAACATAGCAGGAAAACTCTGACTGATGAAGCAAAAGAAAAGAAAGTGGGGATGAAACAGTATAATATTTGAGAAATAGGAATGACTGTAATACAGTACAAAAATCAATGACAAGGAACATTTATAAGAGAAAACAGCTGTAAATATGAAAAAACCCATAAAAATTCCAGTGTGTATAACATGCAGAGGGATGTAAATCACATTTTTCAGGGACTATTGCCAGCCTCCACTCACAATCCATTTTAATGAAAGAAGCAAAAATGTTATATGTACACTTTTTTCATTGAGTTACACCAATCAAATACTCTAAATATTTTTATAGGAAATTGTGTATTCAAGATATGGAAGAGACAAATAGCTTAAAAGGAAGAATCACAAAGGTAATAAATATTTTCATTCAGATGAATCTAGTACATTTCTGATTCTTAAAACCTTTATCCAGTAAATAACAATTTGGTGTTATACTTTTGTGTATGGTACAGATTTAGTGAAGTCCAGAAGTGGATCAATATGGAAAAAGTCCAAAAGCTTTATAACAATTAAAAAGAAAACCTCAACAGTATCATTTATTAAACCCCCAAACTAATAGCATGCCAACCAAACTTTGGGAACAATCTATACAAATAATCAAATTGAAGTCCCAGCTGTTTCAACAGGAAAGATTTAAGCGCACCCCTAACTCTCACGTTGAGATCCATGATCATTATATGTTTACTTAGCCAGGATCTTATACCCAGTTCCTAGATTATGAAATAGTTCTAATTCCCCTGGGCTGGGATTAAAGATTTGTTATCATGCATGAAATGTAATAGTAGTCAAAACTAGTTTAATTAATTAATTGGAATTGCATGAAACTGGTTTTCATGCTTTCACTTTCAGGGGGAAAACTAGTGTCTGCTGTGGGGATATTGTGCATACCAGAGAACACTGCAGTAAATTCCAGGGTGCAGGTTCAATTCTGCTCAGATCATGCTCTTAACAGTATGTCTTAGAACACACCCACACTCCATATTGCAAGGGGCAAATGGTGGTGTTGGCAAGCATGCTGTCTTTTATGGAAGCTGGCCCACGATTACCGATCCCACTGGAAGATCCCACTGGGAGATGTCTGTTGTCAAGCAGTACAGAATGTCAGGGCATTACAGAGACCCTTTAATCCATCTTCCCACCTTTTGCTCAGCAGCACTGGGCTCTTACCCTCTTGAATTGAATTGAAACCAGCTGTGGCCAATTTGAAAGAGTCTCTGGTTTGAGTGAATGTACAGCCTGCATTGAGCATTGAGATAGAAACAAAAATATTGTATGCAAAATTCCAAGACTTCCGGGTACTTACCCAGGCTTCACTTTTTCTTTTGGAAATGAGGCTCAGTGGAGACTGTGAAGTCTTTATGATATATGGTTTATTTACACAATATACAATCTGAGCCGATGATAAAGAGGTTTACAACATCAAGACCCCAACTCAGGATGATGATGATGATGATGATTTTATTTATACCCCGCCCTCCCCAGCCAAGACTGGGCTCAGGGCGGTTAACACCAAATATAAAATACAGTTTAAAAAAACCCCCAATTGATTAAAATATAGCTTTAAATACATCTTAACATTCATCCTTGATTTACTGACGGCCCATAAATCAAGATCATAAGGGGAGGAAACATCAAATATTCACCAGGGCCAGCTATCCATTCTGGTCCTACATGGGCCAGCAAAATGGCCAAGGGAAAATTTATATGCAGGATCCCATATAAGGGGTTCCATCAAAAAAAGAAAGAAAGGGGGGAGTCAGTGAGTCCAGACCAAAGGCCTGGCGGAACAGCTCTGTCTTGCAGGCCCTGCAGAAAGATGTCAAATCCTGCAGGGCCCTGATCTCCCAAGACAGATCATTCCACCAGGGTGGGGCCAAGAGCTAAAAAGCCCTTGGCCCTGATTGAGGCCAATCTAATCTCCTTGAGGCCTGGGACCTCCAAAGTGTTGTTATTTATGGACCGTAAGGTCCTCCGTGGGGCATACCAGGAGAGGCGGTCCCATAGGTACGAGGGCCCTAGGCCACATAGATGCTGTTGGATTCTAGCTCCCATCAGTCCTAGACAGCATAGCCAATGGTCAGGGATGATGGGAGTTGTACTACAACTGTATCTGGAGGACCACAGGTCCCCATCCCTGCCTTAAAAAATGATGACCTAAATTACCCAAAGAAATTGCACTCTTTTTAGATTCGCACTAACTGGAATTTATCTTTCAGGAGGATAATTTACAAAGTCTGGATTTAGCCATAAATGATTATATCAGACATTCTATCATAGTTTTGAATAAACTTATTGATGTCAATGTGAGCTTTAGTCTATGGAGTGGGGTTGTGGGCCTATAATTATTTTATCTCCACAGTCGGAAACTGGAGCATCACTTTAGAGCACAATTTAGAGGTGCAAGAGTTTTCTTTCAATAGCAATTCAGCATCTGAAGGTCAGCACAAAAGGTTTTCTGCTTTCTGCTTAATGGTGTTTATAATGTATAGGGCACAACTCAGGGCATGTGGAAACGCTTGATAAAATGTTGTGGATCCCATCCACTTCTGTATCATATTGATTTCAATGGAAGGTATTTAAATCTTTGATGGAAACAAATGGGGAGAAGTGTATAACTTTGTGAGGATTGTGCTCAGTATTTAGAAGTTATACAATGTGCTTGGCTCTTACTGAAAGGAAATGAGACAATGCTGACTTTGTGGAGGAAGCCCATATACACATTGTTATCTCACCATTTGGTCCTAGTGAGGAGTCCAAAAATGACTTATAATATTAGAAATAGAAAATGTGATTTATTTATTTTTAAAAATGAATATACATGTAAATGGTCAACAATATAAAAACTCTTTTAATCAATAATAATACAGTAGCTGCCACAGTCTTGGATAAGAAACAAGAGTAGGCCAGATGTGGTAAAAATTCGTTGATCTTCCTGATGCAGAAATAATGTTATATTTCTCTTAAATTGTCTGCTACAGGGACTGCAAACATATTTAATATGTGTACAGTGTGTGATTAGGTGATTCTCCAGCTAAAAGTAAACTAGGATGTGAAGTGCTAAAGGTTATTAGGTGCACTGTTTTCTATTGACTCCCTTTCTTTTAAAAGGGCCAGTTCTGTGACAATGTGGCTGTGCTTGCTCTATGTTGAATTGGGGAAAACGTCTCTTTCCTCAATTTTGAACAAACTATAATTCGAAAGCGCGTCAAAGTGCAAGGAGATAAATAGGTACCACTCTGGCGGGAAGGTAAATGGCATTTCCGTGCACTGCTCTGGTTCGCCAGAAGCGGATCAGTCATGCTGGCCACATGACCCGGAAGCTGTACGCCGGCTCCCTTGGCCAGTAAAGCGAGAAGAGCGCCACAACCCCAGAGTCGTCTGCAACTGGACCTAAAGGTCAGGGATACCTTTGCCAGTAACTATCACACACTCTTGCTTTGCCATTTCTCTCTCTCTCTCTTTCCCCATTTAGTTAATTATACAGATCCATTCCATCCACCCCAGGCTGCTGCTGAAACAGCTTTGGCTTGGTAGTAGCTCAAAGAGTCTCCACCCCCTGAATGGCTCTAGGCAGACCAGGTTAAGATTGGTGGGAGCCACAGTGGACCAGTAATAATTTGAGGATCATTCCATCCAATTATTATATGACCCTGCACTTTGGCACTGCATTGCCACTCCAGTCCAGCCACATAATATTCTTGTGCCTTTGAGCAGGTTCTGCAGTGGTCTCAGCTAGTGCAGAAGAGGAGAAAATCAGGGAAGGGTATGTATATATATTTATGATTGTGGAAGACTTGGGATACTAGCATTTGAAACAGATTCTGAGTCTCCACAAAGCAGAACCCTTGACTGCAATTCATCATTGAAGCTCCAATCGGATGAACTCTTTCCTGGGAGTTAGTCCCACTGAACTCTTTTTTATGCTTTATTCACTGGCTGTCACTAGGCTATTTTGCTAGTCTTACCAACACATCGTTGCTTTTCCTTGAAATTCTCAGATTTTCCCCCAATTTGCTTCCCATTTCGCTTTAGGTGAAATTTCAGTGACAACTTTAATTAGAAACAACCATTTGTATATGCATAAGAAAAAATGTTTACTTGCTCTTCAGATACCTCCGCCCATGATGTAGGAAGGCCAAAATATCCTAGAAATTATGAGGCATATTTTGTGCTTCCCTGGGTGTAAGAAAATGTTAGGTGGTAAGTGAGCAAACAAACTGATATGCTGCATCATATGCTACAGGCCTACAGCAAGGTTCAGCAAACTTTTTCAGGAGGGGGCTGGTCCACTGCCCCTCAGACCTTTAGGGGCCGGACCCACCCTCTCCCAAAAGGACCCCACCGCCACCGCTCACACTGCAGCCAGCCGCTCTCATCTTGACTGCCTGCTGAAATGTACTGTGAACTGGTAAACACAAGCAAAAACACCCTTATCAGACTGATAAAGCAGAACGTAATGCCAGTAACTGAGTAAATGGTGTGTTGGGATAATAGGACAGGGACAGGACTGGTGCCCTCTGGCAGAATTTCTCTTCCACTCCTGGAGAATTTTGTAGTGGAGAATTAAGCATTGTCTACCTCAGGCTTAGTCAGTCAGAATATATTTCTGTCGATGAGATGAGCCTGCTGATATGACAAGCAAAGGCACAGTGATAAGTCTTATTGAGTCTCAGCGCTCGCAGGCATGAGTCCCGCACACTGAGCAGGCAGGGTCAGCACTGCATTGGAGAGACAGCAACAAAGAGAGAACACCATGGAGGCACAGAACAATACTTGATGGGAAAGCAAGTCAAGCATTATAACATAATGTCTAAAGAGACTGTTGGGAAACAAATCCCAAAGGAAAACACAAAGAAATACATCAGCGTGAAGAAGGGAAAAAGCCCTTGAAAAGCATATTGCTTGCACACAGGGGTGCTAAAAAGGGGTGGAGATGAGGACAGGTGTTTAGGTCAACTTTTTATTCAACTAAAAGGATAAATAATAAAATATGATGCATATAATTGTCAGAGATACAAAGAGAGTGGAAGGCACTTGATGTACTTTCAAAGGAACCGTATGAGCTCAGAAAGACAGAAGTTGGAACAGAACTCAAAAAATAAAGAAGAGACTTTGAGCTTTTTTATATTTTTTAAAAAAGTATGTTTCTGTTTACGTGTTTATGTATTTCCTCATAAAAGTGAAAAATGATACATTTTTTCCCTCATTCCCCCTTAGCCCCCTGAAATCCCAATTTCATGTGTTTCCCTTTTCTTTTTCTCTGTTGCCAGCTTTTCTAGATTAATTGCAAGGTAAATAATATGTTCAAACACATTAAGTGAATGTATGCAGTTTTGCAGAACCCATTCCGGCAAATTACCATCTCCACCTGAACACTGTTTTTTTTAATCTGTGAAATAGAGGGGGCAGAACAATCCTTAGAGGAGGAAAGGGAAGATTTTGTGGCACAGGAAATCTGTTTGCCCCCTTTTTTGGGCAGGCGGCTTTGTGAGTGGGCCCCAGGCCTCCCTGGAAAACCAGCCTATCAGAGACCAGAAGGTACTTTACCAGGACCATTGGCGGCAGAAGTTAATGGGTGTTCCCCTGAGCATGGGACCAACCAACCAATCACAGCCCTTGGTGCTGCACCCAGGGGGAGTTTAAATGCCCAGCTGGCGGGGCCTTTCGGCCTCTTTCTCGCCACACTGGTTCTCCCACCCTCCCTCCCTCAGATTAGGGTTGTTTGGGTATGGTCCGACCTTGCTATGGACAATGTCAGTCACCTAATTTTCAGGGGCTGGGCTGGAATTTTCCCCACTTGGCTAATTGGCACAACCATTTGAGTTTTCGCCTTTTTGGTAATTTGGATAGGCATTGGTTGGAGGGGAGGTTGTAGCCTCCGCCAACCCCTCCATGGGTAAAGGTATCCTGGTAAAAGGAACTGGGAAGAGTGGCTCCTGTTTGATGCCCAGAGAGGGGCTAGGGTCATACCACTCCTCTGTCAGGGATTGCTTGGGGGACGCCCTGATTTGACATAGGTCATAGCCCCCCCCCTCTGCTGGCTTCACCTGTAGAAACACTCCTGGCGGACGGGCGGGAGTGATGTGTCATCGCTTACCTCAATGCCTATGGCCAAACCCCACATCTGTAGCCAATATGCTGTGTTGTCTCTAGTTGTCTCTACTCCTTAAGAAACAGGGTGGTCACAGGGCCTTGATCAATGGTATGAAATATCAATAAATAGAGGGTATGGATGCCATTTCCTGTTATAGCTAAAGTTAGCTGGTAAGCATGGTTATGCTGTCTTTTGAAACTAAAATACAGAAAGTAATCTAGAAACACTCAAAGAATGACACATGAATTTTTAAAGTCTGTTTGAAGCTCTGTTTTCAGCCATTGCAAACCATTTCAAGGTTTCATCTAAGGTTAATTTCTTACTGAATATTTTGATAAACCATTCTTCCTGGGGTTCCCCTGATTCAGAACTCAGTTTAGTTCATTCTCTTGCCCCATTATTTACTTACCTTTTCACATGCTTCAAACATCTCCAGGCCTCTGTGATATCACAGCAGTTTAGCCAATGACACGGTGAAGCTTGTAGATTTGCATCTCAGAAAAGTGCCAGATGGCCTCTGTTTACTGATCTAATTTTAAGTTAAATTGAGTGTTCTAGAAATAATGCATGGGGAGGTGGAATATTTAAAAAGGGAAGCCACAGACCAAATTGATGGCTGTGGTTGAGAACTGGAAACTGAAGTTTGTGGGGAGGGAGAGTGTAAAGATAATGTGATTTTCACCTCACTGGAGCAGCATATCTACGTGTACATGCCTTCAAACACCCCTGAACTGAACTTGAGTGATTACCTGTGTTTCTTATCAAAATGCTTTCCATTCCTTCACAATAGTTTCAAGCAGTGAAGTTAGGACATTTTCAACCAGATCACTGCACTTCTTGAATAGCTGCCTAAAATTTGACTATTAAAGGCAAAGGAACTCGCTATTCATTTTATAATACTCAGGTGCTCAGCAAGTTTAAAGGCTTTCTGTTAGAGAACTTGAGGACTACTGTTGGTTCTTCACAGAATACATACATACACACACAATTCCATAGCAAACACCTGTAGACCAAACTTAAAGAGCTTCAGACTAATAGCTATAGAGCAGGGATGGGGAATGTGTAGCCTTCCAGATGTTGATGGACTACATCTTCCATCCCTCTCCATTGATCAGGGGCCTGGCACTGATAAGAGCTGAATTCCAACATCTGAAAGCCACAGGTTCCCCATTACTGTTATAGAGAAAAATGGAGAGCGTCTAGTTTTTCCATGGCTAAATATAGGCATCACCAACAAATCTGAGATTAGGTTTTTGAGACTTTGGAAACAAAATATGCCTGTTCAATAGCACTTTGGACATGCTTTTGCTCTCTTTTTAAGGGAAGGATACTGTAGATGAAATACAACAGAAACCTGAGAATTCTCTGTGGAATTTTTCGTATTCCAGAGAGGGGGTGAAGAATGAGCAACAACCCCACATGTGGGCAGGGAGGAGGGGGAAGACTTAGGGATGTTCTCCACATCCTTATTTAACACATTCTTACTAACAGAAACTGGGCCATTATTACTTGCTGTGCTCCTTTTGTGTGTGCTTGTTAACCCAACACTTTTAACATGATTTTCAGCCTGCACCAAATGGTTTCCTTTTTTTAAAGAAACACACATCAGAAGCAAAAGTGAACAAACATTGATCGCACAAAAGCAGCCATTTATGCATTTTTGCAACAAAATCGACCCATTTTCTATTCTCTCTTAAAACTCTGCTTTTCTTTTCTGTTTTCTGCAGAGACGAGGAAGGCAAAAAATGGCAACTCCATTAAACAAGAGGAATTTCAAGGGAGCTTAAATCACATGTAACTATTTTAACTATTTTTAGGCTGAGTTTTCAAAGTAGTTGACTCATAGTTTATGAATAGTGACCTGATTCTCAAGTATGAGAATTGTCAAGCTCCTGGAGCTTTCTGAAGTTCTTACTGTGGCTATATCTGTACAGGACCATATTGGCTTGTTTGAATTAACTACCACAGATGTAACACACAGAATTTGTTGGAGTGTGTGTTTATCTCTTCCCTATATATCTTGTTCTCTGTGTAAGTGCCATGGAAGCTTCTCTAGAACAGTAGAACACACTGATGTGGTCTCCTTCATTGGATGTTTTTAAGCAGAGATTGGAAGGCCATCTGTCATGGATGCTTTAGGTGAGATTCCTGCATTGCTGGGGGTGGGACTAGATAACTCTCAGGGTCCCTTCCAGTTCTACAATTCTGTGACTTTTCTATGGCTCTATGAGTGAAGTGGTTAAGCTCACCAACATGAAACAGTTGTCTTAAGCAGAATTGTTTTACTTGGCAAACATAAAAACTCACTTTGTATACACCCACTCCATAAAGTGGTTACGTGAAGGCCTCTCCCTCTCTGGTTCCAGATATGGTTCTATACTTCAAAATCCTTGGTGAACCAAAAGCCATTAGCAAGTTCTAAGCCCAGTTGCTCAGAATCATTCAACTGACAGAGTTCTCCGAGTTTTGAAGTTTGACACTTTCCCAACTTCTTCTCAGACAATCTCTTCAAAAAGTCTTCACATGAATCAACAGTGGCAACAGATAGCCTTCCACCATTCCTGCAATCTTCCACCATGACTCACAATGTTTGCTGTAATCTGAGCAGTTTTATACACAGAGTTACTTGCTAAATCTGCCCAGCAACATAGATAAGAATGTCACCTGCTTGGTGCACGGGCACCAACTCCCCCCAAAGTATGTGGGGATGGGACTGAGCCCCCCCAGTCTTGAGGAGCCCCACTGGGCCTCCACACACTGGCAGAGGACCCTGCCAGGGCTTGTGGCCTCCTCCCAATGCATGTGATGTCAGACTTGTGTGTCACATGTGTGACATCACATGTATGCAGCAAGCTCCCCCAATTGTCAGGTGGAACTCGGTGCCTCTGGCCAGGTGCATTTTGGGGCATGAGTCAGCAACACCAACTCATGTGGAATTAACCCAATAAACACTTTTCAATCATTTGATGTTGTCTTTAACTTTTCATTGACTCAGTTTACAAGTTCAGACTTTCTTAAGTGGTGATGAGGATATGCATATGGGAACCAGTCCATATGTCTAAAGGACCTAGATGTAATATGTATTTGATGACATGGGCCATTTCTTATATTTCCCTGAGGCAGGTAACTTTGGGCATTCCAAATATCTTGTTTATTGAGGATTCACCCAGATTTGTTTGGGGGAAGGCTATTTCGTGAGCATTCGTCCTGATTTGTGCATGGTGATAACATTGTATCAAGAATGATCCCACACTTTCCAGTGCATTTTCTCATTCCTGTCCTTATCACAAAGAGTTCCACCTTCAAGGGAAACTGGTTTGTTGCACAAGCCTTCCCAACTGGGTATGTGATTGAAAGCACCCTTTGAGGGAAACAGAAAGGGTTTCATTAAGTCTAAGCAGTGTATCTCAAGGGGTTTAGGTACATCTCCATTTTAAAGGAACTAGTCGTTATCAAAACATGCAAGCTTCATACTTTAAGAACAGAATGTGATCCACAAGGAAAGCTATCACCTGCTTCATATCATGTTTCAGAGAACTTCCTTTTGAAATGCCACTTCTAGAAACTGCACAGTATCCTAATTTTTTAAGTGAAACCAACTGGCATAATTAAATTCGCTGAAGTATCTGGTGTCAACACTTTACCAAAAGGAATTCCACAAAGCCTCAAGTACCCCAGGTGCCGGCACAAGGATGTTGATTGGATGCACTTGAGGCTGAGGGAAAGACTGCAAGAAGAACAAATAATTCCCAAGTATGAACAGCCAGGGAGATTTGATTCTGAGACGTGTTGGAGTCCATCATTTTGATCACATCTGCTAATTTTTATGCCAGCACAAGCTGAGGGGAATGCATTGTATTCTCAGGCGAGTCGGTCCCCCTCCCTTTCATTTATTTGATTTGAAACTTCTGATCCCATGTGGTTTCCCATCATGATCCTTTGGTTGTCCTTCACTTTACTTTTCAGACATTAATCTTAAAGATATAATAGATGAAGGAATAAATAATGCAAGGAAACACATCTTGACTGAAATGTATCCAAGAAGACCCCTTCACCGGCCATAGTGCACCCATGAACAAAGGGTGGTTTTCTTTTATTAAAAAAAGAAAGCAAATTGCAAAGCATTTCCTCAAATGGAAAACCATTTAAGTTTTCTATTGCTGAAAAAGGAACCAAGTAATTGCCTGGGGCTGAAACTGTCATTGGCTATGATCCTCAACCCCTTTGCTTGAAGCTGTCCCTTTGACTTCAATGGGACCTCCAATCCTGGTTGGATTACTCTAGAATAAGTGATTTTATTATGTCAGTCATCATTATTATAATTTTTATTACAGCCTTGCCTGTCAGAAATGAAAAGATCAAATTCTTGCAACACTGGGGGGAGATTTTGATTTGTCTTATTCAAAGCTTCTGTTAGACCTTAACAATCATTTGTTTCCAGGGGTTTCTGAAAAGGTACCAGATAATATGGCAGAAGATTTGCTTTTGTATCAGCCTAAGAAGAAAGCACATAAAAAGAGCCATTCTGGAAGATTTTGTAAGAAAGCAAAGACAATGGAAGAAGCTAGGCAATTTGACACTGCGGGCCCAGTTGCAGTGTCATGCCCCAATACCACCATGTTGTGTCAGTGTAAGATATGATTAATAACTCAGGCAGACATTGAACTGGATTAAAAATGGCCACAACTTTATTAATTACAGATGTAGGTGGGATTGTGGCTCAGGTGTTGGGGGCATATCAATTCCAGCCTCCCTCCAAAGAGCTGAAAGCACTGCAGGGTCATGCATGCCAGGATTATGGCCTCCCAAGACATCAGTGACTGAGTTGGCCATCCTAAGGCCACCGCTGGAAGCCCTATGGCCCGTTTGCCCCACACTTGGCCAGGGACATCCACCTCTAATGGGGAAACCTAAATATGCCGCTGGATCAGGACAGAGTGATGCACCACTTCACTCCAACGCTTGAAGACTAGGATTCCACCCAATGCCTTAACCACCACCCAAACTATCTACAGCTGCAGGCACTTAGAGATACCCTGAAACACATCCGGCAACCAACACTTGTTCCCTGCGGGAGATAGGCAGGGAAAGGTTGAACTTATAAAATTTTATATCAGGGTGGGAAATGGAGTGCCCAACGACAGACGACACATGGCGGCATAGCAAGGTCAAGCACACAGCCCTAAATATAGGGAGAGGTGGGCGGTTGTTCCGATGCACGAGCTGAAAGCGGAAGCTCTAGGTCACGTGCATGGGTATACATAGGTCCCTCGATCCCTTTGGACTCTGACCTTTGTTCCGATTGAACCCAGCATCAAGGGACCTCCAGTCGGGTGTTGTGGCTGACCAATCGAACCCACCCACAACACAGGGTGTCGGTTTCCAGGTGTCACCGCAATACGTTCTCTCTTCAAGGGAGGACCCGATTTAACAGAAAGTTTAAAATCCAGCTGCCCTCAGATTAGCAACAGCATTGCCTACTGTATTTTTACTTCTGCAACGTTGCCCTTATAGGGATGTGGGAGAAATTAGATTCTCTATTAAAGTACGGTTGCCATATTTCAGGGATCAAAATCAGGACAAAGTTGTTGAGCTGTCTCTCTCTCACACACAGAAACACCCCCTGGCTGCTACCACCAAGTCTGAAACAGGGCCAGAGCCGCCCCACACCAGA
The DNA here is from genome assembly GCF_964234715.1 of Podarcis melisellensis. Taxonomy (NCBI): domain Eukaryota; kingdom Metazoa; phylum Chordata; class Lepidosauria; order Squamata; family Lacertidae; genus Podarcis; species Podarcis melisellensis. Next base: position 5,927,251 of record NC_138531.1, on the reverse strand, counting down.
GCCTGGGCTCAAGGCTGAACCCGAGCCGTCTGCACACACTAAGAATTTTTTTAACCCAGCCTGGACATTTGTTTACAATTGTAATAATCCCCCCAGATGGGCATGTAGACCCCACAAAACAGGACATGTCTGGGATTTCCCGGATGTATTGCAACCATAAATAAAGGTGAACCTACAAAAAACCCCGCAGCCTTCAAAATTTGCACTTCTCCAAATGCAGTTCTCCAGCCAAGGAATGTGTACACAAAAATGCAGGCACTGAAATAAAATGTGCCTTGAATTGCATATGTTAGTGGAAATAACATACAAATATGCATCATAGTAGGAGAAATTGCTGTGCAAAAATGTGTATATTGGCTGAGATAGCACACAAGCATGTCCATTATGAGAAATTTGCACAAAATTGCCAAGGAATTTTCATCAGAATTGGTTTTTTTAAAAAAAGAAAAAAAGAAACAAACCAAAAACTGACATGGAAATGTGAACTGAACTTCAGATTGGAAAAATGAGAAACTGAAATTGTCAGATTTGCCCATTTCTACTTGCTACTGAGGGTGTCTCCTTACAGCAGTCTATTTTGTGATCTCATTGAAAGCCATTTTTGAAGTTTGAGTATTTCCCCATAAAGTCCTAAACAACTTGGGGTCTGGATATCTGAAAGGGGACCTTTCTCACTGTTGTCTGAGCTGATGACAATGACCGTTCCCCGCATAAAACGGGGGGCGCCCTTTGCGCGGACGCGTGGAGCCCCTGGATCTGGAGTGGCTCCAACAACACAGGCTTGGTTTCGCCTTCCCTCAGGTGGGATACCTGGAGGTCTCTGCCTACCTCAGTCAGTTGTCCAATCCCACCTGGGGGAAGCGTTGCCAAGGAGACCAGGCCAGGTAGGGGAGGGACTACCTGCCTACACAATAGAGGGAGGATCTTACCTGGGAATCCTCACTTGGCTCCAGAGCTTCTCCCACCCTACCCACCCTCAGTTAATGTCTTATTTTGCAGGTTAACTTTTCTTCACAGGTATGCGGGCGCTGCTACGTCAGGATCGCTGTTAAAGGGCCGGAAAGGAATTCCCCTGCATTGGCAGGTTTTGCCTTTCCTGCAGCAAAACGCCACAAATTTGGCGGTATCAGGCCTTGGACGGAATCCATTAGTCCATCTTCCTCTTTGAAGCGGCGATACCAGGGTTTCCCGTTAAAGGGGTTTCTGAAGGGAGGCTTTGACCATACGCCGAGAGGTCTTCATTGTGCTCCCCTGCGGCGGTGGCGTAACAGGGGCGGCTATCTCTGCTTGAACATATGTTCTCCAGAGCCGGCCCATCCCCCCACACAAACACTGGATAACCCTGATGTTCCCTAGGTCCCCGGCTGGGGACTGGGGAGGGAGAACGCCCAATGCCTGAGCCAAGGTCTACCCACATTTGAAATTTAATCAAGTTGTGGCCAATTTAATCCCATAGCATGTTGTCTTGAGTCGTTATTCCACATGACGGGGGGGCGCTCGGGATCTGGGGGACTCCGTCTGTCCACGCAATGGACAATCGATCAATACCTATACTACCTTCCCTTTAAACTTAACTGAGCACCCCCACCAATGACATTTAGGAATCTTTTGACACATTTGCATCCCCAGGCCTTCTGCTGGTGCCTGATCTCAATATATTATCATTTTAACTCTACCATTTTAGATTTTTAGTTGACTCTTATTCCTGGGTTTTCCAATTTTGATAAGTATTTTAATATTGTTGCGAAATGCCCAAAGACATACCGTATTTTTTGCTCTATAAGACTCACTTTTTCCCTCCTAAAAAGTAAGGGTGAATGTGTGTGCGTCTTATGGAGTGAATGCAGGCTGCGCAGCTATCCCAGAAGCCAGAACAGCAAGAGGGATTGCTGCTTTCACTGTGCAGCTGTTCTGGCTTCTGAGATTCAGAATATTTTTTTTCTTGTTTTCCTCCTCCAAAAACTAGGTGCGTCTTGTGGTCTGCTGCGTCTTATAGAGCGAAAAATACGGTACATCTCCCAGTATGTTTCCAAGCACAATTCAAGGTGTTGGTGCTGAATTTTAAAGCCCTAAATGGCTTTGGCCCAGTGTACCTGAAGAAGCGTCTCCACCCCCGTTGTTCAGCCCAGACACCGAGGTCCAGCTCCGAGGGCCTTCTGGCTGTTCCCTTACTGTGAGATGTGAAGATACAGGGAACCGGGCAAAGGGCCTTCTCAGTAATAATAATAATAATTTATTATTTATACCCCGCCCATCTGGCTGAGTTTCCCCCGACACTCTGGGCAACTCCCAATCGAGTGCTAAAAACAATACAGCGTTAAATATTAAAAACTTCCCTAAACAGGGCTGCCTTCAGATGTCTTTTAAAAATAGGATAGCTGCTTATTTCCTTGACATCTGATGGGAGGGCGTTCCACGGAGCGGGCACCACTACTGAGAAGGCCCTGTGGAATGCCCTCCCATCAGTTGTCAAGGAGATAAAGAACTACACAACTTTTAGAAGACATCTGAAGGCAGCCCTGTATCGGGAAGTTTTTACTGTTTGGCGTTTTATTACTTTTTAAATTTTCTGTTGGGAGCTGCCCAGAGTGGCTGGGGAAACCCAGCGGGGTATTATTTATTTATTTATTTATTTATTTATTTATTTATTTATTTATTTATTTATGTGATAATACAGAAGTGCTTTAAATAAATAATTAAATAAATAATGTCTAGGAAATATAAGATATTTAAAACTGCTCCCAATTTTAGCCAAATACAGAGCAAAAACAGCTTCCCATTTTAAACCCTATAAGCAAGTCATTTGTCTTTCCTTCTCTAAAAAGAGAGCAACATGTCTCTACTCTGGGCTGATTAACAGCTCATACATACATGAAATCTATTTTGCTTGAAACTGCTTTAAACATGAAAAATACAGGGTTAGTGAAAGAAGTTACAATGGTCGAAACCAAAAAGAGATTGTATTTCACAAAGCAGAATTGTTTTCTTGACTTGTTCTTGGATTACTCTTTACACTTGTTCATTTTTTACATTAATAGTCCTTTAAATATCACCTTAGAGGTCCCTAAGGATGGAGATATATGATTTGTGTGTGTGTGTTCTATATTTAGAACTTAAATCATGAACAAAACATTGTTCTTCTGCCACTAAAGTTCTAACTTGGTGATTGAAAAATAAGGTGTTACTCTTGTGATTAGGACAGAATGTTTTAGTCTGCTAGGTAGAATTTTATTTTTTGCCCTTTTAAAAGATCATGTTCATACCTGCCAAACTTTGACAATCCAAATCATATACTTAGCCTCCCCTCCCCAACTATGAAGTCCCCACAGTTTATTTCCACTACTCAACCTCTGAAGAAAGCAATGAGAAACTATTATAATTCACCTCTTAAAGGTTACACTATCCATTGATGTAGGAGCTTAGGGTTTGCAATACCTATAAGCGAGTATGGAGGGATGTATAAAAATAGTCCTTCAGGATTCTGTATTGGAACCAAAACTTTTTTATTTGTTCATAAACTATTTGAAGTCAGGATGGAGCAGCAAAATGTCAACGTTTGCTGATGACATTCAATTAATCAGGATGGCAAAAACAAAAATGGAATTGTGACAGCCTCCAAAATTACAGTGGTACCTCGGGATAAGTACTTAATTCGTTCCGGAGGTCCGTTCTTAACCTGAAACTGTTCTTAACCTGAAGCACCACTTTAGCTAATGGGGCCTCCTGCTGCTGCTGCGCCACCGGAGCACGATTTCTGTTCTCATCCTGAAGCAAAGTTCTTAACCCAAGGTATTATTTCTGGTTCGGCAGAGTCTGTGACCTGAAGCGTATGTAACCTGAACTGTATGTAACCCAAGGTAACACTGTATCTCTACTAACTAGGTGAATTGGCATTAAATGGCTAATGCAGTTCACTGTAACATATTGGGGCAATAAATAAGTAAAGAGTTTAAGGAAACCCAAAAGCGTGCAGGAGATTCTTCACAAACGTTCAAGATAAATAATCCTGATCTTCTTTTCTACTTCCTCAATAATTGTGTATTGGATCTGAATGGCATGAGAGGATGATGGGATTTCCCTTGTATTGGTTCAATGCAGCAGAATTTACTTCTGTAGTGTTAAGAAACTTAATTAACAAGAAAAGATGATTCCCTCCAGAGGTACCTCTGTTGTAGAAGGACATCTTGATAGAACAAATAGTATCAAGGAGAAGAGGAAGTGATTGACATGGTATTGTTACTGCTTTTCCCTGCAGAAGATGGTTGTGTCCCAATATACTGGAAACATTGCAGGTTTGATGTTTTAAGAGCCCAGTTAGAATCCGAAGTACCAGATTTCAGACAAAATGTTCAATAGCTCTCACTTCCGGAGTGCTCTCTGTATGGTATAAAGCCTCAAATTAAATTGAGGTAAATTAATTCTGGATAGGATCTAGGGGGGAAAATCCATCACTGGGACTATAGCAAGGTAAATTTTATAGTAGATACTCATAGCGGTGCTGTAGGTACATTCTATCAACATAGCCATGCTCATAGCTGCAAGGCCACCCCCATTTTACCTGGCTGTTGACATTTTAAGACTATCCAGGTGAATACCACCCCCCCCAAAGTATAGTCTCACCTGCTGGTCTCACTGTGCATGTCCACACACAGAGCAGAATGTTGGCAAAGGTGAGTCAAGAGTCAACCCATATCCCAGAGAGCTCTTCCCTGGGTGGGGAGCCCAGCTGCATAGCTCCCTGATGCAGAATTCTGGACAATATGCAGGGTTTTTTTGGGGGGGGGTTAAGGTGGGGGTCAGCAGAGTCAGCATGTTTGACTCTGCTTCACAGTCCGCATGCTGGTTATGCATTGGATAGCCCTAACGGTTTAGATGAACATTATTACCACTGGGATTGGCATCCAAAACCTAAAAACATTTGAAAGAAAATTATACTGATTTGAATCAAGATAATGTGCATATGGGTATGTTGTGCTAGGACTCACAGTGTTACCCATCTAGTTTTTGACATTCAAACCTTTTTGGTGCACTATACAACTCCCGATATACTGGAAAAAGTTAATCCATCTGATATCAGTTTTGTTAAACTGACAAAGTGAACCCCACAGAAATAGGTCACATAGTACACAAAGAAACACTATCTCAACACCATGAAACTGCAGTAATGTTAACTGCATGACTGTCTGAATCCATTGAAAGAGCACTTCATTTATCTGAACTGCAAAGCCAAGCTGAACTCATGTCACAATTTTGTAGCAATACTTTCCAAATCTGAATGAATTCCCTATCACCGCCACCAACCTGTGACATTTTGTTAGTGTTGACATTCCTTAGATATTCTGCTTGAGTATTAGGACTGCCAGTACTTCACATCAATAATTCTGGATATTTGGGAGAGGCTGTTGTGGGATGTGGTTCACTTACCGGTAAGTTCTCAGTTTTAAAAAGAAAATACTGAGCAGGAAAAACAAGTCCCTGTTGTTGTTTTTCTGGCAACTAGCCAAAGGCAAAACCAAAACCAAAACCAAAACCCATGCCATCTTTTATCTGTTCCATTTGACACTGTACTGTGAAGACATCTCCAGATCAGTGATGGATGCATCTGTCAATTTTAGTTTCTCTCAGTTACTCATTTCTTCCAATCTGAAGTCCTGTTCCCTAGGTTCCTGCACCAGTCTGGGTTTTGTTTTTTTGTTTTTTTTAATAAAATGTCATCACAAAAATTAGCAGCAGTTTAATACACCTTTCTTCTCACATGCACCTGTTTCTATGTAGAGATACCACAAGGTAAGACAAATACCTTAAATGAATAAATGTAGCATGCAATTGCCATTGATATAATGCATTTCTGTAGAATTCATTTGGTTGGAAGAAGTGTGTCACAAAATTCAGAGAAGAGCAAATATCAAAGAATAGCTCCATTTCCGTTTATTGTTTCATGTAGCGTAGTTTAGGTAGATCTGTATTAAAACGCAAACATAACCAAATGAAGACTCAACCCAGGGATATATGGAAAGAGTATGTTTACTAAAATATAACAACAAAGATTTGTGTCAAACCTAATAAAAGTGGGGGCAGGTAAATCTCATGCCTGCTGTTAACAGCCAAACTGCCCCACAGAAACTCCCTCACACAAGTTGTTTTGAAAAGAAGGTAAAATCATCTTCCCAAGCGAGTGACCTGACAGGTGCCAGACCCTCAAGCCAGTCAAGTGTGGCGGGGGTGTTAGTGCCCTCCACCCCACATGCCTCAGGATGTTGTCCATTGTCTAAACATACCTGTCTGCACTGAATGGCAAGTAAATCAAACAGCCAGATTAAGCCCTAGCCCTCCACAAGCCAATCAAATACAGATCAGAATGAGGATGTTGATAAAAGGAGGATCCCTAAATCAGGGTGCTCCCCCCAAATTCCCATTCAGTCCTGTTTTGTCAACTGGCTAAACTCGCTCTGTCCCATAGTCAGGAGTAGGGGTCCTCAAACTTTTTCAGCAGGGGGCCGGTCCATATGGGGGGGGGGATGAATGAGGGACGACGATCAGCACATGAAAGGGCTCCAGAGAGGGGCCGCTCGAGAGGGGCGCTCAGCCAGCCACAGTTCCTGTGTCTCGCGAGTGGCAGGGGCTGGCAGCGGCAGAGGGATGATGAGCAGCGCACGTAAGGGCTCCGGAAAGGGGCTGGCACCAACAAAGCCCAGCCCCCTTCCTCCTCTAGGCAGGGCGGGGAGAAGCCAGAAGGAGGGAGGGAGGAGGCGCCGCTGCCGTGTGAGGGAGAGGGAAAGAACATGCACACTGGTGATCCATGTGGCAGTTCCCGGACCGTCCGCAGGCCGGATCCAGAAGGCAATTGGACCTGATCCGGCCTGCGGTCCTTAGTTTGCTGGCCCATGGTCAGGAGGGTTGGATGCCACTGTGAAGCAAAGACATGATTTTCAGGGAGGAAGCAAGCTATTTATACAAGCTCCCTCCCCAGAGGCTATTGACCTAAGTCAGAAGAAAGAAGCACCATCCCGCCTGGAGAGATGGTGGAATAAAATAGTCCCCCAATTCACCTTTGACTTTAGGCTGGACAGTGGCAGTATTTATCATTCAATGCCCTCCATGTGGTTTGCTATTTACTGTTCAGGCACAATGACTGAACAGGACTCTTAAGAAGTGTGGCACCACACTGAAATTAGGCTGGGCGTTTGGCTTGAGAAGAGACCCTCCAATACACTCCCCATTTCCCTACCTTCAATCCAAAATCACATTTGATACTTTCCCCATATTTCCTGGTGGAAATCCAGCAAAGAGTCAGATATCTTTAAATGGACTAATTTTTCTTTAAATATATGAGTATTATTTACCTTTTAAACATATCATTGTATAGAGTTGGGATAGCTCAGTTGGTAGAACATGAGACCCTCAATCTCAGGGTTCAAGCCCCATGTTGGGCAAAAGATTCCTGAACTGCAGGGGGTTGGACTAGATGATCCTTGTGGGTCCTTCCAACTCTGTTTCTATGATTCTAAGCAACAACAAAAAACAAATGCAAATATGCTAAAGAAATAAATCTTCAGCCCTAAAAATTGTCTTTATGAGATAATATTGATTTGCTAGACCAAGGAAGATATAATTCCCCTTTTCAAGAAATTTTGCTGAATTGTGCTCTAGACTTCTGATGTGAAAGTGAAATTGTTAAAAAAGAAAAGAAAAAAAAGGGTGGTTATGAGGGGGAAAAGATGGGGAGGAAAGTCTTAATGAATACCACAAGCGTCTATCCTCACAGGTAAGAGGGTGTTCCCTCCAGGAGCCTTCCTGTAATTCATGCACATGGAAGGCTGTGAGAGGCAGACTGTGCTTTGTTCTGCTTCAGAGGGCAGAATCACTGTCGGCCTGATAGGCATACAAGAAGCCAATGAGTTCAACAAATCTGATTTTGTTTTCCCCACAGTAAATATCAAGACACCACTGAAGTATTTTAAAGCTGTGGTCAGCAGAACATCACAGCAAAAGTGGGAATCAGGTAGAGACATGTTCTTCTCTTTGCAAAATTAACAACCCCAGGTTTTACTTGAAATCCCATCACATAGTACATTAACGGTCTTTTCTTTTTGCTTCAGTGCTATGTCCGCTTTATTCAGGCATGTACTGATCTTGGCCGGAACAAACAAGTCAAGCTCTCAAGCTTTATTTTCAATTTGTCAAATATTGCCCAGTTGTTCCTTTTTTATTATTCTGCAAGAAACTCTGTAAGTGGCTCTAACACTTTGACACATTTTTCCTCTTACACTTTACCTAGTCTTGAGAAACACTTATTTGTGAAGTTCACGGCTTCAGAACAAGGACACCAAGTTCTTTCATCCTCTTGTTGACTGTCTATAAATTAGTCTTTTGGACTGGTTACTGTGAATGATACTTACACCATGCTGTTTAACCCAAGGATGGGTAAACCTCCAGATCTACTGGAATTCCAATATCTACCGACTAGAGCCAGGTGCAAAAAATATACAGCTAGAACTTAAGAGCCGGGTGACTCTGAGTAGAGCCCAAGCCCTGGAATTTGTTTTCAGCATAGGAATTGGGAGTCAAAAGAGGAAGAGGGGCGAAACCAGTCTCCCTTCAGATGAGAGGAGAGAGACAGTGTGAGGATGCAGCAGCGGGAGACCGCAAAAGGAGCAGCACATCCAGGATTTCAAACAGAAGCCAGGGCAGCTTCTGTAATAATAATAATAATAATAATAATAATAATAATAATAATAATAATAATAATATATTTATACCCCACCCATCTGGCTGGGTTTCCCCAGCCACTCTGGGCAGCTCTGGGACTCAGCTAAAGTAGTAGTAGTTTTTTTTTTTAAAGGTTTTAAATACATTATAACACTGTGACCCCAGATGGCACTGTGGAGTTCCATCTTTCGGCAACATGATTTCCCATTATGAGTTTTACAATGTGTTTTCTGGAAATGTTTTCTTGAGGTGTCTAGATCTGGCCCTGGTATGTCCCGCTCAAAGTGGGACAGTTGGGAGGCAGGGTTTCAAAGTGTCGCTTACAGTATGATTCAGCAGTAATGATGGTGAAGTAGATTCCATTAAAGGGAGGCTGGAATCTAAGTAGCTGCTCTTTACTGCATTCAAAATTAAAATGTGGTATATTTTAAGATACAGTGTTGTTACTTTTCGTATCTCACAGGAAAAAGAAATGATGATCCTGCAGAATAATATATATCTGGTATCTGAGATCCGATGGTGGGGCAAGCAATTGCCTTACTGCTTTCCATAAATGGCACCTCTGAACAGTTTCACAGCATGTTGGAAGGTGGCAATATGGGGTCCTGTGGTACCGCACTTCTCAAGCACCTAGCATACTATTGTTGTATTTGAATTTTGCCCAGGGCTGTGATTAAAGGACTGTGAAGGTTATTTGGGGAGCTCATTCTTCTAGTGAGAGATTGGCTGTTGCACATTTTAAAAAGTACCCATGAAAGTCTGGAGATCCTTCATGAGGCTCAAGGAGCCCTATATTGGTGCATGGATAGCATTTTAAAAAAGAGAACCTTTTGTAGCTGGAAAGATTTACCTTAGAGACAGGCAAGTAGCAGTGCAGCAATGGAGCAAATGTTTTCAAAGAACTACTTGGTAGAGCACTTGTATCCTCTTCATAAATGTCCCGTGGATGTCCGCAAGCAATATTTGATCCTATCATTGTGACACTGGTGGCTAGAATGCTTTTATGAGTGTGGGCTGGAAAAATGTTTCTCATTCTTCTCTCAAATACTTATTTTCTGCCACTACAAGTTTTAGGATCAAGACATTCACAGTTTTTAATTGGAATCGCAGTGCGTTTCATTAGAGATTTAGTATTTAGATTTAACTAATTTAGAAGTAACTAATATGTACTTAATAGCACATTAATAGTCATTCTATCTACAAAGTTAGTCTCTGTGGGTAAGAAAAACAAATTAAACAATTGTCACAACTTCTTATGATGTGCTCTGCTATTTCTTTCTTTCTTTTTTTAAAAAATCACGTTATGTTTTTTGCATTATTTAGAAGTCTTCTGATATCTTTACTACTTGAAGAGAACTAATTTGAGAACCAAATAGCTTTTAAAATACTGTGACAGATTTAAAAAGAAATTCAATTATTTATAGACTAATTTTCTGTTTGCTGTCTCCTGGAAAGTAATGCGAAAAGTTCAACAATCTGATTCAGTAATGCTTGCTTCTGCATAGGCTGGGCTATTGACATTTCTGGGTGGACTGACAGTAAATCATAACTCCCTAGGCTGCTCATTAACTTTTAGTAGATAGACTTACTTCCAAGTTTAGTCTCCCTTAGCTGGCAATGCATTCTGAGTATAGATACAACACAGGTTCTATAAAATAGCTGTAGATGACAATAAATAATATTGCCTAGAAGACTAAATTTTACTTTGGCAAACAGTGAACCATAATCACCAGTGTTAGTACTTTCCTCTGGATTTGGCATTCACATTGACACTTCAGAGACTTCAGGGATCACTATATTTGTCACACCAGATGAATTGTATTTTCATTTCAAGTCATGTCATTATCAGGCTGGTGGGCGCCCATCAATCACCTTATGATCTCCAAGTCATGGATCACTGCAGTTAGGATCTTACTAGATTGTGATGAAGAAAGGAAAAGCAAGCACTGAACTTCTTTGAAAGAGGTGACATTTTACCTGGAGAAAGATAATACAATAAAGGAAGCTATCAACAACAATAAATGGAGAGAGAATACACTTCTGGAACAAAATGAAAAACAATAAAGCATCGGGGAAACTCCACAGACCATCACCAGTGGCTGTTTCACTATGTTGTGAGGACAGAATTGTATACTGTAAGAAACATGGGTCTGCTGCCCAAAAAATAAAAAATGACAGCTCAATTCTTCCCTTGCATGTGATATAACAAATGTCCTGAATCCACTATTCTGAATCTTTCCTCTTTTCCATGCCAGCACCTGCCAAATATACACCATTAGGCCGGGGAAATACACAGTGAAATGGTATCCAGTCAGCAAGCTAATTTTATTGGATGCGCCACTTTCCAAATACTCCTGTGTTCCTCAGAATGTGTTCCTCCTCATGCCGAAAAGAGGAGGCAACTAGAGCTGCAGGTTTCAACCATTTCAGGCCCTAAACCTACTTATACCCCAAGCATGTATTTGAGGACCCTCTTCTTGATTTATTTTTTTACCATAAATGTGAAAGTTCTTCCTTTCAGTGAGGCTCCACCAGTTGAAGACCAAGAAGGAGAGTTCAAGCAATGGAGAAAATATATAGGACTGGAAGAAGTTATGAGCCTGAGGAATAAAGAATTAAAGTTATGGTAATGCAGAATCATAAAGAAACTTACAGGTATGAATGAGAAGCTTCGGCTTTATATGAGAAGAGTAATCCAAATAGTAGAGAAAGACAATTTGATTTAAATGTCAAAATCATGAAAAACAAGGCAAAGGAAAGATGAGCTAAGAAAAGAATCAGAAAAGTTCATACAAAATGACAGCAGTACACAATGAGGAATAAAAATGGATCATGTGGATTTCAAAGCAAAAAGCACACGAGGAAAAGAACAAGAAGACCCTTGGTGTTGATACAATAAAAAACTGACTGTCAAGTACCAAGTTTCACCACTGTGGAAGTAAGGGAAAGGAAAAATGAAAAGCAGGAGTGTGATGCTATGTACACATTGTCAACTTAAAATGCAGCTAGATTACTCTTTTTCTCAATTTGGATCAACGTTGGTTTGGAGAAAACACCTAAAAACTCTGTTATTCCTATAAAAAACAGGATCGTTAGATACGATTTGTGCCTAATGTTAGGTTGTACACCACTTCCCAAACCAGTGGTGGATGCATAGCAAATACCGGTAATAATGTATACACTGCCTAAATCTCAAGTGAACAGTCTTGGCCCACCCATGAGCCAAGGTGAAGCAACTGCCTCGGGTGACAAAATCCACAGGCTGCCTCTACAGCTGCCTCTTGGTGAACAGGAGGTGCTGCTGGTCTCCTTCCCTCCTAGGGTGGAAATGGTAGGGGCCTTTGGGGGCCTTTTGGGGTCTGCAGCCACCAGGCATGATTAGGAGCAGGCCCCTCTGCTCCCCTCCCCTGTGACAGCCTTTCCCTTGGGTAAGGTTGATTTGATTGCCTGCCTTGTTCCCGGTGTAATCTGCACTCACTCCTTCGCTTGCTGGGAGGATGCCATTTTGTGGTTCGCCTCAAATATATTGGGCTGTCTCTGCAAATGACTATATCCAAGTTTCTCTTAATGCAAGTAAAGGACAAAGATTCAAGGAGGAAAGAGCAAAACTAGGGGAAAAAGCAGTAGAGATGATATTTCAATTATGTATGATTTCTGTCCATGTTGGTTTTCAAAATGAGTTTTTAAAGTCAGAAACAAAGAGAAAAACTTCCTGTCTTTTAGTGGATGACTTCGGTGGGAGGAGAGGTTGCCAATTTGTTTAGATCTTTTTGTTTTCTAAATGTCGCTAACTACACCAAGACTTCAGGGATAGGATAAGCTAAAATCCATATAAAATACCAATACCCATAAACCTCACAACTCAAACCTAAACTTGAAAAGCATTGATTTAAGACATTATTTTCCAAGTTAGGCACATTTATGTCAGGGAGCCCTATGTTTCAAAGAGTCTGAAATCAATTATCTAAATTAAGGGCAGTGATATTATGCACAATTTAAATAAATCTCGATGGAATTACTAGGAGTTACTTTTGAATAAACATATGCAAGTGTTTCCTTTGACCATTTTTAATGTAACCAGATAATAGGCTTTTAAATGAGATGGTGGCAGTGGCCAAGTACGGCATGAACAGTTATTTTCACTGTACTGTTTTTAAAAACTCTCTGTGAAGAACGTAGAACAAAATCTGCTGCTATACTAATGATCTGGCAGACCATCAGAAGTCTGTGGAGTCTCTCCTCCTGACTGACAGTACACTTAAACCGAATCCCAGGTGGCTAGCAGTGCTGAATTTACAGACAGTTAGACATGGATATTAAAAGATCATGAGATGTTACAGCTCCTTGTAACTCTGTGGGCCATCATCTGCTGCAGAACAGGTGCAAGCTGTTGTACTGTACATAGCTAAAAATAGCTCAAAGGTACCTCCAAATCATATATCCCGGCATTCAAGTCTTTTCAGTTGTTCATTTCCATCGGAACAAGTTCTTGTTCAGGAAAAGAGGAAGGTGGCCTTTCTGCCTTTGTATGAACATTTATTGCATGTGAACTGTGCAAAGTGCCAGTACTTTGGTTCATTTGCACGCACTCTGAAATGCTGGAACTCAGTTGCAAAACAATTGTTGAAGTACTGGAGGAGAGGGGGGCAGTGACGGCCAAAGCTTTCTGCCATAAGTATAGTCTGCAGAAGAGTGTGTATAGTGTGTACAAGTATGTACTACTGTATATATGCAGCCCACAAACCCTCTGCCTACTCTAACCCTTGGCATCATTTTGCCCATGGTTTTTGAGGCACAGGCAGCATGGCAGACATGGTGGATTACATGGTGAGAAGAGAGTGACAGAAAAAAGTGTTGCAACTTCACATCCTCCCTTGTGGAGGTAAGGGGGCATGACCTAGCTGAGTCTAGAAACAGACCTCTCTGGTCTTAACCCCTTCATGCACTAACTAGCACTCATGCATAGTTATGACTGATTGACTGCAGCGTTTCCCAGATTCTTGGTTTCTTTTCAAGTTGTAAGTCTACAATCTGAGGACCAATGGAGGGGTAGACCTGGAATACAAGTTTATCAAAGGCCAAGTTTCCTGCAACCTAGACACTGCTCAGTCACCACTGACTAGTTTTATCAGAAACAGTAGACCTGTTCTGTGATGCTAGTTATGCATGCTTAATTATTTCTTGGAAGTATTTACTTTTCTCCCCTGTGGCAAAAATCCCTATGTACACCACAGTCCTGAATAACAGTAGCAGCAGCAACAGCAAAACATTGGAAGACTATCCAATAGGGATGTGTAAATCCCACTGAGGCATTCTTCTCCATTTGGCATCCCTCAAAATCCTTTAAATGTGTTTCTGTAGTGGCTGTGAATTTTCTCTGATCTTTTCAAACATCCTCAAGGATAGATTACTGCAATACAGTCTACGTGGGGCTACCCTTGAGCTTGGTTAAGAAAGCTGCAGCTGGTGCAGAATGTGGCATCTACTGTAAGTTGTTTGTGGAGACTTTGAGACTCCTGTGGAGCAGCATTCCTCCTGAGATATGGCAGGGGCCCAATAGCTGCACTTTCTGGAAACAATCTGAGACATTTTTGTTCCAACAAGCTTTTCCAACTGGTTGAATAGGTCTCTGCAATGAGTGTCAATTTTTTCCTGGTTTTGTTTTGTTTGTCACTATTTTATGTATTGTTTTAAACTGCTTTTTTCTTCTTTTTTACTGCATTCTGTATATCACTCTGAGAAACATGTGGAAGGCTATTAATGAATAATAAACAAACAAACCATGTTGGCTTTTTCATCTTGCTTGGATGTTTCATAGGAGGAGAAAACTGGACATTTCACTGTTTAAAAATGTGTGCACTGACCAATGAAGGAGTTCCCAATCTTTTTTTTAAAGCTTCAGCACGACTAACTCTTGACCACTGTTACTACCACTATCTTTGCAGCTTGTGTAGAGAGGCCCAGTAGATAAAACTGAGAAGCCCAGTGTGGCCTCTTCCTCTTCCATACTTCTGCTTGTCACATGCCTAGAAAGCACAGGGAGAGAGCTGCGTACATTTTCTATTAGGCAATATTTCCCACTTCTTACCTAGACTAGACCTCCCCCTCCTTCCTTCTGACTGTGAGAAATAGGAGCAAGGGGGTGGTTTTGCATTTTGGTAAAGTTTAAATCTGTGATTCTATGCACACATACTAAGGAATAAGTCTCACTGAATTTAATAGGTCTAATTTTTTAATTGATGAGCATAAGATTGCACTGCATGAAACCATCCTCCCCCTCCATCTAACACTGTCAGCTGTGAATTGGGGGTGGGGAATGTCTAGCACAGTCAATGGCTATACTAAACACAAAGACTTTTTAAAAATCAGAAATAAAATTATTTGTGACAGATTCCTGGTGTTGGCAATCCAAACGGGAAAGGACTCAGCTGGAAACATGAGCAATGCAGGAAATGAAGCTTTGTAGCATTTTGAAGTGTCATATTTTGTAGATGCCCACAAAAATCCAATATAGTAAGCTGCCACTATGGAAAGAGTAGCATTTTGGCAGTTTCACAAGGTGCAAAGCTAGCATTTGAGAATATTGTCAAAACCCTCCTGGTGGGTGTAATAGCATCTTTTAGTGCCCCTCACTGGCATCTCCAAAGTCTCCATCTTCTGATAGCATGCTTGCAAATGATAAGCCTTAGTATTTTGCCATTATGGAACATATAGCATTGTGTGATGCTCTGCACTGAAGTCTCTGTGTGGCTGAAACACATTAAACACTATACCTGGGGTGGTAAAAAACAAAACAAAAAAATGCACACAATACTTGGAGGTGTACATTTCATGGAAAATAAGGTGTTCTTAATGGATACAAGACTGAGCTCCCCTGTAAAGTTTAACTACTTCTAATTGACAAAAGTGTTTTTGTCCCACCAGGGTTCGATTTATTAACAGAGAAAGCATGCCATTATGGAAACCTTCACAGTGGGATCACATTTCTGGTTCATGGGAGCTGAATTTCAACTTTGTATCTTCATGAAACCGATCAAGCAAACTAAGCTAAATTAAAAGGGTGTATGTGTTATTTCCTAGACATCCACTCAGGAAATGAACAGGAGATCTATCTGATTGACAGAAAAAAGGTGGAACTCCTCAACATCTACTTTGCCTCTGTCTTCATCCAGAAGGAAAGTGATGCCCAACCTGGTGATAACAGAATAAAAGATGTAAGGAGGGAGGAGCAGCCCAAGATAGGAAAAGAGGTGGTAAGGGAATACCAGGCCACTTTAAATGAATTCAAATCTCCAGGCAGGGGTGAAGGAAGGCGCCGTGACACCTGGGGTGGGTGTCGCTACGTAGGGCATATGTGTGGCATCGCTACATAAGACACATGCGGTGTATGTAGTGACGCCGCACATGCTCTGTATAGCAGCTTGCCTATGGCGGCGCGATGGTTGCTCGTGCCACCCCGATCCCCCACGGGGTGACTTCTTGTCACCCCTGCAGACATGGCACCCAGGGCACTGCGCCCCCCGCCCCCCCGATTGCGACACCACTGTCTCCGGGACTTGTGAGCTGCATCTAAGAGTACTAAAAGAGCTTGTGATGTAATTTCATAGTCTTTGTCTATTATCTTTGAGAATTCTTGGAGAACAGGCAAGGTCCCTACAGACTGGAGGCAGAAAAAGTCCCCATCTTCAGAGGGGGGGGCAGGGGAGGAAAACGCAGGTAACTACCAACCGATGAGCTTGACACTGATACCAGGGATAGTTCTAGAACAGATCATTCAGCAGTTGGTCTGTGAGCATTTAGAAAAGGATGCTATGATTACTAAGACCCAGCATGGGTTTCTCAAAAATAAGTCATGCCAGACCAATCTGATTTCTGATTTCAGTACGGCCTCTGACATTGTCCTCCATTATATTTTCACAAGGAAGCTGGTAAAATGTGGGTTGAATGAGGTAACTGTTCGGTGGATTTGTAGCTGGTTGACTGACCAAACCTAAAGCGTACTCATTAACGGTTCCTTGTCATCCTGGAAATAAGTGACAAGTGGAGTGCCACAGGATTCTGTCCTGGGCCCATTGTTGTTCAACATCTTTATAAATGACTTGGATGAAGGAATTGAGGGAATGCTCATCCATCAAATTTGCAGATGACACCTGTCAGGGGCTCAGGAGCAGAGGCACAGGAGAGGGAGGAAATGGAGAGCGAGGGGGAGGAATCCGAGGGGAGCGTAGGCGATGACAGTGGTCCGAGGGATTCCCAGAGTCTCTCCAGCGAATCGGAAGATTCACAGAAGGGGGCGCCTATGGCCAGGGCAAGGGGGGTGCCTAGGGGGACACACCAGGAAGAAGGGTCCAGAGGGGACTCAGAGAGCAGCAGTTGGAAATCAGGACCAGCTTCCCCACCAGAGCGCAGTGGGGGGGGAGGAGTCCCAAGTATCGGGATCAGGCTGCTCACCACCAGCGAGAGGAGATGAGTCAGGATTGACCACGCCTCCATCGGAGAGCGCGGAAACGGTCGAGAGGAAGGTTGGAGGCTGGGCACGCGCGCCAAGTTCAAATGTACAGGCGAGTGGCACAGCAGGTAGCCCGGATAGGGAACCAGGTCCTAAAGCCCCCCGCAGGAGGGACAAGAGTCAGGGGGGTCAGCGTCAGAAGAGTCCAGAAAGGAGGAGACCCCGGGGGGCAGAAGGACCCAGAGGAGGAAAGAACAACGGAAGAGGTGGAGTAAGGCTAGAGTCTTAAACTGGTGTACAGGGGGCGGAGACTCAGACGGAGCTTTGCCGGTCTAGGTTCTAGACGTAGAGCTGCACGCTGCGGCTTGTAAATGGAAACTGAACTTCAATAAAGATTTTTGTACTTTACCACCGGCTGGCGTTGGTCCTCTGTGAGCTGGGACCTAGAGGCAGCTCTGACAACACCAAGCTGGGAGGGGTAGCTAATGCTGCAGAAGACAGAATCAGAATTCAAAATGACCTTAATAGATTGGAGAACTGAACCCAAGCTAACAAAATGAATTTCAATAGGGACAAATGTAAGGTTCTGCACTTAGGCAGGAAGAACCAGATGCACAAATATAGGATGGGGGACACCAAACTTACTAGCAGTACATGTGAAAAGGACCTTGAGGTCTTGGTGGACTACAAGCTTAACATGAGTCAACAGTGTGATGCTGCAGCAAAATAAGTTAATGCTATTCTAGGCAGCATCAACAGAAGCATAGTGTCCAGATCAAGGGAAGTAATAGCACCACTCTATTTTGCCTTAGTCACATCACTCTTGGAATCCTGTGTCCAATTCTGGGCACCACAATTTAAGAAGGATGTTGACAAGCTGGAATGTGTGCAGAGGAGGGCAACCAAGATGATCATGGGTCTGGAAACCAAGCCTGATGAGGAATGGTTGAAGGGGCTGAGTATGTTTTGGCTGGTAAAGAGGAGACTGAGAGGAGATATGATAGCCATCTTCAAATATCTTAAGGGCTGTCACACGGAGGAGGGAACAAGCTTGTTTTCTCCTGCTCTTGAGGGTAGGACTCGAACCAATGGCTTCAAGTTGCAAGAAAGGAGATTCTGACTAAACGTTCGGAAAACCTTTCTGCCAGTAAGAGCTGTTCAGCAGTGGAACAGACCCCCACGAGAGGTGGTGGGCTCTCCTTCCTTGGAGCTTTTGAATCAGAGGTTGGATGGCCATCTGTCATGGATGCTTTAGCTGAGATCCCTGCATTGCAGGGTGTTGAACGAGATGATCCTTGGGGTCCCTTCCAACTTAGATTCTATAATTCTATGATCCACAATGAAGTCAGAGAGAGTGTTGCTTATTCTGTTAAAGGAACGTGTGACTGTGATGTGCAAAACCCTTTGCTAGTACTGCCAAAACAATTTTGGCTTCCACAGACAAATAATCTGAGGTGGCATTTCTTGTTGCTCCTCCTCCTTGCAACTTCTGACAACAGACTATGTATGAACGGATGTCTTTCTCTTCTCATAAATGTTATTAAAAACAACAGATATTCTGTGGCACTTTATTCACTAATGGCACAGTTCATGAATACCCTGTCAGGTGAGCAAAGTGATTGGGGAGGAGCAAGCTGGACTCTGGGCCCCTGCTCCAATGTGCCATCTCTGGGGGCCCCTTATACATGGAGAGGGCTTGTGTGAGGCAGAGAGCCTCCTTGTACTCCTAGAAGCCCTTTGTACCACTGCTGCTTCTATATGCAAAATTTTGAATGGAAAGGTGATGGAAATTGCCAGGTCTGGGGTGTTTGGAGGTTAAGATGCTCACCCCCATTTTCGTGCTAGCAGGAAAGCCAAATAGGGACATTTGCTTTAAGTTACTGGGAGGCAGCAGTGAGGAGGTGGGCTGGGCTGCCAACAGCGACCCAACCATGCCATCAGGGGACACCAGGGGTTTACTTGGTTACCAAACTGTTCAATTGCAAAAGCAAGATCCCCGAAGAGTCACAACCCTCACTCCCTTCGCACACATCAGAAGGACCATGTGCCTAAAAAATGGTGGATGACGTGGAGGGGCCAGATTGTGACTCCGGCTGCCCCCAAAATTGCTGCATCAGCGTCTCAAGTTCAGAATTAAACCTTGAAACGGCAGCATGGTCTGATCCAATATTAGCCACAATCGCCCCAAGCGATCTAGAGTATGCTGGGGCACAGCAGAGGCCTGCCCCAAACATAGGGATTGCGACGAACCCCTAATCACCCTCTTAGCAGGGAGAGCAGGACCGGGATTCCTTTTAACAGGCATCTCAATCCCTTCTTTTCCAGGTGGGGGGGGGTATTAAATTAGCGTTCCCGCTATACCAATCAGTGCTCCTGCCAAAACAAAATGGCACTCCCGCCAAAACAAGATGCACTGAAATGCTTAAATATTTGATTGTTCTTGAATCATGCCACCACACTTGCCACCCTGTCCTGCCACACCAGGGGGGCATACTACACCCTTGGAGAACCACTGTCTTCAGAAGAGCAGACCCTGCACTCTGTGGTAGGCAATCTGTCTTGCATTACTGCCTATACTAAGGTATACCTTCTTACTTTGGTGTGTCCCTTATAAGCTTCTGAGGAACACCATAGTTCTCCGAATACAGGTTGAAAGTGGGAGCGATGGTGTGAGGAAAGGAGGAATCATCTCAGATGGCAGCAGTCTCTCATTTCCCCCAAGAAGTCAGAAATCTTTCAGGGTCGGGTGGCTGTGCACTGGAGATCATGTGCAGCTGATTGTTAATAAAAGGTATGGCCTTTTAAACAAAAACCATATCTGCTGCCTCTTCTTCCCTCAGCACATCAGACAAATGTCAGTCTCTCTATGGGAGCTAATTAACATGTGGCCTCCAGGTCCCTCCACAGATCAACTGGCCAATTAAAGAAACTCCTCTCTCATTTCTTTTATTTTCAGATGAAATTGATTCTCCTCCTTAAGGCTTGAAACAGATCTCTCACCAATATAAGAGGATTAATAAAATCTAACGATCTTCTCTCTTTATTTGAAGGGTGGATTATCTGTTTGATTCATGTGCATTACACCCATTAACATTAACAGGGCTACTGTGTTCACACTACTAAGGGAGAATTCTTCTTTAATCCATACATTGGAAGCAAGAGCATTGCTTTCCTTTTAATATGGTTTCACACCAGGAAAGTTATCAAAATTACCAATGCACACATAATCAGTTGTAACCCATGTGCTTAAACACACACCACTGCAGCTTACCTGGATAGGGCTGGGTTTCATGGACACACTGCCAGATGGCTAATGCACATGGGGTTGCTACCTAAAGAAATGGCTGTTGTGGTTTACAAGAGCCTTGGACTGACTCTAAATTAACTCAAGCCTTTTCCCTGAGAAGCCAGGTTTTGACGATGCAGAATACCCAGCAATGAGGTGGACATCTACAATTCTTTCAGGAAGGTTTCCGTAATCAAGGGGTTGCAGACAGAAAGGTCCTGTTGTTTGTACCCACCCATCTGATGGTCATCTTTTGAATAAAGCACTCTGCATGTTCTCATTGGAGAATATAGTACTTGAGATACCCTAGGGCCAGGACAATTAGGACCCTAAGAGTTAAGACTTGGAATTATGCCCCAAAGCAAACTGACAATGAATACTGCTGGAGGGTGACCTAGTACTGAAGTTTTGGTAATAATAGGCCAGATGCAAGGATAGAAAATAAGACACCCACTAAAGACCTTTAGTTACCATAATCAGGTTGACCATAAATGGATTGGGAGGAAGAAACAGGTTTTAATTTCAGCACAGTTTTTAATTGCCTGTGTGTATGGTTTAGTAAGATAATCAAAACCACGGAATGGCTTGGGGGCAGCCAGGAATCTCCAGAATTCAAAGAAGGTGAACCAACACTCAAAATCGTCACTGTGCTGAATCTTCGCTGTGCAATAGAACGATCTTTCCAATGGATCAGTCAGTTACCTCTGAACTCACTAGCTGCCTCTGGTAGTTATAAACTCTACCTAACTTATTAGGAACTGTATAAACTAACAGAGTTTTATTGTAATCTTCAGTCTAGCTAGAACCTCCATTTCTTTGTATAGTTAAATATGCCAATGAACCTTCATAGCTAGTTTGACACCTTTGGTTTATTCAGCTGTCTTTTTATTATTGTTATACAGTTTCTTCATAGTTTGTTAAAATGATGCATCTGCTTATATTATTTGCAGTGAATCATTTTTAGCTTTGAAACATTACAATTTGCTCATTTTGAATTGTAAAACAATTATATATATATATATATATATATATATATATATATATATATCCACTTGGCTTGGTTTTTGGAACAGCTGATGCTCTGAAAAAGCAAGAACCTGTGCGAGTGGGATGCCCAGGAATGTCATGTGAGTTTCTCACCTTCCAGCAGTGTACAGGTATATTGTGAGCCTCTTTCACACCAGCTTTTGATCTTTTCTATACAATAGAGCATATTGTTTATGGCAGTACCCCAGTACACAACTGCTAAATCTTATGCGAGCGCATTTTCATCCTACTTTGCACTGTGCCGGGGGCGGGAAGCAGCTGGAAAGCACATTCAAAGACTTCTCCAGCCTCCTCTCCTTAGCAGCCCCTAATTTACTGTGAGGATGGATGCCTTTTAAAGTTGAGCCTATGAAAGTTGCCTCAGAACTTGGGACAAAGAAGAACTCCCCCCCCCCCATTATATACACTCATAGGCATTGCAATAAAACAAATTTTATCTCCTCTATACTTTCTTTAGTTCTGCGGTGCTGTACTGGTCGTGCCATGACTGAGTGAAGCATTCTTTCATAAGTATACTTTTCAAAAGAACTCTCAAATTTAATGGGGAAGATCTGCTCAGTTGGGCAGCAGCAGTGATGCTGGTGGTTGCAGTTGTTTAAGGGGTTGCCAAGTTGAGGTTTATTTATTTTTCATATACCCAACAGTGGAATTTGTAATCCGAATTATAAATGATGTAAAACTTTGAGTGTGCCCTGCAATGTTGTCTTACAGAGATTTGCAACAGATACTGAGTGTTTCCATGGTAACACACTTTCTTTATGTCTCTTTCTAAGTTCCATAAGCCCTAGGCCATGGGCCTTCCCATTCCTTGAGATGGTGAGATTATAGCCCAAGGAAAGAGTGAGAATTTAAAGTTGCTAAAATTTTGGTCCCCGTGCAAAGATTTGGAAAGTCGTTTTGGAATCTTTTCATCTCACATAGCAACTTCTGATACAAATAGGTGAAGAGAGGGAGCTTTGGGATCAGTATGTTCTGAAGTGTGATACTTCATTAAAATTGGAAGAAAGATTCAGAATGCAGAAGTTCCATGAAAATTGTGCATTTGGAATCAGACCTTATCATGGGAGTTCCTGGCATTATTTGTCATTGTGAAGTCATGTAAAAGTAAAAGTAAAGGTAAAGGTAAAGGGACCCCTGGCAGTTAAGTCCAGTCGCGAACGACTCTGGGGTTGTGGCGCTCATCTCGCTTTACTGGCTGAGGGAGCCGGTGTACAGCTTCCGGGTCATGTGGCCAGCATGACTTAGCTGCTTCTGGCGAAACCAGAGCAGCACATGGAAGTGCCATTTACCTTCCCGCCGGAGTGGTACCTATTTATATACTTGCACTTGATGCACTTTCGAACTGCCAGGTTGGAGGAGCAGGGACCGAACAACAGGAGCTCACCCCGTCACTGGGATTCAAACCGCCAACCTTCTGATCGGCCCTAGGCTCTGTGGTTTAACCCACAGCGCCACCAGCGTCCTGTGAAGTCATGTACTGTAATGCTATATGATACTGAGAACGCACAACTTCATGTAGCTTGAGCAGCACATAATAAACATGGATGTAGCATTTTTAAGTGTTCAGAGAACTTTACATACATACTATAATAGTTAAACCAATATTATACCTGGACTGGGGAGGAGAATTGAGATTGAAGCTGACTGATAATAGTTTTCCTTAGACTCCAGTTCATGGAGCAGGCAAGATTTAAACTGAGGGCACCCTGGTTCACAGCTCACGAGTGCCAGATGACCACTGAAGTGGATTTTTTAGAAAAATATTTCCAGCTCTGGGTGACTGGAAGCTCCTCGTGGCTAATTTCTAAAAGGAGGCGCCTGTTCAAGGAACTCCATTCCTAGACATGAGTTTTATGGTGATGGTTAGGCATATGCTCGAAACATGCTTAATTGAAGGCTGCATTACTTTCCCAGAGGGAAGGGGCTATTGCTCAGTGGTAGAGCACATATTCTGCATGCAGAACATCTCAAGCTCTGTCCAATCATCTCCAGTTTAAAGACTCAGGTAGCAGGTACTGGGAAGGACCTCTGCCATAGCCCTTGGAGTGGGGAGCAGAGACCTGATGTTGGAACCTCTTTCTTTGATTCTTGCTGGCTCCCCCCATGCCTTGGCTGTAGTAAGAGCACAGGTCCAATTACCAGTGGAGCAAGGACATCTGAAAGGCCAAAAAAGGTGTGCATGGGAGTGTCTGGAGCCCTCCTGTCCCCTGTCATGCTTCCAAGTCAGGGGGAATTGAGACAAGCTTCTGAGCATTTCTAAAAGAGCACGCCTATACATGACAAGCAGGCATAAAGCATACCAATGTAAACATGACCTCCAAACTGGGATGCTGCTGGCAGAGTCAACATAAGCTGGGCAGAGGGACAACAAACGTTTAAAAATGTTGAGTTACACTATCGTTTTTGCTGGCTCAACTTACACCAGGTTGCCAAGTCACGTGACCCAGAGAAACAGGCTTAGGGTCCAATCTAAATTTCCCACACCATGCAGCTTTTTGGAGTGTACACTGGCTTAAGATCTGCCAGGCTCCACTAGGCCAACTGGGTCCAGTTGAGCCAGGAGCCTGGAGATACACCAGAGCATCTCCATCTGAGCCAAGGATGAAGGAGTTACGCTGGCATTGCCCAGCTGCATTGGGATCTGTTGGATCCTAACCAGTGCTATTCTTCTAGAAAAAGAGGTGCCAGAGCTCACCATGAACTTCTCCCTTGTTCTCTTAGAATGGTAATGGAGCCCACCTGAGAGGTGCTGTTTGCTCTGGCTAAAAAACAAACGGAATCCAGATCACTGAACCTACTCAACCTGACAGATCTTGCTATAGGATTACTCCCTATACTTCTCTCTTACCTTTCTTGCCCATTGTTTCCAAAAAGAGGGCAAACTTTTTAAAAAAGGTTTATAATAATAATAATAATAATAATAATAATAATAATAATAATAATAAAAAATTTTCAAGGCCTCCAAAAATTGTGGGGTTTGAGAAGACATTTTTTAAAATTGAACTTTAAAAGCTTTACATATAAATTCCACATTCCAAGTTTGTTATACATTTCTCTTCCCACAAAGCTTCATGTCCACCCTGCCAACAATGCAGGGCATTCAATGAGGCAGTTAGTCTGCCTTTGAATGCCTTCTCCCTTTGACAATTGCATCCTTCTGTCTAGCAATAGAAATTACACGGGGAAGTTGGTATTAATAGCATTTTGGGTTTCATGAACTTTATATGGCATGCTCTGTTTCTTCCTGTAATTATCTGTTTTCCTCACTTTCTTTCCTTTGAATAAAGAGTATTATGAGTAATATTTTTCCAAGCTAAAGACAGAACAGCAGAAGCACAGTGTTTTAGAACAGTAAAAAGCTGGGAAGATGATTTATTAGGGAATGAGAAAGTTATACCCCCACAGTGCTTAAAAATAAACATCTGATGTACTTCAATAAGATATGTGAAAATGAATAGCTTGGAATGTGGCTTTAGTGAAACTTAAGAAATTCTGCAGATTTTGTTGCTATATATGATGTGAAAAGAATTACCATGGTTGCAATAACAGGTAAAAAGTCAGCAGACAAAGTACTATCTTTAGTATATATCCCAAATATTGTAGCAAGTAGGTTGTTTGCTTTAAATAATTCATTTTTCCAAGCCCCTATAATTTGATATATGATGGTCTCCTATGAAAGTCCCTTGCATATCCAGTTAATGTTCAGAAATATATCTGGCAGATCTTCATTCAGGAAGGCTGGAAATGCCCCCAACTGCATAGCGTGTTCTCATTAAAGAGAGAGCACGTGTTGCGGATGGGGCCAGACAAACATCCTCTGTTGCCAGCCAGGCTTTTGCAAGGGACTTGGGTCAGATTGGTTGGTTGTTGTTACTGGGTTAAATTTGATGTTGCCAATTTAGGGGTGGGATCAGAGGTTATTTATTCTAGGTCCACAGCTTGTTCCTTTCTCTTTCGCTGTGGACACCGGATCACCCGCCCGCCCTCCCTTGTGGGGCTTCTGCCTTGACCTTGCTATGCCTGTCATGGGGTCGTTCGCATTGGTGCGGGGGCCCGGTAGGAATTTACCTTTTGGCTGATTAGTGTGTGCCAATGGGGTTTTGCCTACTGCGTAGCAAATCGTCACAACTTGTAAGGTTGGCGGTTAGGCATTGGTTAAATTGGTTGGTGGAGGGGCATGGATTGGCTGTGCCTACCCCTCCAATGGTGCTGCTGCATGGGAATTCCATTAAAGGAATTCTGGGGCTTACCATCCCCTTGTCCAAACCCCTGGAATCGGGTGCGGGCCGCGTAAGACCCCAAGGAGCAAGCGGGGAGGAACTGAAGGGTCTGTGTCGCAGCCCCAGTTGCCCTGTTCTTGTTCCTCCACACTGACTCTCGCTGGAATCCGGGAGTCAGTGCTATCCCCCAAGGCGGGGGGGATAGCTAGTCATAACCAATGCCTATGCAACCACTCACGATTTGTATGATAATAAAGTTGTGGCCAAAATTATGCCAAAAACCTTAAACAAAAATTATGTGTGATGTGTGAGTTATTGGGGTTGGGATGTTTTTGGGACCTCAGCACGCAATCATGGATTAATGCTGCAGTATTTATTGGCTATCAATAGTTTATTTGTTAAGATAAGGACTTCCATTCCCTTTTGCAAAAGGACTATTTAAATGTTATCTACTCCAGTTAGCTTATATATTGTTCATACAGTCTTTATTTATTCATAGATGTATTTCTATCATTAGTTTCCCACCTTCCTTTCAAAGAGCTCAAGACGGTGTGTGCGGTTCTTTCTTCCCATTTTATCCTCACGACTCACCTGTGAAATAGGTATGCAAGGAGACAGAGAGCGGCCCAACAACACTGTAAGGGTGTCCTTGTGTATTTTCCAGTCTTGCCTTGTTGATCTTTATGCTGAGTCACTTTGGGTGATGGTACAATTGCAGGTAAATGTGAACTTCATATCCAAGATAAGGATTAGCTTCTCCAGCTTATTGTTCGCTGATTTACTTACGGCAAGATGCAGGAAGGATGCAGGAACAGATTTTCCTCACTTTCAAATAATTTTAGCCATTATTTAACTTATCAGTGAGAAGGGCAAACAATTTTTTAAAGCTACTATTATTCTGCTGCCCTCTGGGAGGAAAAATAAGCAAGAAGCCATTTCCACACTGCATCCCAGTCTTAATTTACTCAGAGTAAATATCTAGCAGATGTCTTTGCCACACATGTCAAAACAAAATTCCAGTAGTGAGTCAAACTAGGTTCTCTTGTGTTATTTTCTGCTCCTGATGATACCATCCAGCGCTGCTGCCCAGGGATAACCTGGCGGCTCCCATCCCTGGATCCCTGTCCTTGCCTGCCTGCTCCCAGGGGTCTCTGAGAAAGAGGGGCAAGGATAAATGGAGGACTTATGAAGTTTGAAAGTTAGATGAGTCAAAATGGCACACTTAATAAATTTAAATGTTTAACCAGGTTGTCAGTTTTAATTATATTTTATATCTAAGAAAGATTGTGGGCTAACCTTGCAAAGTGTGAAACATACTGTAGTATTTCTTTGTCTATGGAAAGTGAATTTTTCCCTATGATTCAGAACTACTGTGAGATTTATTGGTTTTAAAACTTACTTTTATCCTCTTTGGAGTGCTTTTATTTTTACTGCTGGTGACCCAAATGCCATAAGGTGACAGACATAGTTTAAAACTACACTGATAATAAACCTGGTCCTGGAACAACATTGTCAGCTACCTTGACGGACCTTCTAGGTCACAAATTCCATTAAGTGGAAAGGATTTGGGAGTCTGTGCGACTGGAGATGCAAAGGCAAGGAGAGCCCTGAGCCTCTTCAGCTGCTCACTAGTACAAAAGCAGAGGGATATGTATCGTCTACTGCTACCTCCCTTGGCAAGTTTGCTGATCTAGGACTCCAGAGGGCTTTTCCTACTTCATAATTGATGAAATGGGCTGCTTGTTTGTTCCTATGGCAATTTTTCCTCAGCAAAGATATACATCTAGATATTACAGACCGAAAGGCATAGGAAGGAAACTGTGTATAGTATGAAATGAAAATGTTGGCCAGTCAGTCACTTCCTCAGAGGCAGAAAGTAAGTCAACAAGCTACTGTTTTATATACGTAGCCCCAGAAATATAGACAAGTTTTTGTGTAGCCTACAAATCTGCACAACCACAAGAAAAGTACAAAATTTGTTATTATATAGGTTTTAGCTTCCATTCCTTTAAAATAAGAAAAGAAGTTTCTAGCCTGTGGGGTTTCTGATATGATTTAATATGTATGAGTCTGGTGTGGTCTCAGAAGCCAGATGAATTGATCAGTAAATTTTCCAGTTGCCCCTTTGGCTAACATAACTTGAGCTAGTTCTGAAAAATAGTAAAACTTTCTGTTTGACTTTCGGAAAAAAGAGAAAATAAGAAAATCTGCTTGCTTTGCATAATCTAAAGTAGTTGTTGAATTGGTATCTTGGTGCATAATTTGGGTTACTTTGACATTTTGATTTTGATTTTGTTGGGCAAGCAATATAGAATATAGTATTTCCGAACAAGAGCAGCAGAGCAATCCAAACTATTGGAATCCAGCGTAATGTACACTGGGATAGATTAGTATCAGGGCAATTTATCCCTGTTCCACATTCCATTCTGGAATGAGGATGAGCCTGGCAGAAGCCTTTAGAATACAGTTTGCCTTAGGGCCCATCCCGACTTGCTCTTGTCCCATCACTTTCCCACAGGGATACTGGATCTTTATTTATTTATTCTATCTATTAAATTTGTATACTGCCCTATACTCATAGATCTCAGGTGGTTCACAACATAACATCTTTACTGCTGATTCAGAGCAAACGTCAATTGGCTTTTCTCCAGATTGATGTTTGCTCTAATTTATTGCTAAAAAGCAGGCTTTCAGGGGCGAAATAGCAGGGCAAGGGCCAAACTGCTTGGACCCATGCCTGGGCATGGGACAAGCACAAGTCCGGATGAACCCTTGTACCACCAGTTTCCCCCATGTAACTTTCACTAGGTCACATGGTTGAATGGAGCAGAGTTTGGGATATTTATATTTGCATGTATATCTGTATGCCACCCTCTTGCAAACTAGCAGGGCAGTATGCAAAAACATAAAAACATTTAAAAGTACAGTACAACGCAATCATTAAAATGACTGGTTACATGAGAAATGCTTTAAACAACTTCATCAGCACGTTGGTGGATTTTGCTGTAAGATTTCTCCCTAAGTTTCTTGTACTGAAACATAACCAAATATGTTTCTTTTTTAAAAAGGATCCATACGATCAAGATTGTTGTTGTTGTTATTTAGTCGTTTAGTCGTGACCCCATGGACCAGTGCACGCCAGGCACTCCTTTCTTCCACTGTCTCCCACAGTTTGGTCAAACTCATGCTGGTAGCTTCAAGAGAACTGTCCAACCATCTTCTCCTCTGTCGTCCCCTTTTCCTTGTGCCCTCAATTTTTCCCAACATCGGGGTCTTTTTCCAGGGAGTCTTATCTTCTCATGAGGTGGCCAAAGTCTTGGAGTCTCAGCTTCAGGATCTGTCCTTCCAGTGAGCACTCAGGGCTGATTTCCTTAGGAATGGATAGGTTTGATCTTCTTGTAGTCCATGGGATTCTCAAGAGTCTCCCCCAGCACCATAATTCAAAAGCATCAATTCTTCGGCGATCAGCCTTCTTTATGGTCCAGCTCTCACTTCCATACGTTCAAGATATGCATACCAATAATCAACCAATCAAAGCAGCATATGTTACTCTCTTGAAATGCCCCTTTTGGGGACTTATCCCGGCCTCAGGTGAAGTGGCTGAGCCAAGATGGAGGACTTGCACTAGTGCATCTCCAGCTGAGGAACACCAGCCAGTTGGAGACCTGCCTATTCCAAATCTCCCTCACCATTCATGGTGGATCTTGGGTTTGCATTGCTCCCTTAAGACTTGCTATGCTACTTTAGCTGAGAAAATTAACATGACCAGTTTCCTTCTGGAGACTACTTGTTATGCTCCCCTAGTATTGGCATGTAGATTGAAGGGAAATGGTGTGTGTTTATTTGAAATTGATCATGAAATGTTTTTGCACTAACCTCACATCAAAATAACAGACGTGAGAGACTGAGGTTTGGCTTCACTAGACTCATTTTTGTTCATATGGTATTTATTCTTTGACCAACCATTAAAGCACAACGTCCAAAATGGGAAGCAAATATTGTTTCCATCAGTAGTTTTATTGTCTGCCAGGGAAATGTGAGGACATATTTGAGTAATTCAAGTCAATATTCTTTTCCCCGGCCCAGTGATTCCTTTGGCCATCCTTGGTCCACAATCACTCAGTCACTTCACAGATCTGCCACCATGGTCCCTTCTTTTCTGTTAGTATCCCCTTCTGTAGTTAAACACTGGAACTCACTTCCACAGGAGGCAGTGATGGCAACCAACCTAGATGGCTTTAAAGAGGATTATACAGTATGCAACAACAGCAGCAAGGATACTACTTGCTAAGAACTGGAAAATTCAAGATCCACCCACACTGGAAGAATGGCAGATGCAACTGATGGACTATATGCAACTGGCGGAGATGACTGGCAGAATCCGAGACCTGGGAGAAGAAAGGATTGAAGAAGATTGGAAGAAATTCAAGATTTACCTGCAGAAATATTGTGATTTAGTGGAATGTTAAGAAGGATGCTTGGTTACAAATAATTGGCCATCACTAAAATAGATCAAGAATTGATGATAAGAGAGATTAAGAGAAACAAATTTGCAGGAGAATTATTTTATTGTATTTAAGTAAGTGGTTATAGATTTGGAAATAAGATGATAATTTGCTTGACAAAAATTTATTAATGATGTAAATGGGAGCGGGAGACGTGAGGAAGTTCAATTATGAAATTTTGTGAGGAAGTTCAATTATGAAATTTTGTTAAAACAAAGCAATAATGTTTATTACCATTGTATTCTTTTTTCTAAAAACTCTAATAAATATTTATAAAAATAAATAAATAAAGAGGATTATACAAATTCATGGAGAACAAGGATATCAGCAGGTACATGCCATCATGGTTATGAAACCAAAGAGTAAGGTTACCATTAGCTCCATCACAGAGCTTCAATATGTTGATGACCATGCACAGGGGTCAGCAAACTTTTTCAGAAGGGGGCCAGTCCACTGTCCCTCAGACCTTGTGGGGGGGGCAGACTATTTTTTTGGGGGGGTGAACAAATTCCTATGTCCCACAAATAACCCAGAGATGCATTTGAAATCAAAGGACACATTCT
Source organism: Podarcis melisellensis (assembly GCF_964234715.1). Lineage (NCBI taxonomy): Eukaryota > Metazoa > Chordata > Lepidosauria > Squamata > Lacertidae > Podarcis > Podarcis melisellensis. The sequence goes on along the minus strand of NC_138531.1, from coordinate 5,896,472 downwards.
ACTCATGTAAAAACACACTGATTCCTGAACCATCCACGGGCCGGATTTAGCAGGCCCCCAGGCCTTAGTTTGCCTACCCATGATGTAGTGTGTGCACACTCATAGGATGACTTCCAAACCATCCTAAATATCTTCACAAAAGCTTACGGAAAGCTTGGCCTATTGTTCAATATCCAAAAAATCCAAAGTGCTGCACCAACAAGCACAAAACAACCCCTCCACAAATCCAACCTAATTGCCTAACGTTGGAAAATGTCAATCATTTTTCCTACCTAGGCAGTTATCTTTCCACAAGGGCCAACACTAATGCTGAAATCCAGCATTGCCTGAGCTCTGCAAATGCAGCTTTCCCTCGATTGAAGCATAGAGTATTTGAAAACCAGGATATTTGCAAGGAAACCAAAAGGCTTGTTTACAAAGCTATTGTACTACCAACTTTACTGTGAAACATGGACCACTTATAAATGCCATCTCCAACTCCTCAAGAGATTCCATCAATGGTGTCTCCCTGAAAAAATTACATATCACTCGGGAAGACAGGCAAACTAATGTCAGCGTACTGGAAGAAACAAAGACCACCAGTGTCAAAGCAATGATTCTTCAACATCAACTTCATTGGACTGGTCATGTTGTTCGGATGTGTGATAATCATCTTCCAAAGTGAATATATAGAGTAACTATAGAGTAGTTACTCTATTCCCAACTTAAGAATGGAAAGCGTAATGTCAGTGGACAACAAAAGAAGTTTAAAGATGCTCTCAAGGCAAATCTTTAAAGATGTAGTATAAACATTGACAACTGGCCTGCGAGTGATACAGTTGGAGAATAGCTTCTACCAAAGGCGTCATGAACTTTGAAGAAGCACGAACTCAGGACAAAAGGGAGAAATGAGCTAAGAGAAAGGCACTTTCTCACCATGATCAACTCCTGCCTGGAAACCTATGTCCCCACTTTGGAAGGATGTACAGATCCAGAGGGACATGGGTTGTGTGTTCTCGGTATCATATAGCATTACAGTACATGACTTCATGGGACGCAGGTGGCGCTGTGGGTTAAACCACAGAGCCTAGGACTTGCTGATCAGAAGGTCGGCGGTTCAAATCCCCGCGACAGGGTGAACTCCCGTTGCTCGGTCCCTGCTCCTGCCAATCTAGCAGTTCGAAAGCATGTCAAAGTGCAAGTAGATAAATAGGTACCGCTCCGGCGGGAAGGTAAACGGCGTTTCCGTGCGCTGCTCTGGTTCGCCAGAAGGGGCTTAGTCATGTTGGCCACATGACCTGGAAGCTGTTTGCCGGCTCCCTCGGCCAGTAAAGCGAGATGAGCGCCGCAACCCCAGAGTCTGTCATGACTGGACGTAATGGTCAGGGGTCCCTTTACCTTTACAGACCCAGAATTGGCTTCCAGTCATTGTTAAGACCATATTTACGGAAGACAATCTTACTTGGCTACGAGTGATTGCCAAAGAGAAAGAGAGTTCTCCCTCCACAGTTGGAAACCACAGTAGGAGAGAGGGCTCTTGGGCTCGAATCCTGCTTGCGGGCTTTGCATAGGCGTCTGTTTGGCCACTGTGAGAACAGAATGCGGGACTAGATGCGCCATTGACCTTATCCAGCAGGCTCTTCCCATGTTTTTATGTTCACTGATCCTGGGTTTCTTCTCTACCCCCCACCCCACCCCCCAGCATCTCCTTTTCCTCCTCCTTTCTCCAGTTTCTACCTCTTCCACTTACTGTTAGACTGTGGACTATCCCCATCTCCCCTTCACAAGTTCCCGTTGCTCTAGTTCCACTGAGAAGCTTCAGTCACTGCCTGATATGTCCCTTGGTTTCCTAGTTCCAGGGTCATCTCCCCATGCTTTGAAACATTGCTTTCCAGCACTCCTGCAAGTGCTCTTGAGAGCCCTACATAAGCAAATTAATACTCCTTTTACATTTTGAGAAGCCAATCGCTCTCACTGATTCATCCTTAGGCATTTCCAATGTGCATCCCTGGAGCACTTCAAAACCATTATCTCTGTGGCTCTTACAAAAGTGCAGTGTGGTAACACTTTACCATAGTGCTGGTAAAGAGATTACAGAGGAGAGAAAGGAGTTTGCCAAAGGCCACCAAGTTATATTATTATGCAGATCATTATATGATCTCCCCTGCCCCAGTGCTATAAACATATCAACAAACAGTTCCAGGTAGAAGGGGTGTGTAAGTTCTTTTTTGGAAAAGTTTCTTTTTGAAAGTAAATTGGCGTTTAGACTGAATGTCAGCCAGTGTTTTGAACTGTTGCCTTTGCCAATGTGTCCTGGAAATTCATCTCAGCAATTTAACGTTGCAGTTACCAGAATGCTGAAGGCTCAGCGGTTTACAGAAATGTCTTTTCCTATTTAGGCAACATCGTCTGAGTTGTAAGTTTCTGCCACATGGGAGAATAAATATCTCCTAGGCTGAAACACTATCTTTCTCCATCTGAAAAGAAATAAGCATGTTTGATAAGTTTGAATGTTGTTGTTGTTTTTTTGGACCTCCACAAGACACAGTGAATATGGGTCTGTGAAGTTTATTGTAGTAGCAGTGCAATTAATTAAGTGTTAATTAAAGAACTGATGGTTTCAGCAGTGGGTGGAAGGATGTTGTCCGGATGCTAGCTCCACCCATAGATAGACCACAGGTTGACACATTGAGAACCAATTGAGGAGTAAACCTACAATACAATTTTTTCAGAGACCACGTCTAACCAGGCCTCCATCACAAGATCTACCAGACATGATAAATATATTCCCTGATGCCAATTTATGTTTATTTGTCTTCGCCTAAAAAAAATATCCTGCAGATGTCTATGCTCCCATTAAAGGCACTGGCTAATGACAAGATCAGAACCCAAACAGAACACATGTGGAGCAAGCAATTTCTGTTACCTACATTAAGTAAAATATTTTATAGTGTTTTTTTAACATAAAAATGGATTATTTAACAGCACAGTGTGTATGTGAATTAGACATAGTAACAGGAAAAGTAGATGACAGAAGCAATTTTGAATTTTTTTAAAAAAACAACATGGAAAAATAAGAAGACATTTCCAGATTAGTTATTAAAGGGAAGTGAAGCAAATCCAAGACGCAAAAATTTATGACTTTATCTATAGTTATCTCTCTCTGATCCCTTCATTTGTATGAAACTGAAATTCAGTCTGTGCTTAGTGCTTTTTTCAGTTTTGCGTGTCAGGTAAGACACGGCAGGGGGTGAAATGAATTCATCTTCCTGTCTTCAAGTAAACTAAAAGCAATTTTCGTCTTCCCATGTGGTCACTTGCAGTTCTTGTCATGTTCAAGCTAATGATATCAGGCCCCCTCAGGTTGTTTAAGTATTCATGAAGTAATTAAATTCTCATTAACATATAAATAAAAGAAAACTGAAAACAAGTTGAGCAGGCACCTAACATCTGTTCTAATGCTTTTAAGTATTAACACATGCCACATACATAAGGTAAAGTGTATTCTGCTCAGAGAAGTATTTTGCATGGATTATTTATAGAAACTGTAATTAAATGGATTTGGCGTATTAAGGAAAATTAATGGAAAAACACAAATCAGATATGTTGTATGACTCAACCGCACAAATAAGGAATTAATAACAGGAACAGGAGAAATAAGGCCTCTACAGGTACATGACCTGCAAAGTACACTATATGTCTACTCTTATATGAACACTTCTAGTCTCTTTATTTATTTCCCAGTTTCTGATGGTGAGGTCATTCATATTCTTTAAATGGGATCCTACTGCCCCCTTGTTTACTGAAAGCAGCACCAGAGAAACTGTCATCCCTGCTGGAAGTCAAACTCCACAGTCCTCTACTGGCAGAGGAAGAGGGGTTTCTGCACACTCACTGCTGTTTTATGGACTAGTCTGCTGCTTTGCCATGAAGGCTTCTGTATTTCCCTGCAACAAATCTAGAGAAAGTGTAGCACCCTGCTTGTGGTTAACGCTTAGCTGGAATGAAATATTCAACGCAGCAATAGAGAAATTAAAATAATAATTTATTTGTCGGACAAATAAATGAGAGGCTCAGTTACCAAGCTCTGGCCTGCCCTCCTGCCATTATGGCCAGCACTTATATTTTCTCAATCCAGCCCCCTTTCTCCTCCTTTGTCCATTCAGCCTGGTTGAAATTCCTATTGGCTGTTTGCTAGAACCAATCATAAAAGATACACCCATTTCATATTATCTTTTATGGGAGACAGAGAGTTATATTTTCTTCTATCTATAAATGACAAACAAGTAGCCATTAACCTCGACAAGGCACCTTAATTACCAGATCACCTTTGGCCCTTCTTGCCCTATTGCCCTCCAAAACAGATGATTAATAGTTTTAAATTTTTATCTTAAACAGATGTCAGAGATCTTGAGTTTATCATTGAAAGATCTCCTTCTTTTGGAGGTCTTTAAACAAAGGCCTGACAACTATATATCAGGAGTGCTCGATGGCGTCTCCTGTCTGGCAGGGGTTTGGACTCTATGGCCCTTGTGGTCTCTTCCAACTATTACTTTCTAAATCCTTTGCATAATTACATTTAAGCCAATATATTTCATACATTATCATAGGTAGCCTTTTAAAAGAATAAACCTTCTCAAAGTAAAAAGGAACAGTTTACAGCCTCAAAATAAAATAGGAAGAAATCTCTTCTTCTGTTTACACCCCATTCTCCAGCCAGTTGCTTTCTTTTCCATTTGCTCTTGGCCTTTTTAACCTTAGGAAGAAGATATGGCTCATTTTACTATTTGCCAAAGCTTAATTTGTAGGGTCAGTGTAACCTTGCTCTTAGCCTGTAATTCCCTTTTTACGACTTTGAGAATTGTTTTCTGCTATAAATCAAGGGGCCCCTTGTCCAGGAGAATAAACATCTTGCCAAGGTTTTTAGGCAGCTGGTCTTCCTGGCATGAAACATTTATGAATTTGAGCTCATTTTTAAGATACAACCTTGATCAAAATATATAGAATTTGATCAGATGCATCAAAAGTATGGTCAGCCTGTGATCAAAGGGCCAGCTTCAGGTTCCCGGGGGCTCCTTTTGCCCCATGTCCTTCCCTTTCCCCCTTCAAATCACACCCTTTCTCCTTCTTGGCTCTTCCTGCTTTCAAGTACTGTAGAGACTTGAACCCTAGTGCAACATTCCAGCCACTCTGCAACACCAGCTCTCCTAGTACTGTTTGAACTATTAACATGGAGCCTGGGATGAAGGAATAACAGGCAAAGAGAGCTTCCCAGTGTGGGGAGATGGAAGGGGAGAAGAGAGAGAAGAAATTTGCAAAAGCCCTACAGATTAAAATGCTGAAACCTGGCCTGGCCTGTGCAAGAAGGACTATATGTACACACAACAGAGGAAAGGGAAAGCAGTACAGTGTATTTCTGAGTCTTAAGACACACACTCACACATATGACACGCAGACAGACGTCACGGCCCTCTCTCACACCCTATCATATCCAATGAGACAGAGAAAACATGTGGGAGGAGAGAAAGAAAAAAAATATATATCAAAGGCTGTTCTTTAAGGATTGACAAATTACAGGAAATATCTCAAGTAGCTTTCTCCTATTTATAAAGAGAATGTGAGAGCTGGAGTGGAAGGCTGTTATTTGATTAGTAGTAGTAGTAGTAGATTGAAACCAATCTTGCATTATTGTTATACCACAGTGCTGAAAAGCTCTGGAAAAGAAAAGGCTGGTCTATTGCAGAGTGTTTGCAAATCTTCTAGTGAATGGGCAACCAGAGAGCTTTGGTTTAAGACTTCCACTAAAAATTCACAATCTGGGACTACTCCCATGCCTAACCTGCCCCCGTTTCCCAGGTGACAGCTGTGGCCAAGGAGTACTCTGCCTGCAAGTGGTGTACCAATAGTGATTTCCAAGAAAATAAAATGTTGCAAACAGGAGTTTTACATGCCCTGGTAATCTTACTACTAGACTACTGCAATATGCATTTCATGGGACTGTCCTTGGAGACAATTCAGGAACTTCATTCAGAATATGGCAGCTCAGCTGAAACAGAGTAACCTAGTTTTAAAAGGGCTCCACTTGTCTTTGTTTGATGGCAAAGGACTAGGAGATCTGCGATTGCATCCGTTTCCAACCTGTTCTTTCTATTTGTTAAGGTCTGGAGGTGAGACCCTTCTTCAGATGATTAATCTCTACTACCGTGTAGTAATCCATAGAAAACCCCATAAGGTAGGGAATCATTATCCCCACATTGTAGATGACCTTAAGAACAATTGACTTTCCTAAGGGATCCTTATTAGTTTACGGCAAAAGTGATATTCAACTGAAGACTTCTCCTTCATAGCTCAATCTCTTTACACTCCAGTCCACTAATAACTACATTCAGTTCCTGTAAATATATGGATTTATTGTATTAAACTGATATACTATTGAAAGCTGGTATATAAATTTCTACATAAATAAATATAATCTAATCAGAGGTACCCATTTTACTTTATGAACCCTAATGGTGTCATATCTGTAGGAACTTAAACACCCCAAAACTGTCTGAATGTTTCCATTTTATATGATGATAAACCATCAGTGGTAAAAAATGAACTGAGTTTCCTTTCATATCCTAGAGATATCTCTTTTTTTTAGTTCTCAGTGCTTTATTCCGTTCCCTAAAGAACCACTACTGATTTTTATGCAATGGAGCTGGCCAAAGAAAATCTAATAATATTTCATTGCTGGCTTTAGATTGATAGGTTGGCAGAAAAGGAGAGACAGATAGAGGAATCTTCAGAATAAGTTAAATTATTTTATCAAATGGAGGTGGCAAGAGAAGAATGTATTACTTACAAAGAGGCTGATTAAAATGCAGCTTGTTGAATCAGCGCTATGCAGGCTCCCTCTTCCAGAATGCAGGTAAGGTGAAGTTCTTGAATGAAAGCCAAGCTAGAGCCTCTTTACTGAAAGAGGAGGATCAAGGAATAAAGCCCGTCTGGGGCTCTATCACCCCAGGCTGCAGCCTCAGGATATTCACTTATGTTTGGATATTCCACCATGAGTGAAACTGTTGAAAAGTGAGTTTCATAGAGGCCAGGCAGTATTCTCTTTCCCTGCGGAGGTTTAGGGAGCAATCCTACACACTGGAAGCTGGTATAAAGCAAGGCAGTGTAAGTTAAACAGGCTTAAAGTTGCACCAGATCCAAACTCCATTTTCAATCAATGTTGCATAGTGTACATGTGGATTTTAGGTTAATATGTTTTCACAAGTATTTTTGGAATACTTGTCCACATAAATTTATTGGAAGTGGAAATTCATAGACATTGACTGATCTGTAATAATTATGAGACCTATTGTACTTGAATAACATATCTCAACTAGCCTAAAGTTCCCTCTCCCCCTCCCTTCAGTTTTTAATGGGTTGTCCAAAAGACTATTTAACATCTGCTGCCTTTTATCTTCACTCTGTGGCATCCATGCACAGGGCATTTAGGTGGTTTATACATGCATTGTCATCGATTGATGGCCTCAGCATTTAATGATGACCCACTGGATGGAATGGCAGAGGGAAAACAAGCTTTTAAAATAGTGTTCTATGCTGGGCTGCCAAGTCACATGACCCCTCTATGCTCACGCCTCTGCCACACCTCCGGAGCACCCCATTTTGGGGGATTTACGTTGGCCTCGGCTCAGCCAGCATAATTTTGGCTGAGCCAGAGATCTGCTGCATCCTAAACTGCTAATCTGAAGACGTGTGCATGCACACGAAAGCTCATACCAAGAACTAACTTAGTTGGTCTTTAAGGTGCTACTGGAAGAAATTTTTTTTGTTTTGACTATGGCAGACCAACACGGCTACCTATCTGTAACTGCTAATCTTTGCTATAGGATATCCCCCTCCCAAAGGGTGTGAACAAAATGGAGAGCTGCTGTTGTCTGGTGATATTGGACAGTATTCTCTGAATTCTCCAAAGGAAGGTATGTAGTTAATGCTGAGCTCAGGCCTGTACCCTGCAAGCCTGTCCTGGTGCATAATCCTTAAACTGGATGGTTAGATTACAGTTGTTCAATGGCCATGGAAAGAACCAGTATATTCTCAGCACCAATTTTACTTATTACATAATATTTCATGGATCTTTCTAGAAAGAAAGAAAGAAAGAAAGAAAATGGGACAGGTCCAAAATAGGAGTGAGATGGCATTGCACCAAAACCCAGACCTTCAAATGATCTCCCCCGTCCCCCAACTTTTACCCAGCTGTGCCTATGTCTCTTTTAACGGTAAAGGGACCCCTGACCATTGGGTCAAGTCGTGGATGACTCTGGGGTTGCGGCACTCATCTAGCTTTATTGGCCGAGGGAGCCAGTGTACAGCTTCCGGGTCATGTGGCCAGAATGACTAAGCCGCTTCTGGCAAATCAGAGCAGTGCATGGAAATGCCATTTACCTTCCTGCTGGAGTGGTTCCTATTTATCTACTTGACCTTGATGTGCTTTCGAACTGCTAGGTTGACAGGAGCTGGGACTGAGCAACGGGAGCTCACCCTGTCATGGGGATTCAAACTGCCAACCTTCTGATCTGCAAGCCCTAGGCTCTGTGGTTTAACCCACAGCGCCACCCGCGTCCTATGTCTCTTTTATATGACTTTAAAAACAACAACAGCTATTAGTTGTTTCAGTTGCATGATATATCCTAGATTCTAGGATTTGCAAAATGTATATTTCATCCTGTGCATGCAAGTTTCAGAAGGTATGAGAGGAGGTTTTTCCTCTTCTTTCCTTCTAAATTGTAAGCCTTTGGATTTAACAAGTTCACAAATGTCTGATCAAGGCCTACTGAGACTTGTTCATACAGCATATCATATACATTTCCCAAACAGTGGACAAGGTTTGTCCATTTAAAATATCAAAATTCAGCACAACTCCTATATACAGCCACTTTGGAGATGAGTCACCAGTGTATATACAAGGGAAATGTGGTCATATATGTAGACAGAGGCCATGAGCATCTGTAGAAGAAGGAAAGAATTTATTCATCTTTCCCCATATTTAACCTGGGAAACAGAAGCAATACCCATGTTAATTTAATACCTACCACCCGTTTTCATTCATAACTGTAGGGGGCTTATTGTTTTCTTTCATAAAAATGAAAGCAGATACAAAAAAAAATTGTGCACTGTGGAGAAAATAGCTCCTTTTTAGCTTGTTCACGACTCCTTAACCAATACAAAGTCACTGAATTTTGTCTATTCTCTTGTAACCCTGGAAATTTGAAATGCAGCAAGGGTGCTAACACATTTGTGACACATTGCATTGAAAATATTTCTCTCTCCCCTCCTTTCCCCATAACTGCTTCTGACATGTAGGGTGTTAAAATGGATTTTGAGTACTTCCTAGGGCTGATATGTATCTTCTTAAGAAGTTCCATGCTCAGTTTACATACTGTTGAAAAACACCTGCTGTTTTTAAGCAATTGTTGACAATTGTTGGCATCCTGTTCAGTACCTTTGGCTCCCTTGCCTCTGTTTCATCTAGGTGCAATTTACCATCTTCTCTGCCTTCACTGTCTTCTGTCTGATTTGTCCTCCTCACGTTAGCGATTGCGAATGAGGCCACTCAAAGGCCATCCCATCTTACTGCCTCCACCACCTTCTGCCCTGTGCTGGGCTATGGGTGGCCTGCTTGCTCCAGAAAGCTCTGTCAGCTACTGAAGGGGTGTTGGATAGAAATTTTTGCCCATGTCCCATTGAGCAGCAGTTCAAGGATTACTCAGAAGTAAGTCCTATTTAATCCAGTGGGGCATTCCCCCAAGGCAAGTGAGATGAGGATTGCAGCCTTAGCGGTGGAACAGTTACCCCATGCTTGTTACATGAGGACTTTAAATTTCATAGAATCCAGGTAGATGAATTACCGTATTTTTTGCTCTATAAGACTCACTTTTCCCCTCCTAAAAAGTAAGGGGAAATGTGTGTGCCTCTTATGCAGGCTGCACAGCTATCCCAGAAGCCAGAACAGCAAGAGGGGTCGCTGCTTTCACTGCACAGCAATCCCTCTTGCTCTTCTGGCTTCTGAGATTCAGAATATTTTTTTTCTTGTTTTCCCCCTCCAAAAACTAGGTGCCTCTTGTGGTCTGGTGCGTCTTATAGAGCGAAAAATACGGTAAGCAATTCCTGAGACATATAGTCTTAAAAAAATAGCTAAAAGATGGAAAAAACCTCAAGTATCTAGAGATGCTTGGGAACACAAAAGGAAACATTTTTATAGAGGAAATAAGAAAAGAGGGAATACAGAACTAGGCAACTCTGATAGCGTGCTATGTTTATAATATTTATTTATGATGTCTCTGGGATTTTCCAAAGCACTAGTGATAAGGGATTATTTTGAATGATGATAATATTAAAAAGGCAATTAATTAAGAAGAGCAGAAAACTAGCATTAATGAAGCCACTGAATACAGAGAATTCCTTAGGCGCCGGGGGTAAGTGAAAACTTAATATTGAAGGTAATTGTCCCTTATCTAATCTGTTTTGGGGTTAGGTTCCCCATGTCATTACAGTACTATACAAGTCTTATCTCAGAGCTAATGCTAAAGGTAGCATGCATGGGAGGAAGAGTGTACTTCTGTAAAATGGGTGATTTTCTGGAACGATAACTACATACCTGGTGGTCCTTTGATCCTGTAGTTTGGCTCATTTTCTTGAATTATATTCTATTGTGTGTTTTGAGTTCTCTCAATGGAATCAGTCATGGGTTTTGAGAGTTGGTCTCTGTTTTGCTCTATCAGTAAAATGGAGAAATATTTTTAAGACTGTTTCTTACACTCTTCAAACATCTACTGTATATATGGAATCTGAGCTCAGTAAATAGCTTGGCTCCATACGTATCAGCATTTTCAATGGTACATGACACCAATTGAAGCAGACCAAATGTTCTTTCAACTTCTAAGTCCCTGCTCATAGAACAATAGCTTTAATCACTATCGCGCTCTATTAGAAGCCTGCATTATTATGTCTCTTTATTCATATAATCTCAAAAACAATTGAATTATCTGTTGATTTCCAAGAAAAGTGAAAAGGCTCATACTTTCCTGGCACACCTGCTGTATGAACCCAGAGGCATGCAGAGAGGTTGTATTCATTAAAAGATACTCTGTACTTGCTCAGAGGAATTGCCAGGTTCATAATCAGAATATATGTTGCAGGACTCATGAGTTTTGGTTCTGGCTCAGAATCCGCAGTATTGTTTTCTTTTAACCACACATTGTGAACTCTCCTTCCTTGGAGGTTTTTAGCAGAGGTTGGATGGCCAGCTGTCATGGATGCTTTAGCTGAGATTCCTGCATTGCACAGGGTTTGAATAGACAAGTCTTGGGGTTCCTGCCAACTCTTCTATGACTCTATAATAAAACAAATGCAGGCTAACATTGAGGCCATTATTCAGTGCATGGTTAATATTTTAGCCCAGGCATGCAGACACTGGCCTATGGGCCCCATGCCTCTTAGTAATAAAAATAATAATAATTTATTTATATCCTGCCTATCTGGCTGGGTTTCCCCAGCCACTCTGGGCAGCTTCCAACAAAGTATTAAAATACAGTAGTCCGTCAAACATTAAAAGCTTCCCTAAACAGGGCTGCCTTCAGATGTCTACTAAAAGTCTGGTAGTTGTTGTTCTCTTTGACATCTGGTGGGAGGGAGTTCCACAGGGTGGGTGCCAGTACCGAGAAGGCCCTCTGCCTGGTTCCCTGTAACTTGGCTTCTTGCAATGAGGGAACCACTAGAAGGCCGTCGGCGCTGGACCTCAGTGTCCGGGCAGAACGATGGAGGTGGAGATGCTCCTTCAGGTATACTGGACCGAGGCCGTTTAGGGCTTTAAAGGTCAGCACCAACACTTTGAATTGTGCTCAGAAATGGAGCCCCACAACAACAGATCTAAATAAGTTTGATTTGATCTTGAAAGAAAATTACAGTCAGGTTTTCTTAGTTTGATGTGATCCCACTAGAGAGCACGCATGAAGGCCCCCACCCCCGAGACTAAGGACTAAGGGCCTCCATGGGGTCTAATCCAGCACTGCAGGCATGGGTAGACTTGAGGTTTCAAAAAAATACTTTCTTATTCGAAATCCGACGTCTACCAACCAGAGTCTGAAGCAAAATCGTGGCTCAGGGGATGAAGCCAATTGCCCATGAGCCATAAACTGATCTGCATATGCAAGTAGAAATCTTCATCCGAGTTACTATGCGTCAAGGATTCTAAAATCCTAATTTGAAAACAGTTGTTTTTTTCTACTGTTAAGCAATTGAGAGACACAAACCCTTGCTGAACTATATCAATATATCCATCATCTACCTTCTTTCTACCCCTACTTCCATCTTTTAGGTCGGTGAACCTGACCTTGCAAGGTGTGCTCATTTTTTTACAAGTACAAAGCCAAAAAGCACATCTTAAGTGATTTTCAATTTATTCCCTCTATTTTGGATTTAAGTCCTTCATTATGTGTCCAGCATTTAAAACACAGAGTAAATCTTTTTCAAATACAATATGGGCTAGTTTAGTAATTAATTATGGACTCTTATAAAGACTGCAAATTAATTGATGTTTTTGAATTATTTGCAGAAGAGAGATAGCATAGTAATTGTTCCCTCTTCTACATTTCTATTAAAGATGCATGAGCAATGCCGTCCCCCACATCTGGACACCTTATGAGTTAGTGATGGGTAAACTTCCCTTGATTTGATTAGAATTTAATATGAGAATTCTCTGAGCATTTACTCCTAGCATGCAATGTTGATACTTGGAAACTGGTGGTTCCATGGCTGTGCACATTACTATCTTGCCCTCGGGTGGCATAATATGCCTACTCAGAAGTAATTCCTATTTGAGTTCAATGGGGCAGACTCTCTGGTATAGATGGGGAAGAAAGGCAAGTCAGTCCACATTTAAAGGTGAGCATATCTAATCACACTTTCCAAAACAATTTGAGAACTGAAGCACTGCCATCCTTTGAAATGGACACTCACCGTATTTTTGGCCCCATAGGGTGCACTGCCCCATAGGATGCACCTAGTTTTTTTGGGGGGGGGAGGATAAAGAAAAAATATATATTCCCCCCCCCCAGGCACGGGGCTGGCGCGGGGGAAGCCCGAGCTTCCCCCGATCCCAGCCCCCAGAACAGCCTGCTATCCGCAAGCCTAGGGAGCCGCGCCGGTCTCCCCAGGCTTGCGGAGAGCTGCGCGAAGCCCAGGCGCGCTCTTCAGTGCACCCCAGGCTTCGGAATGCAGGCAGCTTTGCATAACCTATGGGAGCCCTGCGCAAAGTGCTGGGCTCCCTAGGGTTGCGCAGATCTGCGCGAAGCCCAGGAGTGCAGGCAGCTCTGCACAACCCTCAGGAACCCGGCGCAGCTTCGCACCGGGCTCCCTAGGGTTGCGCAGAGCTGCACGAAGCCCGGGAGCGCAGGCAGAGAGATATGGCATGGGAATTATTGGGCTCAGTCAAATGCTCCTGCAACCAAGAGAGAGAGTGTGTTGGCCCTAAAGTGCTGGGGGAGTATCAACCATCTAAAACATAACACTTTTGCAAGTAAGGTATCAAGAGGAGTGACCCAAAAAGTCAGGGGCTCTGGTCATGTTGATCTCAGCCACTGATGGGGAGAGACTCCATCAGGCAAGGCCTCCTTCCACCTGCCTTGCCTCACCCTGTAGTCTCTGCTTCTCAATGTGTATTGTATTATTTTATGTAGTGTGTCTTGCCGTTCTTTCATTGATAGTTTAGGTATTATTTATTGTAACTGTTGAGTGGATTTCTGTTTAACTTTTATATGTTGATATTATTATTATTATTATTATTATTATTATTATTATTATTATTATTATTTTATACTATTCTAATGATTGTTGAATGTTACTTTTTGATGTAGGTTGCTTATTTTAAAGTTATGTTTTATTATCACATTTTTGTATTGCATTAGATTGTTATAAGATGTACATTTCTTCAGCTTGTAAAGCGTGTTCTCCTTCATGGAGAGCACGTGTTGCGGTGGGGTCTGCTGAGCCACCCCTCTGTTACCAGGCAGGGTGTCTAAAGATGGCCTGGGGCAGTGATTGGTTCACTGGGTTGCTCGGGTAAAAGTTATGTTGCAATTTTGGTGGGAGGGGTAAAATGTTTAAATACTCTGCACGCAGCCTGGAGCTTTCTCTTTGCTGCGTGCAACGGATCACCCGCCCACCCGCCCTTGAGTAAGGGGTTGTTGCATTGACCTTGCTATGCCTGTCATGGGGTCGTCTGCCATTGGGGCAGGGGCCTGGTAGGAATTTTGTCCATCTGGCTGATTGGCTGGGCCATTTGGTTTTTGCCTACTGCGTAGCAAATCGCCACAACTTGTAAGGTTGCGGTTAGGCATTGGTTATAAATTGGTGGAGGAGGGCTTAGGATAGGCTGGGCCTGCCCCTCCATGGTTGCTGCGGAAAGGGAATTCCGTTAAAGGAATCCTGGGGCTTGCCATCTTTTCGTCCAATCCCTGGAATGGGACTAGGGCCGGCAAGCCTTCGGGGAGCAGGCGGGTGAGAGTTGAGGGTCTGTGTCTCAGCTCCAATTCTTCCCCGACTTGCTTTCCCCAGCACTGTCTTTCGGTGGTGCCTGGAAGTCAGTTCTGTCCCCAGGCGGGGGGACAGATAGTCTTAACCAATGCCTAAACAACCACTCACGGTTTTGTATTTAAATAAAGTTGTGGCCAAAATTATGCCAAAAACCTTAAACAAAAATTAAGTGTGTGTTGTGAGTTATTTGGGGGGTGGCTTGGGGACCTCGACACGCAAACCACCTTGAGTATTGTAAGATAGAAAGATGGTATACAAATTAAAATGATGAGGAGGAGGATTTTATCAAGAGGGATTAGCATTAAAGAGCTCCTGCACAGGCACTTGCAACACAACCACCTACACATATGAAAAATATAATGTAGCCTTCTGAGGTAAATAAGACTTTCTAGAGGAAATTTAATGACGGGCAAATCTCCTTGAATTACAATTGGTTCATAAGTGTGAGGGAGAACACTAATGCCCCCACCCCTTGTGTATATATTTTTATATAAAAATTCAAACGTTTCCTGGGCATATACAGGTTGTTCCCAGTTCAAAAAAAAAAAAAGCTGATTGGTGATGCTTGCTTGACCTCCACTTTAGTATTTCCTGCTGCATACTTTATAAATTATGCAGATGAGTGTGTGTGGCAAAGGAACTTTATTTAGCCATGTGCAACTCTTGCAGTGATAACTGTACAAAATGGTTCTGCAGTCTGGTTTTTGTATGTTTAGACTGTGCTGGGTTAATGCTGTATTAAGGAGCAGGTGGCACTGTGGCCTAACCACTGAGCCCCTTGGGCCTGCCGATGAGAAGGTCGGCACTTCAAATCTGTGTGACGGGGTGAGCTCCCATTGCTCTGTCCCAGTTCCTGCCAACCTAGCAGTTTGAAAGCATGCCAAAAAGTGCAAGGAGATAAATAGGTACCTCTGCAGTGGGAAGGTAAATGCTTTCCCGTGTGCTTTGGCACTCATCACAGTGTCCTATTGCACCAGAGGCAGTTTAGTCCTGCTGGCCACATGACCTGGAAAAGCTGTCTGCGGACAAACGCTGGCTGCCTCGGCACGGGCACAACCCCCTCTCAGGGGTTGACCAAACCAAGTGGAATCCCTGGTTTCCTTTAACAGATCACCCTTCACATCGGGATGGTGAGAGCGTTCTCCCATCCCTATCACCTGAACCAGAGTCTATCCACAACCTTACAAGTTGTGACAATTTGCTATGCAGCAGGTGAAACCCAAATGGCAACAGCCAATCAGCCAAGTGGGGGAAATTCCTGCCGTGCCCCTGTCCCAACGGCAGATGACAGACATTACCATAGCAAGGTCAAGCGCAAAATGCCCTAAAATTAGGGAGAGGTGGGCGGGTGTTCCAATGCACAACCGAAAGAGGAAGCACTGGGTCATGTGCATAGGTATATATCCCTTGGCCCGTCTAGACAGCTCCCCATTGGCCAGATTAAACCCAGCAACGAGGGACCTACTGATCGGGTGTTGTGGCTGTCCAATATACCCACCCACAACCAGGAGCTCAGTCTCCAGGTCTCACCGCAACACGTGCCCTCTTTGAGGGAGGACACACTTTGTAAACCACATGGGAATATATTTTTCTTGGACAGCAGTTTATAAATCTGACGATGAGGATGATGGAAAGCAGGCTATGAGTGCTTGTGCAGAAGTGAGAATTTCAGCAGGGGCAGCTTGCATGACAAATAAGACTTCTTCCCTGTTAAAAACATGATTCCCCTATCCAATCTACATTAATTTAATTTGAAATTAATATTTGACTTGAGATACTGTGCTAAGCTGTGTATCACAGCAGCTTGGAAGTGTCAAAAGCTAATATAAAGGAAGTTTTCCGTTACAGCGTAATGTGATATTTAAGATTTTTTTGGTGGTAATGGGCCTGTACATATCCACCCAGAAGTAAGTCTAAATGAGATCAGTGTCAAAACAAAAAAAATTCCTTCCAGTAGCACCTTAAAGACCAACTAAGTTAGTTCTTGGTATGAGCTTTCGTGTGCATGCACACTTCTTCTTCAGTGTGTGTCTGAAGAAGTGTGCATGCACACGAAAGCTCATACCAAGAACTGACTTAGTTGGTCTTTAAGGTGCTACTGGAAGGAATTTTTTTTGTTTTGACTATGGCAGACCAACACGGCTACCTATCTGTAACTGAGATCAGTGTGTAAGTGAGACGCTATTGCAACTTGTCCGTGATACATTCCTAATGAGCTGCTATGAGCCCCAGATATAGAATGTGCTATATAAAACGGTTGGACAGACAAACATATAATACAGTTTTATTTTAAATAGCATATTTACACAGATGCATACTAACGGTATTTATATTTTCAGTGCATATATTATAAAGACTGAAAATTCATATAAGTAAACAAAAAAAATTTTTTAGGGGGGGAATAATCTTTGCTTATTAACAGCACTACCAATCTGGTATTTGGGTCAAATAGATTCCAGTAAAACAATAGCATTAAAAACTGATCAGTGAGGTATATTTGACTACAACTCTGATACAGCTTTGGATTTAGATCTGTTTCCTTCTGGTTTCCAACCTGTTCACAGGAAAGAAATACAAATGCAGATGAATGACAGTGGGGAATGGACAGAGGAAGTGCAACCCTGTTCATTCTGCTGTTCATTCTCCTGACCTCAGCGGTCTTTGATATCACAGACCACGTTATCTATTTGCAAGGCAGAGTCTTGTGTTGGCTGTGGTCCTTTCTGGCAGGGCATTCCCAGCTGGTGGTACTAGGGGACGTCTGTTCTACCTTATAATCATTAGGTTGTCAGAGAAGATTTGGACTAAAGTGTCATCAGTAATTATGATGTGTTAAATGAGGTTCCACTATTTTGTGGTAATTTCAACTCCCGCCCCCACATACTTTGGATATGCAGCATATCATAATGCCCATCATTTTTTAATTGGCATCTCAGTGCCCTTTCAGTAAAGCCCTTAAAAGATGATGGGAGGAGTAGTGGGAGATTGCTGAAACATTCTGAACTGTCAACTTGTTTCTGATTAAAAATGCATGGAGTATGAGGTGGTGGGGACCCCTTAAAATGTGTAGGGAGGTGAAGGAATGCCACAGTATAAATCTGGCAATAAATAGAGCAGGAGAAGTAATAAAGTCTTCTGTTTTGTGGTTCATAAGTGGTCTGATTACCAATTCCCTCCTCAGGCATGTTAACCGAGTTAATGTCCATTCTCCATGCCTGAACTTTCTGCCCTCCTAGTTTGTATATTTCACCATCATGGACCTTTTCCAATCCAAATAGCTACTCCCACTTCCTTAACAGCCTGGTAGAGGAACTAATTGAATCCACTGGCGACCATGAATCAGTGGTAATTATACTGATTCATAATGAAGAGTGATAGCAGTTTGCTGCGAAGGGCTTCATTTTTCCTGCCTCATATGATGAAACCCCACTTTGGCATTGCTTAAAAACAGCCTTCTTAATTTTACAAGTCTGACATGTGAGAGTCTGTCATGCACCTCATGAAGGCTTTGGTCTCAGGTTGGTCTTAAATGGATGCCTGAATTTTCTGCATCTGTGCACCAAATGAAAGAGTCACACAGAGAATGTTTTACAGGATCTCCAGAGCAACCAAAAATGTGAGTTACTTTTCATTATGATACATGGTGCATGGTGCAGAAAACAAAAAGAAACTTTGCATGGCAGTGCAATCACAATGGGCCTTGCTCAATAATTATTCTGTGGTATTGGAAAGCACTTCTGCTGTGTGGTGCTAAGCACCCAATTTTTGTCAACCATTCTGACACATGGCAGCATCCCACCCCCCTCAAAAAACTATTCTTTAGGATTGGGGTTCTGAGGGCGGCAGTGGTAAGGTGGGGTTCTCCTTCCCAGCCTTCATCTACCTTCCCCTCTCAAAGTGTTTCCTGAAGCAGGTTGCTTCATTATGCCAGCCCTGTCTAGGTCCACTGTGTCTTCAGAAATACTATGATTAGAATAGGTTTAAAAACCTTTTCTGTGTCTTTGAAAGTAAACTGACATGCAGGAATTAGCCAAGTGAAGCTTTTGCCATGATTTTGACTCCATAGGGGGATTCACACATTACATGGAACGCAATGCATGAACACCCCTCACAACAAGAAAGGTTTTCCCTTTTCAAATCTTATTGCTGTTAAATAAAGAGGATCAGAGAAAAGTTTTTAAAAGTGGCAACCTAGAGTGGAAATAAATATTTACATTATGGATTTGCATCATTTCCATAAAATATATCTCAGTGACCATCATCTCACTGAAGTTGCTTATCTGCTGTACTGAATTTGGAATATGCTGACACAGTGAGCATGACTTTTGGCTTAATCTCCTTCTGACATACATTTTTTAACGTTTTATTTTGCTTTCAAATGCTGATGGGTAGTAATATAATCCTTCATTTGTTATAACAAGCTCTACTTGACAAAGTGAAACATTATTCATTGTCTCACAATGAAGGCTGAGAAGAGCTAGCAAGCCAAATACACAAGGGCCATGAGAATCAATAGAGTAGCAAGGGGGATCACGCAGGGGTGTTTGGAATGCATCCTTCTTCTTCCTGCTTATGTTTCTTTTCATTGTTTAATGGCTTTCTTGTGGGGGAATGGAATGCTAAGTAGCTTGCTTGGATGCCAATAAGTGCTGTACAAGAGCACCCACTGAAACCTTCATTGCTTTGTAACAGTTATTATCTTCCCGGCC
Organism: Podarcis melisellensis; assembly: GCF_964234715.1. NCBI lineage: Eukaryota > Metazoa > Chordata > Lepidosauria > Squamata > Lacertidae > Podarcis > Podarcis melisellensis. Next base: position 5,877,201 of record NC_138531.1, on the reverse strand, counting down.
CCTTAGCATTTGCATTGCCAGTGGGATGAGGACAGCTTTAGCAAAACTTTAGAAACCCCAATATTAAAGGACATTGTTTGCAGGAGAGAAAATAAATGGGAACAATAATCCATAATCCAACCTATAGCTTTTATTCTTTTTCAGATAGCTATATTAAATCATTCATCAAATTAGAATGTCTGTGATGATCCGTGTATTTAAAACCTGTCTTTCTGTTGACTCTGAGCAAATTTGTCAATTGGCTACAACCCAGCACAGAATTAGACTCCTGTAAACACATTGTTGAAATCCAGCCAAAATTACATACTTTTGTGTATCCCTTATTTCAATGAGAAGATTTAAGCACCACTTCATTGCCAATGAAGCGAGATGACTGCCGCAACCCCAGAGTCGGCCATGACTGGACCTAATGGGCAGGGGTCCCTTTACCTTTATCTCATTGCCAGAAGTGACACCTCAATGCCTTCCATATGTGATGCCTCATGAGAATTTTGGGCATCCCAGGGCAGGACAGAGTCTCAAGCAAAGGTGTGCTCTCCCAAGTCCACATTACCACCATGATCAGACTCCAGTCTCAGTGGCTGGGTCATGTCCACAAAATGGAAGATGGCAGGATTCCCAAGGACGTGCTTGACAGGGAGCTGGCTTCAGGCACCAGATCCAATGGAACAGCAACTCTGTGCTACAAAGATGTCTGCAAATGTCACATGCAGGCTTGAAACATTAACTCTGCTGTATGAGATACCAACACAATAGATAAATATATTTATTTATACCCTGCCTTTTTTCCTGATGGGACTCAAGGCGGCTTACATATAAAAATATGAACTGTTAAAATTGAAGGAAAATATTGAACCTTGTTAGAAGTAAAAATATATACATATCTCAATCTATTAAAACCATACAACTAATTGCAATAAAAACAGCCCTTTCACTAGCAGTAGTGAGTTCCCCAAACTTCCCCAAATCTTTTTGTTTGTTTTTTCAGAAGTCTTCACCTGCTGGTGAATGGTCCTCCATAAGGGAGTCAGCCTAGCTTTTCTAGGGAGGGAGTTCCTATGCCTGGGAGCAGCCACTGAGAAAGCCCTCTCTCTTAATTCTCCCACCAATAGCAATGGCACATGGAAGGGCTAAACAAAATGGTCTGCAGTAATTCTACAAATAGATTTAAGTGGGTATAACATAGTTACCATGGGTGAGATATTGTCATGCAGAGGAATAGTGGGAGGCACCAGCTAGGGAAATGGGCTCAGATTGTTTAGGAGTTGGTGGTGGGACAACAATGAGTGGTCAGAAGGAGAAGAGTTCTTGTGCTTGCTCGGCCTGAGTTGTTTTGTTTCTTTGACTAAAGAGTTAACTTCCCTGAAACCCTGTGCGTTCTTGCTGACCTGCTCCTGGCACCTGCTTTGACAGATACGCTGAGGTTCGTTATCTTTGTATATTCCTTTGAAGTGTAAAGAAGACTTCTATTAAATGCAGGTATGTGGTAAAATGGGTTAATATGGTTAATCTCTGCTGGCCCTCCAGATGTCGCTGGACTACAGCTCCCATCATCTATGACCATTGGTCATACAGCCTAGGGCTGATCGGAGTGGGAGTCCAACAGCATCCAGACGGCCACAATCCAGCAGAGACTAGGTGGCCCTTTAAACTCACTCTGCTGCAGTCATACAAATCTTTCTGCCTTAATTAATTTATAAATAAAGGAACATTTGAGAAAGGTTGCTTAAAGTAAAGCATGAGTAATATGTGCTTTCCTTTCCCATTCCTTTCCCTGTGAAAGAGAGGACATTCTGCTCTGGTCAGAAGGAGCCTCATCTCTCTCTTGTAGAGGAAACCCATAAGCATAAGGACAGGAAGCGTAAGGCACTTTTTTTCTAGTTGCTTGCATGCAACATCTAGAGCAACTCTGTAATGGATGAAAGAGCTATCAAATGTATGTTGGGGAAGGTAAGTCTCCATAGGTCTGTAGGATAGGACATGTTTTACATTAGAAGATATGAGTTAAATCCCTAGCATCTTCACTTAAAAGGAATTTATGTAGGTTTCTACCTATGTCCTTGAAGAGCCAAACTTGAAAAGCCAGAACACTAATGATGGATGAACCAGCTGACAGGGTAAATGAGCCTTGTATGTTGTGCTTGTAGTGGTGGTAGAGCTAGGCTTTCTTTTCCCATTAGAGTGATAAAACAGGGAATAGGGAAAATGGGATTGTCCATATGTTGCAGGACTACAACTCCCATCATCACTGATTATTGACCATGCTGGTTGGGGCTGATGGGAGTTGAAGTGGATGGCTAAAGATTCCTCATCACTTTAGTAAAGCAATATGAATTGCACTTCATGCCTGAATATAACATTATTTCTGTTACATTTAAGGAACAGTAATATAGGGCACAAGGAGAAGGGGACGACAGAGGACGAGATGGTTGGACAGTGTTCTTTAAGCTACTAAAGTGAGTTTGACCAAACTGCAGGAGGCAGTGGAAGACATGAGTGCCTGGTGTGCTCTGATCCATGGGGTCACGAAGAGTCGGACACGACTAAACGACTAAACAACAACAACAATATAGGATCTAAAATTTTTCTCTGTGTGCACACAGACATGCACAGTCTGTATTGTATAACTTTCTCAGTGATCTGCCTTTGGTAAAGTACCTGGATGTAACTGTTTGGGTACATAACAGCTTTGATACTGTCTGTTTTGCACACATAATAGAAACCTGTTTAATGTGGCATGACAGCTGAGACTTCCCAGCAAGTGCATATTTTGCAGAATGAAATATACTCTGTGCTCCTTTGCCCCTGATTTCTGAATTGGCCCCAACTTGAGCTACTCAACAGGAATGAGGGCTAATGGCTATGGTGGTGTGCTTGCAGTTTCCTGAGCAGCTGTCTGAGTCTCTTAAAGCATCCCAGTGGTATTACAGAGCCTATATCATTTCCTGTGTTCCTGGCAGTATCATCTTTTAAGTGTAACCCCTCTGTGCTGCTTGTGATGTTTCATGCCTCTTTTTCATTGCAGTTTGGCATGTGAAGACCTTAATTATAGCCCTCTGAACTTCTCAAACAGAACCAGTACTGCAAAAAACCGCACAAAGACATCCATTTAAATGTTTCCTAGTTTGAGAAAAAGCCCCATCATCATACTGAACATTTTCAAAAAGTTGTCTATTTGGAAACTTCAAGAAAGAATCTCAACAGTAGTACAGTAGTTGTCAGGGCTCGGCTGGGGCCCTGGTGTCCATACCTTGAGTTGGTGTTCTCCATACCAAGATTCATAGGTGATTCTGGGGGCAAGTTCTAAACTGCTTTCAGAAAGCTCTACCTGGTTTACCCACTGAAGGCTAAGCTCCTATTTGTTTATGCCAAGTTCCTATTTGTACAGTATGCCAAGCCTTGCTAATCTAGAGACTATACAGCTGCTAAAAACCAGGGCAGTTATCACACACCTCAATCAACGAGAGTCAATTTTGTTTAACCATTTCTTTTAAAAATATTTTCTCTTTCTCCCCCTCTCCCCCAGGAGCTACCCCAATAATTAATTACACACATGACATGGAATTTAATTTTAGGTTATTAGCATAATTTTGGCCACAACTTTATTGATTACAGATAGTGAGTGGTTTGTTTAGGCATTGGTTCGACTAGGCTGCTCCTGACCTCAGCAGGACGCAGCACTGACGACTGGGCCCCACTATATCGTCAGTGCAGGTAAACACCATGGGGCAGCATTGGTACGGGCAAGTGACTCAAGCTCACCCCAAAATGCTCCCAGGGACTCTTGTGAGACCCCACCCCCCGAAAGGGGTCAACAAAAGCATGGTGAATCCCTGGATTCCTTCAATGGAATACCTCTTGCCATTGGAGAGGCCAGGTTCCCCGCCCTCCCCTCCACACCACCATTTTAGCCAGTGCCTAACCGCCAAACCTTACAAAGTTGTGACAATTTGCTATGTGGCAGGCAAAACCCAAGTGGCACCAGCCAATCAGCCAAATGGGAAAATTCCTATCGGGCCCCTGCCCCAAAAGCAGATGACCCACAATGGCATAGCAAGGTCATGGCAAGACCCTAAATATAGGGAGAGGTGGGCGGGTGTTCCGGTGCATGAGCCGAAAGAGGAAGCTCTGGGTCACATGCATGGGCATAAATAGGTCCCTTGATCCCTGATTATCAAGCACCTGAGATTATTGCTGTCATTGATTTTGTTTTAGAGAAGATTTACCTTTAAGAAAAATCTGCACTGATTTCTAAAAGACTAAAGAAGGCTTCACTTTTTAAAAAAGCAGCTGTCAGGTACATAAGAGGATGACACACCCAGTATAGACAAGCACCCAGGAAGGCTGCTGAATGAAGACCTCTGGAAAAATGATAATAAACAAAAGAAAACTGAGAAATATCCCCTAGCCTTGAAACAAAGGCAAGCACAGCAAATTTCTGTGCCACGCCCATGGAAATTCCTCTGAAATATTCTGAACTCATTGATAATGCTGAAATGCAATTGATTTATTTCATAAGTTGTGGGAGAAGGGTTAAAACAAATGCAGGAGAATATATTGGCACCACACTCTTCAATATATCCTCATTTGGAGTGGAAGAGTTCAGAATTTTACTATCTAGGTGTGGGTAATGCAGGGGAGATTTCACCCTGACAGACCCCTCCGCCTGCCTCATCTGTCCAGTCATCTGATCACACAGAACAGTACAATTGCTGTTTAAAACAAATATAAACATTTTATTTCATAATATAATGCAGTTCAAACCTTACTGCCATAAGAATAAAAGTGGGGGCAGTGGAAGAATGCAAGGGGTTCATAAATATTGGATCAGTTGGATGTGTGATTGAAACATGGTGTTTCACAGAATGGCATTAAGATTACAATTTTATGTCCACTTACCTGGGAGTAAGTCCCATTGAACTCAATGTGACTTAGTTCTGAGTAGACATGCAAAGGACTGCACTGTAGAATAGGTACGTAGAAAAAAAGCTCTATGTTCTCATTTCTTTTCCTAATCTCCTTTTAGAGAGAGAGAAAAGTAAGGTTTAAATTTACATTTTGCAACAACTCCAATTTACCTCATCTATAAAACTCAGCAGGTAGTTTAAAAATTGCCACACCTCCTGAGGGGAATCTGTGCAATACTACAGTTAATTAAGACTCGTATTGCTACCCATTCTTTCTCTCTCTCTTTCGGTCCCTCACAACTCTCACTTTCATTCACACATATAAGTGCAGAGGAACATGTAATGGAAGTGTGACTGCTGTTTAAATATGTAAATTGTTCTGATTGGATCTTTAACACATTTTGGTACCTGACACAATATTCAGACATATTGGCTTAGAAAAAGAAAGGTGATTGGTGTGTGTATGAGATTAATTATACTTTCTCCTGCAACCAAAGGTTTGCTTCATGTGACCTATTAGGTGGTATAGTTAAGCAGGCAAATTCTAACTGCTTCTGAAATTACAAAAGCAAGTAGGATTTCTCCTTCTGCTTTGGCAGGGGATGGTTTTGCCTCACCCCTTTGCTTCAATGAAGCACCCCAGGATCTCATAGGGATCAGTCAGTGGGTCACATGAGCCAATAGCACACCTTTATGAAGGGACAACACCTCTTTGCTACAGCATGGCATCCTGCCCTATCTAGCAGAGTGGGAATAGGTAGCTAGCAGGACTGGACATCCATGAGGTGAAATGAGGCAATGGCCTCAGTGTGGCAGGCTCCAGACAGCTGGGAAGGGGGCAGACCTGCCTCCTGTGCTAGTTGGCCACAGTCTCCTCCTCCTCCACCCTGTGCCCATTGCCACCCACAGTGTGCCTGCTGTTTGCCCACCGCCATGCAAGGGCATGGAGGTGAGCAGCCGTGGGTGCATGGGCATGTGGCAGTGGCAAGAGAGGACAGTAGAGGAAAAGTAGGCAAGGGGTATGACATTTTCTGGGTGATTTCTTCAGTAGGCTACTGGGTGCTCCCTCTTTACCCCTTTCCTCCACACTACATCAGATTTCATCGGTGATGTAAATAATTATTTCAGAAGAAACTTCATCTGAGTTCTGGCATCCTCATTCATCTGATCTAATGCCAGTGGGGAAGGGGTGGTTTTCAGCCTGTTGCAGACCCTTTGATTTTGGGCAAATAACATTGTGATTCAAAGGCCCAAACTCTTGTCTTCATTCCAAGGTGTGGAGCACGGGTTGGCAAACTAAGGCCCATGGGCTGAATCAGGCCCAATTGCCCTCTAAATCTGACCCGCGGACAATCCGGGAATCGCCACTTGGATCGCCAGTGCGCATGTTCTTTCCCTCTCCCTCCCTCTCCTTCACAAAGCCTCCTCCTGGCTTTTCCCCGCCCTGCCTAGAGGAGGAAGGGGGCTGGGCTTTGTTGGTGCCAGCCCCTCTCCGGAGCCCTTTTGCACGCCACTCATCATCCCTCGTTCATTCCCCCCCCCAAAAAAAATATAGGCATAAGGTCTGAGGGACAGTGGACCGGCCCCCTGCTGAAAAAGTTTGAGGACCCCTGTGGAGGCAACTGTTGCCCTAACCCTACAATCCAAACAATATACTCTCTGTTCTGTTGCATTTGCCAGCCCTCTCCAATCTTAAGATAAATGCCATGCTGGCTGGTGTACACAATCTGTCAACTCTATTTTAATGTGGAGACAGGAGGACAGTAATATCAAAGTAGTGCAAAGCTGCATAATGATATGCTTCATGGTATTTCATTCTCCTGGTCGTATTCATTTAAGTTCAGGAGTGTATGAGGCTCTGACTCTGCAAAATGGCAATTAAAACTGATCCATGCTGAGCCAGTCCTGGTTGTGAAAACCCTTCCACCTTCAGGAGACAACCGTTTGCATCTTAGAAGATAAAATAAATAATTGCTGCTATTAACCCTACTACCAGTAAAACAAAATGCACACAGAATAATCTTTCTCCTGCCTGTGCCGAGTATCCTTCTGCTGGTGATGCTCTATTGAAACATCTGTGGTAACATTTGACTGCCCACCTCTATGGCTGGCAACCCTAATTGTCCGTCAGTGACTGTTTTGCCCTGTTCTCCTTTAGTCTTGTTTCTCACACTCTCGGGAGCAGTTAATATAGAAATGGAGCTTCAGATGGATCAGTGCAGTTGCTGGGTAACATCTGCTAAAGTACACAGAACAACTCAAAACCTCAAGCTTAACATGACCAATTTAAAGAGTGAAGGATTGTAACTTTTACAAACATAGATGTATGAAATGGAGGATTTGTTTCACAAAATCTTCCTAAAAGAGTCTGAAGTTCAAGGCACGTTCCAAAGCTTTGTCATACTAACACCTCACAGCAAGTGAGCCGAAATTGGTTGTTATAGCTTTATAGGAAATATGGTCCAGAATTCTATTTTGACTTATTATCGTGCTATACCACACAATGATTATTTCTGATAACTCCCATAACTCCCTAGTGGAGAATTCCACATCAAAAAACATAGTCTGAGGAAGATACAAATATCAAACAAGTGTCATATATTTCTTCCTACATCTGGATGATGCTATTCATCCAATGAAATATTCCTTTAAAAGGTGTGCCTCTCTTCTTCTTTTTTTAAAGCATCTTACGCAAGCAGTGTCATTCCTATTCTTGTGTGGGGGCAAATTTGCCACATCCCAATGACCCCAAGACCTTAAATCCTGAAGCATTATGGGATAGGGGCATTGCCCCACATTGCATCTCCTTAGTGTGAAAGCGGTGCTCTGTGAGCCTGGCAAGGGCATCAGAGTGAAGACTAAATCAGTGGGGCCATGGTTGTCTGGTTCACAGACACAGGGCTCATGTAACAACAAGGTATTATTTGTTCCAATTCTTGCTGTAGGACACAGGTAGTAAAAGTCATTGCCTCAGATTTTGGGCAGGAAGCTGAAAGACCTTGGGGCACAGGTAGTTTTTTCATCACTCCTTCCTGTTGAAGGTAGTGGCCCAGGGAGATAGAAGAAAATACTGGCTGTGCAGGTAGTATCATCACGAAAGGTTTGGCTTCTTGAACCAAGGTCTTTGCTTCCTTGAGGCAGGAGATGAATTGCACCTCATAGCAGTTGGCCAGAATGTGTTTCATGAACCTGAACAGGAGAGCTTTAAACTAGATCTTGAGGGGGAGGGACACAACATTACAGGGAACAGGAGAACACCTGGTACTAGGGATAATAGCTTCATTGATGCACAGGAAACTGAGATGGGATTACAGAAACCTGCTAAAGGACAGGAAACTACAAGCAAAAAGCAGTTGGAGGGAATCACATATGCTTACAGTTGTCTCTATACTAATGCACAGAGTATGGGAAACAAGCAAGATTAATTTGAACTCATGTTGGCAAATATGACCTAATAGGCATTACTGAAACCTGGTGGGATGAGATTCATGACTGGAATGTAGAAATTGAGGGCTATAACCTTTTCAAAAGGAATAGACCACACAGGAAGGGAGGAATAGCAGCATTATATGTAAAGAATGTGTACACTTGTTAAGAGATCCATGACCTGGAGCATGGAAATCATACTGAGAGTATATTGGTAAAAATTGTAGGAGAGGGGGGAAACAGTGACCTTACTATGAGTGTCTGCTATAGATCTTCAAGCCAGACTAAAGACTTGGATGATGCCATCCTACATCAGTTTACCAAACATTCAAAAAGCAGAGAAATAGTGATAATGGGAAACTTCAGCTACCCCAAAATCAGTTGGAACTCGAAATCTGCAAAAATGTAAGGTCCAAAAAATTCCTCAGTTGCCTCACTAACAATTCCTTTTCCCAGAAGGTAAAAGAAACAACAAGGGAGCCATTGATCTTGGGCCCAGTCCTCACTAACATGGAGGAACTGATCAACAAAGTGGAAGTACTGGGAACCTTGACAGAAAGTGATCATGTCCTCTTGGGTTTTATTATACAAAGGCAGGGGAAAGGTGAGTGTAGTCAGACATAATTCAAATCCCTGGGGATTGATGAGTTGCACCCAAGGGTACTAAAGGAGCTTGCAGATGTAATCTCTGTCTATAAACGTTGAGAATTATTGGAGAAACAGTGAGGTCCCTGCAGACTGGAGGCTAGCAAATGGTTGTCTCCAATGATATTCTTGCGGAGAAGCTGGTAAAATGAGGTCTGGACGGGGTAACTGTTAGATGGATTTATAGCTGGTTGACTGACCAAACCTAAAGAGTGCTCACTAATGGTTCCTTGTCCTTCTGGGGAAAAAAGTGACAAGTGGTGTTCAGTTCAGTGTTCAGTTCTGCGCCTGCTGTTGTTCAACGTCATTATAAAGGACTTGGATACAGGTATTGAGTTTATGCTAATCCAAGTTGTAGATAACACCAAACTGAGAGGGGTAGCTAATGCCAAAGGAGATGGGATCAGGATTCAAGACAGCCTTAACACATTGGAGAACTGGACCAAAACTAGCAAAATGAATTTCAAGAGGGACATATGTAAGGTTTTACACTTAGGCAGGAAGAACCAGCTGCACAAATATAAGATGAGGGACACCTGGCTTACCAGTAGTGCATGTGAAAAGGATCTAGGGGTCTTAGTAGACCACAAGCTTAACATGAGTAAACACTGTAATACTGCAGTGAAAAAAGTCATATGCTCCCTTTAACCAGCTCAGGTCAGTATTCTGGCTGAAGCTTTTTGAAGTTTCTGAGCACTTGTCGAAAGCAACCCCACATAGTGTGTGTTACAGTAATCCAAATGGGATGCAACTAAGGTATGTGTCACTGTGACCAAATCAGACATCTCAAGGAATGGGTGCACCTGGTGCACAAGCTTAAACTGTGAGGAATGTGTCTGACAGGCAAATCTGATAGGCACATCTGGAATTTTTGTGGCATTGGGGTGTGGAAAAACACAAATAGGAACTGAGCAGGAAGAGTATTCTGTCATGCATTGTGGATTTGTGAGCACCATAAGACATACTGGTGGGCATATTGGAACTGTATTGGTGATGCCTGTCTTATGTATTTTTTATCACTGAAATGTTTTATGGTCTATTTGTATTCTGTATTTTTTATGGTTCATGTAAAACACCTTCTACATATACGTAAGCTTGGAACATGAACTGCTCTAAGACCTTGGGTATAGTGCAGTATAGTAGTAGTAGTAGTAGTAGTAGTAGTAACAACAACAACAATAAAATAACAACAATAAAAAAATGAATACTGACATTGACAACATACCTACCAAGTATATGGAGCTAATTAGATTTTGCAAGCCTCTTTGGGAGAGCTTTGCTATGAAAGGTGACAAGTAATTGCTTTAACTAAATTAAAAACATTCTGGAAACCATAGTATAGCTTTCACTGAATGAGCCCTGTTTGATTTGCAATGCTGTTTTATATCTTTAACTGATAGCAAGTCTCCCACCAGAGTTCTTCTCTGGTTCATACTATAATACTTGTTCCGGATGTAGATCTTCACTCACCCCCTTCTTCCTGGTGGGGAGGGAAACCATTTTGTGCTTTGTCTCAGGAGCCAGAATATCTTGGGCCAGCCCTGACAATGCCTGACAACATTCTTTTTTGTCTTTTAAAATGGACTTGGTTTAGTTAGAAATAAGTTGTGAACATGGTACTGCAGCTGTTGGCAGTGATTTTTATTGGACAATCAGTTTTTTTCTGAATAGAAATCTCTCCTGAAAATGGTGAATAACAAGCTTGATATTGATTGCAATAGTTTAAGTAAACTTTGCCTATAAGGCAAACCATCTTCCATGCTGGGAACACTGAGAGCCCAATTAGATGAACTGGATCTGTAAAAGGAACATGGAAATCATTACTGAACCATGTATGACGTTTGATCACTTAGTTGTTCACCACACAGTACTATATTCTTGACATCTTCAAACCAAGGAGAGTACACTGAATTATCCTATGGTAGACTCAGTTCCATCAGTGCCTTTTCTCTCTCTTTTTTCCATCAAAGGGGCATAGCTAAACAAAGATAAAAATTAGGCTAGCTATTTATTCTTCTCATTCAAATAGCAAGTCATCTCCCTTTGCATCTTTATTTACAGGATCAAGTTCTTTAAGATATTTTTTTTTTGTATAAACAATGTTATTGCCATTATAACAAATTTAATAGAATAATCCATTATGCACAAAAACAAACAGTTAATTATACTAGACCAAATATTTTCCCACTTCCACTGCTGGGCTATTAAAACCATGTGTTCAAATTTCACCCCTAAGAAAGGTAATAAATAAATGTAATTTGTTTTTAAAGGAATCCAGTTGTATATTATGCCTGCCCTGGTCTTCTCTAACTTATTTTTTCCTATCATGGCTGCTTCCCCTTACTTTAGACAACCAACTCTTCAAATTTGACGTACTCAGGTTCTTTTAACAACAGAAATATACTCAACAGTCTTGAATCACACCCTGGCTTCCGATTGGATCCCGCAATGTCTTGTCTTTTGGTCCCACACTCCCAAAGATGCTTGTTTTTGGGTGCTGCATGCGTAGCAAGAGAGAAATGCACACAGCCCCACCTTAGCAGGAGGCTGCAGCCGAGTTCTGCACACCCTCCACCTCTCACTTCCCACCCAAACGTGACTGAGCACAGCCACCTCTTCCTCTCCAAGGAAGCGGCTCAGCTCAGCTCTCCATCCAGCGACAGGAAGGATCCCAACAATGGCAGTGGCCGCGGCCTCAGTGCTCAGGCTGCCACTGCTGCTCTTAGGGGGGCCCTCAGCAAGGCGCACAAGCCCCCGTCCGCTCTGCAGGATGCTGAGTTCACTTTCCAGCTGACAGCTGTGTGCAGGGAATGCTTCTGACAGGGCGCCCCAGGCAATAGTTGTGGGGGTGGATGGATGGGGGTCTAAAATTCAGCTACCGATCAGACAAATTGGGATTGAGGGGGTGGGCAAACCAACCCTTTTCTTCATGCTCAGCACCTAGTGGTGGTGGTGGAGGGGAGTGGCAGGTAGACTGCCCCTGAATGTGGATTTTCCCCTTGAGTGCTATCACTGAGGCTGTGTGTGCACGTGTGTGTGTGGGGGGGGGACCCATTGTCCCAATTTTCATCACCAGGATGTTGGAGGGTATATAGACATTTTACCACCAAAAACTGTATCTTGATGTTCCTGGATAGTGATGCCCTGAACCTCATTAAGCAATAATATGTCATGATCATCTGGGAATCTATATCCAGCAATAATTCGAACATTTGTGATTTCTTGTGAGGGCAGTTTCTGTGGAAGGCAAAGGACAGAAGTCAGCTTGCAGGGGATCACAAGAAAACTCCGAGGAAGCAAGAAGCAAAGTCAAGTCAGTGGGATTATGTGGAATTCCAGGAGTCTGGAAGCAAGAGGTAGAAGGGAGATTGAGTGACAGTAAATCACACACACCCTAAAATCTTTGATACGTACAATCTAATCAATACTGTGCTTGTTTCTTGCATTCCTTATCAATGAGCATGTGCACCCTGGTAACATTGCGCTGTATCCAGCAAAGACACCCTTTTTGTTCAAGGACTTCCGCTTCTGCACCAGAATTTCCTCTCCCTCTCTTGAACACACACCTTTCAAACCTGTTTTAAGGGATCCTCTAACTCTCTGGAGCAGATCTGGGGGAGGCACTGGTGATGTGCCTCAGGAAGAGGAGAGGGTCCTTGCTCATTCAGGATGGTTTCATTGGATACAACCCATAGAGAACAATGCAAGTGAGTTGAGGAAACTGAATATTGCAGCAAATTGCCCCTCATCCAGTTGTGGAATTAACTTTGGAGATTGTCCAACTGAAACTAGAATTCGGGAAGAGCGGAATGCAATAGTTGAGTCCAAATAATAATAAATGAGCTCAGTATGGAAAATCTGTTCACATACCAGGTTTGAGGTGCTTGATAAATTAAACAAACCAGAATATAAACAAAACACACAATGAGATTTTGAACCACCTAGCAGGTAATAAGATGAGTGGCATTTTAATTTTTCGAGCACAACTTGTGTGGCCTTTCCTGAGATAGTTTATTTGGTTTTCTTAGTCTTTTCTTATTCAAGCGATTCCCCCACCCCAAGATTTTAAAGTATTTTCTTTTTCATGCTTTCAGTTGTACAGATAGCACCATCTACAGTTACATAAGTTAAATTTATATATTTTTTAAAATCTAGAACAGTAAAACATCCAACCAACATGACTTCACAGTTTAGAGTTATCATTTGCAAATTATGTTTTCAATAATGGGATATTAGAAAATCACATATTCCTAATTGAAAGCAAATAGTTGTTTAATATTGATTCCTTGTAGAGCTTTTCCAAATATGTGTTGATTGAACAATTTCTGACTATTATTTGTATTGCTGACACTGACACATTATTAGAATGATAGCTATTTTATGAAGTATTAAATTATATCATTAAAAGTATTTCATTAAGTAGACTTCAAATAATGTGCAGACAAACATGGAAATTAAGGATATGACCCTTAAGAAAACACTGATTTCAGAAGTAGAGAGTCTTAATTAAGAAATTAAGACCTTCAGTATTCTTCAGGAGATAAAAGGTAATTCAATCCTGTTAGAAATCTAGAGGGTAGTTTAGGAGGAAACCAACTTTCTTTAGACATAGAGCCTCCCAGCCGTGCCTCTTCATGCTCAGCCTTCATGGAAATAATAATTGATCAAGATGTTTCAGGCACAGAATGAGGTATATTGTTCGCAACAGGAGTGTTTTCATGAACGTTCTCAGAAGGAGAAATATAGGAATGCAAATTAAAGTTCTAAACCGCTCATAGTTATAACTGGTCAGATATAGTCATTGTGTGTCTTTAAGACTAGGGGATCTCTCGGTGTAAAACAGGTGAACAGACAGTAGCAGATGGCCTTGCAGGGCAGTGAGGCTCACCTGACTTCCTGACAGCTGAGTTGCTGCCACTTGCCAGGAAGGAGAGAGGGAAGAGGAGATAGCAGGACTACTGGCTCAGTATGAACAAACCAGCAGAGGCAATCCAGCGCTCATGCTGATGAGTGTGCAATGTCCTGAATTAAGTTCCTGCAACCTCACCCATCGCCTTCCCAGGAAGCTGCATCCATTGAGCTGTTGGGAGGCTAGGGCTTCCAGGAAGCTCCTGGCCAAGTTTATCAAAAAGAAACTATTGATTTTTTTTTCATATTTTGATTCTAACATGTTGAGGTTTTGACAAGGATGTGCAGCACATAACATTTTGTTCAGACCTGAATTAGGTGGTTTTGAAAGTGATCTGATTTGATCCAGGATGCATCAGAGCTCACCCATTTTGCCTTTGGTCCTGTTCAGAAATGTAGGGACTTTAAAAATGGTTACAAGTTTGTCTTCTCAGAATTGGAAGAAAATTTCAGACATGATAGCCCCTTCAGAGGAGATCTATACCACTACATTCAGGATAGCAGCAGGAGTTTTCCTGCAAGGGCAATCTTTATAGTTTTCAGTGATTTAAAAATGCATATGGTTGTCCCCCCTATTGTTTTGTTTGGAAATTTGTGTACAAAGATGTTTACGTAGAAGTTTCCTTATGCAAGATACCTGCCAATATTTCAGAAGAATAGATGCAGGGTGTTTTGTTGTTGATTTGCTCTGCTCTTAATGATGGGGGCCTTTAAAGCTGATCTGGAGGTAGAACTAACAATATACAGTGATGCCCCGCAAGACGAATGTCTCGCAAGACGGAAAACTCGCTAGACGAAAGAGTTTTCCGTTTTGGAGGTGCTTCGCAAAATGAATTTCCTATGGGCTTGCTTCGCAAGACAAAAATGTCTTGCAAGTTCCTGCGGGGGTTTTTTCCTCCCCCCTTTTTCTAAGCTGCTAAGCCACTTATCCGCTAAGCCGCTAAAAGCCGCTAAAAGCCTCTAATCCACTAAGCTGTCAATGGGCTTGCTTCGCAAGACGAAAAAACTGCTAGACGGAGAGACTCACAGAACAGATTCTTTTTGTCTTGCGAGGCACCACTGTATTTGCTTACCTTCCTGTGATTTTGAGGAGAGACTGTAGGCAAAATTGTTCACCTACAAACTTTCAAAAAGATTGGTGCAGGGGCTTATATGTTAAAAACAGTTTGTAGGGAGTTATGGAGGGGGAGCTTTCTGCTATCTTGACAGTGGATAATTATACAGTGGTACCTCTGGTTAAGAACTTAATTCATTCTGGAATGGGGCCTCCCGCTGCTGCTGCGCTGCCAGAGCACGATTTCTGAAGCATTTGTAACCCGAAGCGTTTGTAACCTGAGGTATCCTAAAAGCACTGTGATAGGAAATAGAATGGAAAGCCCTGAAAAGGATATTGCCTGCTTGGAAGTTAGAGCTGTTAGTCAGTAAACCAGCTCACCACCCACTTCACCCCTGTCCTTCTGTGAAGAGCTTGAGCAAAACACAACAATCCGCTTGAGTTCTCTGGGATTTTTGTAGCTCAGAGGCAGCTCTGAAGCTTTAGGAGCAGCCTTCTTCATCATCATCTTCATTTCATTTCTATACCTCTTTATATTTTTAAGGGAAAAAATCTCAAAGCAGTTTACAATCTACATTAAAACATCAAAACAATCCAGAATAAAAGCATTAAAGAAGAAAGGCAAATATAAAGTGTACATTCAAAGCAACATAATTAACAGGAACCTAAAAAATTATCTTAAACATGTCAAAATAAAACATTATAAAGTAGGTCAGCTACAGAATGCACATTTAACACAGCTAACGAAAGAATCATAACATTTCAAAAGAAAATGTTAGTAATGGAAGTCAAACATAAAATGCACATTTAAAAGAGCATTATTAGCAAGAGAATAAAATATTATCAAAAGCATAGAACATATCTGCTGCTGTTGCTGCCAATCTTAAATGGCTTAGGGCGGCCTTACTGCTTGACCTGCTCTGGCCTATTCCTATGCAAGAGGCTGTTTTGCTGGTGTGACACACTACTTTCATGATCTGCTATAAAGACAGGATACTGATGCTGATGAAAGGGGGAGGGCCATAGCTCAGCCACAGAGCATCTGCTTTCCATGAAGAATGTCCCAGATTTATTCCCAGGCGTCTCCAGATAGGGGTGAGAGAGTCTCTGCCGGAAACCCTAGAGAGCTGTTGGCAATCAAATGTGGACAATACTGAGCTACGTGGACCAGGAGTCTCACTTCATATGAGGCAGCTTCCTATGTTCTCATGGATTTGATTAAACCTGATTTTCTAGATGAGATGGATTTTAATAATCCAACATTTATAGAGACATACCGTACTTTCCGTCTATAAGACACTCCCATGGATAAGATACTCCCAAATTTTGGGGACTCAATATTAAGAAAATGGGGGGAGATAGTACAGAATGGGAGGAATGCCAGAAAAAAAGCTCACATAAATTCCAAACACTTGCAATCAAACGCAACACAGAAGCCTCCTATTGTATTTCCAATCAACACCAGCCACTGCCAATCACACGCCCAATTGCTGCAGCAAAGCCCAATCACCAGCAGCCACTGTCGCAGCAGTGACCAATCGCCAGCGGACATTCTCGCAGCAACGCCCAATTGCAAACGGACATTGTCGCAGCAGTGCTTAATCACAAGCGGATATTGTCACAGCAGCCTATCACCCGTAATAACGCCAGTGACAATCTCAAGTAATAACGCCAGTGACTACTCAAGACAGAAATCATTTCCACCGTTCCCCATCTGTACTACCCATGTATAAGACTATGCCAATTTTTAAGTGTTGTTTAAGGTAAAAAAAATCGTCTTATACACGGAAAAGTACGGTACATTCTGCTCCTTTTAGGAGAGCTTTTATGAAGCTTAGGTTTCAGCCTATGACTCCCATGGCCTATCATTTCTGGATTTGTGGCAAAAGCTAAGCAGAAGATGCTCTGTACTATGCAGTGTCACTCTTATATTAGGCCAGAAGAGAGTACAGCCATTCCCCCACTTACAGGGGGATTACATTCCAGGCGCCCATGCACATAAGCGAAAATTGTGTTAACACCCTCTCTGCCGGTCTCTCTCCAATCCAGACAAAAAATCCACAACTAGAATTGAAGTTCTGGGGCTGGCTGGAGGATGTGCAGAAAAGCGGTGGCAGTGGTGCTACAGCGTGTATCAGCTGTTAGGCAGGAAGGATGAGCAGCCTAAACAAAGCCCCGCTGTGCCTCCAATTTCTTCAGGGCTTCCTCTGCCCTCACTGATGTCCTCTTTGGCCACAAAGACTCTCCAGCTCTCTCCTGCCATTTCCAGGTTTGAATCAAATTATTTATTTACTTCCTGGCACTGCACATATACGCAGTCACGTGAGATTTGTTCATGAATAAGTTGAGGGATACAGTGGTACCTTGGGTTACAGACTTCACTAACCCAGAAATAGTACCTCAGGTTAAGAACTTTGCTTCAGGATGAGAACAGAAATCGTGTAGCGGCAGCACAGCAGCAGCAGGAGGCCCCATTAGCTAAAGTGGTGCTTCAGGTTAAGAACAGTTTCAGGTTAAGAATGGACCTCTGGAACGAATTAAGTTCTTAACCTGCATACATGGACTGTTCCACCCCAATATTACGGGGGAAAGCCTATGAGAGAAAAGCTTTGTTTACTACATATAGAGCGTTCCTTTTTGAGGTGACCACAAATAACATTTGAGTAAATGTTTTAAATGAGGTGGTTGTTAACTGTATATGTGATTTCTGGTCTAATGATGTATTGTATCGTATTTAATCAACTTTTCTGCCACTAGGCAAGATCAGTTTGATCCACAGCTAAATACAATTAGTGACTTGAATTTTTACCCAGAATTCCCCACCTTAGGGGCAGAATTTGGTGCAGGTAAACAGACTGAATGTTTTTTATTAGAACCTATGGTCAGCTCAGACACCTGTAACAACTTCAGCAAATCCCAATATTTCGCCCCTCCACACACGTACAGTCTCCCTTTTGTGTTCCCATCTATGGAAATATGACTACTAGTTTTAGTCCTGTGAAATGAATGCCAGATGTTAGGATCTGGAAATAAAAGGATAATTTTAATATTTCTTCTTATGATTATTAAAAATGTAAGACACTCTAAAGTACTAAAATTATTCTTCATTGTGTCTCTAGAGAAATTTGGCTAACAACTGTTCTTATTTGATACGCTGGCATATGTCTTGAAAGACAGAGACAAAGAGAAAATCTGTCAAAAGTGTTGAAAAAAATGAGAGCTAAAGTATAATAGAAGTTCAGATTCAGATATTGACTTTTTTTGAATTACTCAGTTCAAAGCAAACATGACATGTTTGGTAAGAGGATAATATTGACAGGCTACCATTGTGGATCAGTGAAACAAAGAATTTGCACTTGAACGAAAGCTGCCTTTCACAGTGTTTGATCAAATACAACACTGAGTTGAGTGTCTGCTCCTCTACAAACCAGAAATGTCCAAATATTTAAACACTGTGATGACAGTTTATCTGTCATTCATGGCATTCAACCACCTCTGGATAGTTAGAGCTACAGCTTTGGGGAGCTCCAGAATTGGTATAAGACGGAACGGCGCACCACAAATGCAGCGGCAGCAGATTGCATTTCCACTTGCTGTGGGAACCATAGGCCTGCCCTACCCCCTTTGTTAACTTAATGGATTCTCTAATGTGTTACTTCCTGTATCCTGATTCATTACTCTGAAATAAAGGGAGGGGGCAAGGCTTCCAGTTCATAGGGTCCACTTGCCTGGGCATTTTTGCCCTGAAGGCAGGAAGTGGGTAATAACGGGTTGTGATACAGGATGCTCCTTTGGGCAAAGTGGGGCATAGCCCTGCAGAGCCATAGTCCAGTATTTGTGCTGGTGGGGTGGGGGTAAGTACGGTGTGGGCGTTTCTATGCTTTTGCTTGCTGAAATCCTTGATCTCTCTCTTCCTACCTTTCCCCTCCCTCTAGGCCCTGTTCCCCCTTCCTTCCTTCCTTCCTTCCTTCCTTCCTTCCTTCCTTCCTTCCTTCCTTCCTTCCTTCCTTTGGATGTGAAGTGTGTATGAAGGTCCTGTGCTAGGTACCTGCATATTATACACACAGTGTCTGTCTGCTAAAATATGTATTCCTGGAAAAGAATTAGCCTGAAGTATAATCTTAATGATGTTTTAAATTGTATATTGTGTTTTGATTTTAATTTACAGTTTTGACTGCTTTGCTTTGTTTTGGGAGACACACAGAGAACTCTTGTTTTTGGAGATGATATAAATGCAGTTAAATTAACCCCACTTACATGGGAGTAAGCTCCATTAAATTCAAGAGGACTTATTTCAGAGTAGACATTGTTAGGATTGAGGCCTAAGGTTGTGGCCAAGCCCAATATAATTGGCTTGCTCAATTCCCATGATCAGCTATTCTCTGTTAAATTTAATTAAAACAGGTGAGCCTGATTTTGTTTCATTTAAGGAAAGACCTTAGATCCATGTATGTATACACAGTCACACTTACAAGACTGATCCTACCATCTGCAGCAGGAGAAAACAAGGTGGTTCGATCTGACATGGGACAGCCCTTTAGATATTTGAAGATGGCTATCGTGTCTCCTCTCGGTCTCCTCTCTTCCAGGCTGAACATACCCAACTCCCTCAACTGTTTCTTGTAAGGCTTGGTTTCCAGACCCTTTGTTATTTTGGTTGCCCTCCTCTGCATACCTTCCAGCTTGTCAATATCCTTCTTAAATAGTGGCACCCAGAACTGAACACAGTATTTCAGGTATGGCCTGACCAAGCCAGAATAGAGCTGTACTGTTACTTTCCTTGAGGTGGAGGATGGCAAGAAAACCAGAAAAACCTGGCCTGGTCCATGTGACACACACACCCCCAGTTCCACCTCTGTGAAGCAAAATGATATGATCTGGGTCGAGGACAGGTGAGGGAACACAGAATCCTTTCAAGGCTTTGCCCTGGTTGCCCTAGATGAGAAACAACACTGTTAGTCCACAAAGCAGTGTTTTCTGCCTGTTCCATTCCATCTTCTCCAAACTCCAGCTGAAGGGTTCAGTGCTAGCCAGTGACCTCAGAGACCTATGCTGGAGAACATGTTCCAGCTAGTCTAGATTTGGTCTAGAATTTGAGTTTGTCCACACACAGGAAAGTCCATGACATCTACATTTCAGCAGCTGGTGGAAACAGCAGTGGCATTGCGATTCTGCCCTTCACACCCCACACTTCAGAGTATTAGCAAGTTAAAACCTGTTGGCCAGATTGACAATCCCACATCTCTAAATTACAGAAACCTAATTTGAATGTGTTTGCCTAAGACTAAAGAGATTTATAGGACAAATATATTTAAAAATGGCTGCATGGATCCAGTTTTACAATCTCTGCAAAATGACATTGTTTATAAGTTTTCCAAAAATACTTGAGCCAAATATGTGGAGACCAAACTCTTGGCAGTTAACAAATATGAAATACTTCAAGATAAAAGACATGGGAAATTTGTGTCCTTTCAGTTTTGTAGGTCTAACATACACAGTAAACATTAGTAAGTCTAATTAAAAGCTGTAAAAATGTCTTCTCTAATAATCTGTCTTGTGATTTGCAAGTATCAAATACAAGGAAGAAGATAAATAAAATTTACTCTTTGGCCTCCCTTTGGAGCACAGAGGTGTTGTGTGTGGAATATTTCAGTATGCAACTCCAACAGGCCTCATTAGCTTGCCATCTGCCACGGTGCATAGATGCTAAAATGTTGTTATTGCAAGGTTCATTGAGCAGTAAAATTATAATATTTTTGTAAAAAAATATATTTTAAGTAAAAAAATCCCTTGAAAGAGACAAGGTGCCAAATTATGATTGAGGCTGTGATCTCATTAAAAAAAGGAAGAATGAAAGATGCCACAGAATAAAACCTTCTATATCTCTACCTTTCTCACTACTGCTTGTATCCATATACAGTATCTATCTCTCTGTCAGTTGGACTATCCTTAGGACTAAATTACAGAAGCTTGCAATTTGGATGATAAAGAGTTGTCACACCAAAAGACAGATTGTACAAATTAACTTTGTCCTGATTCTGCGTGCAGCACAATTTTGGCATCCCAAGTCCTAGCTGTTGGTTCTTCTTCTTCCTGACTTAGCCACATGGGTGAACTTACTCAGGGGGTGAATGGGGTACTATTGCTTTTCTAGTCTCTGTTGTTTTTAAAGTGACATACTATTAGAGATGAAAAGGTAACCTTTGCATTAAGGTACATTGTCTCCATGAGCCAGAATTCTAATGATGCCCAGGAAAATATGCTTTATCCCAGTTATTTCTGCTCAGGACTCTTTTTACTCGTTTGTGGGGTATAAATGATTGGAGCTGTCAAAAAAAGTTGTTGTGCAGTTTCATTAAGGAAACTTTTTCTCAGCTATTTCTATTCATCATCAGTCCTAGGAAATTCTGTACAAAGAAAGGAAAATTAATAGCTGCAGGAAGTCTTGTTAGTTGGACAGTTATCTGTAACTGTGAAAAAGATAGCTTTAGAAATATTTCTCTTTCTATTTATAAAAAGCAGCTACAGACCCCTCAGGCTAAATATAAACAACATTTATTACTTACATTCCATATCTGTATAAAGGTATACAGTGCTATTTTTCTAGAAAAATAGGTAACGCCTCCCTTGTTCTCTTATAATGGCAAGGGCACCCACCTGAGAGGTGCTGAAACTGAGTTCCTGTGAGTTCCGGCTGAAAAATCCCTGAAGGTATCCAGTTGCAATAGAAATTATTCAACACCCATTGCAAATCAGGTTTATTATCAAAATTTACATACTTTCAGCTGTTTGCAACGGGCAAATCAAACAAAAGCAATTGAAATAGCTCAACACAATGGATGCTTCAAGTGGTTTCCCTAAATTCAGCTGAAATTGCAAGCTATACTGGCTTCTCCAGTCTTATCACCCTTCACAAACAAGGAGCAGGATACAAAAAGATAGTGAAGGCACTGAAAGTTCCTAGGGACACCGTTGGAAGCAGAGTTCGCAAATTCAAAGTTACAGGAACAGTGGTTACACTATCTGGACCATTGCACAGGATCATCATAATGCAGAGGCCTTCCAGGAGGGGCCTGGGGTGGAGAAGAGGGGCCCTGGCATGCCCTAAGCTCAGGTTGTGGCACCTGCATGGCTGGAATCTCTGACCCCAGACACCCAGTGAGACCCTGGAGACTTGGCTTGCTCCACACCAGGGCTCAACGCTGGATAATTCTCATGGAGAAGGTTAGGGTGTTTCCTAATACTAACGGAGGTACCATTCTATCAGCAAGGATTGTTTGAATGTGCAGCAGGATCCTTGCCCTACTGCCATGCCAACCCTGCTTTCTACTGTTGTTGAATAAAGATTTGGCCCAATTTCCCCCCAGCTCTGTGTCCTACCTAGTTATTTCACTGTTGTCACAGAGCCCCAAACTGTTCCTGCTAGGACAATTGTATTATGTCTAGAGTACCTAAAGCTTCTTAGGGTGCATAATTGATTTACCAAGGTACATAGGCTAGAACTAGACATTAGGGCACATTGTTAATATTAGCAATAGTAGTAGTGGTATACCACCTTCATCTGAAGTTCACAGGCAGTTCACAATATAAAATATGTTTTCGGGTGCTGTGTTCTCATGCCCCCCCCCCAAAAATGGGATGTCCCAATTTAATAAGCACAGTTGAGTGATATGCATTCCACAAACAGGGAGCCACTGCAGAAAAGGCCCATTCTTGTGTTACCACCCTCAGGACCTTTTGTGACGGAGACACATGAAGAAGGACCTCAGATAAAGATTACAGGCTCTGTATTGGTTCATATGCAGAGAGGCAGTCCTTTGGGTTTTGTGGTCCTGAGACATTTATAGGTCAAAACCAGCACATTGAATTCAGCCCCAAAACTAATAGGAAGGTAGTGCAGTTGGGCGATGATTGGTGTAATATAATGAAGCCTTCCTGCCCCACTGGGCAACCTGGCCACCCAATTCTGCACAAGCTGAAGTTTCTGACTCCTCTTCAGAGGCAGTTCTACATATAAAATGTTGCAGTGATCTAACCTAGAGGTTACCAGAGCATAGACCACAGAAGTTAAGCCGCATGTGAGGCTGCCATCAAGAACAGCAGTCCTGTGCGTATCTCCTCCCCACCTAACCCACCACGCCAACCTAATAAATGAGACCTGAGATTGCACCGGCTTTGCCTGCCTGTGCAACTGATACCCAGGGAAGTGGTGTGTGCATGAGGAAATTCAGAGATCAGGGGCAGAACACTGTTATATCTGGAGATGTTATGCGCCAGAAGAAGAAGCAGTGCTGGCTTAAACCCTGTGGAGGTCCCTAGGCAGTTGAAGGTTGGAGGTCCCTAGCGCACTCTAGTGGGATCACATCAAACTAAGAAAGCTTGATTGTATTTTTCTTTCAAGATCAAATCAACCTTATTTTGATCTGTTGCCATGGGGCCCCTAAAAGGCATAGGGCCCATAGGCTGGTGCCTGCTCTGCCTCTTTGGTAATCTGGCATTGAGAAGGAAAATATCTGGAGTTGGTATCTACAGTGTAGCTTCATGTTTGCCAAAATTTGCTAGGTTTGGCTTTAGATAACTGAAAAAAGCAAGCAGATTTCCTATTTGTGTCCTTCCCTCTTGACCTTGGCAAGTTCCTTCTCCCCAATTCTTAAAGTGGTAATTGGACAAATCCTTAGTATGACATCAATACCTGTCAGTTGAGCCTCTTCCCATTTTATTTGCCCTTTTATCAACAAATCCAATATATGGTGTCCTTTTGGAGCCAAGTTCAGCAAGGCAAATATCTAAGAGCTGCTACACTCCTTGGTTTGATCCTCTTAATTTGCTCTAGACACAGAACCATAACAGCTTCTTAGGATATACACAGCTGCTTGGAAAAGAATCTGATAATGCTGTAGTCAACACTCTCCCATAATGCAATTGAGAAAACAAATATCAACAATAGAGTGCATATTACTTCAGCAGTTTAACTCCCCCCCCCCTTCCAAAGACACTCCACATCCATCATCAGTTGGTATCAGAAAATGTCAAGATAGCTTAGAGATATAGATGAAACTTCTCAAGGATACAAAGAGAAATGTGACACAACTCTGAAATGTTGTAACCTATTGCTGGATTTTTGATCTTACAAAACCTATATTGTTTGCATCCTGCAACTGAGGGGAGAGGGAACAAAATGTTTTATAGTGGTCTGCGCTGAAACACACCAATTTTGATTTAGAGTGACACATTATTTATTAGCCCGATTGTCACACGATAATGCCATCTGAAGACCATGCATTACATGAGTTACTCTGACAGCACACCATTATTTAGGCTATAAATACTGGCTTGAGAATCTTAAACCCATCATATATGTTCATAGGAAATAGCAAGGCATTTTTCAAAATGGAATAAAATAGCAATCCATGTCAAATTGTTCTGCATGCATTGTAAGACTAATTTGGCATTCATCTGTATCTTAATGATAGGTGCTTGCCAATGGACAGGTAGAGAATCCTTATTATTTATTGCAGTATATATGCCAAGCATTCAAATATTCCTCTGCACCAGAAACCCTCTTATCTTGTGGCTATACCAACATAGTGCTGGTTCCTGTAGTACATAGACAAGAGAGGTCTCAGAGATGCCCAAGTACATTCAGAGACTGGTACAGTGCAGGATAAAGACTCATAGCAAAGTTAACTGTGAGATGTTTTGTTTTAGGGTGAATCAACAATTTCACTTCAAATTTAATTTTCAGTGAAATTTCAGATAGATTAAACTTTAACTACATGTTGAATTGAATTTATACTCCATCCTTAATGGAAAGTGATCTATCACAGTGAAGATGAAGATATATTGCAATCCCCCAAACAAATATTTCACTTAAAGCAGCTTTGGCTGTTCTAAAGATAATTAGAAGTGCAAGAACCTCATGTTTCCTGTGCTTCCATCTCTCCATCTTGTGCAAAATAAGTCTTTGTGTGAACCAGTGGAGGTTTAGTCTGCAGATCTCTGCATGACTGGTTCACCACTTTATCCTGCCAGTGGATTTACTTTGCAGAGGAGAACATCTGCACACCGTACCCATTAGGTCATATCTGACAAGAGATTTCCCTATGTAAATACAAAAATCTGAATTGCATTCCCACTTGAAGAAGTGGCACAGGGGGGAATTGGAAGCGGTGCAGAGAGGACACATCGTGCTAGAAAAGTCCACACATTCACCAGTAATTGTATGATTTTTTCCCCCCAGTTATATAGACCAGGGCTTGACAAAGTGTGCCCTCTAGATATTGATAATTTATATTAACAGTGGACTTGATTATCAGTCAAAATGCTGATGAGTATTTTTTCACATGCTTAATGTTATAAAGTATGGTTCATATTATTATAATTTAGGTTTCTTCACCATGAGGACCTGGGGCACGTTCACAATAATTCAAAAATACAATATTAAAATCTGTTAAAACAAATCACAGCTTTAGGGTAGGTCTTGTAAATATACCTGAGGGGTCAAAGTCCTGGATAAAAAGGTACTTCTTCAGCATCTTAGGAAAACCATATAACAAAGATGCCAGCTGCACCTTTGTGGGAGCCCATAGTTGAAGACCCTCTCCCCAGATGCTATCCCTACGAACTTCCAAGGGCAGCAGAATGGCCAAGAGTCCCCCGCCCCCCGATCAAACACCCAAGTGGGTTTGTAGGAAAGGATGCTATCTTTCAGATAGTGAGACCTAAGTCATTTAGAGCTTTAAATGCTAATGCGAGCATCTTGAATTGGGCCCAGAAACAACCAGTTCATTTGTTGTAAATTATGTGCACGTTCAAGTCATGTGGCTGGCAAATTATGAGCATTTTCAAGAGGGCGTTGGAATGCAGCTCCAAATGTGTATGCTGATTATTACTGCTTAGAATGGACAGTACATACAAATGCACTTCTGAATGTAGACTTGTCTAATCTTTCTGCTTCGTTGCTTTTATTAAGATGCACGTTCTGAGGTAAATCTGAATACATATAAAATAAGTTATTTATATGTGCAACTAAGGGCTACTGCCACTGCTTGCATTTTCTCACCAGCCTGCTTACCCCCACCCACTTGCCAACCCCCACTCTTTACACCTCACCCAACCCTAACCCCTCAGTGCTTCTTCAACCCCCATTCCCTCACATCTCCTTCAGGATAGGTAGATCACCACCTGATTCCCCCCAAAAAGGGGCTGTTTGAAGACACATACCTACCATAAAATAGTATTTTATAGTATTTTATACAGAAAGCACCAATATTTACTCTCCTTCAATTTTTTTTACTAAAGATATTTGCTCTTACTCAAGTTTTGTTGGAACTGGCAATTGCAGCTGTGAGAAGAAAACGTTCACTCAAAGAGGTTGTCTACTTTGACGTAGATATCATTCAGCTCATTCATTTTTTCAACATGAGCAGTTAGATTAGTCAGGTTTCTAAACTGACAAGCTATGGAGAGAAAATGTTTGTACTGGTGACAGATGGACAAGGTCAGTATGAAATAGAAAGCCTCCAGTACAGCCACTTTCAGAAACCCTTGCTTACTCAAAACTGAATCCCACTGAAAGCAGCGGAGATGCTTTCAAGCAGCTGTGCATAAGATTGCAGTGTTTGGGTACAGTTCCATCAAAGCCTCAGCAGGATCAGGTTTAACTGTGATGTCTAGTGGGACATGGTTCACAGAGGAAATCTGCTAGAGTGAGTGGCTTTGTGTTCAAGAGTAAGTGATTTTAGGGCTGCACATTGTGTGTGTGTGTATATATATATATATATATATGCAGGTTTTGGTGTCCTCGGGTGTCTTCCCGTGTAAAAGTTGGGGTGTCTAGGCGACGTTTCGACGAGGTCTCACTCGTCATCTTCAGGCTGGTGCTTTCGGCTTCTTGTTACTGGAACAGAGCAGGATCTCAGTGTTTGAGTTCCTATAAATACTGTTGAGGGGGTGTGGTGTATAGCCTCCAATGTTCTGGGCAGAGAGGAAGTTCCCAGGCTAGTGTGCCTTTTCTTCTTTTGTTCCTTAATTACTTGAGGGATATCTTGAGTGATTTCTTGAGTGATATCCTGAGTACCACTTAGGTGGGTCATTAGGTGTGGATTAGTTGCTAAAGTCTTTGTGACCCACCTAAGTGGTACTCAGGATATCACTCAAGAAATCACTCAAGATATCCCTCAAGTAATTAAGGAACAAAAGAAGAAAAGGCACACTAGCCTGGGAACTTCCTCTCTGCCCAGAACATTGGAGGCTATACACCACACCCCCTCAACAGTATTTATAGGAACTCAAACACTGAGATCCTGCTCTGTTCCAGTAACAAGAAGCCGAAAGCACCAGCCTGAAGATGACGAGTGAGACCTCGTCGAAACGTCGCCTAGACACCCCAACTTTTACACGGGAAGACACCCGAGGACACCAAAACCTGCATTCCTGTACCCGTGAAAATCTACGAAAGCTTCCTCACACATCTCAACAGCCTACACCCCAAAATACAATTCACTATGGAAATAGAAGCCAACAACCAACTTCCCTTCCTTGACGTCCTAATCTACAAAAAACCTGATGGCTCCCTAGGACACACTATCTACCGGAAAAAAACACACACCAACCGCTACTTACATGCACAATCACACCACCACCCTGCACAAATAAACTCCGTAGCCAAGACTCTCATCTCCAGAACCAAACGCCTGGCTGACAAAGACCACTTGACAACTGAGTTACAGAATCTCTCAAATGTGTTAATTGCCAATGGATACCAGCAAAACAGGGTTACGAAGCTAATCCAAAAAGAAACACCCCCCAAAAACCAAGACACAGAAGAAAACAATGGCATGGCCCTCCTTCCTTATATCAAGGGCACTACAGATAAAATTAGCAAAATCCTCCATAAACACAATATCAAAACAGCCTTTTGCACCAACCAAAAAATAGCCAATATCCTCAGAAACCCCAAGGATAAAATCCAGTTGGAAAACCAAGGGGTCTATGAAATACCCTGCAAAGTCTG
Source organism: Podarcis melisellensis (assembly GCF_964234715.1). NCBI lineage: Eukaryota > Metazoa > Chordata > Lepidosauria > Squamata > Lacertidae > Podarcis > Podarcis melisellensis. The sequence continues at coordinate 5,849,246 of NC_138531.1, read as the reverse complement.
CCCAGCCACGTACATTGGACAAACAAACAGACGAATAAATGCACGTATCGCAGAACACAAGAATGCCGTCAAAAAAGAAGAAAAAACTTCCTCTCTTTTCCAACACATGAAAGAAACAGGACACGAAATTAATTTTGCAGATTCCAAATTGCTCTTTAACATGGAACATCACCACAAGAGAATAATCATGGAAGCCATCGAGATAGAGAAACACCCTCACAACATGAACAAGCGTGACGACACATCCCGCTTGCCAGACATCTGGAAATTAGCCCTCCCCACAAAAACTGACACCAGATCCAGAGGCACACAGAACGCCATCACCAATCAACCACACCAGACCCAAACCCAGACCCTCTCCACAGATAAATTACAGACACCATCCAGTAGCCAAACCATGGTGGCACCTCCGGATGCTGCACCCCCCTGCAATCCCTACACAGATCTGGCTGACACAGGCCACAAAACCACAGCTCGCCCCTATACACGAAGCCAAGCCAGAGCACAACTAAGTGCAGTACAGCCATCTTCTCAGAAAAACTCTTCACAAAGTTCAAGAGGTCAAGACACAAAGACTTTAGCAACTAATCCACACCTAATGACCCACCTAAGTGGTACTCAGGATATCACTCAAGAAATCACTCAAGATATCCCTCAAGTAATTAAGGAACAAAAGAAGAAAAGGCACACTAGCCTGGGAACTTCCTCTCTGCCCAGAACATTGGAGGCTATACACCACACCCCCTCAACAGTATTTATAGGAACTCAAACACTGAGATCCTGCTCTGTTCCAGTAACAAGAAGCCGAAAGCACCAGCCTGAAGATGACGAGTGAGACCTCGTCGAAACGTCGCCTAGACACCCCAACTTTTACACGGGAAGACACCCGAGGACACCAAAACCTGCATATATATATATATATATATATATATATATATATATATATATGGTAGACATTAAGCATCCTGCTCTCCTGCCTGATGATGGTCCTCCCTTAACAATGAGCCCAAGTGTGCACATTCCATTTCCTGTTATCTCAGCAAATGGGACCACACATTTGTCAAGATTAAAATCTAGCTTGGTCCTACATTTAAAATATACATGACAGTATTGGAAGTATATGAGCAGAACTGGGGCTGAATTTACAAGAAGAGGGATTATGAATGTATTTTGCCTATAAACGCTGTAACACTCCATGGCTGCATTAATCTTTAACAGTTAATTAATTCAGTCATTTAATTTAAATTAAAACATTATTGTACACCAAAATATAGTGTCTTGATGCAGTTAAGTAATATGAGGGTTATTTCAGTGTGTGTGCATAATCCAATATGACATGCGATAAATGTGCTACTACACCCTAACAAATACATTAAACTTGCAAAGAGTTTGGGGGCTTAACTTGAGCTTAGCAAAATAACTGTAGTCGGTTGATTTGTATGTCAGTTAATGGCCCCCAAATTAGCATGTTAATAGGCATTTATTTTATTATAGCGGGAATTATCTAGCTAGTTGCTAATTAGAAGTACTTAAAACATCCTTTTAGATTTCTGGGAAAGAAGTGATGCATTTATGACCTACTTAATTTTTAGATAATGATATGGTAACTTGATTTATGTCTCAAATGTATTGGATCTGAGCAGATAGATCGATATTTTACTATCCCTAATAAGTTTTTATTGAAGTGAAATTAAAGGTATACTTCCACAACATTGGGTATTAGAAAAGTTTTGAATCCCTGTTTGCCCTTGTAGTGTACATGTATAGAGTTTAAATATTCCCAATCTACAATTCTATGATTTCCTTGGGCTTCATTGCATTATCTCTCTCAGAGACTAGCTAAACTTCTTATGCTGACAATCTTAATCTTATCAATTCAAAGGAGGAAGTGTTTACACCACTTATGACCTATCAATGTATTGAAACCTGCAGGGATATTGGCAAACTTGATGGCATTGATAATTTGATAAGTCACAACATGTTCAGTATTGACATGGCTATGGAGAGATGGTATGCATCAGCAGCTAAGAATGAGAAACCCACAGTTCAAATCTTGACTCAGTTTGGGACTTACTGAGTATTGCTAATCCAGCTACTCTGTGAAATATGGTGGTGGCAATATTCAGCTTCTTTACAGGATTGTTCAAAGGACTGCCAATTGAGATAACACTGAAACACTTGCAACACATGGGATCCCTGGTGTAAACCTTACCATTGTTATGATGATCTGCAGCCATCAGCTAACCAGCTGGCTATTTAGAAAAGCTGAAATTTGAGCAGCTGTTTGGTGGGGAAGAGCAAATGAATATTGAACCCAGCACAACTCCTTTCCAGAAGTGGCTGGTGAAGAGAAACGCTGCTGCAGTGCCTCCATCCCTGCAGGGATGTCACTGCCACTTACCTAGATTGGGTGGGGCAGAGTAGCAGCAAGGGAGAACACATCAGTGGGAGCACTGCATTGGCTCCACTGGTACACTCACGCAAACTTGCTTGCACCCTGTCCTGCCTTTCCCCTGTGCCTCATCGCAGAAAGCCACAGTGACGCCACTCTCTACTCCATGGGCTGCTTCTGCTCCTCTCCATTCCTATCTCAGGATTCCAGCTTATTAAAGGGCTCCTCAAGCCCAGCCAAAACAACTGAAACCAGTGCTTTTTTCTGGGGATACTCAAGAGTCTGTAGCACTGGCACCTTTTTTTCTAGAAGAAAAGCACTGACCATGTGCAACATTGATTCATGCACATGTTCTTCACCCATGCAGGGATGCAAACATAAGACTACTTCCAGACTGGAGTGATGGTTGTTGGAAACATACTAGCTGTTGTCCTCATTGCAGTAGTAACACAATATAGTTCTCTTTGTTAAAATGCTTTCTGGAGGTGGAGGGGAATTAAGAAGCATTCTATAGTCCTAACAATGCTTACATCAGCGGCATCATAACAATAATTTATTATTTTTACCCTGACCATCTGGCTGGGTTTCCCCAGCCACTCTGGGCAGCTTCCAACAAAATATTTAAATACATGCAAGAAATTGCATTGAAATCAATGAAGTTTGCTTCCAGGAGTTATTGCTTTGAACCTAGAGAAGTGAGATATATTTTGCTGAACATTTACATTGCTGAAACAGGGAAAATTCCCAGCCTATAAGGCAGAACTATTAGCAGTGTATACATGCAGTCCAGAAGGTGACACAACTGAGTCAGTGATTATTATTCTTGTTCCAGGAAACTTAGGGCCTCTCTGAATGTCTTACTTATACAATTGTGGTTATGCAGAGGGGGTTAAGTTCTCAAAAGCATCAGTCACATTCAAACCTACTTTGAATGGTTAGTTCATGTTTGTAAGAGAAATTGAGTTTCTCTTTCACTTCCTGATATTGCGATCCAAATTGTGCCAGTCTTTTGAAATCTTGCAAATGTGCCCTGTTAAGAACAGCTCAGTGATGAACTGGCCTGAGGTCAATTGGTCTAATTCTTCCAAAGTGATGCCTTAGCAGGAGCATTCAAATTCACATAGAGATTCTGCTTTACCGACATCTTCTTGCAGCACATCAAGTACAGGTGAAGAGGAGTCCACAACCTATTGATGCCGTGTGTTTCACTGCCAGGCAGCTCATACTGTTGGGAAGTTCTCCCCAATGTTTACTCCAAATCCCTTAGTGGATTTTAAACCCCTTTCCTGCCATCTCTTCTCCAGTCCAGGCTCAACATATGCAGCTCCAGCCTACCTCATAGAACTTGGCTCCCAGATCATACACAATCTTTGCTGCCCTCCTCCAGACATGCTACACTTTGTCAATATCCTTCTTAAACTGATGATGGGAATTGAACATAGTGAGATCTCACCAAAGCAGAAGAAAGTAGCACAATTCCTGGACACTAGACTTCTGCTGATGCCATTTTAGACATCAGATTATACTGATAATTCTTGTTTAGTTTACGGTTTACTAAAAAAACCAACCTAGGTCTTTTTTTACATATACTGCTGTTACCTATTCTATATTTGTGCCTCTGTGTCTTGCCTCACTCTTCCCTTAACTTGAGAGGAGCTAGACCTGACAATATCACAATTAAACTTGAAAAAAGTTGGGGCTGAGGAGGATTGGTATTAAGAGACTCCAACAAGGCACACATGAGAGGAAGTAAAGAGTGGATCATGCCCATGATGTCTTAGGGAAATTAGGCTATCACATTTGTTATGGACTGCAATCTAGAGTAATCACCATTCACAACAGCTCTGAATATATTTTGATTTTCAGATGTAAGATTTAGGTGTACATATAATGAACAATTAATTTTCTGATGTCAGAATTTTTCCTGCCTTGAGACCACTGAGAATAAATATAAGCAAGCAATGTGTATTCTTGCTGTCAATACCATCAGTGATGATCCTCTGATTTTTTTTCCACACTTTTTGATGAAGCACCTAATCTAGATCAGGAAAGAAATGACCTTTCATTGATTAGCAGTTAATTGCCTTTTGTCTTTCTATCAAATCTGCAAGGCTGCTGACCTTTTGAAGAACAAGGAGTAACTGTCAAGCAAGTGCCAGAAATGTCTTCATGAAAATATTTCTAAGCAGAATTCCCGGTTATTTCTCTCCATACTGCACTGCTGTGAAAATAGCTAAGTTATAGTAGCTTTGTGTTATTTAATATTTCAACTTTAAATGCCTACATTTTAAAATTCAGATATACATTCTGCACAGTATTTTAAAAAATCAATTAGCAGCTGGTAGTTCAATGACCCCAAATAGCTGACATTTTCAAAGGCACCAGATAACATCATGTTTAAATGTATCTCTCAGCTCCTGCTTTCAGGAAGATAGATCATGCCCAATGCTTTACAAAAAAATATCTAAGGATGCAATCCTACATCCACTTACCTGAGAATAGACATGCATAGAGCTGCATTGTTAATATAGTAGACATTTTCTTGAGTTTATAAAAGAAACCCTTCTGTTATCATCATCATCATCATTTCTATATAGGGCAAGAGACACAAACAAAGGACAAAATGATATGTCCTTGCATTATACACAGCCTCATAGCTAACTGCAAATTAATGTGTATCTATTACCTGGCTACAATCGGACTTCTGATATGGTTTCTCTCTCTCTCTCTCTCTCTCTCTCTCTCTCTCTCTCTCTCTCTCTCTCACACACACACACACACACACACACACAGTATAATTTTTACTCCATTCTTCTGTCATCCTGTAGCAGATTACATAAATTACATTAATCATGTCATATCATACCATGGCATACAAAATAATGGACAGAATTACAGACTTATACGTTCCATAAATTTCAATGGTCAGAGTTTTAAGCATGCTTTTATCACCTTCCCCCTTAAACCAATAGATTAAATTCCCAAAATGTGCCCTTCCTCTCGTGAAAAGTCTTATTTCTTCATGAAAGGGCTGTTTCCAACTTAGATGAAGAACATTACCTTCCCTCTCCCTCCCTCCTTGGTGCTGGAAGGGGAGGCACAAATTACTCTTGCCAGAGGTCTGCTTCATGAATGTCCTTCCATAACTCGTATCCACTTCATTTTATCCCCAGTCCTTCTCTTCCTTCAACATTCCCGTATGAGACAGCTTCATATTCCTGCATTGCTGTGGGTTAGTCCCTTTCCAGTCCTACAGTTATTCTATGATTCTCTCACCATCCTGAAATGAAGCTTAGCTTTCAATGTATCTCTGGGACTGTGGGTTTTGTAATACAACCCCTGCACTGTGAGATATCAATCCCGTGCAGAATAGTTAACAAAACAGCACTTACTCATTTCTCCTTCTGCTCACAGGAGGAGACCATCCAAACCAATGGGCAATGGCTATATTCCATTAGCCATTAGCTGGTTTAACATCAGATATAATGCTACCTCATGTTGGCTCAAGCTTCAGAAAACTTGAATATTGGAAAAAATGAAACTTTCTTCACTAACGTGACAAACTTTCTATGCTTAACTCTCTGATGTTGTTCACAATGGTAAGCAACACCATAATCCTAAAATTTCTACACTTTAAGAAATGCATTAATTTATATTCTGCATACACATATACAATTAAAAAAACCCTTTAAAATGAGGTGTATGTGTGTTTGTCTTTAAATTGTTATATTTATACAGCTATATATAAAACACATGCGCAGATAACTCAATTTCCTGGTCAGAAGTAAGGACACCATTGTGGATTTTCATTGTTTGACAATGGGAACTCTAAAAATGCCATGCCTGTTTTTGTGTTGGCTGATATAATGAGCTGTCTGAGTTTGTGTGTGCTCAGCTACTTTTCTTGGAAACCTCTATAGGGAGTGTCATTGACCTTGCAAGTAGCCTCTGAGACTGTCACGTTATTCCGCTGCTTACCAGCTGAATTTGGGCTATTGGCACTGTGATCTTAAAAGCAATTATGGTGCAAGGATAACTGTGTGGAGACAGCTGGAAAGAATAATGGGGGCTGCACCATGGAGGGTTGGGAAGATTGCCATAGGGTAAAAGAGATACGTCCTGAATTTAAAAGCAAGTGGAAGTATGGGCAAGGGAGGGAGAGAGCAGGCGGGGGGCGGCACAGGCGCAAAGGTGGCTCCACCATGAGCATCACAGAACTTATGGGAGGTTGTGAATATCAAGAAATAGCTGAGACTATTTTCATAACACAATAATGGGGTGAGGTAGGAATAGGAACAAAGCATATTGCATGCTAACGCTTTTGCATTCTTAACGGAATAGCTCTTGTCCAACTTGACTCTGAAGAATTAGCAGAGCTCCATGCTTTAATCACTAGATTAGGCAACCAATATCTTAGCTGACTAATTGGAGGAGACCGATTTTAACCGGTAGTGTGAAAATTTATTCTGAAAAGTGTTGAGTCAAGGGAGCACATTTATTTATTTATTGGAAGCTACTTAGATTGATAGATGACCTTTCTTTATAACAATGACAAGAAAAGGTGCTTTTGTTAGCCATGAAAATCTTTTAAAAAAAATTAATGATGATAATAATGATAATAATAATAATAATAATAATAATAATAATAATAATAATAATAAATAAATAAATAATAAACCTGACTTTTAGACTGACCTGGAAAGCAAGTTAGCAGGTGCAGAGGAGTATCTGGTTAGGGAAGCTGTAACCCTTAGGTAAAGGGACCCCTGACCATTACGTCCAGTCATGGACGACTCTGGGATCATGGTGCTCATCTCGCTTTACTGGCCGAGGGAGCTGGTGTACAGCTTCCGGGTCATGTGGCCAGCATGACTAAGCTGCTACTGGCAAACCAGAGCAGCGCATGGAAATGCCGTTTACCTTCCCGCCGGAGCAGTACCTATTTATCTACTTGCACTTTGACATGCTTTCAAACTGCTAGGTTGGCAGGAGCAGGGACCGAGCAACGGGAGCTCACCCTGTTGCGGGGATTCAAACCGCCGACCTTCTGATCGGCAAGTCCTAGGCTCTGTGGTTTAGACTCGTGTCCCATGCTTATCACACTTAGGGTGATTTAAATATTGTTAGTGAGTCCACATGTGTATTTGAAAGTGGCTTTGGTTGCTCAAGCAAAGCAATTCACACACTCACACACACACACCTCTACCTGATTTCCAGGGAAGGATGTCAGCATTGTCAATTTACTCATACGTCCTGCTTCAAAGGCCAGGAGTAAACAAATGGATGGTACAATTCATCAGGTGGAGAAGAGTGTTCTGCACATATGATGTATGAGAGCATATCCTTCAGCATTTCTGAAGAAAATAGGGAAGTCCTATTCAATAATAATAATTTTACTATTTATACCCTGCCCATCTGACTGGGTTGCCCCAGAACCCAACATATATAACCAATATATAAAAAACCATAATAAAACATTAAACATTAAAAAAACCAGTTTCCCTATACAGTGGTACCTCAGGTTACATATGCTTCAGGTTACAGACGCTTCAGGTTACAGACTCCGCTAACCCAGAAATAGTGCTTCAGGTTAAGAATTTTGCTTCAGGATGAGAACAGAAATCGTGCTCCGGCGGCGTGGCAGCAGCAGGAGGCCCCATTAGCCTGACTGGAAGAGTCCGCAACTAGAAGGAAGAGGAGTACCAAGAGGAATTGATGAAATTTAAAGACTATTTAGCTAAATATGCTAAGATAACTTAAATAGAAATACTTGCAAGTACCAGATTGGTTTAGGATTTAAATATGTAATGTTATAGGATAATATGTTTAAAGTTAATATGAAAAGACAGAAAGATGTTACTCGACTAAGTAAATTTTATGAGAAATTACTTTTGGAAAACTGTTACAATGATATACATTGAAACTCAGCCTGGGGGATTCGAGGAAGTCACTTAATAATGTTAACAAAAGTGGAATTATTACAGTTAGGATTTGTGTTTGTTGGTTTGTTTATGTTTGTTATAAATTTGGAAAATCAATAAAAAAAATGGGGGGGGAGTCCAGCAAATCCCTGGTGGTCATTTCTCATGCACAAGGAGCCTACACTGGGTGTTTCTCTTGTTAGTGCATGAATAAGTACGGTAGTCCTGAGCTCTCATTGGATAATATGGACAGTGCTTACTCTACATGCCTCATCCATCCAAATCCACCCGATCCCATTACCGTTTTCCTGTTTTTCTGCATGTGGACAGAAAAGAGCTGAATATGTTTATATTGTTTAATTTGACACAGTGCACTTCAGCATGTCATCCTTTTTCGCTTTGATGTTCCTGTTAAATTTGAACTAAGAAAATGATAACAGGCACCACAAAATTCCTTTACTTCTTTTATCTCATCATTAGCTGAACCAGACCCCAAAGTAGTGAAGTGCAAACAAGGGTCAAGGTGGAGATTTAGGTGGTGTCTATCAGCAATGAATATATTTTAATTTACTCCCTGCCAATACATTATAAAGCAGGGAGTAAATTTGAGCTGTAGATTCTCAACTCAAAGAAAAGCCTGCTTGGTCAGGCTTGTAAGTTATAGATACTCAGGGACCACAACCCAGGAGGCTGCTAGCCCTACTGATTTCAATGGGTCTTACATATGTACAGAGAACTGCAATAGTTTATGGCCTGAGCATATGTCATGTTGAAGCAAACACGATAGAATTGATGTGTGCAGTAAGTCCACATCTCGTGCGCAATCAGCTTTACACACTTGGGGGAAAGAGCAGGGGTGGAAAAGATGGAGGCATCCAGGGGAAAAGATTGTGGCATTTCCACCCACCATTGTACCTAATATGTTTTTACTGTACATGGTTTTGGCTTTAGGTGTCATCCCCAAAACGTAACCTCACATGTTTGTTGTGCGTTTACTGTATTTTTTGAACATAAACCTAAACAGCACAACAATGCAACCTTGGATTTGAGAGAAGGCCAAATCCCTTTGTTTCAAGTACTATTCTTCATTCTCAATGCAGATTTCATACTGATTGTCAAAGTACATATTCATGCTTTGCTACAGATGCTTTTTTCCATTCTTCTGGAACTATAGAAGACACAAGAATATTAATAGGATGTGATTCAGATGATTTTAGCTGGAGGAAATTTTGCAGTTGCCACAGCTTCAAATCTAGTAAACAAAGAGCCACCTCAGAAAATTAATATAGGCCTCCACTGCGATATTTTATTGTCACAAAGTTATAATCATTTCATTATCATACAGCCCTGTGTTGCCTCACACACATGCATAAAAAAGCAAGGATACAATTAGTATGTAAGCCGATTAATGCTTCAAGAGGGCAACATTTAATTAAATGCCTAGGACTATTGAGAAGTATTAGAGGTACATCTCAATTAAATATAATTAGGAAGGCAAGCTAAAGTAGTCAGATCAGTTACAAGTAAATTAGAAACAAATAGCCCATGCAATGAGACCATGTTGAGGTTATGCCCTCAAGTGCGTGCTGGTCCTAACTCGTTTTGACAAAACAAAGCAAAAAAGACGGGGAGGATCCTGGAGTGCTGACATTCGGGAAGGAGAACAAAAGCCAAAGCACAGTGACAGTTTGCCAAATCCAAGAGATTGCAAGGGCACACAACAACAACTGCAATGCAAAACTTTTTTGAATGAGTATGGCAAATGAAATAATTGAAATGTTTCCAGCAAAAGATTCAAATAGAGCCACCATTTGAGATGGGCGAATCAGTCTATTTCTGGTCCGTGTAACTTTTCCATGCATTTGCCCATAAGTCTCCTGTTTGGGACTGGCACTTCCATGAAACAAGCTGAGAAAATTGCCTCAGGCAGCAGCCATGGAGAATGGCAGAGACTTGGTGCCACCTGGGCTCGTCTATCTCCTGCACTGCTTGTCCCACTGGCTGAGGCTCCTGCAAGGCTCTTCCCTGTCACATCCTCCCTTACCTATTCAGAGGTTTACACTTGAACTTTTCAACTGAGTTCAAGCGATTTCTAGCTGTCCTGGCAAAGCCCAATTCTTCCAGCAAGTACTCAAAATAATATGCCTTTATAAGCATATTTCTCTCTCCAAAATATTCACTTCTATATGTATTTTGAGCTAAGAAAGGTGCCACAATATTGGGAGAAGCTGATAGACAGCTAAGTTCCATTCTGCACATTCATCAAAGAGGTGTAGATCTGGTGGAATTTGCAAAGTTCAAACTCCTCCAGCAATATATTCTAAACAAAAAGCTAAGTTAATAGTAAACAATGTGGTTACGGAAGAAATACCAATAGAAAAAGGGACACGACAGGGATGCCCAATATCCCCTTTGCTCTTTATATCAGTCCTGGAGGTTTTGTTAAATATGATCAGAAGGGACCAGTTGGTTAAAGGTATTCAGGTCGGAGTTAAAAATTACAAGTTAAGGGCATTTGCAGATGACCTAGTCTTAACTTTGCAACAGCCAGATACTAGTACCAAAAGAGTATTAGAACTAACTGAAACATTTGGTCAAGTAGCAGGATTCAAACTGAATAAACAGAAAACGAAAGTGCTGGAAAAAAACTTAACAATGGAAGAAAGAGAGAGATTTCAGAGTGAAACAGGTTTGGAAATAACAAAAAAAGTGAAATATCTGGGGGTGAACTTAACATCTAAGAATGTGAATCTATTTAAAGACAATTGTGAAAAATGTTGGACAGAAGTAAAGAAAGATTTAGAAATATGGTCAAGATTGAGACTTTCCTTGTTAGGTCGAATTGCTGTCATTAAGATGAATGTATTGCCTAGAATGTTATTTTTGTTTCAGACGTTACAGATCTTAGACAAGATGGACTGCTTCAAGAAGTGGCAGAAAGACATATCCAAATTTGTCTGGCAGGGCAAAAAGCCCAGAATAAAATTTAAGATTTTAACTGATGCAAAAGATAGAGGGGGCTTTGCCCTGCCGGACTTAAGACTCTATTATGAATCAGCAGCTTTTTGCTGGTTGAAACACTGGCTGCTTCTTGAAGATACAGACATTTTGGATTTGGAAGGGTATGATAATAACTTCGGTTGGCATGCATATTTATGGTATGACAAGGCAAAGGTGTACAAAAGTTTTAAAAACCATATTGTTAGGAAAGCACTATACAACGTTTGGATTCGATATAAAGACTTGTTGGAAAGTAAAACCCCCAGGTGGTTGTCACCAATGGAAACTAAGGCGGTGAAAAAACTTAATATGGATTCTAAATGGCCAAAATACTGTGAAATCCTAGAACAAGATGGTGAGAAGTTTAAACTTCAGAGTTTTGAGAGACTAAAGTCCAAAGTTCGAGATTGGTTACATTACCGTCAGATAAATGAGACATTTAAGCAGGACAGGAAAATAGGATTTCAGAAGGAGAGGTCAAAGTTAGAAACAGAACTGTTAGAACCCAATACTAAGAACTTGTCTAGAATGTACAATTTGCTGTTGAAATGGAACACACAGGATGAAACGGTGAAATCAGCTATGATTAAATGGGCACAGGATATCGGTCATGACATTATGTTTGCTGACTGGGAACAGTTATGGACCACCGGTGTTAAATTCACGGCATGTAATGCCTTAAAAGAGAACATAATGAAAATGATTTACAGGTGGTACATGACCCCAGTCAAACTAGCAAAAATATATCATTTGCCCAATAATAAATGTTGGAAATGTAATGAGACTGAAGGTACCTTTTACCACCTTTGGTGGACCTGCCCAAATATTAAAGCCTTCTGGGAAATGATCTATAATGAAATTAAGAAGGTCCTTAAATGGACATTTCCTAAGAAACCTGAGGCTTTTCTCCTGGGCATGGTTGGCCAATTGGTGCCAAAGAAGGACAGAACCTTTTTTATGTATGCTACCACAGCAGCAAGAATTCTTCTGGCAAAGTATTGGAAGATGCAAGAACTACCTACTCTGGAAGAATGGCAGACGAAGGTGACAGACTTCATGGGACTAGCAGAGATGACCGGCAGAATCCGAGATCAGGGGAAAGAGACAGTGGAAGAGGACTGGAAGAAGTTTAAATTATATCTTAAAAACTGTTGTAAAATTGAGGAGTGTTGAGATGTCAAGGGGTAAGAAGTAGAGAAATACAGCTGTAAATATTAAGTTTAAAGAAATTTAATGAAAGGGAACTAATAGATAAACTGATTAAAGGGTTGCTAAAGAACTTTGGAACAAGGATGCAGCAAAAGGGAGGTATGGGGAAGTCAGTATATGTTTAATGTGGTGTATGTCTTTGTTTTGTAATGTGTTTGTCTTTTATTATGTGTTGGAAAAATTAATAAAAACTTTTATTTAAAAAAAACTCCTCCAGCTATCCCTAATTGCCATAAAGTATAGGGTACAGGGTGGTATATTAACAACAAACAAACAAACAAACAAATTTCTGGTGACTTTGGAGATGTCTGCTTGGACAAAACGCCAGTGAGGTTTTATGAGAAGAAAAAAAGAGTTTTGATGAAACTAGCAATGTTTCTATATATCTGAGATTGACAGGAAAAAATGAATGTGGTTTATATGTTAAGCTTGTGGTGTTGGGAGACCATGAGTGCAATCCCAAGCCCATCTTCTCTTGAGGAAGCTGCTTCAAATTCAGTGAGGTTTAGGATTGTACTGCATATGTGAAGAAGAAAACATCTACGCAGTGGGCAGTTTGTGTGCAGGAGAGGTGGGGCTGGAGGGGGAGTTGCAATGCTGAGACCTGCACTGCTCCTTATGGTAAGGGTGGCAATCCTGTACCCACTTGCCTAGTACTAAGCCCCACTGAATTCGCTTCCACAACTTTTTTCCATGGAGGACTGAATAAGACTGCACTGTAAATCAACAGAATCCAAGTAATTCAAATTTAATACAGTGGTACCTCGCGTTAAGTACTTAATTCATTCCAGAGGTCCGTTCTTAACCTGAAACTGTTCTTAACCTGAAGCACCACTTTAGCTAATGGGGCCTCCTGCCGCCGCCGCGCCGCCAGAGCATGATTTCTGTTCTCATCCTGAAGCAAAGTTCTTAACCTGAAGCACTATTTCTGGGTTAGCGGAGTCTGTAACCTGAAGCGTATGTAACCTGAAGCGTATGTAACCCGAGGTACCACTGTATATGTAATTGACCTTGAAGTGTTGTGGTGGAAGACATCCCGAGAAACCAGAATAATAATGGTGGACAACTGAAGCTGGTTGAATCTAGTTCTACTAGAATCTAGTTCTACTAGATTAAGAATTGTTACATTTAAAATAAAACAAAAAGCATGGGGGACCCATCTGTTAAGGATGACAAGGGTAATTGCTGTCTCTGTCTCCTTTTATGATTTGCTGTATCCTGGAAACTTTGCTTAACATATGCATCTTCTCTATGGATGACATATGCATATATCTGCCCGAAGTCAGTCCTTGAGTATTGTTATTTATATCATAAATCGGAAAGCAGCACTTAATAAGGTTCTTTTTTAAAAATGAAACAATGTATTTGATTAAATTTAGCTTGAAAGGTCTTATTTCAAAGACTGTTTATGCAACACAGCCACCTGAAGCTAAACAAACAGCATTTGTACCTTGCAAAATAGATGTAAAACCACATTAACATATGGTACTGCTTTTGAAGCATATCTATTTAAACAGCAAACAAGTGATTATTTTGTTTCCAAAGGGTAATAGATAAATAAAAAAGCAGTGCTCATTTTTAAGGAAAGCAGTACATTTTAATGATGGCTTTATCTTTTGTTTTGAGTAATAACAGAAGATGTTGAACAACTAATACTCCAGTCTGTATTAAGTGTTTGATATGCACAATGATTTGTGCAATGGAAGAGAATAGGGGGGATTTTCTAATACGTGCTGTATGAAGTGTGGGTTTTCACAGTTTAAACATGTCACTAGATCTGCACCATAACATATGAATAGTGCTTCACCCAATAGGCCTTTAAAATGGCACTTTTGTAAGCAGCAGTGGAGGGTGATCTTTAGGAAGAATGGGGCACTGCCCCCCAATCTAGGTCTGCCTTCACCTGCCTGCCTACTTGCAACTTACCCAGGACACACCACTGTCTGTCAGCTTCCTCCTCCTTAGTCTAAGTGTTGGCATCATAGAACAGAGAGAAGGCTAGATTTAGTTGATTATAACACCTACTCTTGGTCTCCCTGCCTTCCGCACTACCAGTTCCAATGCTCTCCAGCCACCACTGGTAATCGGTTTTTGAGAGTCATACACCAAATCAACACTGAACATAGAGATCCTTCCTGGACAGACCTTAGTCCAGCATCTATTTGTGTAGAAGAGGGAATTTCAATAGGTGTTGTTTGTCATTGTCATACACGCCTTTTGAAAGTTTGACCAGTTTGAAAATGGCAGTCAGTGATGCGGATAAATGTCTGGAAGAGGCTCCAGTTCTGATAATATTGCATCAAAGCTATCCACCCCCGCAAAGAAAGCAGTAACAGGATGCATAATTCAGCCAACTGCAGATAACAATATGCATGCATTCTGATCTGCACAACCTAGAGAAATGCCTGTGCTCTTGAACATACAGCATAATGGGCATTTAAGCCAAATGCATCAAATAATAAACATGTAATGGGTGGCTATTACCCAGATCTGCATTGTGAAAAAACATTAGTTTTTGAAGAGATGTGTCCTGATCATTTAGTGCTTGTAAAAGGGCTCAGATATAACTGTGGAAATAATGGGACAAGGATCTTCCATCCTAGAACAGATGAAGTTGGAAACAAAATGATAAAATGAGGAGGAGTTTCCTTTGTCCTAAAGATATCACAGAAAATAATGTGGCAAAATTACAAATGTCTGTTTTCTGCTGCAAAGACCTATAAATTATTTTATTTTCCACAAGATTGCCATTTTGGGGGCATGTATTATGGGGTTTTACAGCTACACTCACATATTGCTCATTCACAACTGTATTTTTTAATTTCCCGTGGCTGTTTAAATCAGAATAAACTTCAGTTAATAATCAAGAAGCATAGAACAGAGAGATCCAAAAAGCACAGGAATGATAAAAGTATTTCAAGCCACCCCAATAGAATAAGTTATAAGGAGTATATACAGTATATACTGTATTGACCACAACACTGCCAGTGGTCTCTTCTTGCAGTTTCAATGATGTGTCGCTATTGGGGATGGGTGAATCTGTTGATTCCAGTTACTCATTTTTCCACTCTTCAGTTCAGTTCTCCACATTTCCACATCAGGTTTTGTGTGTGTGTGTGTGTGAAGTCTTCATCAGCATTTTAGTGTGAATACATTTTAGGTTCTAATCTTGCCTAATATACACATTTTTGAAATCAATTCCCCCTAATGTAATGCATTTTTGTATGCCATCCTCATACAGATGTAAGTTTTAGTGAATTCTTAAGGTTGTCTGTTAAGAATGACTGTGTTTCAATCTGCTTATTGTTTTCAATCATGCAAATTTGGTAGGTTCACCTAACTTTCTGCCTCGTCACTAGTCATTATAGATTAACATAGGGAATTAATAAAAAGTGAGGAGTTGGGGAGGCAATACCTAACACTTTTTGTGCTTCAAATTGCTCTTCTCTGTAATTCAAGGGCCTCTGCTTTTTAAAAGGAGTCTTAAACTCCTTCAGAATTGGAATGGTTTCTTTGGCTCTTGAGTTTGGTGAGGCAGTAGAATGGAGTATTCTGGGGTTACAATGTGGGGAAGACCATGGGCTCAGTCTATGTGGTTGTAGTATTCACATGGGCCCCTATGCCGAAGAAGTGGTTTCTGCCTGGCTTGGTGTGAATGTAGGGGGTGACAGAGGGAAATGTTCAGTTTTGCTGGTCCTAAAGCAATTCGCTCTGGGAAAATTATCTACAGGGAAGACACATCATTTGATTGGATTGTCTCTCCAGTCTCACTATATATATTATGTTTCTTTGAAGCTGCTTCTTCCTATACAACTTCAAAAAGAAGACATAATACAACATATTGTTTTGAATGAATATATACAGCAATTAAACATATCACACGATGCTCCCTTTCGCCAGAAAATTGTGCCATCTGAAATGCAGCTGCAAATCTGAGCAGGTGATTTCTTCTGGAGAGAAGTGGTGAGGCATTCATAGAAGACAGGATGGCTGACCTTTTCATATGACCAAATCTCAGCAGCTGGTGTCAAAATACCTTTCACTTATACCCGTTGGGGTTTCTTATCCTACTATGATAGGCTTTCACAATTTTTACTGCAATTTCCTCCCACAAAAAATGTATTCATATCGTTGATCTATTTGGCCTTGCGACTGGCCAGAGACTAGGGAAGCAATGTTGCTCTCACACTGCAGCTGAACAGATGCTCTGTCTGCTGGAACAGTCACAAAACCGACCAGGCCTGGTGGGACTACCTGCTCACTGTGAAACTGAGTCTCAGCTTGAAAAAACTAAACTTGCAAAATTATTTAGGCATCTTTAGAGGTAGTAAGTTGAATATCTGACCATTCAGTGGAAAGTCACTTTAGCTGTGATGCATAGCACACTTACCTAGAAAAAAGTATTACAAAAATCAAAGGGGCTGAGACCCAATTCATATGGGTGGTATTCAATTAAATTGTCCTTGGGGTGGACCTATGACATTAATGGACCTAAATATGGCACCCATCCTATGCACAAGAAGCTAGCATAAAGTATGCCAGTGTAAATTAAGCTGACATCAAGTTACACATTAAGCAGTGGGGCTGCTTCCACTGCCTGAGACTGGCAAGAAGGTGGAACCTTTAAAATAGTGTTCTATGCTAGGTACCCAGGTCATGTGGCTGAGCTGACCAGGTTTAGGATCCAGACTAAGTTCCCCACTCTGGTCCTGCCCAAGTTAAGCCACCAGAATGCTGAACAAGCTTTGCTGGCATATCTTCAGCTGAGTCAGGGTTGGGGACTTAAGGCTAGTGGGGCCCGGCTGAGCTGAGAAACAGCCGGGAGAGCCAGTGATCTGCCTATCATCCCAGTGGATCTTGCCATAGCATTGACCCCTTAGTCATTACTACTGTTCATTAATTTCAATAGATCTATTCTGAGTTAAGCTTAGTTGAAAACCATCCTATGTCACCATTGGCATGGCAACATTCCTTCACCGTGATTGACTTTCATAACACATTGGCACTTTTTAAAGGTAGTAGTCCAAACATTTTGAAAACATTCTCACTAAAATCCTTTCTACACTGGGACTCCAATGGTCCTGGGCTGCCCAGACAGCAAGATCCCCCTCTTTGCCTCACTGATGAGGAAAGCAGGGCAACTCATTTGGCACCAGCTGGGCTGCAGGATTTGCAGGAAGGGGGTATGCAAGGTGCCATCCAGCCTTTTTAGGGACTCCACTCACTAGCATCGTCTCTATACTGGGACTTCAATGGAAGTGTGAAAAGTATTTTTTAGGCAATCTATGAAACTTGTATATATGTTGTACAGTTACAGATAGGTAGCCGTGTTGGTCTGCCATAGTCAAAACAAAAAAAATTCCTTCCAGTAGCACCTTAAAGACCAACTAAGTCAGTTCTTGGTATGAGCTTTTGTGTGCATGCACACTGAAGAAGTGTGCATGCACACGAAAGCTCATACCAAGAACTGACTTAGTTGGTCTTTAAGGTGCTACTGGAAGGAATTTTTTTTGTTTTGAATATGTTGTACAGTTCTTGTTGTGGGTTTCCATCAATGGAATGCACCTCCAGGGGTGAAATCAAACAGCTGCATTAACAGTACCAAAGTGACTTCCCCAGGGTGCAAGCCCAGACAAGACCCCCCCCCTTGGCCTTGCTGATTTGGTCCAAAGGAAAGCAGAGCAATGTTTGGCACCACCTTGGCTACAGGAGTTGCCAGAAGGAGGCATATAAGGCACCATCCCACTGTCTTAAGACTCCACTCTGGATTTATGTAGGGGTTACTCCTTGGCCTTTTCTTCACCCAAAGATATCCCACAAGGTACTGGAGGTTTAGGATGAGAGTTTTCCTTCTCCTGGATGGGCTATTTTCTCAGGCTGACAAGCTCCACCTGCCCCTCACTTCCCTCTACAGCATGTGCAGAAACTGCCTCCTTGACTGTTAGACCGACTTATTGGTCTCCTCTGCTCAATCTTCTGGAGCCTATATTTGCATGCAAGGGAATTCCATAACTCACCAAGGGTGTGAGACCATTGGCTACCCTCACCTGGTTTAGCTGGCCAGTCATGCTGTTTCCCAGGGTGTGTCACATGCTGAGAGCTTCTAGGAGCCACAGGGGAGAGCCAAGTTGTGTTTAAAAGTGTGGAAGCAAAGCCTTCTGTAATTTCAGGAGCTACAGCAGTGACAGAATACAATTCCTGGGGACTGGCTTCATTTTGAATCATTTATTTAGGTCACAAAGAACAGCTTTTATATAAACCACCCTACTTTGCTTGAATAAAGGGTGGTATATAAAATGCATACATACATACATACATACATACATACATACATACATACATACATCTTTATTTAGTAAAAAGAATACAGAATAGCATGTCCACATTTGTGTCCAGTTCTTTATAGGAAATATATCTAGTTGGTGTAAGTTCCAGTTTTTGAACCTCAAATGCATTGGCCTGATTCTGAAAAAGAAGGTATAAATTATGGTTGTCATAAATGGCAGATTATGAATTTAAAGTTATCTCAAAGAGTTAATCCAAACTGCTCCCATTTGAGTCTTCTTTCCAAAAATATGCAGTGTAATGAGTCCTTAGTGTAAAACTTTAAATTACTTCTTTCCAAAAATGGATTTTTTACTATTATATTCTCTGAATATTTCTTTTTTTACATTGTTTGTTAAAGAATTCGTAATTTAAGTAACAAGGGATTAATGCTGCTAGGACCAGCTGCTAATCCAAAGATAAGCGCCCAGAGTCTGAAGAAAATATGGAATTCCCAGAACTGTTCAGCTAATCCACTTTTACAATGACCTAGACAGACCAGCATTTCCTCAGAGAATAATTCAATTTCTAGGCGACAGTTATGCTAACATATACAAGATTTATATAGTGCACCACGGTGCTAAAGGAGTGTTTCCAAAAACAAATCAACTGTGACAAGGAAGCTGCTTTTATTTATAGGCCAAGCCATAATTCTTCACAAGACTGTTCACATTCAACTCTGAGTTTATCAGAATCTCAGTTGCAATATTTATTATTTTAATCATTGTATCTAATCATTGGTATTGCTTACCTATACTTGGATACGATTTATTGACATCAGAATGTGACAGATATCCCTAAAGAAATATCAACCGGGCAGCCCCTTCTCCTTCTCCCTGCTAAAACCAGCTTCCCACTAGGGTGAAATTCCACATTGCAAAAAAATGCCAGGTGGCTGCTGGAAATAGCAGCTCTCTTTCAAGTTTCTCTTCTCCCTCTGTAATGTCTAGTTGAACTTCCCTTTCTCTTTCTGCGATGGAACTCCTATTTGGGGACTTCCCTGGCTTTTTTCTGGCCCACATAGGACTAATCTGGATAGTTGGCCTTGGTGAAGATTTGACGTTTTCATCTCCAAAAAGTTTTTGATTTGAGTTTCTACTAAAATGAGGCTGCATTTTATTGTTGTATTTTAATCAATTGTTTTTTATACCTGGTGTTAGCCGCCCTGAGCCTCGTCTTGGCTGGGGAGGGCAGGGTATAAATTATTATTATTATTATTATTATTATTATTATTATTATTATTATTATTATTCTGACAACACTGCAATGAATGCTACACCATGGTGCATCATAGTTGGTTTCCACTGTCAATGATGGAGAAATACACATGGACATGGACGTAGTTGAAGTAGACCAGGAATGGGCAACCTGGTGCCCTCCAGATCATGATGAACTCCCTTGACCCCAACTCGTATAGTCAAAGATTGTTGTGCTCCAATAAAATATGGAGCAACAGTCCCCTTGCTTCTTGTAAAGTAGAACACAACCCACATCACCCTGTTGCTAGACTATACCTGTTAATAAACTAATCTCAATGAGAATGGCCCTACAACATTTTTGCAGAAAATTAGGCAGCTTCATTGGACTTGGTTAAAGAGAATTTGGAAAGTAGGGTATCTATAAAACTATAAGTATTGTGTATAATTTTGCAATGACTGACAAATGGAAATGCAGACAGGAAAAGGAGTTCTAGTGCAATCAAGCAGTTCATAAACCAAAGGAGGCTGCTCCTTTGCAACGAAAAGCAATATCCATTTCTTACAGCTGGTCAAATCATACGTGATTTTGGTCTCCACAGAAGATTGGGAATGACTGTGGTATTGCTTCCCTGCAGAGATTCAGGGTCAATTAATATGGTCTGCCCCCAGAGACTTAAGGAATCCAAAGAAAAATTGCTGTAAAAACTGTTTGGGACCATAGAAGAGTTCTAATCATGGTTTGTAGCTTCAGTTAGGCAAGGAGAAAGATAACAACATGAAAAGCAAGAATTCATTTTCCAAGGCTGTTTGCAGCACAACTGCCAAGTAAGGGAAGAAATCTCCCAGGCAATTATCACAAGGAGCAAATATAGCTCACCTTTACCAGCTGAAGTACAAATACAGGAATTCTGATTTGGCAAGTTATGACTGATCCGGATGGTAAAATGGGGTGGAGAATCTTCAGGTTCTACTTGCACATCAGAAAAAAAACTTTTACTCAATCTGATGCTCTTAAAAGAAATGCATGTAGGCTAAGGCTCTAGTATGGAATTGTCACTTGCACCTTGGGGTATTCATGTGATGAGACACTTGAATGCAGCTCACATGCAGTGAGTTGGGGTTTTCCTGCAGTTTGCATTCAAGGGCAACTGGTGTCTCAACTTCATCCGTCTACATGTCGGTAGCCTTAGTTATGTGTTATGTGCATGGGTGCGCTACCATGTGGGTGGGAGGGAGTGGGGATGAATGTGCTAGTTGTCTCCCCCATCCCAGTGCCCATTCACACCACTTTCTACAAGCTGGGACTGTCTGCTATGGGAAGTCTCTTGTAATCATGCAGACTCTCCAAACATTTGGGAACCCTGATCTTCTAGGGTACAAGAGGCTTCCCGCTGGAGACAGTGGCCTTCCAACTCATAGGAACTGGCAAAAGGAAGCTTGGAGTGGGGCCAAAGCTGATATGCTCATCCTTTCTCTGTCCCTTCTCATGTGGTAGCTTACATGTGTACATAACACCAGAATTGGGCTATTGTCAGCAGTTGATCTCCAGAGTACTTTTCAGACATTCAAAAGGAGATAAAGAATACATTTGCAAAGCCTCCCTTAATAATAATAATAATAATAATAATAATAATAATAATAATAATAATAATAATAATTTATTTTTATACCCCCACTCATCTGGCATCAGATATTGTGACATATGATAATTTCCATATGTACATATGGACCATCTTCAGATTGTGTAACAAACACACGGACCCTGAACATCTGAACCCACTGCCCCTTCTTTAACCTGCGTTTTGAATGCCTGAAAAGGGCTTATGTGCTTGTCTTCATGAAGTCTGAGCCACACCATTATCTGGAGGAGAGGTCCACTGCATCAGCATTCTGAGCTTTGGGGGTTAAGGAACCCCTTGAATGAGAACTGGAAGTTTATTTGTAAAGCCCAAAGCCCAAGGACCACATTTTTCAGGAGTTAACCACTGCAAGATTCTTTAGCCTGCGGCTGAGTTTTCAAATGATTTTTTTTCTTGAGATTTTGAGGTGAGCAACAAAATTGTACAAGAGGACTTACACTGGTGGAAGCAAGGGTCCTCTGATGGTGGCAACAGATGTTGGCAGCATTCATACACCAGTTTATTGTTAGGATATTTCCGTTCCACCTTAAAAGGGAGCAGGCTTTGTGAGTCACAGAGTCTGCGTATTTCCTGTTCACAGGAAGTTTCTCTTTTGTATATTGCTTTTGTTTTCTCTCCGTGCCTGAACATTGAAGCAGGCAGTCATGTTTTTCTTTGTTCTGACCAACGCTGAATAAAGTTGTAAATAATGCTCTCCTGAGCACATCTTTCGCTGTGCGAACTCTGCTGAAAGAGCGTGCACCAGCCTTGGAATGTGGCATGTTATTTCTGAGGCTCGTGTCGCTAATTGACTGATACTGCGTTTCTACGGGAGAATGATGGATCGGCCGGCATAGGCGTGGGGGCATGATGGCCTTTGTCTCCCTAGCAGTATCCCAACATTTATTCCACACTTTAGTTGAGATTCCTGAATTGCAGGGAGTTGGACCTTTAGTTTCCTTTCCAACTCTACAGTTCTATGAATTTATGATACCCCCAGATTTCCCTAACTGTTAAGTTTTGCATTATATTTGAACTTCCATATGGAAATCAGTGAAAGTTTATCACTCATTCTGCATTAATAGGTTCCACAAAAAATCCATTTGCAACTCCATTAACGTAGAAAATTGTGGGAGTAAAGAGACAAAAAGGTATACCTGCATGCAATTCTACCCCATTCCCCCTTTTCATGGGGGAATAGCAGGTTGTCCAGTGAGGTTTGTTGTTGTGTCACACCAGGCCCACTAGAGTGAATGAAATTTAGCATGACATGCTGGTATATCATTCAAAAACCATCGTTCCATAACACAACAGGTACTGAAGTGTAAAGGGAACATTAAAAAATGGGAAAGAAGTGCTAGCATTATATTCAGGAAAAACTAACGCAATATTTCCCACGCCAGAATGCACCCATTCTCTTGACAGGCACCAGCTGTCAGCCAGCTCTCCACCACCACTAACACCATGCTTGAAAACAACGCTGCGTTGGAGGCCTTCAGGATGTGGAGATAGCAACACACACAAGCCCTATACACAGAAAATCACAATGTCAGGGGGAAATCTAGCCCTTCACTCTGACTTCTCATTTTATATGCACGTAGATTTGTTTATTTTTAACGAAGGGAGCATTCAGATACATAGGTTTCTGAGCAAAGCTGTGAAATTGGTCCTGCTCAGGCTCTGCCTCATCTGCTGATCATGGCAACTGGGCCATAGCTGCAAGAATCTGATACAGAAACACTTGCTTCCACTTTTTTAAAGTCAGTTTTTGAATACTGTACAGCAATTCCCATACTGGTAAAGCTCCAATTCTGACAGAACATCAGGGACACATGCTGCAATAGGCACTCAATCTCTTGACAGGTAAACTGCACTTAATTTCCCTTCTCAGTCCTGAAAATAAATGTTTCAGTGCTTGTAACCTGAGGGAGCTACTTTCCTGAAAGTCAAAGTTAGAGAAAGCAGGAAAAAATCAGTTGTTTTAGCAGTTGTGGAGGTTTGCATGGAAAACCAGTATGATGAAGGATATGAATTAGACATGGCAGCTTCTAACTGGTTTTTGACCAGTGGCTCAGTCCAGAAAAGTTTTGGTTGATTAATAAGCAGGAGACTAATTTTGCATGGTTTATGAATGTGTGCAAGCACTTCCACTTCATCACATCACATAACCTTATAAATTAATGGCCCACTTCTTCTTCCTTCTATTTGATAGGAAGTTAAATAGAAAATATTAAAAGTGGCTTTTCCTTCTGCTTTTCCTTTTCCTTTTTGAATTGTAAGTTATCTTTAAATTCCTTTGTATTTCAAAATAAGACACTTTACACGAAGGTTTTGATGATCTGCCATTGTAAACCACTATTGTATCAATAATTATAGTGCTCCCCTCATATATTACATTATGTGCACTCATTGCTCTACCATATATAAAATTATATATATACCACCTTTGGGGCACAGGGCAGCCAAGGCAGCCCATGACACCATGAAATGAAACAAACACAATAATCTAAAATAATCAAATCCAACAATGGCAGCAACATTAACAACTCTAATCCCTTTATGGAATAATATTAATGTGAATCATAGATGATGCGTTTTATGAATACATGAACATCAGCTGAACACCAAGAAATGGCAACGTGTGCCACATTCCTCTGACAAGTGCAATGCCATTTTTTTAAAAAAGCCAAGCAGGAAGTTTCTTTGTGTTCTTTTATATGAAATCAGGCATGAGATTACTGCTGCCATAACACACTTATCAGTCTGTGCATTTATGAAATTAAAGGCATTCTGGATAATTACATGGCATTTACCTAGTTGTTAAAATTAAGATTTGTGATTAAATGAATTAGTACACATTATTAAATTGTGCAGTGTAAACATTAACTAAGAAATTAGAAGATAATTGCATCTTATGAGGAGTTCCTGGGAAGATGACTGTCAAGACCGCACTCTGTTCCACAGATCCTAATGTAGCCTGTGCAACTGATCACCCACTAAGTAGAATAGAGCCCACTATCCGCAGACTGTGACCCGTTAGGCTCTTGACAGTCCCCCAGTTTTTGCAATCTCACGCAGGCAACAGAACTAGCATATGTATCAAGTCCCCAGTAGCCTCTTCCATAAATTGTGGATAGTGTTTGGCTGAGTAGGTCTCTTGCCAGCCCTAACACCGCTTAGCCTGGAGATTAAGCCAGGACTTTACATTTACCAGAGTCATTCTTTATACCCAGACATTATGAGAAACATTCAGAGTCATTAAATAATTTAATACAGGACAAGAGTTCTTCCAACCAAGTAGTGGGATCCAGCCATTGGATCAGGCAGTCAGGGCTTATGAAGGCTAGCGGACCAGATCCCTCGGAGATGTGCAGACTGCTGGGAGGAGTTGGACATCTCTCTGGGAGTGGGTTCTTCTTTTGGCCAGGCTGATTTTCTTGCTGCAAACTGTTTCATGCTCTCAGTCAGGGGAATTAACCCATGATTTCCTAGCATGCCTGAAAGCAATTTACCATGGCCAAGTTAAAGAAATCAGAGCTCAAAATGGGTTACAAGAGCTTTCTTATCTCAGCCGCATTCATTCATTGACTCCTTCTGTGGCTAGTAGGCCACACATAATGTAGCATGTAGGCTGGTACTGAGTTAGTGGAGCACTTGCAAACAGCAATTCCAGATTTTATGTCGTTGAAATAAAGATAGGGGCTTTACCCTTTGGCTCCGTAGGTCTACATGGCCTTTTACCTTACGCAACTATAAACTGCTTTGTTAAGCAAGTGCAGTACACCAGAAGTGAAAAATGCAATTATAATTCCCTTTTCTGTTATCCTCAGGGTTAGTATTTTGTATTTTTTTTAAGTCCAGGGTTAAAATGAATATTAATAGTTTGAGGCAGTGGAGAAAGAAGCATTATCTTTCACACCTCACGACAGGACTTGAATTCACCAGCAGGCTCAATTGGCTCCAAATGGAATATTCAGGAAGAAGCACCGTCTACTGATCTCAGCCATTCCTCTTAGTGAATTGTTGGGTGCCACTCAGAAGACTTGTGGAGTTCAAAACTTAATGCTCTAATAAAGCCATACATCCCAAAGTGAATCGTCGGCAATGATACTGCATCATCAGTAAAGTGAATCCAGTCTGCTGGATAGCCTATACATTACAGTGAACAATTTCAAATCTCATCTCCCTACAGCACTCCATGTGAAATGAAGCTGAATAGAAAAGATCCTGGGTTTTTTCCACATTTACTATTATTAAAGAGAGAAGCAAGTAGTGCCAAGGGGAATGAGAGACGAAATCTATGGCTACTCAGTTGTGAAGGAAGTAAATTAATAAAACTAACCTCATTTCTTTTGTACATACTTTCAGTAGATGCCCCTGGAGAACAATTCCCTTTATAGAAGGGAGAAAAGGGGAGAAATAAAGGAGGGGGAATATACCATGGGCTCTACAAAACACAGTGCTATTGACAAAACATGATGGATGTCATCAGTTTTAAATATGGGGTCATGTTTGCTGTTTGAATTCTTAGTTTTTATCAATCTACATATATACTTGGCTTATAATTCTGCTTTAAAATTCTTTTTGCAGCTTTTATAACCTTTGTTGGTGGTGGTGGAGATAATGGAGTATATGAATATATAATTAGTAGGTTAGAACTGGGGTATATTGGGTGTTAGATGATGGATAGTACCTCTGATGGGGACACATCATGCACACCTTTGGTCCCCACTCTAAAGAGTTTCATAGATTGCCTAAAGAATACTTTTCACACTTCCATTGTAATCCCAGTGTAGAGAGGATGCTAGTGAGTGGAGTCCGTAAGATGGTGGGATGGCACTTTTTATACCTCCTTCCAGCAAATCCTGCAGCCCAGCTGATGCCAAATGAGTTGCCCTGCTTTCCTCATCAGTGAGGCGAAGAGGGGGATCTTGTCGTCTGGGCAGCCCAGGACCTTCATACACACTGCCAAGACTTGCGCGAAAGGGAGGTCACTTCAGTGCTGCAAATGGAGCACTATAGTCTCTTGAGACAGACGAATGCCAGGTTGGAACCTATTTATAACTGAGAGTGATTTCACAAATGAGACTAAGACCAGTTTTCACAGAACTATTCTGCACATGCCAACTCAGAACTAAGGTTCACCACCTCGAGCCCAAGTTCAATGTGTCTTTCTCCCTGGTTAGAATAAGAATGCAACCTAAGGATCACCCATGGATACTGTTAACATGTCTCTAGAAAGCTTTAATAAATCTTCTTGAATCAAGATTATATTCTGTCTTGCCTGGGTTTTACATGCAGTAATTTATTTAGCATCCTATCTAATAATGTATGTGCTTGCTATTTTTATCACGCTTGCAACCTACCATTTTGCCAAGGAGCTCAGAGATGCCCTGCTGGAAGGAGTTTGGATGTGACAGAAATGCCCCACATCACTGCTTTGCTGCACCATGGAGAGGGAAAGCTCCACTGTACCCGTAAGTGGTACTTTCACAGCAGTAATCAGCAGAAACCCTCCAAACAGGATATTTCTGGGGTGGAGCTGGGCCAGCCATGAATCCACTGGATCCTAAGCCAAACCAGTTACCAGCAATGTACCCAATCTAGGCTTGGGTAACCCTGGAACTAGACCTGCAAAAAAGGGAAGGGGCAATATTGCCTCCCCTCCTTTAGTCCTGGTTGGCATGAACAGCAGGGCTTCAGACACAATCCAAACCCTTTCAAGTTAGGATTGCTCTCTTAGTTAATCTTTTACCCCTCTTCCTTATTTCCCCCTTTAAAAATGTTTTTAAATGATTATTAGGTTAGTTTATTTCTTAAAAAAGGAACTCTGACCAAATATTGTTGAATAGCAGTAAATGAAATTTTATATATAGATACTACTAATAAAGCGTAGCATTATCCTGCAAAAATTAAGCATTTCAAGGACTATGCATACTTAGATGTAAGCCCGATGAACTCAAGTGGAACTTACTTCTGAGTAAACGTGCATTGGTTCAGCTGCAAATTCTTCATTTTAGTGGGAGATACCTAAGCATGCACTTAACTCTTCAACTTAAATAAATGGGTCTTAAAATTGTCATATAGAGATTGTGCAGAATATTCTATTTTCATTCCAAAAACTCCCTAATGGGACAAGGTTTTCTGTTCTTTCTCTGGTACTTAATAACCCCATTGTTATAAATCTCTGGTTCCCAATCACAGATTAATTACAAGTTTTGCTGTTTAGGATACACAGTTGATAAAGAGTCACTGGAGGGCTCTCTCGCACATTGAGAACTCATCTGTGGGGAAGGGATGGGTTGGCAGGGCAGAAGAAAGGGGCACAGCTGATTGCTGCATTGTGTGGTGGCATTCTGCACCCAGCAGGCTTGCAGCTTGGGTGAGGTTCATCTTCTGATGGTTTGAGAGCTTCTGGTCAATGCCAGAATCGAAAGGGCAAAATCCCACAAGACATGGGATTTTGGAGTCTTGCTAAACTCAGGCAGGTTGATGTGGTGAGGCCTATAGAAGGCCTTGCTCAGGTTCAGTCATGCCTGATGAGCTGGATGACCCACCTGGTCAACCCAGGCCTCAGAATTACCCGAGACATTTGCCTGTTAATCAGTTGGGGGCCAGAACATGCCGTCCAGATTGGCCAAAGGCAGGCACATTTTTTATTTTGCCTTGAGAAAGCACCTAGTGTAGGTGTATATACATATATGTTATTCAGTACCATCATGACTTTGGAAGGAGGAGTGCATACAAATCAGGGGAGACAGAGGCACACAGGAGGTGACGCTAGCTTTCCCTGTAATTGGATGCATGAGACACCGGGAAGACCTCACAACAGGTTTAGGGCAACTGATGAAAATGGAAACCTTACTTGCCCCAAAGCAGACTGTCATATACTCTCACTAGGAAAGAATGCTCAGGCTTGAGCAGATCATACAGGCAGCGGAAAGCAGCATGGCCAAGTTCAGGGAAGAACATCTCCCCCTGCTTTTCCACATGGCCTGTTGATATAGAACCTGCCTGTAAAACAACTATATGGCTGATGCCCATCTGGTGTCTGTCTATTTATTGCCAGCCACAAATAAAAATCTAAGAGAGAGATACTGTCATTGTAATCCAATGCCTGCCTACTTGGAACAGAGCTTATTCCCAGATAAGCGTTTGTAGGACTGCAGCCTGCATTAGAATGCCCTAGTGCTTCTGAGGCCTCCTGCTTATATCTGGCAACATTTGGTTTTCATCAAGAAATATTTTCCTTACCTGAGTGGCTCAGAGCCAAAGATTGCTCTGCTACTAGTATGTTTAAGTATCTTTCATTTCACTAAGTGAATGCATTTGATATATTAGCTCTTGGCAATAAAAGCCGACAAGATAGAAAAACAAAACACATCAATGAAATGCAGAAAGCTATATACAAAACTGACTTGTATACTTAGAATGGGAAAAAATAATTGGGGAGCTATTGGAGGATAATTTAAACTAGAGACAAATTGAAAATGTGCTGGAACAATAATTCATATTGCTAACCAATGTGGCATAAAAATGCTCAAACTATTAGTCAAAGAAAAGGGGGAACAGCTTCGAGCTCTGCAGCAGACTGGATTAAAATACAACCTCCTTATGAAATTGCCATGAAATTGAGTTGAAGCACATGCAGAACTAAACAGATTGCTTGGAAAGCATTCAGCTACAAATTGCTCTCTTCTCAGGCCTGCTGAAAATCTAAGCAGATTTCAAGGGAACTGGTTTCAATTATGTGCTCTGCTGTTGAAGGAAACCGTATCAAAGGCTAT
This sequence comes from Podarcis melisellensis, assembly GCF_964234715.1. Classification (NCBI taxonomy): domain Eukaryota; kingdom Metazoa; phylum Chordata; class Lepidosauria; order Squamata; family Lacertidae; genus Podarcis; species Podarcis melisellensis. Next base: position 5,819,795 of record NC_138531.1, on the reverse strand, counting down.
AGCAGTCAATGGCGCATGGTAGTAAGAAGCACTTGTTGACTGGCAAAGCAGCAGGTATTGAACTGTCTCTGAGATACAGAGATGGGAAAGGGGAGCATAAGACACAGAGAGATTAGCTGAAGCATCAATTTATACTAAAGCAAATATGAACCCCAATGGAAACCCAAGCAGGAAGGCTGAGAATTGGTTTGTGTGTGTTTGTGTTGACATTTGCTACTTCGAAATACAGTTAGGTGAAGAGGAAGGAAACACACACAACCACCCCTTCCCATATTTGGGATATATCTATAAGCAGAGGCAGAGTGTCCAGATCATATGAAATAATAAGCCCTATTTGTGCATTAAATTGAACACATGTGAGTTTAAATTGGAACAGGTGTGCACATTCAACCTGTGTCCTAGAAATTCGCCTGTGTGCAGGTCCACTTCTAATTCAATGCGCTTAGAAGTATGCTCCTAGGCTTCTATGCATGGTCACCCAAACATGCTTGGAAACTCTCTTCTGCCATGGAGACCCTGCGTACTGGGACACTGGAGACAGGGTTTGCACACACTGCTTCCCCCACTCCCTTTAAGTTCACACACATTCACATGAGAGCAGTGGTTCTCAATTAACTAAATACTGTGGACCCTGTTTTTTCAAAGCCAAGCCATGGAACCCCTACCTACTTTTGAAGAAATTGATATCTTTATGGTAGGTTTTGTTATGTGACTGGTGCTATGGACCCCCTGGGTAGGTTACACGGATCCTCTAGGATCTGAAGATTACACATTGGGAACTACTGCACTGGAGTATTAGTTTCAGTCTAGTCTGGGCTGGTCAGGCTGTATTCAGAATACTGGGCTCAGTTCTTGCCACCACATTGACAAGCTAGAGGGTGTCCAGAGAAAAGCAACCAGGATGGTGAAGGGTTGAGAAACAAAGTGCTTTCAGAAAAAGTTGAAAGAGGTGGAGACATTTAGCCTAGAAAAGAGAAGGTTAAGGGGAGACAGCACAGTAAACATCTATAGGGATGAATGAGACATGTTCTCCATTGCTCCACAGGGCAAGAGTAAAACCATTGGGAGGAAACTGAAGGGAAGCATATTTCACTTAATTTTAAGTTAAACTTCCTAACAGTGTGCCAAAGCAAAGCCAAATTCTACAATCTGTAATTTTAATGCTTTGCATATTTTATTATATCTCTTCTGTCATTCAGTGACAGCACCCCAATTCATGATGCCCTGGCTACTGTAAACTGAGTTTTTGCACATAGGAATGGAAGGCAGTGGAAACACAGAGGCAGAATAGCCCCAATGGGCCTTGCTTGTGAGCTGCTTCTTCATGTCAGGACACATCAGACAATTGTTTTTAAAACAGGCCGAAAAAATATTCCTGCCTTGTATATTTCTGAGAAGTTGTATTGAAATACGTTCTGCATCCTTGTTGAATTCCTTGGGTATTTTACTCCAGCCACCTCAAAATTCACATTGAGATTTTACCTTTGGCTAAATTAAGTGGTAATTCCACACCAATATTAGAGTTGCCACAGCAATTTCACCTAAACTGAAATTCAAATCAAATTTGTGTATTTCCCCTCAGGTGGGATGTGGAATTTCAATGGAAGTCACAATAGGTTCCAGAAGACGAGATACTTTTCTCAGGGAAGTTGAGTGGAATACAATGAGATTGACAATATCCAGAAACAGTGCTCTTTCTTGTAGGTGAGCAATATGTTATTGAGGATTTATGGGTCAACTGAGTTAAATACCAGCCGTTCTGGTACAATAAATTCTGTTTAAAAAAGAGTTCCTGTGAAAACATTGCACTTGATTTTCTAACAAAACAAATTGACCATGGGCTCCATTCTGCACAAAACAGGGCCACTTAAATAATTCATTGCTCTCTATATGAGAAAAGACTTTCATATGTCCATGGCGGTTCTCCCCCTTTTAACTTCTATCATATAAATCCATGTTCAATGTCTCCTACTATGCCAAAATGTAACCCATGCTGACATTTCTGATACCCCCTATGCTTTCCTATGTTTCTATTAGAAACCTCTACATGCATCTTTTATCTCAACTGTTCCAAGTGGTGTCTCTCACCTGCCTTTGTAAGGTATTCTCTTTAATCACAGGCCTAGCTTTGTTTCCATTTCATAGTTCCTTTTAAAGAACTAAAATTCACACTGCTGCAGCCTCTGGGCACTTAAAACAGTGAGGGGGGGGCGCCTTAATGCTTCCAAAAATTGCATCACTTCTCACGAAACCTAATGGAAAAGTTTGTTACAGAGAAGAGCACAGCAAAGAAGGACTTTTGAACCATTTTGTTTTCTATTATCAGGCAGGATGCCCCAAGACCATGACTAATATTTCATATGCTCATAGCTCTTCAGGCAGTTTCCCAATACGTTATATAATATAGTGGCAAACCATTATATGATGTGCTGCCTCCCCTCTGCTCAATGCAGCTGCGGAGCGCTTTAATAAAAGGGGGAGAGGCAGTTCAGAAAACAGCTCTATAAAGTGCATTTTTAAAATAACTTTTCTTGCAAACCAGAAAATGACCTATCCAGCATAAGAGATAGCACAAGGTAGTTTTTCAGCAAAAAGAACTTTTTTTAAAAAAATGTTTTTTGCACATCTGCAAAGTTCAAGGTTACTGCAAATTTCCTGATACTTCCCTCTCTTGTGTGTGTGTGGTGCAGTTTTGGCTACATAACATAGAAGGTGATTGAACGAAATGACTGACTGATTGCAAGGGATGCTAGAATAGAGTTACCAGACATCCCTGGTTCCCGGGGACAGTCCCCAGATTTGCAAATCTGTCCCCTGACAAATTCTGTCCCCGGAATGTCCCCAGATTTGCAATTCTGTCCCCGGGAAATGTGGCAGCAGCAGCCTCATCAGCCCGGAGCCAGCCTGGTAGTGCAGTGGCACACAAGACACATCATATGGGGACTTCTGGCGTGGGGAAAAAGGCAGGTGTCACGGCAGTGAGCAGTTCCTGAAGCCAGCCAGAGACAAATACGCTACCAGGCTGGCTCTGGGCTGCTGACTGCCGCCACCACTGCCAAAGGGGAACCGGGGACATCTGGCAGTACAGATCTCCTGCCCCCTTCCCCCTTTGTTTTGACTGATTGGGGGAGGCTCGGGAGTCGTGGGTTGGAGGCCGTTGCCCAGTTTTTTAAAACTCTGCATGTTTATGTTTCACAGGGTGCAAAAGAAGGGCTTTGCACCTTTATACAATATGCATGGGTGCTTGGGCTCAGGGTCTTTTGCCTCACCATCCCCACTACTGACTCCCTGTTGCTACTCAACTTCAAAATAATAATAATAATAATAATAATAATAATAATAATAATAATAATAATAAAGTGTCCCCGGATTCATTGGAAAAACCTGGTAACCATATGCTAGAAAGCATTTTTGTTTTGTTTTTATTGCTTACAGTTTCCAAACGATAATAAACATATTAATTTTTATTAATAATAGCATCAAATAATGAAATACATAGAATAACAGAATCACATATTAACTATTCAATATTCCTATGGTTGGGATGCAGGGGGCGCTGTGGGTTAAATCACAGAGCCTAGGACTTGCTGATCAGAAGGTCGGCGGTCCGAATCCCCACGACGGGGTGAGCTCCCGTTGCTCGGTCCCTGCTCCTGCCAACCTAGCAGTTCAAAAGCACGTCAAAGTGCAAGTAGATAAATAGGAAGCACTCTAGTGGGAAGGTAAACAGCGTTTCTGTGCGCTGCTTTGGTTCGCCAGAAGCGGCTTAGTCATGCTGGCCACATGACCCAGAAGCTGTACGCCGGCTCCCTCGGCCAATAAAGCAAGATGAGCGCCCCAACCCCAGAGTCGGTCACCACTGGACCTAATGGTTAGGCGTCCCTTTATCTTTTTATTCCTATGGTAGTGTAATACATTTCCTTAAAAAGAAATGCAAGTTGCTTAAGGGCAATGAAGCTTATAAAACCTTAGGAATGTAAAAAAAAAAATGGAAAAGAAGAAGAAGAAACTAAAAAACCTCCAAATACAGCATGGAATTTGGGGATTTGTTGTTTTGGAGCTGGGTGGGAGAAATTTTGGGAGGGAGTAGGGCTTGTTCTAGTTTATAGGAAAGAGGTTGGGGGTGAAGGTTTTGTCAATTTTCACACTTTAAAAACAGGCCCCACTGGCACCTTGTCACAGCCATCAATAGTGCAACTGCTTCACTTCAGCCTTTTTTGTGTATTAAATCCTCGTGAAAACAGCAGTTTTTTCACAGGAGGAAGAACTTGCTTCAGATGTTTTAATTTTAAAAGTTGTAATTGCAAATGTGGGTGGGGGCAGGGTGACTTCTAGTGGGTCTGCAGCACACCTGGAGGAAAGGCTTAAATCTTCCCTGCCAGGCCATGATCTTGACAAAACCCCACCAAACAGTTAGCGGTGCTGGGAGCTTTCTTTGCTGTAAAAAGATACCCGCAAAACATCTCAAACAAAAAGAAATTGCCACAAAAAAGAAGAGTTTAATCAGGAAATAAAAATTGAATTGACAAGTTCTAGAAGAATAAGCCTGAGGTAGTGCAATGATTTAGGAAACAGAAGCCAGAATCATAATCATGATTGCTTCTATGTTGCCATGAAATACTGTTTTGTTCCTGGAACTGCTGCACACCAGGCATTGTTTAATGTGGCTTGTTTAATGCATTCTAGAAATGTAACAGAAATTGGGAGAAACTACTAGTAGTAGTACATTTTGTCTGATTATTTTGTTACACAAGTCACCAATTTGCTTGCAGCATTGAATTATCTAGCTTTTTAATTATGCATGCAATGCAAACTAAACTATACACAATGTGCTTTCAATGACAACACACTAAATATATGAAACAAAAGTCTTCTGCAGAGAGCTAACAGCTATATAAAGTTATAACATTTGTGATTACATATATATGGAATATGTGAATCTATATACATCATAATTTGGAATAAAACTGTTCCTGATTCAATATGTATACTTTAGAAATATGGCTATCAACCAGCAGAAAGCTGATATGTTTCCAGGAATAATTGGGGGTGGGGGAGAGAGAATTGATGAGAAAAGGAGATAAATAATTACCATCTTCAGGTAAAAGTCCATCTGGTAGCTTGCAATATTAGGCCATCTTGAACAAGTTGGTAATGACTTATAAAATGTCACCCATCAACTTTGCTTTACAAAATTCAGTCCAGGGTTCTGAAACATAAAGGACAAAATCATTATTGCCGACCTTATTTATCCAGTGCAGGCCCCAGTATTCATAATCCAAATGAATTGTTGAACCATCTCAGACCCTCCAAGTGTCCCTATTTTCCAGGGACAGTCCTGGATTTAAAGAACCCATCCCGATTTCTGTTTTGATCCCGGAATGTCCTGCTTTTCCTGAGGACTTCCCTATATTTATCAGAGAAATGTTGGAGGGTATGGAGGTATCTGACTCCCCAAGTCATCTGAAGACAGTCCTGTATATGGAAGTTTTTTTTAATGTTTAATGTTTTATTATGCTTTTATATATGTTGGAAGCCACCCAACATATAACCCAGTAACCCAGTCAGATGGATGGGGTACAAATAAAGGTAAAAGGACCCCTGACCATTAGGTCCAGTTGTGGCTAACTCTTAATAATAATAATAATAATAATAATAATAATAATAATAATAATAGTTTGAATAAGACGTCCCTATTTTCATTGGAGAAATGTTGGAGGGTATGCCATCTTCCAGTTAGAAAGCTTAATATGCCAAAGGATTGATTCAGCTTATGCTGAGTAGACCTACCTAAGCATCAAATGCCGCTCCTCTGCATTTGTGTACAGCACAAATGTCTGCCGGGGGAGAGCTTTGTATACATAGTTATCCGTGTGAAGCCTTTCACAGGATTTTGAACCCTGTTCCAAATCCTGTGGAACCCTTTGCAAGTATATTTGTGAAGGTTCCCTCCCTAAAGACCTTTGTGGTGTGCATGCAAGCATCAGGAGGGAGCCTGGAAGGAGGTGTGTGATGTCCTCTTTGCTCCTGTGTTGATTAATGCAAGAGCATTAATACTTGCATGGTGCTCCAGTCTATTTAAATTTCTGGGTAAGGAGAGCCTCTTGTGATACATGCACACACTGTTAGGATTTCATTCTCCCATTGCTTGGATCATGGGATCCTTATTTACATTCCACACTGCTGGAAGTGTGGGAATGGAAATACAGATACAGAACTTCTGTTCTTTGTGCTTTTGTTCTCTGCTCTCAGAGAAGACGCATGTTTGAGACCCTGTTCACACTAGCCATGTTTGTTGTTTTGATTTGCTGTAAATAAAGAAAAATTATGATGCCACATACCTACACAACCTCACTTCTTGCAGAACTCTTCTAATGTGAGCTCACAGCTCCACTGGATGTGGGTGGCAGTCTCCTCCGTACAGGGGATGTACGGAAACACACACACATTTCCTTCCTTTCTCATGAATGACTTCTGTCTACCACTTATAACAGGACTTCTAAGTAGTACACAGCTCATGAGCTCTTAGTTGCTCAACAGCTCTTTATGCTGTGAAGAGAAACATGAAGTTGATAAAGCTGGATTAGCGTTGCTGGTCATTATAATGTTCCCTCTTGTTCTGACCATTCTCAGACAATGAGAAAATAACTTACCTCCAAAAGTTACCAAAAGTCAGAGAAAAAAATGTCAATTACCATAAAATTTAATGGCTGGAGTGTTGTTCTTGTTGCTGTTGCTGCTGCTGCTGTAGTTCCCTTACTTTTGAGGTGGCTAAAAATGTTAGTTTCCTTTAATCTACAAATTTTGTGGTTTGCACATGCTTTCTGGAAACCACATGAAATCTTCAGCTGGCCATTTCTCAAAGCACATGAAGGCTGGAAAGTTACCTACTGTACACCTGACACTTGCTATTTCTAAGAAAGAAAGAAAGAAAGAAAGAAAGAAAGAAAGAAAGAAAGAAAGAAAGAAAGAAAGAAAGAAAGAAAGAAAGAAAGAAAGAAAGAAAGTCATTTTATTTTTAGAAAAATTAGCATGGTTTGTTTTTTAAGGTAAAACTTCTCTGCACTCCACATCCATGAAAATTAGAAAGTTCTAAAGTGCCCTGAGAATGAGGCAGAAAAGTGGAAACACCTTTTTCAGAGAAAGAAAACTTCTGGGGATTTGGAGGACAGGTTTTGGCACAGCGCTAAGTCGCTCACTGTCTAAGCTTGACTTATTGATTGCCAGCACAGTCTGGACATCTTCTTCAATCCTACACTCATGAATATCTTTCCAAATTAAGCCTCTCCTCCTGTGTTATTTACTACTTTGATAATGTTATTGACCGTGAGTTCAGCCAATATCCTTTCAAACGATTTCTCTACATAGTCAATCTGTTCACTATAAATGCTAGTGATGGGGAAGATGTTGTTTTTAGATTATGCCTGAAAAGGCTTGCCTGCCTTTCGGTGTAAATGAACAAAGGTGTGGAGCGAAGGGTTGTGGTGTTCGCCTAATAGAGAGGAAGAGAGTAGCATGTGTCTCATTCACTTCCACCTGTCAGACAGACTCCTTTGAAATATTCATGGACTGCATTGTTCTGTCAAGTACAAGACATCCTTGTTAACATTTCGCTATAATTTAGGGCATTTTTCATAAGCACAACTGTTAAATATTTATGACTAATGTTCATTACTTAAAAAGCACTTCCCATATACATCCCTGGTTTAATTATTAATACAGAGAATTTGGACAGACCTTGTTTTTCTAGCTCTGCACTTCTGAAAATTAACTTCTCATCTATTTTGGTATTAAATATCCCAAGATGCCAAACCTATCAAGAAACAGATGCATTTCAGAATGTGCTTGATTATATTAACTCCTCAAATACAAGATAACCCAGCAGACTTAGAAAATGTCCTGATTTGGAAACAAACCAACACTATGCACAATGTTGCTGAACCAAGGGATGGTCTTGTGGGGTTGCCATATTTTGAAGAGCAAAAAAGAGGACATAGAGACCCCTCCCTTCCATGGCATGAGTGCACTGTGGGCACACACACCATACCCTCCAACATTTCTCCGATAGAAATAGAGACATCCTATTCCATCATCGTCATCCTAATCATTTTATTATTTGTACCCTGCCCATCTGACTGGGTTACCCAGCATAAATAAAAACATAATAAAACATTAAACATTTCAAAACTTCCCTATCCAGGGCTGCTTTCAGATGTCTTCTAAAGGCATAATGGCAAAAAGAAATACAATGTGAAGATCCAAGCAGTATGGTGATCAAAGGAAAGGGACAAAGCTTTTAGCGAGGAAATGGGGTGCCAGAACTTTCTTTGCTAGGTGCTTCAGATTTCAGGACACACACACCTCCACAAAAAATGGGGAGGAGGGCTTTCCCTGACCTTACATAAGAGCTGTGTATTTTAACTTACATTCGAGAATTGTGTTTAGAGGTACCCAAGGTGATTTGGTTAATCTCCATACTAGCTCTCCAAATGCCCATTGGCCTTCAACAAAGAACTTTTAATTAGGAGTGAGAGAGCTTGGGGAGAGCCTCTTTACTAGCAAGCTCTCTTCTTCTTTTCTTAGATCTTTCCAATATTGCTAAGTAGACTCAGCTTAATTGCAGTCAATGGATAATGCACTAGGGTACGGTGGGAATCCTGGCATTGAGGCACGCAGAGTATATGGGAGACCCTAAAGTGTGGAGGGGGGAGAGGCCCGCTAAGGGAGGTGCCAGCTGAGACACCTTCAGGGTGTCTTTCCTGCCTGCTCACGGGCAGCTTACTGGGCACCAGCATGGCCAACCACTTGGAGAGTTCTAGGTAGCACCCATCAATCTGCCCAATCTCATTATCCACCATGCGGGCACACCATAGAGCAGGCTTCTTCAACCTCAGCCCTCCAGATGTTTTGAGACTACAATTCCCATCATCCCTGACCACTGGTCTTGCTAGCTAGGGATCATGGGAGTTGTAGGCCAAAAACATTTGGAGGGCCGAGATTGAGGAAGCCTGCCATAGAGACAAGAAAAGTTTAAGAGTGATTCTCACATGCACACTTCCTGGCTCTGCTTGCAAAGCAAGTCTTTCTACAGAGAGTGGGTGGGACCATAGAGATAGGAAAGGGTGATACTTGCACACTTCCTGGTTCTATTTGCAAAAACCTGGACATCTTTTGCAAATTCAAAAAATCTGCCTGAAGTGAAATTTTACCCTCGCCCCTAAAAAAAAAAGAGGACCTGTCCGAGGGAAAGAGGATGTATGTCAACCCTAGCTTGGTTCTCTTCTGCCACCCTGCTTAATGGAAACTCCCAGCCACCGTCCCTTTCTTTTCCTCATGAGTGGGCACTAGAACTTTTGTACAGCAAACTACATTCAGTCATGCAAAAACCAAGAGTTTCACACACACACACACACACACACACACGTTGTTGTTGGACCAGAGCACGCCAGGCACTCCTGTCTTCCACTGCCTCCCGCAGTTTCGTCAAACTCATGCTGGTAGCTTCAAGAACACTGTCCAACCATCTTGTCCTCTGTCATCCCCTTCTCCTTGTGCCCTCCATCTTTCCCAACATCAGGGTCTTTTCCAGGGAGTCTTCTCTTCTCATGAGGTGGCCAAAGTCTTGGAGCCTCAGCTTCAGGATCTGTCCTTTCAGTGAGTACTCAGGGCTGATTTTCTTCAGAATGGATAGGTTTGATCTTCTTGCAGTCCATGGGACTCTCAAGAGTCTCCTCCAGCACCAGAATTCAAAAGCATCAATTCTCAGCGATCGGCCTTCTTTATAGTCCAGCACACAATTAAGGGCATTTTCCAATCAGGAAAAGATACCTGAGAAGGGAGCAGAGCAGGGCAGGAAAGGAGCAGGCCTGTGGCCAGTCCTGAAGGCCAGATTAAGAAGCCAGGGGAGCATCCTTGGTCCATGGGCCTGATGTTCCCCACCCTGGCACAGGTTTGCTACCATTGGTCTAAATTAGAAGAATAGAACTTCAGTTCTGAGTGTGATATAATATGAGCTCCATACACACATTCTATCCTTGTGTTCAGAAGGCAGGCTTATTGAAAGCTCACTTTGAAAGCTCACTTGGACATACAAGTGTCACTATGTGTAAAGGTGAAATCCAGCTATGTGAAATTGTATATCATGGTACACCAAACAGTTATGGAAACATTGACAGCTTTTGTTCAGAATGACCCCTTAGATTCCTTTAGGTGTGATTGTGAGACCAAACGATCAATGAAGAATACTGGTCATCTTTGATCTCCCCCTCTTCAGAACATAAATCCTTGAGAACCTCATTCATTTCTGTACTTGTATTTTAGCTACAGATCAATACATTTAGAATTGATTTTTGTTATCTTTGCTGTCTTTGCTATGCCCAAATGCCTTTTATTTTTATACTCCAAGGAAGGCATAGAGAACTAAAAGATCATTTTGCTTTCTTTAGCAGCAGAATATTTCCAAAAAGAGGGCAATAAATTGAATCGTTAAAATTCAAACTAAGTCCAGTGAAACTGATATACTCCTTCACACAGTTCAGTACAGATGCTGTGACTTGTTTTGCCATTCCAGAATAAACATTAACTGATTCTAAAAACAGTTAGCTCTTCATGTGTGTCTGGGTTCGGTAATTGACTGTTCCACTTTAGGGAGAGAAAGGGGTGACGCCTGGGAGTTACTATCCAGAAAACCTGCTCCTGTTCTCTTGCAGTCAAAAACAAGTAAATAATAGTGGAGCCTCTGCAGTTGCCAGCCTTTGCTTGGGGATGCAGCGGAAGGGCCACACCGAGCTCTGGGCTCCGGGGCCTAGAGACCCCTGGCGGCAGGCAAGGATGGGGAGCCGGCAAAGGGCCCACCAGAATGTGCCTGGGCAGAGGCAGCAGCCACCCAACGGGCTGCTCTGCCACCTTTGCCAGGGCACCTTGTTGCACCCCCTCAGAATTTTGCACCCGGGGCCATGGCTCCCCTGCTCCCCATGCTATGCAACTGCTCTGTTGTCTGCACTGGCTACCAGTAATTTGTTGGGACCAATTCAGCTGGTTCTAACTTGAGAAGCAATAATAAGCTTCAGGTCAGGTTACCTGAAGAAATTCCCTCTTCTCCATACTTTACATCTCCTTTGGCGGTCATTCGCCAGGTTCCCCTTCTGAAAGAGGTGAAACTAAGGAATCAGGGCTTTTATGTGGTGATGTGCCTTTTATGGAAATCCTGGGTTATCTGCTGCCCACATTATGACCTTTTAGGGGCCAAGCAAATAGCTTATTCTCCCAGAACTTTTAATGGCAACCCATCAAGTTATTCAGAGTTTTTTGTTTGCTCCAAATCTCTCCTATGCTTGTTTTCATGTTGGTTTTAATAGTTTATATCATTTTACATACTCTCCAAGTGTCCCCATTTTCCAAGGACAGTCCTGGAATTACAGAAGCCATCCCGGTTTCTAATTTGATCCCCAGTTTTCCTTTTTCCTCCCCTCGAAGGCTCAGAAAAGAATTAAAAGTGGTGTGTTTCCATGTAGGTGCAAAAATAGAGTTCTGTTTATAATGAAAAGAAAATACCTGCACCAAATGAAGGAAAAGATGAAGCTGGCATACAAAGCTTTGCCTATAATTTTGAAGGAAAATGTCACCAATCCACTTTAAATTCTTTAATTGCAATGCTTCAGTAGCCAACAATTTTTAGGAAACACATGGAGTGTTGATTCCTGTATTGTAAATGGAGCCTTACACTGTCTACTCAGAAGTAAGTCCCACTGTATTCAGTGCAGCTTACTCCCAGATAACTGGGTCAAGACTGGGAAGCCTTTCACTGCAATCCTAAGCATTTTTACTCAGTTCCTGAGTTCAATAGGATTTACTCTCTAGTGTGTTTCTGATCCTTCTCACAGTTGTTGTTTACTGTTACATCCCACCATTTTCCTTGACAGGCATTCAAGGCAGCTTACATCTAAAATTTTATTTCATTCCATTTTTCTGTGGAAGGTATTGTCAAGGAAAAAAATGTGTGAGCGAATGAATGGATCATGTACAACAATCTTGAGAGGTAGGAAAAGCGAAGAGGTTGTCAAGGTGACAAATGTTGATGCGTATATGGTGTCTATGTGTGTGGGAGATCAAACACGGGAGAAGCTCATGATGTAGAATAGAACTTATTTTCATCAGATAAAGGTTGGAGGGTATGATTTTTCCTTTTTGATTTATTTTGGTTTTAGTGTTTTGATTGTTAGTTGCATTTATATTTGATTGCTTATGTAAAAAGGTAGTAGACAAATGCAGTAAATAAGTAAACAAATAAAATATTTTAAGTCACAGAAATACTTGTTTAATAGCTCTTATTTACATTCATCTTAACATGAGAAAAAAGAATGTCAGTTAGCACTAAATTTGTATCATGAATTGTGTTTATAGTGTATAAATTGGATACCATGATTTGAATATCTGAACTGTGTAATTATATTACTATCTCTGTCTGAAAACCCCCATATTTTTTCTTTTGCTTTTTTTAGGAAAGTATCTTTTAAAAACATACTTTGCATCTTTATTTTTTAAACTTCACCAGCTTCTCCTGTAATAATTTTTGACATGAGCATTTGATAGTAAAGTTAAAAGGTTAAAATTCTCTAATTGGTATCAAGTAAATTATAGTGTAACATAAATGACTTAATCATCTCCATTCTGCTAAAAATGTGAAGTGAGTAAAAGATAAAAGTGAAATGCTATCATTCCCTTTCTGTGGAAGGTGATCAAGCATGTGGCTCCTGCTAATCTCCAAGCACCCTGGAATGAAACTGTTTTTTTATTTTTTTAATCCATTTCAATTGCATTTCAGGCCTGGTTTGGGAACAGAAATTGCCTTGGCTGCCCTGTGGGGTGACCTTTGCTGGGAGGGAGGCTGAGGGGAGTGGATCCCTGTTGATTTCTCCAAAGTGTTCGATACTATAGTCCGCATTATCCTTCTGGAGAGGCTGTTCAAGTTGGGTGCTTTGCAGTGACTCTGCTGCTCACAGAGGAACGGCCAATTCCAAAAGGTGGTGCTAGGAGATTTCTGCTTGATTCTTGGCATTTATACTTTGGGGACCCACAAGGTTGCTTTCGAATATCTACATGGAACTGCCGAGTGACTGGGAGTGAGGTGTCATCAATGTATGAATGACATCCAGCTCAACTTCAAAGAACGCTGTTAACCCATTAGGAAATTAACCATGTTATATTCTCAGGGGGCTTTGAAATAAAATAAAAAGAAATTCAATAGGTACTATGGTCCCCTCAAGAAATTTTGCTGGTCATTTCTAGACTTGTGATCTACCATGCCAAGCACAGAACGCAGGTCACATTTTGTGACCTACCCACAATTTTTCAACTCTGCCTTCAGTTTTGGCGTTCCTGGGCAAGCAGCACCTTTATTGTGTCTGGATGCTTAGTGAATCTTTGAGAGGCCATGATGCCTGAGTGTTGGCTCTCAGGACTGTGCTTGATTATTGTGCAGGCCTGGGTGGATTCCTGAGAAATTCATCAAATGTTTCAACTGAAGAGGGGCTGCTAAATTCACTCGAGATTTCACTGTGTGCAAATTCAGAGCAGCCAAATTTACTTTTTTTGTGGGGAGGGGCACTATTTACACACACACAAACACATACAGTGGTACCTCGGGTTTCAGACGCTTCAGGTTACAGATGCTTCAAGTTACAGGCTCCGCTAATCCAGAAATAGTACCTCGGGTTAAGAACTTCGCTTCAGGATGAGAACAGAAATCATGCGGTGGTGGCGCAGTGGCAGCAGGAGGCCCCATTAGCTAAAGTGGTACCTCTGGTTAAGAACAGTTTCAGGTTAAGAACAGTTTCAGGTTAAGGGCGAGCCTCCAGATCAAATTAAGTTCTTAACCCGAGGTACAACTGTACAGACAAATGAATTTCCTCACAGGTTTGTCCAAATTTGTGTCAGATTCTTATTAACATAAAAAAATAATATGAAAGGCAAACATCGGAAGAATGTGGTTATCTGATTTAAAGCCAGGTTGATAAAGAGTTACTCTTTCAGAACTTTTAAAGGTCTCCTGCCTTTTTTTATTCAATTAAGAATAAAGTCACAGATTTTTAAATAACAGTTTTTGCATTTCTATGGAGGAATAAGCTCAAGAAAAGAAGTTATTGCTGCAAGTCACAATTTCTGGGCATCACATTAACATTCAGAAAACATTCAGGAAAGACACCCTCATGAAATCTAAATATAGTGCTCTGAAAAACAGAAGACAGCACCTCCCAATCACTTGCAGGTGCGCCAACCATCTGCACAGCGCCTCTCTGGCTGTGGGACACTGCAGTGTTACCAGACAATATCTCACTAAATTACAATGTCATATCAGTAATACACTTATGGTACCTCTCATTTGTAAACTTTAATTGCCCGATAGTTTGATTTTATACAGTAATATTTTTCAAGTATACACAAGCACAAGAGCTTGTACTGTGAAGGCACAAATAATTTCAGCCGACAAGTGGCATTTCTTCCAAGAGCTTTGGGTTTAGTTTGGGTTTGTTTGCAACTTTATAAATTTAAAAAGTGGGAGGAATGAAGATCCAAGGGCTGGACTATAATATATCCAGAGTTTCTTCTTCCCAAGAAGAGTAATCGAGTTATAAGTAGACAAACAAACAACAGATTGAATACATATATGGCCCATAAACCAGCCTGTTCTCTTTCTTTTCTTGCTTCTGCATGGGGTACATACTGATTCCTGCATTGGACACTGTTGTTATGCAGTCTCCACCTCTGAGTAATGGAATTATATATTTCTTAACATGTGAGGAAATCCATGCAGAGCAAACCAACTCATTCTAATACTATTTACCTCAATGCATTATATAGTTGTAACTTTATAATGATACTCTAAGATTGTTGAATTATTGCAGAAGGGAAAACTAAGGCTAATAGTCAGGCCACTTAGTGGGTTTAAATGTAGGTGCAATTTGAACTGGGGAACATCCAGATTTGTATCTCAGTCAGCTCTAGCTGTGACAGCACTATGTGTGGAAGCAGGCTTCTGTGCAGGGTTCCGGGTGTGTAGAGTGCCATTATGTAGTTTACTTCCCTGTGTACGTTAGGTTAAGTAGGCTAGAATGAGAGACAGTGACTGGAGCAAGGTTTCCAGGTGAGCTTTACAGATGAATGGGCATTTCAAATGCTTTCCTCAGTCCAAGTCCAACACTCTATCCAGTACATCCAGACACAAAGAAATAGTACCCAAACCTTGCTATATATACTCCAGATTCAGATATCTTACTTGTCTGTGCTTTGCTAATTGGTGGCTAAGGCTGTCTTTAGCATAAAATTCACCCAGCACCCCAAAAATTTTTTGGGGGGGGCAGGTCAAAGTTGTCAAATACCACTAACATGAAAAAGTAAAAAGCAGATGCGATACCTCCATATTTCCATTTTTGTGATCATGCTAAAATGAAAGACACCACTAGGGAGTAGCGCCGGTTACATTGACTCTACAGCTATTCCGCAATCACCATCGAACGCAATCACCCAGGGGTTGTGGTTAACAGATTAGCAGCTTCAGTGGCAGGTGCCCCACCGAATTCAGCACCTGGGTGCAACACACCCCTAGCACCACCAGGTAAAGACGGCCCTGTCACAAGGGCAGGGGCTACATGGGGAAGGAGGAATAATTGAAAATAATCTTCCCACTTTCTCCATTGATGTTTGGCATGAGGGCAACACTATTCATTGCAAGTCTTCTGGATCCATCTCAATGCCTGCTCACACACTTCCCAACCCTGACAACCATTGACTAAACTGAGAGTGAATCCACACCAGAGCCGCCTTCCTCCTCCTCCTCTTCCTCCTCCTCCTCCTCCTCCTCCTCCTCCTCCTCCTCCTCCTCTTCTTCTTCTTCTTCTTCTTCTTCTTCTTCTTCTTCACCACCCTTCATTCGAAGATCACAGTGCAGTTTACAATATAAAAACACAAAAATGCACACCAGAGTAGCCCTAACCTTCCCAGCTTAAAAGGCCATAGATTATTTAATGAGCCAAAGGCCTGGGAGAAGAGGAATGTTTTTGCCTGGCACCGAGAGATATGTAATGAAGGCATATTGGAACCTTCCCATTATGTTTGCTCACTATATGTGTTTCTTAAAGACAAATTACATATAAATTTTGTCTGAGAATTATATGTTCAATTCTATTTGTCAGGGACTCTTGGAAACAAACGAGTGTGGTTAATTAGAAAAATTATTTATTGCAAAAAAACCAACAAAGTTCATGGAGCGGTGAACGCTGCCCTCGGTCCATCAGTGAAGATGTTCCTACTGACGAGTCTTCTTCCAGTGAAACCAAAAGCAGCCCAGCCTCCTCTTGTGACGTGATCTGTCCTGAAGGCCTTCTATTTGATGAGAGCGGGACTAAGGGGGTCAGCCCCCTCCCCTTCCTCATTCCCAGACACGGAGCTTCCATACAGCTGCTACTTCTCTGTAATTTGAACTCCACTGCTTGTCTGCCATCAAGGTTGCTTCCAGTTGACATTCCTGAGGGTTGGGGAGAGGACTCCTGATTGTACTCATCTAGTCTTGCGTTTAACCCCCTCTCTTCCTGTCTGCCTTCTCCCTCTGCCTGTACTTCTTCCCTGGGAGCCTGTATATTCATGACATTATTCCTTTTTACTTTACTGTTTAGACCAGCCTTTCTCAACCTGCGGGTCCCCAGATGTTGTTGAACTACAACTCCCATCACCCCTAGCTAGAAAGACCAGAGCTCAGGGATGATGGGAGTTGTAGGCCAACAACATCTGGGGACCCACAGGTTGAGAACCGCTGGTTTAGACCATTTACGTTCCAGCTCAGTACCTTTAAGTTTGCCATTATATCTGTTTGTGTCTTTTCCCCTAAAGTCTTCTCTAAAGTTTTTGTTTTCTTGGTTATCTAAATTATCTGCTCCCCCGCTGTTGCTCCTTCCCCTGCCCCTCCTACTGCTCCCAGCAGGTACTGTGGAGTGTATGGGTTGCCCAAATCTCTGCTATGTCTTAGCCAGAATTCCTGCGCCTGCTCTTCATTTACCAATCTATATCTTTTTTTCTTGTATGTAAAGGAAATTCCTTCTGGAAATTCCCATCTAAATTTAATATTGACTCTAATCAAGACAAAAAAAATTCCTTCCAGTAGCACCTTAAAGACCAACTAAGTTAGTTCTTGGTATGAGCTTTCGTGTGCGTGCACACTTCTTCAGATACTATGGCAGACCAACACGACTACCTATCTGTAACTCTAATCAAGACGTTTGTCAGGAACCAGTACCTCTGGCATTTTTGAAGCAAACGAGGAGGTATCTCTCTAAACACAGAATTTCCATCAACCTGGAATCTGTTTTCATAATTGTTCTGGACTATAGCGTCCTTCAATTTCTTAGAGTTTAAAGTTACCAAACAGTCTCCAGGCTGTTTCTAAGCCTTAGCTGATATAGAAACTGTAGCAACTGTCAATAGATCCTTCAACATCCTCTCCCACTCAATCCACAATTGTTTTGGCTTGACTGCGAGACAATCCTCAATTTGATCCTGTCTGCCAGCTAAACCTATCATATCCCCCCTCCCTTATTATCTCTTGTTCCCCACTAATTTATTTGTTCTCTTTTTCAATATTTTGCGATTTGGCCTCCAGGTTGTTCACAGAAATGTCCAAAGCTTCTAATTTGCTGGATATTTCTGTGGCCATTTTTGTGTTCTTCCCCAATTCTGCTACAACTTTTTCATTCTGCATTTGCATTTGTGTCAGCATCTCATTTTTTAAAATCTGACAGAATATACTTTATATTTGACTTTCTTCAGATTGTTTCAATATTCTGTAAACCGCTTTGAGATTTTCTTAAAAATATAAAGCGGTATAGAAATACATTCAGACATACATACATACATACATACATACATACCTGGGATGCTAGGATAGGAAGCACCCACACGATCCAGCCTGTTGACAGATGCCGGTGATGCATCATGGGAGCATCGTTACAGCAGCAGGAACAGTGCAAAGGTTGCTTGAATAGGTCCTTAGATGCCTTGGTGGAGTTCAGAACCAAGCTTATTCACTGAAATCACTACCCAAAAACCTTCCCATGCTAATACTTTGGGAAGTGAGGGATATAGGGAAAAATAGAGGGGCATGATAGTTGTATTGGAAGTTAGCGAGGACACCGTAGGGACTTGAACCCCATCCCGGGAACCAGGAGCGCCGACCACCAGTATCTGCATATGTTCTGCATATGTTCTCTCAGGGAAAAAAAACCTTAAGATGATAAGTAGTGCTCTTTGGAGAGACCTGTGAAGAGAACATGAGAAAAGAAAATGGGAAAAATTGGAGACCAATACAAAACAACAACAACATTGCCTTTAAAAAAGACCACTGAGTGGTGGAATGTGAACTTACCTGAAGCAGCACAGTCCACATGCAGGTGACTCTCACTTCAGGTACAGAGAACTCCAGGGAACCGGAAGGAAAGTGCAGCTGGAACGAAAGACGTGCTCTCCTACCTGCAGCTGAGCCTCATTGTGGTGATGCAGAATAGGGCCTCTTCTGACAACTCTGCCTCCGCAACCTGAAAGAGTCTTAGCACAGTGAGTTGCAGACGGAACACAAGATAAATTTTCTTCCCAGCCAAGCAAGGGATACTCACCTAGATGTCCTTCAGGCATAAAGTGTACAACTATATTGCTGCTATCATTGTGATGTAGCGTTTAAGGTTTACTTGTGAGGTATCTGAGCCTGTCATCCCCTCTGAAAATACAAGAGTATTTCCTAGTTACCTTCCTTCAGCTGGGATGGTCGCTTCAAAGGGAGAAGTTTGGGTGGGGGCCTTTCTCAAGGTCCACCATCGGTCTACAATTTACTGCCCCTGTGTTATTAGGATTAAGTCTTCTTTGATCTTCTATTTTCCTTCGGTTTCCTTTTAATTTAAAATTTAATGTCTCTGCTAACGCTTTTCAGAGTCAAATACCTGATTAAGATATATGTGTGCAGTATTTGAAATCAACCACAGCAGAGATCACAGGAGAAAATTACCTGTGTCCCTTTTTAAAGTTGTCAATGATGAATTTCAGCGGAGTAAAATCCCTTCATTTACTCTAAAAAAATAAAATACATCCCAATAGTTTTGAAAATCAACCTAACCTAAGCTGGTTTGTTGCCTTTTCCAACCTGTTTCCTCTTCCCCAGCCTCTCTCTCCTCATCCTTCTGCCCCTGAGCTCCTTCAGCTCTGACCAGGGAGAGGACTACCCCAGTCCTAGAGCCAGGGACAGGCTCACTCACTGGAATGCGGCTCGCTCCTTCCACCACCTCTTGGTGGTCCCTTACAGCATGAATACAGTGGGTGCAAATGTCTTTGTTTTCTTTTTAAAACATTTTTTATTAAGTTTTGTAATTTTATGTTCATCACAATAACATTGTCTCAAACACAGACAAAAATATAGTCCCCCCCCCCCCAACTTCTGACTTCTCTCACCTTCCTCTCCTGGTTTGTTATGCAATAACATCTCCTGCTTGTTTTCACACCTTACATTCTTCCAACTGAACATATTATGTTCTTATCATTTTTGTTTTTCCCTGAACTTATTTTTAAATTACTTCTAATATTTTACTATTTCCCAATTATTACATCTTACTCTCTGTCTTTGTTTTGTTGATTGTAAGTAACTGGCTCCATGTATCAAATGGGAGATTTTGGGTGCCGATCCATTGCCAGTGTTGAGTTGGGCCAATATTATTATTCGTGTGTCATTTCTCTGCACTAACTTGGAGTGCAGGGAAAGTCTTGAGTGACTGCTTCCCAAACTCTACTTTTGCACCTTTTCCCCAGGACGAGGGGAGGCCCTATTATTTCTACTATTTCATCAGTTGTGCCAGGATCAGGTTTGGGCACTGGAAAACATTCTGGGACTTCTGGGATCCTGGGGAATTCTGCCTCAGACTCTACCATGAACACTTTTACATGTGCTCCCAGCTTTCTGTTGGAGGTAGTTGGTAGTAAAACTGAACACTATTATATCAGTGCTGTGTGTTTTAGAACTGAGCTCCAGATAACTTGTTGGATTCCTGATCTCCAGAAGGGATCCATGCGCACCTATTCATTAGGAGTTGTTGCTGCCATCAGCGCTGTCGTCGTGCAGTGGATCCCGTCCAGAGATGTTTCCTCCGCTGCCGCTTGCATTCCCCTTTGGTCTGCGCTGGCACCCCACGTTGGGCGGCGCTGAGAGCATGCGCCGACAGCGGAAAAGCCAGCAAAGAAACCTGCAGCTTAGCACATGCAACGGGATGCATCGCGCAGCGCCCACAATGTTACACGGCGCTCCGGGCACGGCGCTGGAACAGTTAGCGCCATGCAGCTGGGGCAAGAGCTGACAGCTAAGCGGAGTAGAGCCCGTCAGAGGATTACAGGCTCTTCTGCTGCAGGCGGCTTGGGAGCCATTGTTGGAGTCTGGGGAAGAGCTGCCTGCGGCACTCCAATGGCCTCTGCTCTGCTCGGCTGTGATGTGCACCCCTAGCACCAACAGTTAAGAAGGCCCTGTCGGTGGCAGCTATTTTGGGGCAGAAACCATGGCATTAGGTGGGGGGCAGAGAGAGAGAGAGAGATCAGACAAATCAGGGAATAGGAGAGATTGGAGAAACCAAGGAGAGATAGGACAAATCATTTCCCCCTATTTCTCTCTTTTGTTGGTTGGCTGCAGTCATTTCCGGAAGAAACCATGCGGGGGGGTGGGGGTGGGGAGATTGGACAAATAATGGATCAGAAATGTTTCACAGGTAAAAGGCGAAAGATTTATATGATCTGAGGTGAAGCCAGAGTACTTGTACTGGTTTCCATAGGAATCAAGGGGAATTGTCGGCTCGTTATGTGAACGCTCACCTAACAAACAATTTCCAAAGATAGGTAAGCTGGACCTGCGTGTACAATATAAATCCTTCTATTGAGCAATCATCCTGATTTGTTTGAAAAGAGGTTGCAGAGAGTTGCAATTATGTTGGCTATTTATCAAGCATTCATTTCAGTTTGTTTGCAGGTAAGTAAGATGGCATTGCACAAAGCAAATGCTACCCAACACTTTCCAATGCATTTCCCCTTCACTTTCATTATGGCAAAGAATCCAGTTTCAGGGTGGAAGCATGCTTGCTGCTCAAGAGATTGCTAATATGTGGGTGAATCCCACTTGAAAATACAGACAGTCTAAAAACATGCTCAATCTCTTTGCTTCTACAACATTCCAGCTTCCACCAAAGAATGTAGAGATTCAGATTCAACATTCCAAACAGCAGTCTTCACAGCTGCAAAATAATTTTCTTGTCTGTTAGAAGCAAATGTGCTACTGGTGCAATGAGCTTATTTATCCTCAGTGTAGCTCTACTGAAGTCAATAGAGTTGCAGCAGAGATTTCAATAAATGGATCCAATTGTGGGAATTAGCAGTTATTTTCATTGCTTCAGAGGGTGATTACTGAAAGACATTCCATTACAAAATAATGCAATTTGTCCACTTTTAAAAAATGGAACAAGGGACTTAAATTACAATGTGAGGAAGTTTTAATTAGCCAATATTTCTGATTTTTCAAATAAATCTAATAACCCTAATTCCTATATTTCTAGTGGTCTATATTTATAAATCTCAGTCTATGATTTCTCTGAAAATACCTAGGAATAGACTTTTGCAATAGACTGAATAGCAAACAAGCATATTTAGAGATGGGGAAATCAGTGTTTCCAAACTGTGTCACTTTGTTCACTGTGTCTACTCCATTAATTAGTGTTTGTTTGTTTTAAAAAAGAATAAAAATCTGTACAAAAATCATATTTAAGTAAACATTTTAAATGTATTTTCTCTCAACATACAAGTTTCTATATGTTTTCTTTCAAAATCTGCATTTTAAATATTTTTGATATATTTCCCAGCTCAGAACACTGTTAGAATAATCAAGAAACGTGAAAGCTGCTGGTAACTAAGCTCCGTCTACACAATTACTCTAATTGATAAGGTTAGTTTGTATCAGAACTTGAAATGAATTAATTTCTTAAGCACCCCTAGCAATAACATTTATCTGAAAATGGGTGTCACAGTTGAGCCCTGCACAGACCTTGAAGAATGAGAGTATCCTTAGAGGAGCAAGAGGAACAGGATTCCCCAAACAAACCCCAACTCTGCCAGTGACCCAACTTCAAGGCACAGGTCTACACACTGGTTGCTAGTTGCCTGGGTTCCTGTCCAGCTCTCCCACCCTCCTAGTCACCCTCAGGGCCACAGAAGCAGAGATGATAGCACCACAGGCAGGTGCTTCAAGGCTACCAACAAAAAGCCTGGCTAGTTGTGCGTGTGTCTGCTCAGGAGAGGGGACCTTCTGGAAGCACCTGTCTAAATCAGGACCCAGCTGAGAAGCAAGAAAGGATGGAGCCTCCATCTCCATTGAAGCTCCAGTGCATATCCTTCGCTGAAATGGGTACTGGACAATGTGTTGAGCAATGGACAATGCATGCCTGTTTGTGGTTTGCCCATGGCTGTATTTATCAAACTACTTTCTGCAAGGAATTGTCTCTACATCACTTTTTTAAAACAAAGAAACAAATATCTATATTATATTTAGAATTTATTTAAATTTGTATATTTTGCCTATTTACTTACAGCCACCTTAGGCAGCCTACAGGACGACAGTAGTCCTTGGTATGACTGCATAAGTCCCCACAAATTCTCCCTTGTTAAAGAACGGAGTTCTCTCCCTCCACCAAGGATTACCTGAAATAATCCCAGTGATCTTCCTATTTAATGTATGTGGGTTGTATCCAACATTGCAAAAGTGGAAGACAGGCTTCAGCAACAGATCTTTGCCTTACCCTCCTACCCTCTGCAGCCTCCAGTACCACAACCGCCCCCTCAAATAAAAGCCTCTCCAGAAAGCCATGGGTGCCTTACCAAAGATTGTGGGCTATGTCTTATGGGGCCGCAGTGGTGCATGACTCCTACATCAACTTTTGGGGAAGTCTCCTCTCCCACTGCAGACACAATTCACAATGTTCAGTAGGTTCATCCTTCTGTCTCTCTGGAGATTCAGTTCTGCAGATACAGGAGGTGATGGGAAAGAGCCATTGGGCAAGCTGCCTTCTGCTTGGGTGCTGTTGGGTACAACCCATATCTATTAGATACGAGGCAGCAGACTGCCCAGACAACAAGTGCCTTGGAAACTGGATTAATATGAATGTGTGCTCAAATCATTTCCACCACACTGAAATCCACCTTTGCCCTACATATTCATATCATTCCAAGGCAATTGTTTTCATGCCATTGAATATGTGCACAAACCCCTTCTATGAAACTTGATTCTACATCTCTTCAGTCTGGGTGTGCAATTTAGAATACACGTAGCAGCCCATTATAACTACAGATTGCAGGTGAATGCTGGTAAAGGTGGACAAGGTGTCTTTGAGGTAATCCTGCCTGCCATCACCATTGTTCTCAATGAAGGGTTGCTAGGTTGATCTGGTTTGAAAACCAGGTACCTGCAGTTACCATCTCTGGATGTGCCAGTCTCCAAGCACAGTTTAAAATTATATATTATAATCAAATGAACAGGATGTACTATAATGAATAGCAGCAGTGCCATGAATTGCAAATTATGTATGCACTTTTCATACTCAGTCCTTCTTCACAAATTCTCTTATTGTCACAGCCAGTATCTCTCACACTGATAATTATAATGTCACACTCATACTATAATCAGGATTTTATCATCCCTCCCATTATACAATTTCATTTCCAAAGGTTTATAGCACTATCATTATTATTTTATCTTGAAGTGTCTTGACACTTGATATGAGAATTGTATTTGTTTAGTTTTCTAAAAATTTGTTGTTACAAAAATGATGAGGGAGAAAGCCCCAGGTGTTGCTTTCTGTTTGAGACATTAAATATGCCTTTTTAAAAAAAGCTATCATTTTTGTGCAGATATTACACTCCATCCCCACACCTGTATAATTTATACTTTAATGGAATGTGGCAGGTACTTTGACTTCATTATACATTCGAGAGGTCTAAAAATACTGGAATTACCTTTTAATTACACATTTGAGAGTTCTACAATGGAAAATCTATAACATTAAAGTATAAACCGAGTCTCATTAGGCTTATTGACAGTGGCTAATATGTAATTTCTCAGACATACTTTTAAAATATTGACACTGCAAGCCTAAACATATGCATTCACAGATCATGCCTTGGTAGTGCAATAAACTGACTGCAGCGCTACTACTGACTGATAAAGGGAGGAAGAAGAAAAAGAGTTTGGATTTGATATTCCTAAGGAGTCTCAAAGCGGCTAAGGTTCTCCTTTCCCTTCCTCCCCCACAACAAACACTCTGTGAGGTGAGTGGGGCTGAGAGACTTCAGAGAAGTGTGACTGGCCCAAGGTCACCCAGCAGCTGCATGTGGAGGAGCGGGGAAGCGAACCTGGTTCACCAGATTACGAGACTGCCGCTCTTAACCACTACACCACACTGACTCTCACACTGGGAACAGCTCTTAGGGTGCTGTACTTGTTTGTGGCTCATACTCTGTCTTTATACTGTGCTTTTCAATGGCAAATTGGCTTTTCTAGCTAGCAATGTCTCATAGGGTAACTCTGTGGGTTGATTTGCATGTTGTCCTGGCTATATGCTATCCATAACATGCCTCACTTGGTATCCCCATACCAACCAGACCAACAGTGAAACACAGCCAACTACAAGGTAGGAGCAGCTGCAATGCAAGAAAGTTGCCTTGCCTTCCCTTCTGCGTTGTAATTGATGCTGATGTTGTTGATCTGATTATTCACCCAGGCTTTTGCAGAAGCATAATGTCAGACTGGCTGTTTTAACTGATCAGCATTGCTTTGTGTTGATATTTATCCTTTTGTTTTATTCATGCTTTATTGTTACCCATTACAGAATTGTGTTTTGCAATGAAGAGTGGAATAGAAATGTTTCAAATAACATAAGCCTTTAAAAAAAATAGAGAGGGGCAGAGCTGCAGTTGTGCCCTCCTGGCAGTGGCAGTGCTGTGTTCACCAGGAAAGGGGCAGTGTTGTGACTGGGGATCTCTGGATTGGTAGTGGCAAGCCTGCAGGGGACTCCCAACTTCTCAGAATCAAGCTGAGAAGTCAATTCAGGGTGTGCTGAGTAGGTGTGGGGGTAACAAAGATTTTCTCAAAGTTGTACTTTCCAAAAAAATATGAAAGGTGAAACACAACAATCCTTAACAAATCACAGTTTTGTGAATTTTGAAAAAAAATTCCAATCATAGGATGTTTACAAAAATGTTGGGGGGAGGGAAATGTGCATTAAAATGAATATATTAGTGAAATTAATAACAACTTGCATCACATTAGGAGAAATTCTTGCAAAAATGTGTGCATTAGTCAAAACTACCTACAAAAAGATGTTTCTTAGGAGAAAACCACACTAAAATTCTGAAGAATTTTCATGAGTTTTTCTTAATCACAAATTGCAGCAGAAATGTAGAGAACTGAATTCATGACTTTAAAAAATGAGAAAGCAAGATAACAAGAACGGATAGATCCTTCCATCCCTGGTATTGTGTCTGAGATGCAGGAGAGAACAACAGAGAAGTGTACAGGGAAATAAAATGATTTGCATGCATGTGTGAAGCAGCCCAAGAGCAGAAAAAGACCTGACAGAAGACCATGAATGTGACCATGGGCATGAAAAGGATCAATAAAGAGCTCAGGTCTCATAGAAAAAATGATAATTATCCTGGCTATTTTGAAAGTAAAAATCCCAAATAAGAAAATGTTCCTCATGCTTGACTAAACAGTGAACAAACTAAATATAATATTTGTATTGCAGCTGCAAAAAAAGTTTGCTTTGAGTGTATGAGGAAGGATGATGTTGGCCAGTATGTGCCCACCTCCTTTCTTTTTAATATATCAGTGTTTTAACATGGTCTGTAGGGAAAAGACAAAATGGAAATACTCTTCCCCTTGTTAAAGTTTTATCACTTAAGCCAGTGTAACAGTAACATATAATAAACACTGTATAACAATGTCCAGGCCCTGTAATTAGGTAATACATTTGACTTCCAGTTCCATCCCATTACAACCACAGTGCAATTTTATTCTGCACAAGTCTTTTTTATGATGTCAGGAACCTTAATTGAGCAGGAAATGTTTCTCTCTTCAGGGAGTTGGAGAGTGAGATGCATACCAAGTTTTTAGGTTTCCTTTAAAATCTTCCAGGTATCTGCATTGCACGCCTCACATCTGATGCTACAATGACAGACAGCTCCCTCTCTTGAAATCCTCAAAGACACACTCTGCAACATTATACCTCCTTGATAATCAATATTAATGATTCATCTTTAATACAACTGTAGCCTTAAAATAAAAGCATGACAAAAACTACCGTTGACTGAACTAACTAGAAAGAGATATAAAGCCTAGAGTCAGTTTGAAAGTGGAAAGGACCATATCACTTGTTATAGTGTTTAATGTCGAGTCTTGTTTTATGTTTAAGAACAAATGGCTTTTTATTGTATCAGGCTGATACTTACATCAGTAGTTTTGAAACTTCCTATCATCAGAGAATTCTTTCCACATTGAATTGTCAGCTGAACACGGGTTATTTGGAGATCTTCCTGTACACACGGGTGTATGGTTCCATCTATGGACTGTTTTGAAGGAATTCTCTTGAATGGAGAGGGAAATGGCTAAGTGTACTAGGTTTTATTCAAAACAGTTTCATCCAGAGTATCACCCAAATCTGCTTCCCACACGCAATGTAATCCAGAAAAAGAGGGGAACCTAGTAAAATTGAATATATGCATTAGCCCCTTCATATAATTATTAGAATAAAGAAACACAACCTACATGGAAGGCAGAGCTTGGGCACTCACTGCTGGATGAGATATTAAGTGGAGAAACCTGAATTCAAGCTGAGTGCGGTGAACCAGGCATGCAACTGAGCCAAGGGGGATCCACTGTGGAAGTGGCCCATGTCATCCTATGCTGGTGAGAATTTCAGCATTTGAGTGTGGATTTTCGCACATTTTTGCAAAGCAATTTTCCCTAATATAATGCATTTTGTATGCTATTTTCTCTAATATATGTATTTATTTGCACATTTTAGCCCAGCATATGCAGTTTTGTACACATTACTGGGCTGGAGAACTGCATTGCAAAATTTGTGGAAATGTGAATTTTGAGCGGTGGCTATGTTTTTGTTTGCATACTGTTTCTGAAACTGTTTGGCAAGTTTGCCTTTAAATGCAAACTGAATCAAAATTCTTCCTCGCATCTCTGCCTACACACAATAACAATCACGTGCAGGAATAGAATGAGGGCACATCCATGGTCTTATCAATGTGTTCCTGTGAGCCTCACTCCTGCCATTCATCTGTTGGAAGTGGAAGGCCTGAAGAGGCAACCTTGCTCTAGCTCTATAGCAGTAGGCTCCCTCTGATATTTATATCATGATCAGAGTGTCAAAATAATGGGGACTCTACATGTACAGACCCTCCTCTTCTGATGTTTTAGTGGTAGGTGGGGGAGCTGGAATGCAACAACAGAGGTGGTATCAGTTATCTCAGCCACACTTTCTTTCTCTACACAGTTACAGTCATGTGGAGGGAAATGCCCCAAAGAGGACTTGAGCTGACTCCATATTTTAGCTAATTGAAAATTCAAAGCAAATATAAATATACTTGATCAGGATAAACTTTACAAGGGAAAGCAGCAGAAAAAATGCACAGAAAGCAAAAAATAAAATTGAGAACACTATAGGCAAATTCTTGCATTCCTAATTAAGTATGTATATAAGACATGCTGGTCAGTCTTCATTGCAATCTTTTTATATATTTTACTTGGACTTAATGTACTAAATGTTGGGCCAGTGTCTCCCCCACTTCCCTTTGTCCCAAACCCAGGAAATGTATTTCCTCCAGTTGCTATACATTACCAAGCATGTATGGAACTCATACTTTTGTTATTTTCTTTTATATAAGAGGCGGCGGGAAGGAAATCAATGCTGTTTCATCTCTCTAAGTTATTTTTAAAAATGAAGATGGCTTAATAGTTTGAGGGGAAAACATCCTTGGATGCTATCAGTCACCCAGTTATTTCTGCTGTAGAAATGCCATATTCCTTGTAAGTGTATTGACCAAATCATTAACTTTATTGTGTCTCTTGTGGATTTGGTGCTTTAAAATAACTTTAGAGGCAACTAGCAACATCAAGGTTATTCCCATGCATTAAATATGTGGTCAAATAGCTGGTGTGGCATGTCTGTACAAATTGAGTGTAGAAAATATACTCATGACAGAAAAAGTGTTTGAGGTACATAAACAAGCTATGAGTCTACTGTATCTAACCTTATGATTGATGAGCAATGGAAGAAAATAATAGATTTCTATAAAGCCTAGTTTCCTATAGCACAATTCCTTGTCATCTTTATTGATCATCATTATTGTAGAAAACAGAATGTCAAGGTGTTCCTGGCATAGTAGCTTTCAAGTGTCATAATAAGCAAATGTTTCACTGTCGAAGGTTATCTGCTGAAAGATGGATGTTCAGGTGCTATAGACTTTGGCTATACATTACGAAAAAATATAATGGACAACAAGAAAGGCCCTTTATGTATGACCTTTAAGTGACCTTGAAACTAGGTGTTTATGTTGATACATACTTAGCAAGTCACCCTGCAGTAAGGATTGGATGGGAGCACAACGAAATGAATGATCCAGTAACTCACGAGCTCAGCCTCCCGGGAGAAGGCAGACAATGCATCCAGATAAATAAATGCTCAAGCTCTTCAGGTTGCACGTTTGTAGATGTCTCAGGAGGAGATTGTTGCAATTTTTCATAGTCCTGAAAAATCCATTTCTTGGGGCCAAAGCTTACAGATACCCTGCCTACAAGGATTGCTTTTTTTTTTTACTCACTTGCATGCCACGATTCCAGAGAGATGGGTCGCATTGCCTGGATCAGGAGAGTAGCAGAAGCTGAGAGTAAGATGAAGTCAGAATCCACTGACAGTGAATAGGTGGCTCAGTTGGGTGTGAGGGAAAAACAGGTAGTGGTACTATCAAGGTTGGGAAAGCAGGGCCAATGGAAGCCAAAAAAGCAGTAGCAGAAAGGAAAAATGGATTCTGTAAGCAGTATGTTGTTGCACAGACAAGAGGTTCATACAAAGGGAAAGTAGACCTGGATACACGTCAACCAGTTTATTAAGTAAAAATGCCGGCAGTCTCAGCCTTGTTCCTGTACACTTCATCTGCACATTCCTCGCTCCTCCTTCCTTAGTGCACTTTGATCCATCATGCCGCTGTTACTGAGACACTGGTGGAATCTACACACACATAAAAAAAACACTGTGAAAATCCTTTTTTTAAAAAAAGGTTTGAAAAATACATTGAATTTGGCCTAGCTCACTGTTGCCATCTAGTGTCAAATTGCACTTTACAACACATTTAAAACGTATTATTTGCATCTGTATAGCTGAGTCCACTGTTTTCCATAACCTCTAATCTGGACTGCTATGATTACCAGAATCAGAACAAGTCAGGATTCTAACAATTCTCCAGCAAATCATCAATAAATAAATTGTGTTCAAAGATCAGCAAGGGGGGATTTGGGGTTGAAATTTCCATGGGTGGGAGGAGGGATTTTTGTTGCACTTCCTTTAGTTTTGAGATGGCCAAGAGATGCTGTGAGTGTCCTTTCTTTCATTCTACAGATGATATCTCCAATAGTCCGCAATCTGGAGCCTTCTTAGGTGTGAGGGGGTGATGCAGGTACAAAGCACATGGGCAAAAGGCTCACGAATGTCTGAACTTAAAAAGTTAGGGTAACTCTCTCCAACAACCATGATTTCCAGTGTGAGAGCCAGTGTGGTGTAGTGGTTAAGAGTGGTAGTCTCGTAATCTGGGGGACAGGGTTCGCGTCCCCGCTCCTCCACATGCAGCTGCTGGGTGACCTTGGGCCAGTCACGCTTCTCTGAAGTCTCTCAGCCCCACTCACCTCACAGAGTGTTTGTTGTGGGGGAGGAAGGGAAAGGAGAATGTTAGCCGCTTTGAGACTCCTGAAGGGGAGTGAAAGGCGGGATATCAAATCCAAACTCTTCTTCCTTCCATTTTTACAGGCTTGTGTCACTTCCTTTAGGTTAATAGCAGATGATAACTAGGAATAATGATTCACAACAGTGCCTTCATTGTATTGTCAGAAGGTGAACTAGTGGACCAAGAGAAGATAATTGTTTTAGATGTGGCAGCAATGATAGCATCAGAAGGGAAATCATACATGAATATTGCTATGGCAATGGGAAAATAATATTGGAAAGGTAAGAGCTGTAGGGATACATAGGCAGCCAGGAAACACATGGCAAGGAGCCAAGATGTAAATATTTCTCAAACAAGCATCTAAATCAGCCAATTTGCATCTGGAAAAAGTTAGCAACTATTTTGAAAGGAATGTTCTATAGAATATAGTGGATTTATAGGCAGTGGCCTGTTTTTGCTCGTCTCATTTCCAAAACAGAATTTTGGGAGTATGCTTCATTTATTCTACATAACACACAACTGGAAGCAAAACCAAAAGGGGGATTTAACATATAACAGCATGTATCTGGCAGGGTTACGACGTGCACCTAGATTGGAGGGAGCTGCCAGCTTGCAGATTGTTCCACTTCAGACTGTTGGTTCACATACTTCAGAGCTTCTCTGGTTGTTGTTGTTGTTGTTAGTACCCTCCACATAGAAAACAAGCTTAGTCTTTTTATAATATTCAATTGGAGGTATTTTGTTTTATAAGGAGGTCCAGGATTTTCTACAATATACTCTCTTCTCTTCACTTGTGAAAATGAAGTGTCCTTTTGCCCAGGCAGGCACATTATGTGACCCATGAGAGCAGCAAAATAACAAGACTGTACAGCGGTGATGAAATAAAATCAAGCAAAATATTGGCAGCAGCAGGCAGGATAAGGGTTGGCATGGCACGATGGCAGGATCAGTTAATCATTCCACAAACCCCACGTTGATGGAATGGATCCACCAGGTTTGGACCAGTCCAAACCTAATCCGTGGGAGCTGGCCAGTGTTGAACCTTGTTATGGTGCAAGCCAAGCAAGCAAGGTCTCACTGGGTGACCAGGATGCAGATTCCTACCAGGCAGATACCCCAACACCAAACTTCGGGGGGCCATGGTCAATCCTCCCCTTAGGCCCCTTATGGGGGAGGTGGTGCTGTGGGTTAAACCACTGAGCCTAGGGCTTGCCGATCAGAAGGTCAGCGGTTTGAATCGCCATGATGGGGTGAGCTCCCATTGCTCGGTTCCTGCTCCTGCCAACCTAGTAATTCGAAAGCATGTCAAAGTGCAAGTAGATAAATAGGTACCGCTCTGGCGGAAAGGTAAACGGCGTTTCCGTGCACTGCTCTGGTTCACCAGAAGTGGCCACATTACCGGGAAGCTGTACGCCTGCTCCCTCGGCCAATAAAGCGAGATGACTGCCCCAACCCCAGAGTCGTCCGCGACTGGACCTAACGGTCAGGGGTCCCTTTACCTTTTATACTATGTTAATCCTGCCCAATGCCATTTCCACAACATTCTTTGCCTAACAAAGGAAGGCCATAATTTCACTGAGGTAAAAGTGAAAAAAAACCCCAACCAAGTGCCCATCAGGTTGAGAGTGGAAAAAATCTTTTCCAGCCCTGTCAACCAATGACCCAAAATTGCTCAGTGATGGCTTAAACCCAAGGTTGGGTGGGCAGAAAGCTCTCAAGGCAAAATGGACATGAGCTCCAGGGGAAGCAGCCATAATAATAATAAGCAGCAATAATAATAATATATATATTATTGAGATTTAAGATCACCAACCAACACCCACCAACAAAACATCAAATCTTGTTACATATGTCCTACTTTATGCTCCATAGAGCCGTTGACAGATACAGTTGGTTGAATACGCTGAGATGGCTAAATTGACACACAGAATTCGCAATCAGGAGGAGACAAAGTACCAAAAAGAATGGAGTAAATTTATGATTTATATAAGTGAGAACTGTACAAATTTGAAAACGTTGGCAGGACTGAAGTAAATTTTATGTCATGATGTAATGTTTAATTAAAGAAACTGTGAATTATAGAATGGAATAGGAAAACTGGTGGAAGGGAAGGACAGAAGTCAACGGAAGCAGCCTTATATAGGCTCTCCCCAACCCTTTGCAAGGGTTCATGGGACGGTTTTTTCCCATGAGTCTACCACACAAACAAACCTTGCCCCGTGTTTTTCTGCAATCTACAGGCCACAGCACGGCTGGGCAAAGGCACCCCATGCTTATTGGGCATGGAATGAGGCATAAAACAACTTGTAACCCAGGGTCCTTAGAAGCCCCCCAAACATTATGTACATTGCTGCCCATGCTCCCATCCCCTCAGAGCTCTTTTCTTCCTGTTAGTTTTCTTGACTTTTAAAAATGCACCCTCCTCTTTCTGTGTGCTTTTAGAAAAGCAATAATAATTCCTAGCAGTATGCTTGCTACGGTTTTGTAATGTAGTTGATCATTATTTGCTCTTCTTGGCATTCATCTGTCTTGTGAAACAATGGAAGAGTGTATCTTGGGGGTAAAGTCAACCACTGGAGAATTACAACTAAAATCCCCAGTAATCTGCCACTCTCCATTTTTGAAACAATAGACATTTGAATTACTGTTTTGAGTTTCGGTGGGCGGCAGCCAATTGTTGTGAAATATGAATGGTTTGAGATGAAACATTACATAACCACTGACCAAATGTCACTCTCACCCACACCTTTGCACTGAGGCTGTGATCCATTGGCTTGGCTCTTATTTACTACTGTGATGTGATTGTTGTTTCCTTGTGGCCAAGATCCTATCCTGAAGCATTATGTCTTAACACACTAAAGCATTTTGTCTGGGGAGTCACAGGCAAATCGTGTGATTCGTTCCCATGCCAGAATTCCCTGCTTGAAAGCCATTGCATGATGTGGTAGAAGCCATGACATAGTAGATTTCCTAAGGCAGGTGTTTTCTAAGTTTCACTTCTCTTTATTATTATTATTATCAGACAAAACATTACAACAAAGAAACCAATATAAAACAATCACTTCCTACGTTTCACATCTGAAGTTATTGCTTTGTCAAAGCATTAGTCAGCAAAATCTAAATTCCAAAACTCCACTAAAATGTTTGGGAAGCATTTTGAGATACATGGAGAATCATGCTATGTAGAACATATGCACCAAGTCTATATATAGCATACAGTGGTACCTCAGGTTAAGTACTTAATTCGTGCCAGAGGTCCGTACTTAACCTGAAACTGTTCTTAACCTGAAGCACCACTTTAGCTAATGAGGCCTCCTGCTGCACGATTTCTCTTCTCATCCTGAAGCAAAGTTCTTAACCTGAAGCACTATTTCTGGGTTAGCAGAGTCTGTAACCTGAAGCATATGTAACCCGAGGTACCACTGTAGTAGTAATTGGTTAGTATTCCAAATCACAATACTTTTAGCCAGTGTTCCAAATAAAAAAGTGCTAGTAAACCATGACGGATTATCATAAATTATGAAAACAAAACTACACTTCTCATGAAGATAAAGAAAAGCCTGTGGTTCTGTTATGTTGTCCTTTAATTCAGTTTGCTGGCTTCCTCTCAATATGATACATACTTTAAGCTGCTGTAACAGTTCTCAAATTGCACATGTGCGTTCCTTGATAGCAGCCGTCTGAATCAATAACCATGAGACTAGGAGAGACTTAAAATATCCGAGGAAACAGCAAGCTGAATACACTCTGCCACCCCATTCTTTGGTGCTCCATGTGGCAAGAACCCACCGTAGATTCAATGCATCCCAGTCAAGTGATCTATGCCTCCAGAATCCATGTGCAGGAGGCCCTAACACATCTACTTTCATATAGAGTACAGGGAGTTAGAAAACCTGCACCCAGTTCTGGAATGGTACAGTCACATCAAAAGAGTAGGCAAAAATAGTAACGCTTCCTAGATGCATGCAATTCCACTCCAAAGGTACTTTGGAAGATCTGTTTTTAAGGCATTCACCCAAAGCTTTGGACTTGCTTCTGTAAATTAATCTGGTGAAAAGGGTGGAGGGGCTGCTCAAGCTGAGCTGTGCCTACCCGTAACAATTCTTTTTATTAAGAAACCCCAAAACTATTTCCATCAATTAAACATGTCCTAAGTCATTAACCTGTAATTATTCTTTGTAAAAAAAACCCACAAAAAACCCCAAACAAACCAACAACAACCCACTTTGCTGTGCTCAGTTGAAGGAACGGAAATGCCATTTAATGAAAGTTGAAGAGTCAGAGTACAGAATGTGTGCAGCCAGATTGCTTGGAGGAGGGGGAATCAAGGGATTACTTCAAATGAAAGTACTTTGGACTGTGCCAGAGCATAGGCAGACCAGAGCCAAAACGGTTCTCCTAGCTGGAAAAGGTGTTGCCTTAAGCAATGACATTTGAATGGAAGGATTCCATTTCATGTCAAGAGTTCTAGATATTAAAGTATTCACTTATTAGGGCTTTTTCAATTAGAAAAGCAGGTGTGAATACTAATTTGTATTTAGTTGGATTCAAGGAAGTGAATGAGGCTGGAGAAAATATATAAAAAACAGAGCGTATAAACTTCATCAATGCTCCCACAATGAACAACCGAAGGGCCTGAGGTCAAGATCACCCATGGAGGCACACTTCCCCATGGGTGAGTGAATCAACCCTGGTTTTGGCTTCATTTTTAGCAAGCAGCTTAGGATGCAGCTGATCTCTGGCTGAGTGAGCTGATTCCCAGCCAAGCAGGGGGCAGCAGGCTTTAAGGCCCCACCCCACTCCAGCTCCGGTGAAGGTACACGACTGTCACTTTCTCATCCTGGCTGAGCCAGGGATCTGAACCCAGGTTGCTGTAAGTCCCCCAAAGGGGATGTTCTGGGGTGTGGCAGGAGCAGAACCAGAGAGAAGGCGCATAGGATAGATCCAGAGCCCACTGAGATCTGTCAAGTGACCTTGCAACATGGCATAAAACTGATAGAATTCCTGCTCCATGATTGCAGTCATGGGATTTTTGTCTATCACATGATGGTATATGTTTTGACTCCACACACTGGGAAGTGATGGAGGCAGGATTTTTGTGTTACTGTGTTCCCTGAAGTAGGACTATTGTCCTTTGTCCTTTTTCTCTTTGCTGTCTGATGCTAGAGAGAGAGGGAGCCATGCTGCAGTGCTCTAGGTGTGTTATAAGTAAATAAAGTAGATTAGCCAAAATGCTGAGTTGCTGAGGTCTGTTACGCAACTGCGCAAACTCTGCGGATCCCTAAGTGTGCCAATGTTGGTTGGCATCGGTCACTGTGATGTTCGGGCAGAAGAAAGCTTTTGAAGCTCCCGAATAATTGACCAGGAGGGAGAGAACATGCCAGTCAGGCATGTGTCTCTACCAGGGTCCTACTCAAGTGTAGGCTGAGCTCCTGACAAAAACACTGTTGTAAAGGCTTGTTTTCCCTCTACCAGGCTTCTATAGAGCAGCAACAGCCCCACTACTGAACAGAGTTTGGATGTGGTTTAATTTTATGCTGGCGTACTTTACACCAGCCTGCTTTATGCATAGGATTGTGCCCTAAGTCTCTTGCTAGGATCATTAGCACTAGAACCAAATTAAACTGCAATGTGCTTTGACCATACCAGTGGCATTGTGTGAACCCATGGCACCCAAGGCACAAGACAGAGAGCACTGGAGGGCAGGGCACACTAGGGGCAGGGCGCAGAGGATAAAGGAGCCCAATGTGGCACTCTAGCAGCCCCATGCACCCGGCGTGTCGAGGGGAAAACGAGCTCCCTTGGCCACTGGGCTTTGTAGGGTCAGGATTGATGGAGTTCATTCCTCTCTGCAACTGGCGATCTGAGGGAGAAACGAGCTCCCTTGGCCACGGTGCCTCAGGGGTGGATGCCACTTGTTCCTCTGTGCTCCGGGTGCCAGCGCCCAGAGCATGGTGGATGTGGCCAAGGGAGCTTGTTCTTCCCTCTGTGCTCCATTGGACCCTCAAGGCGCAGTGGCCAACGGAGCTCATTTTTCCCTTGGCTGCAGCACCGCCGCCTCTCCAACACTTCCGCCCCAGGTCAGGCCAGACCCAGGAGTGGAAGATCTGCTGCTGCTGCCCACGCCCCAACCCTGAAAGCCAGCCCAGGCGCAGCTTCCCTCGATGAAGGAGCTATAGTGTGGGCGCCTGGTGCACCCCTCCAAAAAATGTGCCTGAGGCAACGGCCCACCCTCACCCCAGCTCCCCCATGCAACACCAGTGGACCATACCACTGAAAATATTCTGTGCATGTTGCAAGATGAGGCAAAAAGAAATAAAGTGGAAAAGAATGTCTTCTAATTTATTTCAGTTGAAGCTGGAAATTCAGCTGCCTTAAGGAAGTATTCTTAGCTTCTTCTATCATTTCACTTTATTTCCATAAAAATAAAGTTCAGATTGTTATTGTATTATTTTTCATCAGCCATGTTAAACCTTTGGGGAAAGCAGCTTACTTTTTTTTTAAGTTTATGAGTATAACATCTAATAAACAATAATATAGTTTTATATGGGTCTGAGTCAAGTTCATTTATGTTGACTTCTGTTTCTTTCCTATAGATATGTAATACTGGATATGTTTTTTTCTTTCTCAAACTCTTGCTATGTGATAGTCTGATGGCTGGATACAAATAATACAACACAGGAACAAAGAATGCTTTTATTTATTTTTAACTGGTGCCTGCACATGTCACATCAAGTCATACCTTTGTGTTTCATTTCAGATGGGAGATAAAGGGAAATGATTCGTCTAAAATTATTGTTTTTCTAAAACCTTTGGCAAAAATAACAATATGAATACTTTTTAGCATGAAATGTAATTGAAACAGTTTAACATAATTTAAATTTGCAGGCACAGAAGGTTCCAGGGTCAATCCCTGGCATCTCCAGGTCGGGCAGGGAAAGCCCCCGGAAACCTGCTTCCAAATAGCACTGAGTTTGCATAAGTCAGCTTCCAAGGCAATATGTGTATGTATGTATGTATGTATGTATGTATGTGTATATATGTGTGTGTATATATATATGTATATATATATATATATACTGTCAAATTAATCAGAGAGTATATTTTGACTTTTTGTCAATCTAAACCGTTGCTCATCTAAACTAACCTCCATCAGCCTGCCCATGGGAGTCCAAACATCTGGAGGTTACTAGTGTCACAAAGGCTGATCTAATCTTTTCAGATGTATATATTACACTTGTTTGTGCAACTCATTTGCTTTTGATTGGTCAATGGGTACAATTCCTTGACCTCAGTGTTTGCCCAGCCTCATCCTTTGAATTATTGAAATGCAACTGTGCATTAATTCGTCTATGCATGTAATGCTTTCACCTTTCCAGAATCTGGTTACTGTATTTACAAACATTTAAATGGCTTTGAATTACCTAGTAAAAACTCATTTTAGTGTGCTTATCCTAGAAATGGGTTGCAGGTATCTATTTTCTTTTGATAATACAATATTTAGAGTTATTTTTGTGCTCAAATGTTTTGCTTATTCTAAAATGTGCTTAAGTAAGAGAGGAAAAAAGCATAAAAGACATTGTAAGAACATCATTTGAATTGGGAGAGGGTAGACCTTTAAGCATAAATCTGAATGTGCATATGAATGTGGAAATTGTTGAACTAAGTTATTTTGTGCACTTTCAATGAGAGGCATATTTTAATGCATATCAAAAATTTGTACTCTACTCTGCATGTTAATCAGTAAGTACATCTGATTGCATCAGTAAATGTCCACCACATTGTAAGCAATGCAGTGCAAACAACTTCTGCATTGGGATAAACATCTGATTTACCTTTACAGTTCCTTCTATGTGCATGAAAAGCCAAGTTTTATGTGTAGATCTCATTCTCTGGTTACGTTTTGTAAGGATATCACTAGATATCTCACAAGGATTTAATTAAAAGTGTGACTTGAAGTGGATATGGCATATCCTGATAATGAATGCCAAATGCATCTATATACGGCTTTTTGAGTTTCAAAGCACTTCACATACATTAGCTCAGCAATTCTGATAACAATTCCATAAGGTCAGTCAATATCAGCACCTTTATGTTGCATACTGGAAGATGGCAGGCTCCCCGAGGAAGTGCTCTATGGAGAGCTAGGTTCAGGCATGAGGCCCATTGGCAGATCAAAGATGCCGGCAAATGAGACATGAAAACTGGCCACATCAGCCACAGCCTGTGGGAATTCCTTGCAGATAACTGCAGTGCTTGGAGACTGTCAGGTCATGCATCCATAGCAGTGACGAGAGGAGAAACGACCACTGGGAGAAACACGGAGAGAAGAAATGCCGTGGTGCATTTGTAGTGGCACAACCGGACACCTTCCATCTGCCCCAACAACAACAAATCTTCTCTCTCCCCTCTTGGTCTCTACAGCCACAACTCTCAAATGGTTTGACTTTAACCCGGAAGGTGCACTTTTCCATTGTCTCCCAAGACAGACAGATGCCAACGACTACCTTAACACTTTTAATTCAAAACTTGGTTAGAGAATTTACTTAGCATAGTCTGAATCTAAAATTAAACAAGAAAAGTTTCTTCTGCCTTATTAATGCATATTACTCTATTTCTGAGAATTAGAAGAATCCCACCCCACCTCCGTCCGAGGTATTAACTTCCACCAGCATCCTGTGAGCTTTGAGGATGAGTAATGTTAATGACTGTGGTAGAAAAAGGTGAACTTCAGTAGATAGCATTAATCTTGCTGGCTGGTCTGTGCCAGACTTCATGTTAAGAAACAGCAACAATGAAAAATTACAGGAAAAGCCAGTACTTTTTCATAACGTCAATATATGTAATGGGCTCAGTTATATCTGGTGATTATGAAATGAGGGAGGTACTAAAACTTTGCATATTAAATATATTTCAAAAATTCAGTTTTGACACCATATACATTACTTCCCTTTTTTTTTTGCCTCTACCACTTGTGACACATCAAGCTCAATGCAGTGCCCATCAGCCAGGTACAGTGGTGCCCCGCAAGACGAACGCCTCGCAAGACGAAAAACCCGCTAGACGAAAGGGTTTTCTGTTTTGGAGGCGCTTCGCAAAACGAATTCCCCTATGGGGTTGCTTTGCAAGACGAAAAAAATCTTGCATCCCCCCGCGGGTTTTTTTCCGCTTTTTCCGCCCTTTTCTTAAGCCGGTAAGCCGCTTATCAGCTGTTCTGCTGATAAGCCGCTTAACAGCTGATCGCTAAAAGCCGCTAAACCGCTAATAGTGCTAATCCACTAAGCTGTCAATGGGCTTGCTTCGCAAGACGAAAAAACCGCTATACGAAGAGCCTCACGGAACGGATTAATTTCGTCTTGCGAGGCACCACTGTATTGCAGTTAACCAGGATATCAATAGATATACCCTCCCATGGAAAATACTCCAATGCATGTAGTAAAACAGATTACCAAGTAGAGAGGTATATGAAGCCTTCCCCGCAATTTGCTAGTTTTCCGCATGCTGGGATATATGTATGCGAGGAGGATGGGGAAAGGGGGAGGGGTCTGTATTAATGAGTTTCAGAAGCCAATTGAAAACCTTTTTACTTGCCCAGTCCTTTGCAGTTTCATAAATAAAAGATTTATGCATTTGTCTTTTAATTGATTTGTTGCTTATTTTTAGTGTATATACGTTTTTCCTATTGTTTTATTGTATTTTGTTCATATGTGTTAGGTATGCTGCCCTGGGCTTTTCTGAGGAAGAGTTATAAATAATGTAAAGTAATATAATGCATATAATCATTCATTGATACAAGCCCCATGATCATTTTTGGTAGATGCCCTAATACTACTTTCTTATCACTTCTGCATAACTTATTAATAAATTTTAAAAAGGTACCTGGATGGTTAAGTCCAGTCAAAGGTGACTATGGGGTGTGGTGCTTATCCTGCTTTCAGGCCGAGGGAACCGGCGTTCGTCCACAGACAGATTTCCGGGTCATGTGTCCAGCATGACTAAGCCGCTTCTGGCTCAACGGGACACGGTGACAAAAGCCAGAGCACACGGAAACACTGTTTAACTTCCTGCCAAGCAGTACCTATTTATCTACTTGTACTGGTGTGCTTTCGAACTGCTAGGTTGGCAAGAGCTGGGACAGAGCAATGGGAGCTCACCCTATTGTGGGGATTTGAACAACCAACCTTTTCATCAGTAAGCCCACAGTGCCACCTGCTCCCATGTAACTTGTAGAATAGCTCTAAAAGCTTCCTTACCTGGTTTCTGGCAAATGTGGGGTAAGGGATGCCAAAGAAAAGGATCCCTGGAATTTTATCACAAGAGGAGAGATGTCTTTGAAGATGTCAGCCTTGGAGAGTTGTTAGCTGATGGAGGACAGTACTGAGCTGTCTGATTCAGTGTAAAACAGCTCTTCATACCCTGAGTTGATGCTCTGAAGTGCACACATTTCTTTGTAATATTTTAAAGTGCATAAACATTGTTTCTAAAGCAGGCCACATATCGGATGTGCAATGCTTTATACCCACCACAACATTGCTTGCAGACATAGAATAGAACTTTAACCATTTAACTGATTTGGAAGTGTGTAGAAAGGCTAAATTAAGGACCTCACCACCAATAATCACAACTTTTCTGGATTTTCTGGAAACTTTCCCACCCCAGTCCCAAAAAATAAATCCAGAAAATTGTGCAGCCAAGTCAGTGGGCTACTTATATGCAAGTAAATCAATACTACATAGCAACTAGGGCAGGGCATTCATCTCAGAAGAAATGAATATCCCCATTTCAAAGATATTCGGAATTGAAGGTGAGCTTGATTCAAATAGGACCGAAGCAAAGTCAGCTGTTTCTGAGGCTTCAAACCAGCTTTGTAAAGGCATCTGGCCAATTTGATGTACTTTACAGCCTTCCTGAAAAGCCTTCCTGAAAAGTCTGCATAAATAACAAAAACTAACGCAGATTATAGCATTCAACCTGGAAATGGCTTTAGTTAGGAGGCACATAAAACAGAACTGAAGCTATTCTATGCTGTTTGTGACTATTGTGCAATAGCAACAGTGACAGGAGCAGTAGTTCTCAGAGTTTCTGCAACTTTGACCATATATTAGATATGCAGTGCTTTGTGTCTATTGCTATGATGCTCGTAGTTTTAAAATATAACTACTTTAAACTGAATGAAAATTGATGCTGAATGCCCATGTCCAAATCAAGGCCCCTAAGACATATCGCCTCCCCTCTGCAGTTATTTGTCTGAAATGTAGCAAATTTTGTCAAGAAAATAAAAAGGTTATTTTCCATTATTGAGGCTGGGGCAAATGAGGCAGCGTCCCAAGACAGATATGAGGCAAAGAGTGACATAATGGGAGCCTCTGAAATGAGGTGACTTACGCTATGAGCCATTTATTCATTTATTTTCCCCAAACCACTTGAAATTCTGGTATGGATTCAAATTGCTGATCAAGTTTATTTCACTTAAGTAAAAAACACAGTATGTGGAAAAGCTATTATTAGAATTTGTTGTTGTTGTTTCTTTACTAAATGTATCATGGGAATGAGAAAATAACAGATAGCTTATTTATGATAATTATACATGAAAGTGAGCAATGAGCTGACTCCTAAATTTTTACTTATTTGCAGATCTCAGAGGT
This sequence comes from Podarcis melisellensis, assembly GCF_964234715.1. NCBI lineage: Eukaryota > Metazoa > Chordata > Lepidosauria > Squamata > Lacertidae > Podarcis > Podarcis melisellensis. The sequence goes on along the minus strand of NC_138531.1, from coordinate 5,778,087 downwards.
AGCAAATGGCATCATTTTTATCAAAAGGTATTATATAACTTGATACATAAGGGTGTATCTGGATGAAAAGTATTTTGTTGGTGGTGGGGTTCTGTTGTACTCGATCAGGAATATGAGAAAGGCCGGTCCTACCATTGAAGAAAAGTTACTCTGGAAGCAGATTTGGGGCAAAATTGCCCAAAAGATAACAAAATTGTCAATTATATAATGGATTGTGGTTGCCGTTTCCATCTCTGGCATTCAGATGCCAAGGCCTGGCCCTACGTGAGGGAGATATTTTGGTAGGAAAGAGGCAACTTTCTGCCCAAAACACTGTTTGCCCAACTTTCCCTCTAAGGAGCTCAGGGAGACATACCTAGCATCTCACCTGCCATATCCTACAACAATCCAGTGAGGGGAGGTACACTAAGGGACAGTGACCAGCCAAAAGACACTGAGCAACCTAGCTGACTGGGATTGGAAGTTGAGCCTCTCAGTTGCATCACAACACTCTGCCTTCTACAACACAGTAGCCTACATCATGTCAAACCATACAGAAGAATGAAGAGCATGGCACACAGGCAATAGAAACAGTAAAACAACAGCAGCAGCATGTTCAGTTTTTTGAGAAACACAACAGCTTTCATTGTAATGGGATCACCTAAACAAAAAGAGACACTGCTAGTCATTAAGCGGATAGCATTCACCTGCAAAATGAAAAATGAATCCTTCCCAGGGAAGGCGCCCTCATTTCTGGAAAGAGGCTTCAGGATGAAGAGCAATTCTTCATGTCTTCGTGATTTGTTTGCCCACAGCTATGGCTAGTTTGTACATGCAGGTCCTTGTTTTGATACTTCAGGGCAGGGGCAGCTGGGGCAGCCCTGAAAGCAATTTTAGGTGGCCCAAGCATTAATCGAGAGACACAGTGAAAAGTTTGCCCACAGTTTTTCCCATAAGGAAAAGAGGAAGAAAAGTGCTTCAACTTCCAAAAAAAATTGAGTTTGCACTTTCACTTTTATTCTTTGGTGTCAGTATTTCAGCTGCATTTCCCTGAACACAAATATTCCACAGCCATATAGTCCTTGAAGATTATATTGCTGCTTGTCTAATGAGGAATACTGGAGAACTAATAAAGAATACTGGAGAACTCAAAAGCTTGCCACTATAGTGTGACATTTTGATTGGCCCTAATAAAGATATTGCCCATCTTTGGATCTTGGTATTTTCTTTCTAGAGCCTGACCATCCATGACGGTGTTATCTATGACCATAACATTGTCTCCCTTCTTATGGTTTTTTAAAACTTTAAACTAGACTTTGATCGGGCAGTCCTTCTAATAGAGGACTCAAATTGAGAACTGTCCTAAAATAACCCTTCAAGCAGAGGACACTCCTCTAGAAAGTAAGTGTGCAGCCCTAGCACACAGACACACTAAAATGAATCTGTCTGTTCTGACCACTGCAGTAATCAACCACTTTAAAAGCTTGCAAGAAAAGGTTGGGCCCTCACCTGTCAGCAGAAACAAGTCAAAGATGTCACAGGACAGATTTCCCTGGGCAGGGCCTTTTGTAAGTGACACCAGCCCATAAAAAGCCCAGCTGCACATCTCTATCAATCCCAGTTCTGTGATGTATTGGAAGGAGTGTTAAGCAAGGCAGACATGTCCCATAAAATACAGTGGTACCTCTGGATGAGAACGGGATCCGTTCTGGAGCCCCGTTCGCATCATGAGCAGAACGCAAGCCGCATTCTGAGCGTCTGCACATGCGCGAGAGGCAAAACCTGGAAGTAACCCATTCCGTTACTTCCAAGTCACCGTGGGACACAACCTGAAAATATTTAACCTGAAGCAAATGTAGCAAGAGGTATGACTGTATATAACCTTAATGGACTGGATGAGAGCCAACAAACTGAAACTCAATCCTGCACTGAGGCAGGGAGATCACCTGCTCTTGAGGGGGTCACCCTTCTTTTGAAGGAGCAGGTTCATAGCTTGGGGGTACTCCTGGATCCTTGCTGTAGCTTGAGGGTCACGTGACCTCAGTGGCCTCCATCAGCTTCATATTGTGGCCCATCTACGACCCTATCTGGACAGGAATAGTCTAACTACTGTTGTCTATGCTCTGGTAACCTCAAGGTTAGATTACTGCAGCATGCTATATGTAGGACTGCCTCTGAAAATGGTTCAGAAACTTCAGCTGGTGCAGAATTCAGCAGCCAGGTTGCTCACTGGAATAAGATGGTTTGAAAATATTACACCAATCCTGGTCTGACTGCACTAGCTACTATAGGGTGACCAGACATCCCCAGTTCCCGGGGACAGCCCCCAGATTTGCAAATCTGGGGACAGAATTTGTCCTGGGACAGATTTGCAAATCTGTCCCCAGAAAACGTGGCAGCAGCAGCCCGGAGCCAGCCTGGTAGCGCAGTTGGCTCTGGCTGCCTTCAGGAGCTGCTCGCTGCTTGCTGCCGTGGCGCCCACCATTTTTCCTCTGCCATGGTAGTGAGCAGCCACTGCAGAAGGGGAACCGGGGACATCCGGCAGTACTGATCAAAGGAGGAAGGGGGCAGGAGACCAGGGAAGGCTCGTGGGTCACGGGCAGACAGCATGCCATTGCCCAGGAGGGGCGCAAGGCACGCAGTTTCTCTGCCGGGCAAGGTGCAAAGCCCTTCTTTCGCACCCTGTGAAACATAAATGCACAGAGTTTTTTAAAAACTGGGCAACGGTGCGCCGCTTGCCCATGACTCCCGAGCCTCCCCCATCTCCTGCCCCCTGCCCCCTTTGTTTTGACTGACCGGGGGAGGCTTGGGAGTCGTGGGTGGGCAGCCGCTGCCCAGTTTTTTAAAAACTCTGTGAATTTATGTTTCACAGGCTACTCAGCTTAATAATAATAATAATAATAATAATAATAATAATAATAATAATAATAATAATATGTCCCCAGATTCATTGAACAAAATCTGGTAACCTTAGGCTACTAATTAGTTTCCCGGCTCAATTCAAAGTGCTGGTTTTGACCTATAAAGCCTTAAAGGGCTTGACCACCATACCTTAAGGACTGCCTCTCTCCATATAAGCCTACCCATATTCTGAGATCACACTCTGAGGCACTTCTTCATGTGCGAAGTCTGAAAGAAGTTCTTCATATATATCATCATCATCATCATCATCATCTTTATTAATTTATTTTTGTCTTTTCAATTTTACATAGAATAAACGAAAACAAATAGAATAATAAAATCCCCTTTGACTTCCCTTCCCCCTTCATGGATCCTTTAGGCACCAGACAAAAATGTTCCTTTTTAACCAGGCATTTGGTTGATTTGATTAATACCCTATGTCCTTTAAAAAAGGGGGGGTTGGAGGGTATTGGGTTGTTGGGACACTGGTGGCACTGTGGTGTAAACCACTGAGCCTCTTGGGCTTGCCGATCAGAAGGTCTGCGGTTCGAATCCCCGCAACAGGGTGAGTGCCAGTTCCTCTGTCCCAGCTCCTGCCAACCTAGCAGTTCAAAAGCACATCAAAGTGCAAGTAGATAAATAGGTACCGCTCTGGCGGGAAGGTAAATGGCATTTCTGTGCACTGCTCTGGTTTCACCAGAAGCAGCTTAGTCATGTTGGCCACATGACCCGGAAAAACTGTCTGTGGACAAATGCCGGCTCCCTCGCCCAGTAAAGTGAGATGAGCGCCGCAACCCCAGAGTTGTCTGCAACTGGACTTAACTAGCAGGGGTCCTTTACCTTTTTTATTGGGTTGTTGCTTTTATTTTGATTATATATTTTGTGGTTTTGTATTTTGATTTTATTCTGTGAATATAATCTGGTATAGGGAGTTATATAAATTCAATGAATGAATGAATGAATGAATGAAGCCCTTCTCAGCCTGGCAGTGCTATGAATCAGCAAACATCCCTTCTAATTGGCTGCGCCACTTACGCCCATGGTGGAAAGGGAGCAACTATCTAACTCTGTTTTAATCTAATTTTTATGAATTATTTTGTTTGTCCTCAAATGCTAAAAATAACATGGATCCTAAAAAGGGTGTTGATTGTGGCAGAGGTGCAGCAAAACAGTTAGTTCTGCAAATTAGAAATTAGTTCTGGAAAGAGCATCTCCTACCACCCTGTGGCAGTTTAGAATCATTGCATATTAACACACCTCATTAAACTTACTCAGTTTAACAGATACTTCACTAATGAATTTATGCATCAATCAGTCAATCAGTATTTTTTAAAATGTTCCTCGACAAAAATGCTGATTAAATTGGAAATGTCTGGATCCGGACATGCTGTCATTTCCCCCTTTTTAATAGAGTTGGTGGCACTAATTTGCCAACCAGGCCACACAGCCATACTAATAATCATCTCTTGCCATTCTACAAATAGAAAGGTTTTGAGTATTTCCTCATTGACAATCAAAAATTGAGCATTCCTGCCTCTACAAATTAGCATACTTTTCTTTGCTCATTTCTTCCTGGAAAATTGTTGATTTTTGAGAGAATTATATGCTAGTCTGCCACTGATGGATCAGAACCCAGAAAATTGGATATTTCCTAGTAAGTCACACCACTGCTCTCTACCCACTGTGCTTTCCCTCCAGCCAACTTATTCTCACTTTCATTGTGTCTAAAATCAACTTGCAAACTGCAGGTTCTCTCCCTCCATCCTGTTCTTGCTCTTTCACACACATACCTTCCAAGCACTTCTCTCAACCAACTTCTGCTAAAACCACGAAATACATAATAAAAACAAAAACAACCCAATAGCCCCCACCCCACAAAAAAACAGTTTAAAAGGGCATAGGATGTAGATCAGATCAACCAAAAGCCAAGTTAAAACAGAATGTTTTTGCCTTCCCCCTAAAGGTGTATAATGAAGGCGCCAGGCGAACTTCCCTCGGGAGAGCATTCCACAGATGGGGAGCCACTGCAGAGAGGGCCCTGTTTGAAGGAGTGCCTTAGAAGATGATCTCAAGGTCTGGGTAGGTTCATATGGAGAGAGGCAGTCATTGAGGTATTGCGGTCTTTAAGGCTTTATAGGTCAAAACCAGTACTTTGAATTGGGCCAGGAAACTAATTGGTAGTCAGTGCAGTCAGACCAGGATCAGTGTAATATGTTCCAACTGTCTTGGAACAGCAGGGGACCTAGGGAGCATCAGGGTTATCCACTGTGGGGGGGGGGGAATGGGCCGGCTCTGGAGAACATATGTTCAAGCAGAGATAGCCGCCCCCATTACGCCGCCACAGGGGAGAGCAATGACGACCTTTCGGCGTACGATCAAAGCCTCCCTTCAGAAACCCCTTTAACGGGGAACCCTAGTATCGCCGCTGCAAAGAGGAAGATAGACTAAAGGATTCCTTCCAAGGCCTGATACCGCCAAAGTTGTGACATGTTTGCTACGGGAAAGGCGAAACCTGCCAATGCAGGGAAATTCCTTTCCGGCCCTTTAACAGCGACCTTACGTAGCAGCGCACGCATACCTGTGAAGATAAGTTAACCTGCAAAACCTATGAAGAAAAGTTAACCTGCAAAAGAAGACATTAACTGAGGGTGGGTAGGGTGGGAGAAGCTCTGGAGCCAAGTGAGGATTCCCAGGTAAGATCCTCCCTCTATTGTGTGGGCAGGTAATCCCTCCCCCTACCTGGCCTGGTCTCCTTGGCAACGCTTCCCCCAAGTGGGATTGGACAACTGACTGAGGTAGGCAGAGACCTCCAGGTATCCCACCTGAGGGAAGGCAAAGCCAAGCCTATGCTGATGGGGCCGCTCCAGATCTAGGGCTGTGCGCGTCCACGCAAAGGGCGCCCCCTGTTTTAAGCAGGGAGCGGTCATTCCTGAGAGATAGCCATCCAGCCTATCCTTACGTACGTAAGGCAAATGTATTCCTTCCATCCTACACATGGCATGTGGCAGACACTCAGCTCTATTTCAGAGGCCCAAATGTGTAGTGGCCTGTTTGATAAAGTTTATCATTCTCCCTATAAAAAGTGGAATATAATTGAAATACAGTGTGGAAAAGCCCCCTTGTGCACGGTATCATGTGCATGGGGTACGTAAGGCCAGCATGCTACTTTTCTACTGTGGAAGTCAGACCAGTGGCCAGGGAAGTATGTGAGCAAGGCAAAAGTGATGTCCCTGAAGAAGGATGAATATGGGTCTCCACAGTCCAACACTGTTTCCATTTCACCATGCTCTCAAACAATTGCAAAATGATTGAATTAAGGGTCATTGCTACATATCTGTGCTTTTCCTCTCTTGAGACAGGAATGGTGGTGAAGTATTTATCAATTTCTTTGTGCAGACAGCATCTGTGGTTTGGGATGATTTCTCCTCTTATTAAACAGATCTGTGTGCCATCATAATCTGAGTTGCTTAATTGCTCCTTTTTTCCACTGATACATATTATTCTGATGTAGATTCATTGATGTTCATGATCTTCCTTTCATAGAGGTTAATAACGCTACAATAGTTTCATCTCGTTGTGTAATTAGAACAATTTACATTTCTCATTTGTTTTGATCAGGGTACATTGGCCGATTCAAATGTGATAATAAACACTGTAGTTAGGAGAAGGCATTCTCTTCCCTTTCCATACTAATATTTCTCTGTCAAAAATTTACCAGAAAATAAAGACAGCAAATCAATCAAAACATTGCTCAGGAGAAAATACTCTGGTCCCTTTTGCCCCACCTCAGAAATGAAATATAGACTAAATGAAAGCAGTTCTGGTGAGAAATTAAATCAGCATCGATGTGCTTGAAACAATATTACCTGCATTTATCCCAGGAAATTGTTGTTGGTAGTTGTAGGGTTTATTTAAAAAAATAAAATAAAATAAAATAAAAATTACCAACTAGATAGAGTCTAACATTTTGAGATGTTGCCTTCATTAAGTGAAGCAAACTATGACATATAGACTTGATGAATCCACGAAGTCTAGCCTTGCAGCGCAATCTTACTCCTTTCCTTGGCAAAGGTCACTGAGTTCAACAAGCCACGTCCCAATGAAAATCTATAAAGGCACCTAATGGAGGTGCCTGCCAGTTGTCCACTGAGGAACCTGTAGACCTTCCTCTAAGCTATTAATTGTATTAGAGTACTCTGCTAGAAATAAGGTGAACAATTAAAGGCTCATGTGAACCCAAAGTACAGATCTACAGATGACGCTGCCCCATGCATGCCTGTGTGATTCACTGCTCTGTCCTGGCTCCTTTCTAATTAGCCACCTCCGGGGAAAGGAATCTCTCCTGATAGCAGGGCACAGCAGACTCACTCACCTTCAGATGAGGCTGCCTGCTGCATCTCTGCACGAGTCACTGCTCTGGGAACGACTCCTTCTAGAAAGGACCATTTTTAGATCAGTTCAAGGAGCCTGCCACCTATATTACTGTATGAGGGTGAGATCCTGACACACAGCTTGGTAGGTGCCAGTTGACTGTTTCAGATCTGCAGTGTGCATAAAGGTAAAGGGACCCCTGACCATTAGGTCCAGTTGTGGCCGACTCTGGGGTTGCGGCACTCATCTCGCTTTATTGGCTGAGGGAGCCGGCGTACAGCTTCCGGGTCATGTGGCCAGCATGACTAAGCCGCTTCTGGCGAACCAGAGCAGCGCATGGAAATGCCGTTTACCTTCCCGCCGGAGCGGTACCTATTTATCTACTTGCATTTTGACATGCTTTCGAACAGCTAGGTTAGCAGGAGCAGGAACCGAGCAACGGGAGCTCACCCCGTCACAGGGATTCGAACCACCGACATTCTGATTGGTAAGTCCTAGGCTCTGTGGTTTAACTCACAGTGCCACCTGTGTCCCGCAGTGTGCATAGGCTAGTGATTAATCCAGTTTGACTATTCCAGCTCTGGTTCAGAGACAGAGATGCTTTCCTCCAGTCTCTGCACTGAGAGTAAATATTGGTTTCCCCAACAGAATTGATGATAATAATAATAAAGCGATAAAATATCAGACATTAAAAACTTCCCTAAACAGGGCTGCCTTCAGATGTCTTCTAAAAGTCGGATAGTTGTTTATTTCCTTGACATCTGGTGGGAGGGCGTTCCACAGGGCGGGCACCACTACTGAGAAGGCTCTCTGCCTGGTTCCCTGTAACCTCACTTCTCACACTGAGGGAACCGCCAGAAGGCCCTCGGTGCTGGACCTCAGCCCAGCTGAACGATGGGGATGGAGACGCTCCTTCAGGTATACTGGGCCAAGGCCCTACTGGACTGAAAATACAAGTTGTCATTCTACTAAGAAGATATCAAACCATGGGAAACTGCTGTGACAACTAAAACTATCCCATAGTGCTTTATTTATTTATTTAGCCAAAAGAAATCTCCCCCCCCCCCATCTGCCAGACTACGTCCTCTTGCTTTTTTTCAACCATTTCTTACAAACTTTAAAAGTTTCTTGGTTGCTTGGGATTGTTAACATTTTAAGTGCCTTAGGATGTGTAGTTTCTGTTTGGCAGATGAATGATTTCTTACAGCTGGATGGATGTAATGGCTCCCCCCCCCTCCTTTTTTCTTTTCTTTTCTTTTCTTTTTTTTTTTTTTGCTAGAGGCAAATTGATGACATTTTCCATGGAAGCAAGCAAAGGTTCTGGTTTCATTGGAAAAGACTTGTTGATAAATGAAAATTGTACCCCACAATAAAATTGAATACCTACAGTGGTCAAAATGATAGTTCTGCACAGCTGAAGAATACGATAGGTAGCTTTAAACATTTTATGCCATTATATGGCTGGCGGGGCCTACAATATATTGAGTGCTTTCTGTTCAGCATTGTACATGGGCAAACACTTGACTTCAATTGCAAGTAAGTTGTCACCGGAGTATAAGGGATGTAAAAGCATCCTTAAATATTTTGCTATCTCAATTGAGAGTTATACAAGAGCACAAATTGGAAAGAGATAATGAAAGATGTATAAAATACAATATCGCTTTTAGTAACTCAGGAGCAAAAAAATCTTGCTACCTTTTATTAGATAGTCTTCTTTCATTATGAATGCATAAGCTATGATTTCTGTTATGGAAGAGCTGAGGCTGGGTGTATGACAAATGCTTTTTATCAAGAGGAGAGGAGGGGGAACAGTTTTTAGAGAGTTAGAAGAACCAGATGCAGTTGTCTCAGGACCCAGATGCTGCACAGGAGCCCCCAGCTGGCCATCTGTTTTTGGGTTAGGATAAAATTCCGTGTGTGTGTGCATAATTTGGTGGGGTCAAACAGGGCTTTATTAATTGATGAAAAAATATAATCCTAACACCCAGGCTGATTTAGCAAAAACAGTACTAAATCATTGGTGGAGGGAGGGAATTTGAGCTTCTTGTGAACAGTTTAAGGGCTCCTCCACATGTCATTTTATGGTGTATTCATCATGATTCATCTTGATACTATTGGAACAGTTATAAGCTGTGCACTTTCAATACCATTTATGCTTTCAAAAGTTGCAGAGCAGTTATACTTCTTCAGTTGCAGTTGGTATATACTCCACAGTAAAGGTAAAGGGACTCCTGACCATTAGGTCCAGTCGTGACTGACTCTGGGGTTGCGGCGCTCATCTTGCTTTATTGGCCGAGGGAGCCGGTGTACAGCTTCCGTAAGTTCCTGCTAAAATCTTGTAGGTTTTAATGCTGAAAATATTCTGGTTCTTTTCCCCCCCTCCTTATCAGGAAACACATCTACATCTTTGTGATGTAGCCACTACCACATACTTCCTCTTGATGCCACTATACCTGTGGGTTTTTCATGGAAACAAGCTATGGTTTAGAAACTTAAAAACTATATGAATAAATATATGGTGCTATGGCCTTATTGTGAAACCAACTTGCACTGTTTACTTATTTATTTATTCTCTTCCAAGTAGCTCAATATGGTCACATGGTTCTCCCCCTCCCCATGTCATCCTCACAGCAACCCTGTGAGGTAGGTTAGGGTAAGAGATGGTGACTGGCCCAATGTCACCCAGGGAGCTTCATGGCTGAGTGGGGAGTCAAACCCTGGTCTCCAACACTCTAATTATTATGCCCCACTGGGGGGAGGTAAGAACATGGACAATGGAAAGGGCAGAGTGAGAGCAACAAGTATGAGAGGATTGGAGAAGCATCACAAAACAACTGGTGAGGCCAGACGATGTTTGGATAGTCCAGTATGAATCAGTGACATGTTGCTCCATACACTCCCAATCATCAGCAGTCTGGATGGTCCTTAACAGGTCCTTATTAATCCACTTCATTTGGTGTGAGGTCATTGGACATTAACATTAAAAGATTTACAAAATGCCAGACAGCCTAAGAAAGAAGAATGTCAACCCTAGTTACTCTTCCTCATTAATATCAGAAAGTTTATTTCTACATTGCTGGGGTGGGGTGGGGAGAGACTGTGATGGGCTGGGGTCATCTCAAATCTCTTTCAACCATTTTTACTTCACTCTAGCTAAAATGAATCCCAGAGTGATTTACAAGATCAGATTAAGCTGCCCTAATAACCAACTGTAGTGCTCTTGGTAGGTTAGGGTTAGTGGGCTGAGAGAGATGAAATAACTGTGCAACTGGTTGGGGCACCTGGCTGTTAACCAGACGCTGGTTTGAGCCCACTCAGAGATGGCTGTTGGCAGGATTCCTGCATTGTAGGGGTTCGACTAGATCAACCTCAGGATCCCTTTCAAATCCACCATTCTATGATTCTATGAATTTGCACCTAATTTTTCTCACCAAAATTCTCCTTGCATATTCTGTTCACTGAACGCTCATTGAATATACAAATATTTTGCTGAATTTTCACTGCAATGGTAAACTGGTACAGGTGAATAACTAAAGCTAAGTGATAGTGTGAGCGTAAGAAAGGGATGATGAGATGATATATTAATGGAACATTAATTATATAATGATCATTCAACACTGGAAAAGATAAAATGGATTAAGTACAAATTTATCTCGCTTTTCTCTACTGTGACGATTATATACTAGTAACTGAAATAAAGTACTTGTATTTTTTATTTTTAAAACTGTCAAGAAGTTAAACATTTTCTCTTGCATAGTGACAGGCCAATTTCTGGCACAATTATTAATCAGCTTGGCAATTACAATCTTTCTTGGCAAGTGTTTGTTTTCTGAGAGTTCTCTCCCAGTTCAAATTGTTGGCACAAGCCTGCTGATGGTGTCATGTGCCTGCACATTGTCATGTTGGTCTTTGGGATTAGTACTTCCCAGCTCCAGCTATATAACAGAGAGCAAGTTGGAAGTTAGACTCCATCTCCCCTCTAAAAACAAACACACCCCAGATGACAGGAAACAACTGAGAGAATTGACCCAAAGAGGAGATACAATAAGGTTACCAGACGTCCTCGTTTCCTGGGGGCAGTCCCTGGATTTACAAATCAGTCCCCATACAAAATCCATTGAAGTTGAAAAGTGTCCCTGGATTCATTGCCGGAGGGCGGGGGCGGGATCTGGTAACCTAAAGATACAAACAAAAGAAAAGCAACACAGCTGGCTTGGGCTCCCCAAGCTGCTGCCTGCTGCCTGCAGGTGTGCAAAATTGCCCCCACACCCAGAAAGAGGACTTGGGACAACATATTCAGAGGTTTAATCACCTGACCCCACCTGGACCCCATGGTCCACCTATCACAATGATGCCTCAGGGTGTGAATGAATTAAAAGTCTCACCTGTCCTTACCTGCTCACACTGAATGCCAAAGAATGCCAAATGGTGTGAAGTACACAAAAACAGGGAGCCCCAAGTGCCAAATAGGGGTGTCCACAAAATCCCGACAACCCCATAAAAAGCAACTACCTGAAGCCCACACTATAAAGAGGGAGTGAGGTTGCAGCCAAAGGCAAATGGAGGGAAAAGAGGCGGCAAAGCAGCTTTAAATGTCAGGCTAGGCTGTCCCTTCCAGTTGGACATTCAGTCCCACATGGCTCCAGGCCCCTCCCAAAGGAAGAGACCGCCTTGAGTCTCTTTCCCCTGAATGGGATGGGGGTGTTTGTGAAGCAAATCTGCCCACACTGAAAGCAGGAAAACACAACTTTCTGAGCTAGAAAAAAAAAACTTGGGAGGAAATGGCATTATACTGCTACAAAAACAGAGTAAAACAAACTGGACACATTTATATTCCAAACCAGGTAATTCTGAATCTTAGAGACGCCACTGCTCTTTCTTGCACAGTTGCACAATAGATTGTGTCCTTGTCATTGTGGCAGAAATAATCTTGGGATATATTGCGTCTGCTTGGGACTCCAGTGCTTGAACTGAGAATCTCATAGATAAGGTTAGAACCTGCTACAGTGAGAAACATTCGATTATTGGTACTTTGGCAGCAAAACTCTTCTCAATTGCTGAAGAGAGTAAGAGTGTGCTACAACAGCCTCTTTAACCATCTGTATTGCTGTACTTGAAGACCATGAAGGGACACAGTTCTTTGAGTTTGCATTGAGTGTGGTGAGAGAGCTCTGATTGCTCCCAGAGGTTTTTGCACCATGCCAGAAGCAATGGACAACAGCTGGCAAAGATGCACAGCCACTGAACATCCTAAAGCACTCCCATGGGGGAGATGGAGCCCTTCAAAAATTACTTGCCACCGTTGACATGCTTCATCGTCTCATACACCATCTTTCCCTGAGAAGGCTCTGGCACACAACACTTTCCAACTTAAGGCATTTTGCAGCAGCTTGTTGAAATTCTTAAAATTTCTGTTCTGCATGTCTTTCAGCATTCAGCATTGTGCACCAGTGTCGAACCACAAGTGATTTGCTCCAAGAGCTCTGCTAGTAGCAGCTGTATACTCAAGGTAACCTCACAATTGGTGGCAGCTGTAGCACTAAGCTTACATGCAAACGAACTTGGGAAGACCTTTGAAGCATGCTAATCGGCCTGCTCAGGGCTCAAAGTGGGTGTGCGGTACTAGTGGGTGTGCGGTACTACTGTGGGTGTGTGGTACTAGGCTCCAGGCCCAATTAGAGTGGTATTCAATATCAGCCATTTGTGGAGAACCCAGGAAGTGGTTGAGATCTCAGCTGCCTGTATGCTGCTCTGTATAAAAAGCATATTCCCCATTGCCAGGGTGCAGACAAGCCAGCTCCTCACTGTGGAGTCTGGCGTATGCAGGGGTGAGCTGTTGGACCTTTGTTGTGAGTTTGCACTTTTCCTTTAATAAACTACTAAGACCTGATCAACCAGGTGGTGTGGGCAGCCTTCTTTGGGATCCCTGTGTCTCTGAACTCCTGTGAGCCCTCCTCTGGCTCTAAAGGGCATAACATTTGCCGCACCTACAACACTCCTATTTCTGAAGAACTTGCTCAGAAGAGGCATCTGAATACCTGGTCCTCATCTTGCTCTACAATAAGGTTCTACCAGGATCCTGGCTTGAACTTCCCCTGCTATTCAGTGGTGGCTGGTAAACTGGAGATTCAGAGGATGGTTTACTTTTATTTATTTTCCCCCAGATCCATCTGAAGGGAGTCCTCTGATCGGACACAAAGCGTATGGTAGATACTGAACCACGAGACATTACTTGTCAGACTTAACTGAAGCTGGTGTAAGTTCTACCAACTTCCTATACTTAAGATTGCTCTGCTCATGTCTTATATTTTATTTTATTACTATGTACTCAACTCGATGCTAATGTAACAACAGAACTTCATCTCAGATAATGTTGGCTAATATGAAAGTTGTTTTTATATTATTATTTATTGTCAGGGACTGGCTGGATTAGTGGAAGCCACTGAACCAAGACCCCACCAGGGAAGGCACAGAGGAAGAGGACTTGGAGCCTGGAGGTGGGTGGTGGGACACTGGCCACACCTCAAAGGAGGGGGGAAGCTGGGAAGTGCCAGAAGCAGGGATCTTGAAGGATAGTGAAGAGATGGAAGCAGGCAGGTGCCCCAGCACAGGGCAGGGTGATGAGGTTTCCAGTTTGGATGAAGGCGCCAACAGCAATGACAGAGGAAATGTAAAACCTGCAGTTCTTCCTCAGAGCCAGTCTAACAGCTTCTCTGTTGACAGCTTGCTCTGTTGACAGCAAGCCAGGCAGACACAGAGGGAGTCTGCAGGGGCTCACCATAGCAATATCCGCCCTCCTTTCCCCACAGGTGGGCGGGGTTTGCGGCACCAAGCGGGGCTCACCTGGGCAGGTGCCACCTACCTGCTTGAGCCGGCCTTTGACCCACCCTCGGCCAGGGAGGACAATGGATGGCCAGCCGGGGGTGGGCCTAAGGCCAAAAGAAAAGAGGATGACTACTGGGCTCAAGCCACTTTTGATGTTATTCCTTCTAGGATCACCCACCCACCCTCCCTCAAATTAATAATTTATTGCCTCCATAATTTCATCCTAGGTCAATGATCGTCAAGTTAATGATTCTTTCCTTACAGGCTAATATTTTGCATTCCAGGTCAGCGGCCGCTGCTGCGGTCGTAAGATGGTTGCTGTATTCAGAACCGGGAAGGAATTTTCCCTGCATTGGAAGTTTTGCCTTCCCCATAGCATTTCGTCACAACTTGGGCAGTTTTTAGGCCTTGGCAAGGTATCCTTTAGTCTAACATCAAGTCGGGGGGGGGTGCATTCATGCTCCTTCCCCATGCAGCGGCATTTGCAGGGCCCGTTAAAGAGGAAAAAACCGGGAGTGTCTGGCTCTAGAGAGGCAGCATGTAGGTCAAACTCCCGGGACGAGGTCAGTGGAAGGACATGCTGTGTAAGTTTGCGCTTTGCAGTCCCCTGTCACTGGACCTCATCTGCCTGCATAACCTCAGCCAGGTGGGCTGGGAGGGTTACCTGCCAAGGCCTGTGTCAAGTTTCCCACTTCTGAAGTTCAATAAAGTTATGGACAATTTGAACCCATACTCTGGTCTCATGTCTCATCATTTGGGGTAAGGGGTAGGCACCACAGACAGGATTAGACCGTGTGCCCGCAAACGATAACAGAGGGAGGGACCTGGCGCAGAGAGCTAGAGAGTGAAGGAGGGGCTGCAAGCCAGTTCAAACAACTGTTTCATTTAGATAAGTTTGACTTTAGGAGTCTCCTTGAGTTCTTACTTTCTTTATTAAGGAAAGCAAAACAAACTGCAAGTTAGCTAAGCGTCTCTCTTTCTCTGACCTGCAAACAACCTGCTCTGCCTATACCACCCCATACCTATAGATCTCAGGGCAGTTTGCAGCAAGTTTCCATGTGATACACCTTCAGTTATTCACTATGCTAGTCATTAGTTGTCCATGAATGTGTAAAATAGCCCCCTGATGCCTCTAGGTAAGAAAAGCCGCAGAAGTATGCTATACTAGTTAGGGATATGCCTCATATCACCATCCTGAACTTATTTAGAGATAGGATTTTAGCCACCTGCTCTGGAACAGACTGCCTTAAACCTAAATATTAGGTTATTACATTCTGAGGCAATGGTAGGGGAGTCATTTGGAAAATTGAAAGCAGAGACTTAATGAGAGATAGCATCTTTTATTCTGAGTTTTTTGACATGATGGATAGATCTCTTGACAGAGTGCAGATAGGTAAGTTGAAAGTATAGGTAACATTGTTCTAATGTAGCAACATTAATTAGCTTCACATGCTAGTTGCTAAATCATCAATGCCATTATAAGGGCATGGGCACACTGTGACCTTTGCTTTATACTTATCCTTGCAAATTGTGCATGTCATGGTTCTATTTTTTCTATCTACTTCCATGGGATATTTTTGAAGGTGTTTCCATTTTGCTTCCTTTTCATCTCCCGCTTGTGTTCTGCAATTGCTGCTATCCTTGCTGCTGGCAAAGGCACTCTTGCTTGATAAAGTTGCCGCTTCTGCTATCTGTAGATGTGTTATGAAACCAAAGGCATATTCTGAGTTTGCAACAGAGGAACTTACATTGTGTATTTCAGGATGCAGTTGTTTTGTTTATATTTTCCCAGTAGTCTTTTGATCATCGTGATGCTATCTCCATTGGTGGCAGTTTAATAACTGTACTTGTCACTTATCTTCATGTTTCATATCTGGCACACGATCCGATTTAAAAAACAAAAACAACAACACACACACACGTCTTAAATTTGCTTCTCACTATTGCACTTCTGAAGTTTACTCTTTTAATCTGTTTTTGTCAGCTTGCTGGCATTTTTTTTCTTCCAATCGTGTATCAGCTGCATCAGCTTTCATATCAGCTTTCATTATGGTTAAAGCACTTAATGTGAGGATGATTTGTGCATATTCCTTAGGGAAGTTGGGAAGCTCGTGATTCAGGAAAACATGAATATAAAGCTTATTTTTATTGGGAGGCAGAAAGTTGTAATTTGCTTTGTTAATAAGTTACTTGCTCTGCATGTGTGATGTGTGTATTTTCATGTGATGATTGAAGCAAGTGACAGTGACTAACATGTAATACGGCATTATGGACACAATTGTAACATCACCTCATATGGAAGGAACCTGGGGAAAATCTGTCTAGCTGAGTATTGATCCAATACACAGCAATACACAGGTCTATCTCATTCAGCATTGCCTAGGAACCCCTTAACCAACTTTTTTTTGGAAGTTAACTCAACTAATTGTTCACCACCAGTGGGAGCAGTAAATGGATGGTGTTTTGAAACAGAACCACCGCAAGGGCTGAGAGGGAAATGATCTGAGATAGGAAAGGCAGCCATTTCGACCAAACAAGTAAGCTCCAATGAAGCTCACACATACAAAGATGATCAGCAAAGAAGAGAACTCTTAATTATTACTCTTATTATTATAAAGATGGGGAGGGGGACTTTTTCCACAAAGTCTCAGACTCTAGTTTTCCAACTGCAGCCCCCTACCAGCTGAGAGTAGCGTAGCTAGAAAGGGGCAGAGGGGCAGGCTGCTCCAGGTGATGCTTTTTTGGCACTTTTGTGGGGAGGCACCTCCGCAGAAGATTTGGGAGTGAGCGGTAAATGCCCATAATCCCAATGCATTTAAAGGGAGTGGGCGAGGCAGGAACATGACTGCGGGAAAGGAGATCCCCCTCTGCTGCTTCCTCTTCCCACCACATTTGAGAGGCAAAATCAGGGGAGCAGGTCCTGAAATGAGGTAAGATAGCAGAGGAGCCTTGCAGAAAGCCACAGCTGCTTCTTGGCTCCGGCAAGGGAAGGAGGCTGTGAGAAGGGAGTGCTGAAGGTGAAATGGGCATTGCTGGAGAGAAGGAAGGGCAAATGGGCAAGTTGGCCAGTAGGGTGAATGTGTGCCTGGGGAGTGGGGGGGGAGCCATTGAGCAGCTCCCTCCCTCCCTTGTCTTTCCTTGCTGTGCTGGCAGCAGTGGCCTCCTTTGGTTCCTTTGCTTGCCCAGTTCAACCTCCACCGTGCTCCGTCTTGGGACTCTTATGTGGTCTGTTGCTGTTTTGAGAGGAAGTCAGGCATCAGCTGCACTGAGGCTGATGGTGGAGAGGAGTCAGCACTTGATCCTAACCTGCCACTCCTGCATCATAAGGAGGGACCACCCCACAGGTGGCTGAGATCTGTAGTGGCCACACCTGGAGCTCCCAGATGAGGAAGAGGGAGAGGGGTGGCAAACTCAGTGGGCGGCAAAAGCCCTAGCAATGCCACCTTGGACTGAACTATTTGAACTGCTGTGCAAAACAGTCCTATGGGGCTGTGAATGGCTCACTGCTACCAAAGCAGCCAAAAAGAAAGGGTTTGTCTGATGGGGGGTCCTAGAAACTGTGCTCAAGGCACAGAAATGACAGCGGGGAGTGAGCAGGTTCAGAGAAGTTGTGAAGGTGGCTGCTTCTGAGCTTAGGGTTGCCATATTCCGAAGCCCCAAAACCTGGACGTGTTTGGGGCACACACCCCCACCAGCCCGCATCTCCCTCACTCACCCCTCCCTGCTGCTGACCCCTTCCTCACCCCCTCCTCCCCTCCCCTCTCTGACCTTTGATGTCTTCCGCCTCCTGCTCTACAGACGATGGGAGGCCGAGTGGCTCCAAGAAGGCCATGCCAGAAAAGGCCGCTGGAAGCGCTGCCAGGCCAAGCACCACCCACAGAGTCACCCACAAGACCTGGCAGCCACCAGAACACCTACCAGCTGCTGCTTCCAAATAAATAAATAAATAGAACCCCCAAATCTGGACCTTTCATATAAAATACAAAAATCCATCCAGAGGGCCATGCTGGCCCCACAAAAGAGGACATGTCGGGGAAAGTCCAGACATATGGCAGCCCTATCTGAGCTACTCTTCCTCACACAGATCCCCTTCAGCCGATGAAGAGGAATGTTGGCCTTGAAAGGCCACTCAAGGCCCACACAATGCAAGGAAAGCCCAAGTCTCGACTGAGCTGAATGCTCATGCCTCCCCAGGCTGTCTCAGTGAGAAGGGGGGGCCATCCTGCGGAGGGGGCTCCAACAGCCTCATCTCCCCTATGGGGCAAATTACCCCACATGACCCCTGTGGGAGAGTCCATCTCTCCTTCTTGCAGCGGAGGAGGGTGTGGTGAATGTGTTCCTATGGGGAAGGAACGGAATTGTCCAAAGGTGCCAGATGTTCAGGGCTCAGATGACCAGATTCCCAGGTGGTTACACACATACTGTGATAAATTACTACAGTGGTACCTCGGGTTAAGAACTTAATCTGTTCCGGAGGTCCGTTCTTAAGCTGAAACTGTTCTTAACCTGAGGTACCACTTTAGCTAAAGGGGCCTCCCACTGCCGCCATGCGATTTCTGTTCTCATCTTGAAGCAAAGTTCTTAACCTGAGGTACTATTTCTGGGTTAGCAGAGTCTATAACCTGAAGCATCTGTAACCTGAAGCGTCTGTAACCTGAAGCGTCTGTAACCCGAGGTACCAGTGTACTTAGCAAATGGATAGCTTTTATCCTAAAAGAATCTTTACTGGTGGTGATTAAGTTTTAGAATGTCTTGCAACATTTTTTTCCTCCTTTCTCTGTAGCTGTCTGTGTGAAAATAAGATTGCCATTCTACACAATTTTGTCTTCAACAGATTTCAGTGTTGATTTGTCTGCCAGATGGCATCATCTTTTGTTTTATGACACAAACAAATGCAATTGCATTTGTATTTGTATTAAATTTTAATCATTTGCTTCACTGCATAGAATAATTTGCTCATTTTTCTCTTTTATTTAATCTTTGTAAGGTACAAATCACCTTATATTTAGCATAGCCATACTGTAATACTTAACATTAATAAAACAGATATGTCACAGCAAGCAAGCTGCTAATTTTGCTCCTTGGTTGTTGTTTTTAAAAAAAAACTAACATTGTATATGTGATTTTGTTTGATGTATATAACACAACTAACCTCAATTAACATTTCTAAACCTAATGTCTGCTATCAGAAATAGCTGCTATGTTGCTAATTTAGGGTTTGAAAAATGCATGGGTTGTGGGCGGGGCCAATAGGTGAGGAGGTGGAACCTGGTTAATGGGGGCGTTTTTAAAAACCCATGTGAAAATTCCTAGCTTATTCAACAAAATACCTCATGATGAACCAGAACAAAACTTACTGAACAGGCAGGTAAAATCCAGGTAACATAATATGAAGAAATATATAGACTGTTTCATAAGCTATTACAGGCAGCAAGGCAAAAAGTGGAGCTAGTGGATACATTAGGGATTTGCATCATCTATGCATCTCAAAACCATGAGGCAGGTTGGGTTGCTATGGGGGCAAACTCTCATGTTGCCAAGTCACATAACACCCTTTACTGAGTTTTGACTGTGAGATCAGGGCATGAGTAGCAGATTTAGAGTATTGGGGTGGCCTGCTTCTTTTCCCAATTATTCTTTTTCCTAACAAACAAAAACCATAGCTCTGTTTCTTTTTTCTTCACAGGGGGTGCTTCCAAGAATGTCGGGGCACGGGAGAACAGAAAGGAAAAATAGTGACGTTTGTTTGTGAAATCACCTAGCGCGATAGCCTGGACCTGTTAGTTTATTTGTTAATGGAATGGGGGAAAATGCATAGAGAAAACTTACCCCTCTCTCAGAACACTATGGACACCTATTGAAGCTGCATGTTGTAAGAAAGTATTTCTTCACACAACATACATTCACACTATGGAGGCAGTGATGGCAACCAACCTAGAAGGCTTTAAAAGACAAATTCATGGAGGACTATTGATGATCCTCTCACAGCTGGGAGAATCAATGCTTCTCAGTACTAATTACTGGAAACCATGGCTGTGGAGAAGTGATCAGGAGAACGTTGTGATCAGATTCTGCTCACTGGTTTCCCATAGGCATCTGGTTGACAACTGTGAAAACAGGATGATAGACTAGATGGGTCACTGGCCTGATCCAAAAGGCCCCTCTTATGTTCTAAGGAAGGGAAGAATGCCTGTACCGAACTTTCAATAAGAAGAGTAACTTCAGAACTTTTAGTGTTAGAAACATTTTGGCAAAATCCATGCATTACCCAGAAATGACAGCATTGTTCTGATGACTTGTTACAGTAACGATTAATTCACAACTTACAACATATCTAGGAAACATCCTGCTTTTTAAGTTGCCAGCTTTCCTGCTGTGCTTCATGAACTCTAAATCCTTTTTTAAAAAAAAGATTTGTGGAAGCCTCCTTTTCCCATCATCTTCTGTAGAAAGTAATCTAGAGCCAACATGCTACAAAATGCATTACCTGAAATAGCTGAGTCCATTCTGGGAGTCCCTCCTCCCTCACCTCTTCAATTTGCTCTAGAGTGTTAAATAGCAATCTACAGGTTCGTCTTCCCTATTCCCTAATTCCCATTTTCCACGCATAGGAGTTAATGGGGTTATAATTTTGTAATTAAAGTAGATAATTTTAATTTCTCTGATGACTCCTTATTATGATAATCTTGTTAAGATTATGGCGTTCGTTTGTTGCTGTCTATGATCATTTGGCTTTTGTGGAGGTTCTGTGTGCTACTGAGCCACTATATAATTAAACTGAGAATGCTCCAGCCAGCAAACGTCTTGCTGCTAATGGAAGACCAAAGGAAGATTTAACTCTGTGTAAACCTATTAAGTGATTCAGACACAGAAAATATTGTCAGCTGTCCACATTTTGAAAATAGTACCCATTAATAAAGTATCCAATTTCACGTTTAATAAAAAAAAAAATCCTCCCTGATTAAGTAGTAGAGCAGGCATCCTTGAGAAAATGTGCTATAAAAATGTGATGATTTAAAACTAATTATTTCAAATACTGTAGTGAGTTTCATAACAAGTTCCAAATGTTACCATAGGACAATGTAAGCTATTGACTCATGAAGCGCAAAGGTCTGTGACTTTGTGGACTAATTCATACCTGACATTATTTTGCTCTTCATCATCACATATCTACAAATCCTGGGCTGTTAAAGCAACTGAAGGTTCCCAAGATATATTGCTCCAATTAGAGACATATTGAGCATTCCTGATATTCTCCAATAATGGTGCCCCTTGGTCTGAACATATAAAAGCTCCAGAATATGAGGGACGAGGGTCAGTATCATTGTCATCCTAGGACCAGGCATGGTGGTACCTTCTCAAGAAGCACATTGGTTCTTTCTGGCTTGTCCTAGCAGTAGACACTTTGAAGTGAGAAAGGAGCCAGATTCTGACCTTACTGGAAGAGGATACCTAATCTCATTCCAAGTACTGTTATGTGTTCATTTCTCTCTGCATCTTTGATTGCATGTTGAACTTTTTTTAGAGCTGAACCTTGGTCTGTCTTCATGGATCCACCCTCCATAACTTCTATCTTCTTGGCCATGCCCAAGTGCAATAGAATCTTGGGAATTAGCCTTTATATTTCAATAAATGTGACGTGTGTTGTGTGTTGTGAATTGAGCAGATGGTTCACACAATCCAGTGCACACTTTTATAGAGATCTATCCAACACAAAGCAATGAGTCTGGCCACTGATTCCATAACCAGGTGGTGAAATGGGACGAAAATAGCACGAAAGAGTGACAAGAATCATCATTGGAACAACCTTCATATAATTACTTTCTGCAATGTCCCACTGAAATTAATGATAATTGAACATGAGAAGTTTCTATCAGAACATCCTTGGGATTCCTAATGAGATAAAGATTTTTTTTAAAAAAACAACAACAGAAGGGTACAACACTAAGATGGAGTTATTGTGTTATGCCGTATTCTTTTAATAAACCAATTTATACCCTCTCTGTGTGTGCCAGGATTTGATATAAACCTGTCTTTTATCTTTGCGCTTTTAAATAAGCTCATACTAAAACTGTAGATAACACTGCAGAGAATGAAGTCTAATAAATTTGCTTCTTTAGGATAAATGTGGCATTTGATAATGTAATAAATGTCTAATGTGGGAATCAGCAGTAGAATCCCTAGTGTAATTTCACTGCATTGCGGACAGTAAAATTTCTTGGGGAAAAGCTTACCCCTGTGGACACACAGTAATTGGATATGACTCTCATATATAGACTGAGTACCGAGGAGCATTCCATGGGGATTATTGTAATGTCTTTAGAAAGGTAGAGAGGTATCATCATGTAATGTGTGTGTGTGTTCTACAAAGTAACTTTTTGATTTGCAGCGTTAAAGAAGATATCTGTTTGCTTTTCTTGAAGGAGTTCACGAACAGAATGCTGTTTAAAATGTAGCGCAGGAACCTTCACACAATAATTTCTGAATAAGAATGAAACCTTTTTTAAAAAGAAGACGGAGAAGCATATGAACCGATACCCACTATCACCCTCAGACCAGGTGTCACAATACAGTCATACCTAGGGATGAATACGCTTCAGCTTAAATATTTCCGGGTTGTGCTCCACAGCGACCTAGAAGTAACGTAGTGTGTTACTTCCAGGTTTTGCCGCTCGTGCATGCGCAGATGCTCAAAATGACGTCACTCACATGCGCGGAAGCGGCGAAGCGCAGACGCGCAGTCGCGTCTTACGTTCACTTCAGGATGCAAATGAGGCTCCAGAACGGATCCCATTCGCATCCAGAGGTACCACTGTACAGCATCCTCAGGCCACATAGGTTCCCACAACCCACCTCTGAGTAGCACCGTATGGCTGAGTCTGGGAACTGGCATTTTAATTGACCTCAATGTCCCCAATGCAGTGTTGATCCAGAGCACTGTGGAAAACTAAAATGGTGACTCAGTTGCTGTAGCCAGGGTTCACCAGCAAAGAAGGAGATGCACAAGAAAGCACTTTTCAAGACACCCTCAAACCTGGAGCCTTCCCTACAGAAAATCCAGTGTTTTCTTACTTACAAGATCCATATTTGCCAAGAAATGATAAGCATGATAAGGAGATTTTTATGTGAAACCACCTTATGGCTTGGCTTTATTTAGCTTTTGCCTTTGCAAACTTTGTGTTGGGGAATACCTTAAAGGGGAAGGCAGAGATCATTGAGAACTGGGCCAAAACAAACAAGATGAATTTTAACAGGGAGAAATGTAAAGTATTGCACTTGGGCAAAAAAAATGAGAGGCACAAATACAAGATGGGTGACACCTGGCTTGAGAGCAGTACATGTGAAAAGGATCTAGGAGTCTTGGTTGACCACAAACTTGACATGAGCCAACAGTGTGACACGGCAGCTAAAAAAGCCAATGCAATTCTGGGCTGCATCAATAGGAGTATAGCATCTAGATCAAGGGAAGTAATAGTGCCACTGTATTCTGCTCTGGTCAGACCTCACCTGGAGTACTGTGTCCAGTTCTGGGCACCACAGTTCAAGAAGGTCACTGACAAACTGGAACGTGTCCAGAGGAGGGCAACCAAAATGGTCAAAGGCCTGGAAATGATGCCTTATGAGGAACGGCTAAGGGAGCTGGGCATGTTTAGCCTGGAGAAGAGGAGGTTAAGGGGTGATATGATAGCCATGTTCAAATATATAAAAGGATGTCACATAGAGGAGGGAGAAAGGTTGTTTTCTGCTGCTCCAGAGAAGCGGACACAGAGCAATGGATCCAAACTACAAGAAAGAAGATTCCACCTAAACATTAGGAAGAACTTCCTGACAGTAAGAGCTGTTCGACAGTGGAATTTGCTGCCAAGGAGTGTGGTGGAGTCTCCTTCTTTGGAGGTCTTTAAGCAGAGGCTTGACAACCATATGTCAGGAGTGCTCCGGTGGAGTTTCCTGCTTGGCAGGGGGTTGGACTCGATGGCCCTTGTGGTCTCTTCCAACTCTATGATTCTATGATTGCTGCATCATCTCTAGTTGCCTACTTTGATGAGAAAATTGAGGCCAGCTTCAGCTCCTTCCCTAACCTCCATCTTCTGTCCTTAAAGCCCATTCTATGTGACACTCCATTTACTTCTTCCCATTTGTACACTTTTTAACATGCACCATAAACTACTCCTGTTCCTGTACCTTATCCTCCATTTTCTTGTATAAAAAATAATAAGGCAAGGAAGGAGTCTCTGAGTTCTTTGTGTTGCTATTCACTGGTAAGATTTCATGGCTTCTATTGCAAACTGAACATACAAGATTAAAATGCTGCCGCATTGTACCTGCTTATTGCTTTGTGTGCCAAGGACCCATGACCCAATCACTGCCAATGTAATGAAATAACCAGACGAGATAGCAGTATATAGATTTTTGGGTTCAAAGAGGTCACAGATGTGAAAGGTTTGGCATAGGCATTACGTAAAGCCATTTAATTAACTCCAGCCCATCTTCTGGGAGCCTATCTAAGAGTAAACCACAACTTGGGGAGGGGCCTATGATCTACATCAAATAGGGATATCTCCAAGGGCACCTGCTGGAGGAGTTCTATGGTCCTAGCCCCCATCTGGGCATTGGACAGAAGCAACTCCTCAGGGATCCTTTCAATAGGATACTCTTAACCAAGGAGGGACAGGCGGTGGCTACAACCTCCCCTCCAGTCCAGACCAGACTAAGGCTTACCCAATGCCTAACCTTACAAAGTTGTGATGATTGCTATAAGGTAGGTGAACACCAAGTGGCCACTGCCAATTAGCCAAGTGGAAAAATTCCTGCCTGGCCTCAAATACGGCAGCAGACAATGTCCATAGCAACGTCTAGCACAGGCATAGGCAAACTCCAGGTGTTTTGGGACTACAACTCCCATCATCCCTGACAACCGGTCCTGTTAGCTAGGGATGATGGGAGTTGTAGTCCCAAAACATCTGGGGGGCCTATGCCTGATCTAGCATGAAAGAAGATCATATGAAAATGGGGGTGGGGGAGCCGACAGGAAAAGAACCTGAATAAATAAATAAATAATAAAAAACAATCTAGAGTTCTTCTTCAGCGCTCTCCAGGGAATATGTTGCACAGCCTCACATCTTGCAAAGCCCATAATCCTAGAGAAACAGAAATATAGAAACAGACATATGAAATGGACAGGAACAATAGAGAAATGTGAAGCTTTGTAGGGGCCCTGATCCAAATTGTGGGAAGATTTATAGATATACTTCTGCTCAGTGTGGAGGAGACATTTGAATATCTATCTCCAATTGTCCTCATTATCTGGTTCCTGCACAGAGCTGATTAACAGCCCTTCTACATACAAATAATAATTTGTGATACGGTTTCTCAGTTAGTCTAACATATCTTGTGTTCTCCAGAATTGTTATTTTATCTAAAATATCACTAATAGAAAAAAAAACAGGATCAGATACAAGTATTTTCTTGTTAACTTTTCTGAAATGCATCTGGAAACACTTCATTGTCCTTAAGACAGTTTGAAGTGGCTCATATGAATCTAACAATTACAAAGACCAATAAACCAGCAGCTACTTGCATAGCAAATGAGCCTTATTGTAACTGATTAGCATTATTAATATTGTATAGCGATTTTAATGTGTGCAAAGGGTTACGGTCTATTTTCTTAACGTACTCTATTCTTTTTTACACACCCTATCCCCTGTCCCCAATTTAGTGGCCAAGTTCCATCAAAGCTGGTTGTGTAGGATATTTCTTATAGCTTACTCTTACAGCACTGGAAATCTCTCATAGAGGTAGTTAACCGGCTCCCAGGTTGTGCATGCTGGGTGTGAGGATTCACATGACTGAATACTCCTTCATACAAAAAGAAAACCCCTACTTTGCATATAGTCATCTAGGATGTGATGGGAAAGGCTAGACTAGACCTTTTTCACAACATGGTGTGCTACAGTATAAGTTTTTGTGCTCTAAATTGACTATTTTTCAGTGTGCATCAAAACACAATGCAAAAACTCTAAGCTCTACCTCTCTTTCAAATCAGAACCAGTGAAAGCGGTGAAGGTCCTGTGTGAGTGCCTGGAGGCAGTTGGAGGATGGATGGCGGCTACATGGATTGAGGTTGAATCCTGACAAGACAGAAGTTCTGTTTTTGGGGGACAGGGGACGGGCAGGTGTGGAGGACTCCCTGGTCCTGAATGGGGTAACTGTGCCCCTGAAGGACCAGGTGTGCAGCCTGGGAGTCATTCTGGACTCACAGCAGTCCATGGAGGTGCAGGTCCATCCTGTGTCCAGGGCAGCTGTCCACAACCTCCATCTGGTACGCAGGATGAGACCCTCCCTGCCTGCGGACTGTCTCGCCAGAGTGGTGCATGCTCTAGTTATCTCCAGCTTGGACTACTGCAATGCGCTCTACGTGGGGCTACCTTTGAAAGTGACTCAGAAACTACAACTAATTCAGAATGCAGCAGCTAGACTGGTGACTGGGAGGGCCGCTGAGACCATATAACAACGGTCTTGAAAGACCTACAATGGCTCCCAGTATGTTTCCAAGCACAATTCAAAGTGTTGGTGTTGACCTTTAAAGCCCTAAATAGCCTCGGCCCAGTATACCTGAAAGAGCGCCTCCACCCCCCATCATTCTGCCCAGATGCTGAGGTCCAGTGCTGAGGGCCTTCTAGCGGTTCCCTCATTGCGAGAAGCAAAGCTACAGGGAACCAGGCAGAGGGCCTTCTCAGTAGTGGCACCCGCCCTGTGGAACGCCCTCCCATCAGATGTCAAAGCAATAAACAACGACGTGACATTCAGAAGACATCTTAAGGCAGCCCTGTTCAGTTTTTAATGTGTGATATTTTAGTGTATTTTTGGTGTCTGTGGAAGCCGCCCAGAGTTGCTGGGGAAACCCAGCCAGATGGGCGGGGTACAAATAATAAATTATTATTATTATTATTATTATTATTATTATTATTATTATTATTATTATTTTATTTATATGCAGGGTAAAACACACACACCAACCCTCTCTATGTCTTGCTTTGCTGCCCTATTTGCAGGTAGCAAAACAGAAGAGATTTAGGGGCCTGACAGTGTATTTAGGGGCCTGACAGTGTTCAGAACAGGCAAATTCATTTTTTCCTCCCCAAATCCAGAGAGTTCTTCTGATTAAGCAACCTGGCAGCCCCTAACTGGTTTCAGCCCACATCCCATCAATGGATTATTTGCCTCAATATACATTATTTTGTGTTTAATAAAAAGTGATTCACATTTCCTTAAAACAAAAAACAAAAAATCCAACCCTTCATATATCTGAGAGAGATCCTTTTGGAGCTCTTCACAATCTTCTTGATTTTTTTTAACCTTTCAGAACCAGGTAGTGACTTTGCAGATTTCGTTAATCTGTGGTAGAGATTTTTCCAAACTTGTATTATAGCTTTTAAAATAACCTCCAAGAACCCAGCTGCCTCATTTCCAAAAAGTTAGGATAGTTGAAGTCACCTATTAATACCTATTAATACAACTTTTCCTCTTTTGAATACTTCCTTGATTTCATTCTTCATCTCAAGATTGGCCTGGACATTTTGATTAATGGGACAACAGCACACGGACTCTGTGGAGTTTGTCACTTTTGAGATTTCTAGCTTGCTGGATTCAGTGCCCTCTTTGACTTGCAGAATGTCACTGTCTTCAGTACACCCTTCTGTGTCCTTCCCACTGGTTTTCTCTATTCCACCAGGTTTCTATTATGCTCACTATATCAATGCCAAACAGTCCAGTTCATTCATCTTGGCTTGGAGGCTTCTAGCATTAGCTTCGCATACTGTTTTTCTCTTCAACTGCCTTTGGCAATTACTTGCTTTGGCCTCTCTGAGGGCTCATCCACACTAACCTTTGCTCTGTGCTTCCTAGGTAGAGAAACAGGCTTTCCAGGCCTGTATCAGAGCTTCTTTTTCTTTTTTTTCTTTTTGTTCCCCCCAGTGCTCTCCCCAGGAAAACCTATGTTTTACCACTGAATCAGAGTAAATGGCAACCTGCAGAAAACCTGATTGTGCTAAAGTGTGTGTTTTTAAAACCCACGCAGGCACAGACCTGGAAAAACCCAACTTGTGCCTAGAAGAGCCAGTGTGGTGTAGTGGTTAGGAGTGGTAGTCTCGTAATCTGGGGGACAGGGTTCGCGTCTCCGCTCCTCCACATGCAGCTGCTGGGTGACCTTGGGGCAGTCACACTTCTGTGAAGTCTCTCAGCCCCACTCACCTCACAGAGTGTTTGTTGTGGGGGAGGAAGGGAAAGGAGAATGTTAGCCGCTTTGAGACTCCTTAAAGGGAGTGAAAGGCGGGATATCAAATCCAAACTCTTCTTCTTCTTCTTCTTCTAGAAATATAGCACAAAAAGAGGCACTTTCAATGCCTAGTTCTACACCTTCTCCATTTAAATTTCCATCTTCATTTCAGGGGGGAGATTTGTTCTGAATCAGACCTCTACCCAGCTCTTGTTGACTTTGTCCCCACAATCTTTGCCACCTTTTTTATCTTAAGCACCAACAATCTGGGTCCATCCCAGTTCAAGAGGACCCCATTCATTTTGTTCAGGCCCATCTTGTCCCTGAATGTTCCCCAGTGCCTAACAAATCCATGAGGGCTCCTTCTGAACACAGTCATCTCAACCATGAGAGTCACACTTTTTAAAGGGAATGATGAGGAAACAAACTGAATTCTGAGGGAAGGCTAAAGAAATTTGGCAAGAGTAGATAACAAAGCTAACAAAATGAATTTCAGTAGGGACAAATGTAGGGTTCTGCACTTAGGCAGGAAGAACCAGATGCACAAATATAGGATGGGGGACACCTGGCTTACTAGCAGTACATGTGAAAAGGATCTAGGGGTCTTGGTGGACCACAAGCTGAACATGAGTCAACAGTGTGATGCCGCAGCAAAAAATAGCTAATGCTATTAAAGGCTGCATCAACTGAAGTATAGTGTCCAGATCAAGAGAAGTAATAGTGCCACTCTATTCTGCTTTGGTCAGACCACACCTGGAATACTGCATCCAATTCTGGACACCACAGTTTAAGAAGGATGTTAAAAAGTTGAAATGTGCAGAGGAGGGCAACCAAGATGATCAAGGGTCTGGAAACCAAGTCTCATGAGGAACATGTTTAGCCTGGAAAAGAGGGGACTGAGAAGAGATATTATAGCCATCTTTAAATATATTAAGAGCTGTTACATGGAAGGGGGAGCAAGCTTGTTTTCTCCTGGGGGGGGGGGGACAAGGGTGCTAGGATTCGAACCAATGGCTTCAAGCTACAAGAGAAGAGATTCCAACTAAACATCTGGAAGAACTTTTTGACAGAAAGTAAAAGCCTTTCGATGGTGGAACGATCTTTCTTGGGAGATTGCGGACTCTCCTTCCTTGGCTTTTAAGCAGAGGTTGGATGGCCATCTGTCATTAATGCTTTAGGTGAGATTCCTGCATTGCAGGGAATTTTAGATGATCCTTGGGGTCCCTTCCAACTCTTCAATTATACGATTCTATGATGTCTTAGAGATGTTTGTATTCAACCTGTTGTTGTTGTTGTTGTTGTTGTTGTTGTTGCTGCTGCTATACCTAGCATAGAAAGGGCAGACTACAAACATTCACAGCAATATTAAACCAGAGGTAGACTATATGATTATCTCTGTATATTCATGAACTTCAGCTCCCATCACCTCAGCCAACATGACCAATGGGCAAGAATGAGGGAAGTTGCTGTTGAAGATGGCTGTCTCCAGTTTAAACTGTTGCTATGAATGCTATGTAGAGTTAAAAAGAATTATAGGTGCAATAGGAGCTATGTTACAAACAATATTGAAATGTTTGTTTCATTTGGAAAGGTTTTATTTGTTGGTTATCACTTCTATTGCCTTTTAAGTCGCTGGAGTTTGGTTTAATGCTTTTAACCATTAATCTATCCGTTAAATCAATTAAAACTTAATTTGAAACCATAAACCAAATAATACTTACATGTTGACTTAGCTGATCAGAGCATATTACAGACAAAAGTTTCAGCTTAACAAAACTTAGTGACTTGATTGTGGTACCCAGTCAACAAAAGCAACTATTTCACTAATAATCTTTTACAGAAATAGCTTAGTTCCAGTCTGTGAGATGGAATTTGCCAGTGTTAGACTAATGCATTTATCACAAACCAAGTGCAGCTAGAAGCTGGAAGCTTAGTCGTTTCCTACAAATACAGTACTCTGTCACTGAAGACGCTAGGAAGCACTTTGCCTGTTCTACTTAATGAACCACAGCAAGCGGGGCTTGGAGGCTAGTAGTATTGTGTGTGGTTTAGCGTCATTAAGTTTACTGAGGTGAAGGTTACATTCATTTTTGTGGAAATGCAATAAAAATGCACTCTTTTGTGATTATAAAGTTTGTCACTGAATAAAAGGAAGAGATAGATGCAACCTTTTACGTTTAAATATTAATAGCCTAATACACAAGTGATTCCTAAGTAAAACAGGCCAATTTGGTGATATACTTTTTCCAATTATGTGAGAAATCCCCCTCTGCAAATTTCCACTTAATACTGCATAAGAGCATTAAGCCACTTAGAGAACAATCCCATGCAGGTTTACTTAGAAGCAAGTCCCATGGTAGTCTATGAAGCTCTCTTCTTAGTTTTAATCTCCAAGGCAGGGGTGAGTAGCTAACCTGTGACCTTCCTGACCTTATGGGACTACAGCCTCCACCTTCCCTGACTATTATGCATCCTGGCTGGGACTGAAGAGAGCTGGACTCCAGCAACACCTGGAGAACCATGGTTGGCCATCTCTGCCTAAGGACTGCAGGCAGCCTCGCAATGAAATCATGTGCATGTCTACTCAGAAGTAAGCCCCCCTGATTTCAATAAAGCTTACAGATGTGCAGGTATAGGATTGTAGCCTAAATTACACAGGTAGGCTAATGATGCAATCCTACATGCTGGCTCCCTCAGCCTGAAGAAAAATGAGCACCGTACCCCATAGTCGACTTTGACTGGACTTAACCATTTAGGGATCATTTTCCATGTTAATGTGCAACCTAATACCTGTTATGGCGGTTGGGCTTGTTATGCTGTATGTTGCCAAGTATGAAAACCCATAAAATTATTTTTGATAATACAGTGGTACCTCGGGTTACATACACTTCAGGTTACAGACTCTGCTAACCCAGAAATATTAACTCGGGTTAAGAACTTTGCTTCAGGATGAGAACAGAAATCGTGCTCCGGCGGCACAGCGGCAGTGGGAGGCCCCATTAGCTAAAGTGATGCTTCAGGTTAAGAACACTTTCAGGTTAAGAACAGACCTCCAGAACGAATTAAGTACTTAACCCGAGGTACCACTGTAATATAATAGAAGCCCTCTACACTACTGTATCTTGTGACAGGCCTCCACCAGGGAAAATGCAATGGGATAGTGTCAGAGATATCCTTTTGGCTAGATCTGCTACCAACATAGGCAAATACATCTCTCCAGGCCCTATGCTGACATTACATTATCCTAACCACAGAGGTGGTATGAGTTAAAACTCTTTCACCGAATTAAATGAAGAGCAAAAACAAATATGCCAACCACACCTCCTCCTCTCTATGATGACACAGCACAGGATTCAGATTAACTCTGTTTTCAATCACAGCCCAGGACTAGCTAAAAGATATAAATCCCTGACAAGGAAGTCATAAGCCAGACGACAGGGAGCATGGCATGGAGCTATATCTTAGTGCACACTTAACACACAAGGCAAAAGTTTAGTGATAGGAATTATGGAGAAAGGGAAGGCTTCAGAACACCTGTATGAAGCATACATAGCTAACAAGACTTCTCAGAACTCTTACAGGTCATTGCCATCAGCATGTTTCTCAAAGATTGATGGGAATTGGCAATGTTGCCACGGATGAGGTTAGCAGAAACTATTTATTCTGAATTTCTTCTTTTTCTCTACTTTTGTGCTGGGATGGCATTGTACCAGCATAAGTGAGCTGCCAGTTTATCACAAAAGTTAAATCCTTAATATCTGGAGAGCTTGTGTGACCTATAGCAGTGTAATAGGAAGTCTATGGTCTTAGATATATGGTAATGTTCATAAGTGTACCAACCAAGCACATACATAGATCAGCACAGGAAGGCCAACCTGGAACCATTTTGATTCCTAAACCGAGCAAATGTTTTCTCTGCAAGGTCAAACTGGAAAAGCCTCCCCATTGTCTTTTTCTTCACAAATCCTGTCTTAAGGACACATTTAAGATATGAATAGGGTGTGAGCCTGTGACCTGGCCCAGGAACTAAGTATTTATCATTACAAAAGACTGGCCAGGCTCCCCAGGGTATCCAAACAAGTAACCTGCCAGACAAGAGATAAACAACATTTAAATTTCTGTTTGGACCGCCTTTTCTGTGATGGAAAAGACCCTGATGTTGGGAAAGATGGAGGGCACAAGGAGAAGGGGGTGACAGAGGATGAGATGGTTGGACAGTGTTCTCGAAGCTACCAACATGAGTTTGACCAAACTGCGGGAGGCAGTGGAAGACAGGAGTGCCTGGCGTGCTCTGGTCCAGGGGGTCACGAAGAGTCAGACACGACTAAACGACTAAACAACAACAACAACAGAGCCCCTGTGCTTAATAATGTCCAAATCCATGAATAAGCTTCAAGTTCCTGCACCTCCTTTCCTTAGAAGGAGGCTGGAGAATTCCTAATATAGAACTATTCTAGTTTGCCAACAAAGTGCACCACATAATCCCATACATCCCAGAAGATGAAATGAAAAAAATGGGTGTACATGGAGATAGATAAAACTGGAAACACCCCAGCTAAGCATACCAATTCCTCCAAAACAAACAAAGGAAAATCCCCACAACACAGTCCATTTTTTAAAGGAAAAAGGAAAAAGCAGGAAGACTGTCTTCAATCCTATCCCCACTAAGCCTCCTGGTCCACCACCCACTTTTCCACCATTTACCCCAAAACATCTAAATAAAGACCTAACAAGCTAAAGGCCTAGACTGCCAAACTGACTTTTACAGAAATGGCAAGCCCATATCAGCATGGAAAATACAAGACAAACTAGGGGGTGCTTAAATGCCTTGGCTGACCCACCACCAACTATACCCTTTTTTGATCAACCCAGCAACACATTTACACCATTTGACTACATAGAGGGAGTACAGATCTTACAGAAGGTCATCTCAAGAGGGGTTGGTTCCCTACAGCAGTGCAACCCTGAGTCCAACCCATCTCTCCCACCCTCTCTTCAGTTAGGCTGCCAAAAATGGCTCTTTCTCCACTTTCTGGCACCATCCCTGCTAATTCTCCTGTTCCTAACAACTAAGCCTCTTTTATTCATTTTCATGCTAATATCCAGTTCTTTTGATGCTTTGAAGTACTAATGGTTTATCTCCCACCCCTGTCACCTAACAATGGAGTATGCCAGATTTCATCAACACTTGTTGCTTGACTAGGATAAAAGGCTGGTACACACCTAGGGCTTTTACCTAGGTTAATTAAATCTTCACATGTTAATAGCTGATGCTCAAAAATAGGTTCACAGATCCAATACACATGGATCTTGATTACATTCTCAAGGTCTGTCACACAGTCTGTACACATAAACACCAATTAAACACCTCAAACCTGTTACATTACCCCCTTCTAATACACATTTGAGACTGTCTTATAACATATCCCAGTTATAACATACAAGTTTTAATTAAATCCTAATATTTACTAAACCTAAACATTCAGCACCATAGATCTATTACAATATGAAGCCCTCAGTGCTACTATTTTTTTAAAAAAAACAACAACAACCCCATAAATGGAAATCACAATCTCAAATTCTCCTCCCATCCAAAGCAAAGCTGAGGTGTGCTAAGTTACAGGTTGTTAGTCCAGCTATTTCTTGCCTAAGCCCTTGGGAGACTGTAAATGCTGCGTGATCAATGATCAAGTCTATTGAATCAGCAGGATACTCTGCAAAGTAAATATACTTCTGGGTTATCATCGGCATTTGCAGGCAGTTCATCCATTCCAGATCTCCTGCAGTCTCACATCCATATTAAGCTTGAGAAGTGGCAGGAAAGATCCCTTCAGCATTTCACACAAAAATGATTAGTTATCCCAAAGAGTTTTCATAAGATTAGTGAAATTCTGCAGAGGGGTTCCACAGTAGACCTGAAGTATTGTCTAACCATTTGTGTGGAAGTATTAAGGCCACCTAGAATCAGAATCATAGAGTTGTGGATTTGGAAGGGATCCTGAGGCCCATCTAGTCCAGCCCCCTGCAACGCAGGAATCTCAGCTAAAGCATCCAGGACAGATGGCCATCCAACCTCTGCTGAAAAACCTCCAAGGAAGGAGAGGCCACCATCTCCTGAGTCAGGTGTCCACCCCACCCTTATGTTTGTGCTGCTGGCTATTCCTGCCTAAGTGTAGTACCTTACATTTGTCCCTATTAAAATTAATTTTACTAGTTTGGACCATTCTCCAAATTGCTAAAATCATCTTGAATTCTGTCTCCTGAAGTATTGGCTACCCCTCCCAGTTTCTTGTCATCTGAAAATTTCATGAGCATTCCTTCATTTGATTAATTTAGAAAGATGTTTCACAATACCGGGACCAGGACAAAACCCTATAGCACTCCGCTTGTCACTTTTTCCCAAGGTGACGAGGAACCATTAATGAGCCCTCTTTGGGTTCAGGCAGTCAAGGAGCTACAAATTCACCTAATAGTAACCTCATCTAGCCCACATTTTACCAGCTTCTCCACAAGAATTTCATGGGGGACTTTCTCAAAAGCCATGCTGAAATTAAGATACAGTACATCAACAACATTCTCCTGATTCATCAAACTTGTAAGTCTATCAAGAAAATAAATAAGATTAGTCTGGCATGATTTAGAATAGTAGAATCCTTGTTTTTGAGAAACACAACACAACATCCTTTTCTAAGTGCTCACAGACCAACTGTTTAATCTGTCCTAGGACTTTTCCTAGTATCAATGTCATGCTGACTGCTTCATAGCAGCCTGGGTCCTCATTTTTTTCCATTTCTGTTTTTTATTATTTTAATGCTGCTGTTCTTTAACATCCGTGTTATATCTCCACTTTTATGGTCTTTGCATTATATATTTTATATTTTGCCATGTACTGCCTTGGGAACCTTTGTGTTGAAGAATGGAACCTAAATTCAATAATCTTAATACAATTATAAATAATGTCTGTCAGTTGATAAATAATGTCTGCCAAACGTACCACAGGAACAGGTATCAAGAAGCCAAAGGATTAGCCTTTCTGAGCCAGCAGAAGGACAAGTCTGTGGGATAAGACACAGGTTTGTATAAAATGAAATTCAGATTCTAGCAATTGATTCACACACAATACTGCAGGAGAAGGCATCACCCAGCTTCCCTGAGTCTGAATATGACCAGTGAAGAGCTAATTTAGATCTCCTGTAGCAAACAAAACTGAAATGAGAGTCAGGGCTTCGAAAGTGTACTATCACTAGTAGAGCTGCTTTTTCCAATTGAGGTTTAAATTAGGATAAAGCTGTCTAAATAAAAGATAATTAACATGGTTTCATGGTTTTTAAAGTCTGAAGCCCGGAAATCTGGATTGTGTACGAATAGAAGATGTTGTCAGGAACTGGGCTCCTGTCTACTAAATGAAAGAAGCAAGTTCCCAATAATAAGCAAAGATCAATCATGCAGAAGGAAAAGAGGACTAAAAGTTTCAAAACAAATGTAGTGCTGAAGAAAAAAGGAAGCAAAAAAAAAAGCAGAGGCAGTAAAACTGAAATTTCTACTGTCTGCTGCAAAGCAGTTTTCACATTAATGACTCCTTAAAGGACATTCCTTGACACTCAGACTTTTGCAATAAAATGCTATTAAAAACCTGAAAAGGGCAGAAAATTCTATGGCTACTCAGCAAAAAAAAAAAAGCATTAAAGATGAACAGGATCCTTTTCTGTAGGCAAATACTGCCATCTTCTGTTCATTCAGATATGGTGTTGGCCAGCCAGACCTAACACCTTGGTGGTGGGCTCCTGTCATCATTCCCAGCATAAAATACTATGCACCCATATTTTTTAGGGGAACTCAACTTTTTGTTCAAGGACAGGAAAAAAAAAACAATTCCAAAATTTGCCTCCCCAAACACTAAATTTCTCTTACTTAGAATACAAATGGAACGGCTCTTAGAATGGTACAGGTGGTTGCTTGCATATGTTGTTATTTTGGCATTGCATCAGAAGCTGCTACCAAGATTAGTGACTGCATGTTTGCCAATGGTGCTATAGCATCATGTTTATGGATCTGAAAGCCAAGAAGACTGTTAAAAGGAGGATACAGTAATTTGAAAGTAGCAGCTGATGTAATTCCCGTATTTTCTGCATTCTACAGCATTGGTACTGAGAAGTTAAATGCTGTACATGATTCAACCTGAAACATCTATTGAGCATCTCTGCAAATAGCTGTTAAATTTCTACAATGGTACAGAATAAATTTTACTCTTCGTCACAGATGCACCCACAGCCAAACTCTAATTTAGGGCTGTCAGCATGGCTCTCTGGATGTTGTTGGACTTCAGATCCATTCAGCACCAGCCAGTATGGCTAATGGTTGAGGGTTAGAGTTAGAGTCCAACAGAATCGGGAGGGGACCACATTGGCTGCTGCTGCTGCTGTAGTCATAGATGAAGACAGTGTGTCACACTGTCAGACTATGTGTTTCTCAGTGTTGAAGGGGGGGGGCGTTCTGTATGTAATGCTCTGTCACTTCCTTCACCCACAATTTCAATATCACTGTGACCTTTCTCTTCCCTAAATTATATTGAATATTAAGGAATGCTTTTCATATCCATAATGCAGTTTCTTTTAGGAAATCTCATGAAGAAATACAGGAAGCATCACAGCATTTCCAACATGATTGAATTATGTCAATCAATTATCAAGTAGAATTCAATCAAATTTATTTTCTGAGTAACATGTCAAAAATGAACTGCAGCAATATTCATATTCTATTTTATACCACGTTTCTGCTTCACGTTTGCCTTCATGAAGCTCAGATATGCAGTAGATAGGTATCACTGCATTTTATCTTTAAATCCAGGTCACTCTAGTTCACATTCAGTGTTCTGTTATTCTGCATGGCACATGAACTCTTTTCAACCATAACAGGGTGGAAAAATCACAGTTATTGTCTTGTAATACCAAAATACACTTTTCTATTTATTATAAAATATAATTGGGCCTATATTAATAGCTGCTATTCCAAGGATGGGGGGAAATTGTTTGCTATTAGCCGCAATAATATTTGCAACTGCTCTGCAATCTTAATAGCATGAAGGACATTTGAGGGCCATGAAGTGGAAGGAAAATAATTTCACTGTTGTTCCTAGATAGAAAAGCAAATGTTCCCCTGGCTAAAAGGATTATATCTGGGAATCTTTCCCGAGGACAAAATTGGAACTGCATATTCATTTATCAGCCAGAAAATTCACCATAAAGTGCACTTCACCTCTATAGGTGGTAAGAAATGCAATTAATTAATTCCTAGCATTAAAACAAATCTGCTTTCATTTCAGCACATTCCCAATGCACAACTCAAGTTTGCATTGGTTTGTTTTTAAAGATATAAGGCTGGTTTGTATTTTTTTTGTACAAATGCAAAGCTATTTTTTTTTAAAAAAAACATTAAATAAACATTGTACCGAACTGAAAACAATTCTGTTGCCAAATTGGTTACGCTTTAGGCAACGATGAGGATTTTTGTTTTGTTTTTGCTTCTGTAACCCAGCAGTAACAGCAGCCCTGCTGATTTCATTTTCATTTAAATATTTTTCTGCCTGTCTTTGTCTTAGCAGTAATGAGGAAGAAAATATGTTGTTCTAATAATTGCTTATATGACTTATGAAATATTTATCCCAGTACTTAGTGTTTCATGTCCCTTTCTGTCCTTTCCACCCTTCTCTCTCTTGTCTTGTGGGTCATGATCTAGCACAGTCCTGTGCGAGTTTACTTAGAAGTAAGTTCCATTTTGTACAAAGGGCCTTAATCTCTGGTATGGGACTTCAGGGTTGAAGCCTTTGTGCAGCACTTTTGACTCTCACTATCTTAAGTTCCATGTGTAATGCTGTCATGGAGATCAACAGAACTTAATATAAATGCTTCACTTTGGCTGAATCATGCTCTTAATATACAGGAAGGCACTTTTGTCTGTTTTAAGTAAGCACTGCAAAGAGACATTTAAAAGACTCTACTACTAATAATAATAATAATATCAGGGAGTTGATATGTGAATGATCTGAAGTGTATTAATTTTATAAATGGCAGCAACTCTCAAAGCTTTATTTGACAGTAGCAGAAAGGGTAAGGTTTGGCATGACATTGGGGCCAGGATTAGTTCATCATTTCACAAACCTCGTGTTCACTGGGTTTGGACCGCCCTCAGCCCATTCCATGGGAGTCTGCCAGGGCTGAACCTTGCCATGGTGCAAGCTGAGCAAGGAAGGTCTCACTGGGGGGGCCAGGGGGCAGATTCCAACCAGGCAGATACCCCAACCTGAGCTTGGGGGTGTATGCCCTCCCCCATACTATGTTGATCCTGGCCAATGACATTTCCGCCCTCATACAAACAAGGGAAGGTCATAATTTCACTGAGAGAAAGGTGGAACAAACCCCAACCAGGAAAAAAAATACTTTCAACCAGCTCCCCAAAATTGCTCAGTCAGTGAAGGCTACAATCTGAGGGTGAGCGGGAAACTCTTGAGGCAATATGACCCTGAGTTCCAGGGGAAGCAGCCTTATATAGGCTTCCCCTTCCCCTTTGCTCACAGGACAGCTCTTCCCCATAAGCCCATCACATGGACAAGATAGCGGGCAAAACCTTGCCCGGCACTTTGCTGCAATCTATGGGCACCAGCGCTGTCTGGAAAAGGCACCCTGCACTTGTTGGCATGGACTGAGTCTTGTGGGATATTAGGAGCTAATCATTAAGCTACCTTGTAAGAATCTGACATCACAGACCAGTTGATTTAAAAATAAATAAATCAAACTGCAGTAAAGCTATTTACCTTTAGAACATGTATTATGGATAAAATGCTAATGTAGATCTATGTTTCTCAAACTTCTGATAGCTCGGTCACATTTCACTCTGTGCCAAAATGTTTAAAATGTGTAACAGTCAGAACTGCCCATCCTCCAAAAACTTCTGTATTTCTGCTTGAGGTTCTGAACTGGGCACTATTCATGCATGAAAAGAGACATATCCAGAGTTGTGACATACAGAGGTATATGACAGTCTCTTCATAAGGCACCAGTTCTGTTGTTTGTCTGTATGGGGAGTGATTAGAACAGAGACCTAGCAGAATGTTCCACTTTCAGAGGAGGCTATGGGTGTCAATCATATAGTTTCACTATTCTTTTCATGAAGATAAGGATAGGTTTATGTTATATATTTGCTGGAGCATGTGTGTGTGTGTGATGACTTATTACTGTTTCTTACTCTTCTTCCTTTTGAAATTGTGTTTAACATAATATGTACAATAAACATTAATGTTAAGACACGCCTCACTTGGTTTTTCAAAATATCTTATCCACCTTCAGCCATGGGCAATATTGAAAGGACCTAGGAATCTGCTTTTTTTTTTTGCAAGCATTCCTCTGGCAACACATTTCTTGGTGCTAAATCCAGCCAAATTCAAATGAAAATCCACTCTCAGAGGTAAACAGAAAGCCTCCTTCTTGAAAATGTCAATTCATGCATACATCTGTTCCATTCATCACATTCATGAGGTTAAGGTGGGCAGGGCAAACAATCTGAATAAACAATGGCAAAATTCATCTGTTGTATGTCCAGGTATACCCAGTGGCTTATGTTATGCCAGACACAGACTGCAA
This sequence comes from Podarcis melisellensis, assembly GCF_964234715.1. Lineage (NCBI taxonomy): Eukaryota > Metazoa > Chordata > Lepidosauria > Squamata > Lacertidae > Podarcis > Podarcis melisellensis. The sequence continues at coordinate 5,738,100 of NC_138531.1, read as the reverse complement.
GAACTATTCAAAGATGGGAAACTAAGATTGAATTCTCAGAAGAAAAAGTTCCTCTAGAAAACTGATTGCATTTTGCGAGCCTGTCATACTAACTTTCTCTGCCAATAATCTGTACAGATTGACCCTAATGATTTGAGTGTTGAATTCAATTATGTCACTTGATCCTTTCAGTGGTCCTCCTCAACCCAATTGCATACCTTGAATTGCTTTGTTCACTCATGAGTGAACAATATCACCTGTTTTGAATATAGTGGCAACATTGCCATAGAATATTTCTACCACCTTGGGTAGCTTCAGAATGCTAAATAAAGTTTCTGGATATGCTCATGGACTTCAGGATGATGGAGGTCAATGAACCCAACATATTTTACTATTTCCTTCATCCCACTGAGTTATGGTAGAAGTTTTGTGTTGTCATTACTCAACAGCATGCAATGACTTTTACTAGTTCAATGGTCCAAGGATATAGAATATTGGGACTAACCCTTCAATTGCAACATGGAACAGTGAATGCCCCTACTGTATGGAAGGACCACCCCACCATCACCTTTATGTGTCAGAAAGTGGATGTGGAGGGTACTTAAACCAGAACCATGCCAATGCATAGTTGTTGATGTTACCCCTGCTGTTTTCACCTGCATCTGTAGCATTGAATCAGAAATGTGCATAATACTGGTATCAACACCCCCACTCCATTGTGATCTCCCAACAAAAAAAAGTAATGGTGGGCTGGCCACTCACCTTTCTGTTGCCATGTCATGGGTGCCTGCTGCCGCAGGTTCTTCAAACATCTTACTTTCACATACACACATACACAGCAATGAGGTCTGCACTGGAAGTGATCAACTAGGAAGGAGAATGTGGAGATGACTAGATATCTCAAACAGAGGTCAATAAATTGAAGAGAGCAAATTCCATGCTGTAGATTATTAGGAAAGGGATTGATGATAAAATTGTCACTATAATTATGCAAAACTTTTATGCAAAACTTTCATCATGCCTGTGGGGTTCTGGTTGCCTCATCTCATAAAGAACATCATAGAGTTGGAAAAGGTTCAGAAAGCTGGAGCAGCTTCCACAACTGTTTTTTTTTTTTTTTTTTTGCTCTTTAATTTAAAATAGAAAAGAGTGGTAATGTTAACAGGTTTATAAAATTCTGCATGATCTGGAAATAATGCCCCCCCCCCAAAAAAAAATCCAGTGAAGTTGGTTGCAGTCAATTCAGAGAAGACAAAAAAGAAGTAGCCTTTTCATACAATGTGTAATTAATTTATGGAATTTGTCTTCACAATATGTGATTATGGCAACTGTCTTAAATGGCTTTAACATGCAATTGGATGCCTTTATGACTGGTAAATCTATGAATAGTAACCATAATATTTGAATGGAAGCTAGATTCAAAAGTGGTCTTCCTCTGAACAGCAGCTGCTACTTGTGGAGCAGGTAACATGGGAGTGGGCTGTGAACTTCGTGCTTTGCTGTGGGAAGCAACTGCCTTGCCACGGTCAGAAACAGCAGGCTGGATTGGGTGGTTCTTGGTCTGATCCAGCAGGTCTCCTCTTATATTCTTATGGAAAACTTAAAATCTGGCTATAGCTTGCAAAATTTCTCAAGAGAGAATTCTGTAGGTCATTGTTAAATGCTGTCTAAAGTGAAATGTGAAAGAAATTTGGGTGATATTCCAGATAAGATGGCTGAAGAATTAAAATGAAAGGCAACATAACTCTTCTGAGAAGTCACGAGCATCACTAGTTGCCATTCAGATGTGCAAACCATCCATTACTTCACCACTTTCATCCCAATCAGGCACATGCATGCTATGAAAGTATTGACACATTGTGAGATTAGTTGCACAGTGCAGTGTTAACCATTGTTTTCATAATTTATTTAATTTATTTATTTAATTGAATATTATAGATCAAATTAAACCAAGCAAAAACCTAGGATTATGCCATTGTAGAGTTGCTGTCATGCTAATTCCATTTATATCCATAAATCAGATTAATTAGATGTTCAAACAAAACCCAGACTAATACCAAATAAATAGATTAATAAAAGAATATAATCAGAGTTTCTGCAGTTGTTGATATAATGGATCCTTTGGATATTTAAAAGGAGCTCTCTCTTCCCTCATCTCCTCCTCCCACAGTGGCATCTTACTTAAGTGAGATATTTCGCTCTTGCAAAGCTCCTTCCCTAACAAGCTGGAATTGGAAACTACTGGTAATGTATGCCCTCTGATTACAAGTTAGAACTCCCAGTCACAACCTAACGCTTCCTTTGCCTGCAGAGGTATATGTGTATGTGTATGTGTATGTGTATGTCTGGCCAGAAGAAGTACCGCAAAGGATCATGGTTTGGCTTGTGCCCACCTCTGACAAACCCCAAATACCTCTAGGATCTGTCTGAATCCTGTACTCAGCTGTACTACTATTACACACACACACACACACACACACACACACACACACACACACTGTTGGAGTTTGGTATATATTGCAGCTGAGTATAAAACTTGATAGCCTCTTAAGACTTCTGCTTGCAAGTATAAAAAAAGATTAAGATGGCTTACAAGTGGCCATCCTGGAGGTTCAACGCTGAGGAGAAGGAAACAAATAAAACCTGAGAGAAAAGGCTACAAGTGGGTTACTTAAGAAGAAACTGAGAAAGAAGAGGCTGCCTTCCTGTCTATCACACCATCATCTCCAATTCAGGTAACTTATTGCAAGCATTGTTTTTTTACTCACAACTCACCTACTTAGCTTTATATGCACACATTTAACCACAAGTTACAATGGTTCTATATATCAAAAAAGTTCTTATGGCTTTCTCCATCACTGGAATGTAATTCGTGAGAAAAATTATTTGCTAGTAGTCCCTATCAGTGTTAGTTCTGGGTTTTCAAGGACGAACAGATAAGATGATATCAGTGGGCCACCCTCCTTTTCACCATTGCCTATTCACTTGATCTCTTTCTCTGGACCTAATCCACGCAGTTACCATACGAAAGGTGAGCATAGGTTGCTGTTCCTTCACCTGTCATCAATATTTACTTACTTAGAGGCGAACAGGCAGAGACATCATGGAAGGATAGTAGTTCCAGGAATGGGCCCCTTCCTGGGATGTGAACCTCAGAAGGTGGCTTCAGCAGTCCTGCCATTATGCTGGACCTAGCCTTTCTTTCAGAACTATAATTCCCAGGATCAGCTGGGTAAGGGGCATGACTGCAAAGCTAGCATCAGTCAAAATGCTAGGACAGTAGAAAATGTCCAAAGAATAAAGGTTTATGCTATGCTATTTAATGGGACCAGCAGTTGCATCAATAGTAGAGTCTCTTAGTAAGTTCATCTGCACAGTCTCATTCAGATTTTTCAGAATTGTATAATATCTTGTTTCAATCGGAAGTAAACAATGCAGCCTCCCAAGGGATTGTGTCAAAGATCTTTAGCTCTATGAGATGTTTAAAAACACTGAGTGCTAGGAAAGGTCCCCTTATTTGCTAAGGCAGAGGTCGGCAACCTAAGAGAGGTTGGCTGGTTCCATCCCAGAGGCTGGTGGTGGCAGCAGCGGAGGAGGAACGAGCAGCCTGAAAGCAGCCCTTTTGGGCTGCTCGTTCCTCCGCCACCACTGCAGCCACCAGCCTTTGCCTCTTGGCAGCACCCCAGGTAGGCAGGGGGACAGGAAGGGCTGGGGAGAGAGGGGGGAGAAGCCCCCTCTGCCATATGCGTATGTGCGTGCGCACGCATGCACACATGCACACACACACACACACACATGCACTCTGGCCAACCAGGAGGTTTGTGGTGCAGTGAACTGGCCCACCCCCAAAAAAGCTTGCTGACCCCTGTGCTAAGACATCCATTGTCTCTCCCATCCATGAATTAGACTGTATGCTACTTCTAAGACTTTGCCATGTATGCAAAGATGAAAATGCTCTGGAATTTTTTGTTAGCATCAATACTTAATGACTATATAGCGAAGAAACCTAGACTCACTTAAGGTATAATGCAACATATTTAATATTGCATACAAATCTTACTGTTGTCTGTGGTGCTGTAGCAGTGATGAATGCTCAAGGGAATTGTAAAAAGTTTTGCTTTTTTAAAAGATGCCTTATCAGTTAACTTATTCTTGGTAACAGGCAATTTTCACATATGAACCAAACTGGAAATGCATCAATAAAATACAAAATATACAGTGAAAAAGGAAATTGTAAAGCTAGGAGAAAACAATTTGCCTATAATATATCAATGTCCTATGATCTCTTGAATTGTACATTAAACCAATGCTAGATAGGTTGCTATAGCAAGTAAATCATTGATTACAGTTATATCCCATAAGGTTGTAGCTTTCCTAGTGGTCTCCTATCAAGGCTATCTGGAGCTGGAACCAGCCCCCTCCCCAACCGTGCTGCCACATGGTTTAGTTAATCTTTAGAAGTAGTCAAACAGGATAGAACAGTTGCTGTTTGTGGGTTCACTATTCAATTTAGGTCAATAGTATGACTATTCACCAAATAATGTTGAATGTCAAAGAGAGTTGTGCATAATCACTTAGATTATCTGTAGAGTACCTAGATAAGCTAAGTCCCTACAATTTTAAAAATTAAACTATACCTCAGAAACATAGTGCTGTCTCCATAGTGCACCCAGGTTAAAGACAGCCTAAGTGCCCACAATTACATAGAGGGTCCATTGTGCTAGGAGATTTTACATTCACTACAAAGAAACAAGGAAAGTCACACTTTTCTCTCTCACTGTCCCCCTTCCTGGAAGTGCTCTCCATGAAGACTAGAGAGAGAATAATGCCCCTTTTTCTTTTTAATTGAGGGGGAAAGAAATATTAAGAAATACTCTGAATTTGCCGGTTATATCTTGTTTTCACAGCCAAAATTCAGATGCCGACCCACATGTTTACCTTAATATACCCTACCAAAAACGACATTAAAAACTAAACCTAACTGTCAAAACAAAAGCTCCACCAACCTACTCTGCTTGCAATCCTATTCCCCTTGCGAGCTTGGGCAATGTCTAGCTGTGATAGTTCCATCGGTAGAGCATGAGACTCTTAATCTCAGGGCTGTGACTTTGAGCCCCATGTTGGGCAAAATATTCCTTCATTGCAGGAAGTTCCAATGCTCTGATTCTATGGTTGCCCAAGTGAGCTTGGTTTCATTTCTCAGAATGGAAAAGGAAGGGGGGGGGCAGTGGTGTGTTTAACTTTATGGTGGGAAATGAGGAAACATAGTCAATTGAAAGGTTGACACTCCATGATTCACCTTGACCCACCTTTTTAACAGAGCAATCCCATGCAGTAACATGAAGGCCCAGCCCAAATCACTTTGATTCACTTCATTATTCAGTGTACACACAGAGCCAATTCACACCTAGTATCAACAGTTAATAAAATGATGGCCTCAGTTATTAAGCAATGGACCAATGGACCTCATTAATTAATTAACCATTTCTTTATAGCTTGTCCTCTAGATGTTTTTTGTGTTGTTGTTTTTTTGCTGATTCCTTTGTCTGTCTTCTGACAACAGTGAAAAGACACTTCATCAGATTAATGAGGAATGAAACCTTTGAATCTCTGAACTGTTAACCAACATTTCAACTTCACAGTGTTTCTCCTTGAATATGCCAGATTTATTGACCTTTGAATTGAATTCCCCCACTTTGTGTTTTGAAGACAGGCTTGAAAGCTGCTTTTGACTTTGTGTGTCACCAGCTGTGAAGGCCTGTGATTTCCTTCACCCCAGCTCTGTAAATCTACCTGATTCCCACTCCCCTTTGAGAGCACTTAATTACTGAGAACATGTCCACAGGTAACACAGGTGAAAGTTACTGCATGCACAGTGGCAATGACACAATTTAACAACCAAACAGTTGTCTGGCTGAAAATACCCACTGACATGGATGCAAATCACACTCTCTGTGCATTCAGAGAATAGAGTAACGTCTCAGACATCAGTAAGATGGAGAGCAGATGGCTGTGCTGTTTATTCTAGACTTTTGTATTTTGTCTAGTGGAGCCAACAGCAGGATTTTGTAGGCCTTGTATGGGACCCTGGGTGCCTGTGGCACAATGTGCAAGCACAATAATGAGGCCTCTGCCCTGTTGAGGAAGCTCTTTGGGCATGCTCTATGTCCCCTTTGAATGGGAGGCTTATAGGATAGCTGCTCTCTATTTATCCTGCTACAAACTGCTCTATCACCTTTGATGTATCCTCAAATCCTTCTTCCATAGTGCGTATATATTAAGTGGCAGAATGATAAAGCGTGTTCTCCTTCATGGAGAGCACGTGTTGCGGTGGGGTCTGCTGAGCCACCCCACTGTTACCAGGCAGGGTCTCTAAAGATGGCCTGGGGAAGTGATTGGTTCACTGGGTTGCTGGGGTAAAAGTTGCAATTTTGGTGGGAGGGGTAAAATGTTTAAATACTCTGCATGCAGCCTGGAGCTTTCTCTTTGCTGCGTGCAACGGATCACCCGCCCACCCACCCTTGAGTAAGGGGTTGTTGCATTGACCTTGCTATGCCTGTCATGGGCTCGCCTGCCGTTGGGGCAGGGGCCTGGTAGGAATTTTGTCCATCTGGCGGATTGGCTGGGCCATTTGGTTTTTGCCTACTGCGTAGCAAATCGTCACAACTAGTAAGGTTGCGGTTAGGCATTGGTTATAAATTGGTGGAGGAGGGGTTAGGGCAGGCTGGGCCTGCCCCTCCATGGTTGCTGCGGAAAGGGAATTCCACTAAAGGAATCCTGGGGCTTGCCATCTTTTCGTCCAATCCCTGGAATGGGACTAGGGCCGGCAAGCCTTCAGGGAGCATGCGGATGAGAATTGAGGGTCTGTGACTCAGCTCCATTTCTCCCCGACTTGCTTTCCCCCGCACTGTCTTTCGGTGGTGCCTGGAAGTCAGTTCTGTCCCCAGGTGGGGGGACAGATAGTCTTAACCAATGCCTAAACAACCACTCACGGTTTTGTATTTAAATAAAGTTGTGGCCAAAATTATGCCAAAAACCTTAAACAAAAAATTAAGTGTGCGTTGTGAGTTATTCGGGGGGTGGCTTGGGGACCTCGACACACAATTAGTACACCTCTGCAATATATGACTGTACCTACTTTGGAGACTCCATATTATTAGTAAAGAAGGTAATTCAAATTTGCAACTGCAAATGATTTTAAAATGTTTCACTAGCTGTTCCTTTCCCTGCTGTAATTTCAAGTCTCTCAGTGTTGTGTGTGAAGACCCCCAAAACCACTCCCAAAATAAATACACAATAGACACAGAAATTTAGTTTAAGGTTTTTGGCAATAATTTGGCCACAACTTTATTGAATTACAGCATGTGAGTGGTAGCCTAGGCATTGGTTCCCGACTACCTGAACCTGCACTGTGGCAAGAACAGGACTGACACTGGGCACCACCAGAGGACAGTAAGGGAAATCATACTGGAGGACCACGGAGTTCACCCTATATGTTCCCAGGGGCTCTGGCATGGCCCTAACCCCTGAAAGGGGATCAGACAAAACAAGGTGAGTTCCTGGATTCCTTTAACGGAATTCCCTAGCAGCAGCAATGGAGGGGAAGGCACAGCCAACCACTTTCCCTCCACAAAACACTGAACCAATGCCTAACCGCCAACCTTACAAAGCTGTGATGATTTGCTACACGGTAGGCAAAAACCAAATGGCACCAGCCAATCAGCCAAATGGCAAAATTCTTACCTCACCCCTGCTCCAAAACAGACGACCCCTAGACAGGCATAGCAATGCCAAAGAACAACCCTAAATATAGGGAGGGAGGGTGGGTAATTTGATGCAAGAAATTTGCATCAAATTTGATGCACGTTGCAAGAAAGAGAAAGCTCCCAGCGATGTGCAGCAGCTTAAATAGCCCCTCAGTAGCCAATAGACTACCCAACAGGCCAAATTTCTGCCCCAGCAACTGAGGGGCAACCAAAGGGGTGTTGTGGCTATCCAAACAGTCCCGCCCCACAACAGGGAGGCAGTTTAGGTGATCTCACCGCAACACATGCCCTCCATGATGGCGAACACAATTTAGCTAATTGACAGGAAATATTACATTTGATCTGTGTTCATCCAATATCACATGGTAGCTGCATCTTACCTCACATAGGGTGAGGTATGATAAAGAATATGTATGTTGCCATCAACATTTTGAATAATTTAATTTGGCGATACTCAGATGAAATACCAGAGGAATTTTGAGGAAGTTTCTGAGGAGGGTTCTGCACATTCTACCGGTAGGTTTTTACCTAGGAAAAAATGTAGCAAATCTGGAGGTTCTTCAAGTTATTTTGGGCCAGAATTAGATAAAAATGCCAGCATGGGAGCTCATTATGATGGGATAAATCCTCCCCAGTTCCAGAAGGATAGTTGCAGTGGTTTTCCCCCACAAGGGCAGCCTTTACCATTCAGGTGTAACTTAGGCTGGCACAAGTTACACTGAATCCAAACTCCACTCAGCAGTAAGCCGCTCAAAGCCTGACAAATGGGAAGGAAAGCCTTTAAAATACAGTTTGAGCTTCAATAGCCTCTCTGCCAGCTTAAATGACACTGGTTGCCAGGTCCCATGACCAAGCTGAAAAGTTTTATGATCCAACCTAAGGGTTTCTGATCACACCCCTGTCACACCCCAATAACACTCCCTTTTCTTTTCTTTTTCCAAAAAAATATTGGTTTTCTCTTATAACACACAGACATTAACACAAAAGAAAAGCATTACACTTGACGCAACATAAAAATATGACAACAATAAAAATGAAAAAATAAAAGAAGAATTGTTTCTTCTTGTTTTCTGGTTCATTTACATTGCTATATAAGACTTCCTCGACACCCTCCAATCTGAATTTCATTATATCACATATTTAGCAGTTTGCAATTTCATATTTATAACACCAATATCTTCTTTCAGTTACAAACTTCTTATCTTTACTTCCTGTTCTAATCCATAAAATTCACTATTATTAATCTTTTTCTATCCCTAAGCCTAATCTGTTACTTCTAGGAGTTTCTTAATTATCTTATATTACAATATCTAGCTAAATATTCTTTAAATTTCTTCCAGTCTTCTTGTATTTCCTCTTCTTTCTGGTCATGGATTCTTCCAATCAGGTCAGCCAGCTCCAAAAAGTCCATCATCTTCATCTGCCATTCTTCTATCGTCGGTATTTCTTACAATTTCCAATTTTTGGCTAATAAAAGTTTAGCCGCTGCAGTGGAATACAAAAACAATCTAACATCCTTCTTGGGCAATGCCAATCCTGTTATTCCAAGTAGAAAGGCTTCTGGTTTCTTAATAAATGTATTTTTCAACAGTTTTTTTCAATTCATTATAAATCTTTTCCCAGAAGTCTTTCACCTTGGGACACGTCCACCATATATGATAAAAGGTGCCTTCTTTCTCTTTACATTTCCAATATAAATTATCATTAGTGTGGTAGATTTTTGCTAATTTGATCGGGGTTAAGTACCATCTATACATCATCTTCATAACTGCATCTAACAATTCTGTTTCCAATTTGGATTTTTCAGTTGCAAAACCATTTTTATTACCAAGTTTATACAATTCATTAATCTGATGGTACTGTAACCATCCATCCAGTTTATCTTTAATTTGATCAAATGGTCTCAGTTTTAATCCATCCTTATTTTCCAACAGTAAATCATTGTATCTCAACCATTTGGTCTCCATTTTTCGGAGCCTTAGCCTCCATCAGTGATAGCCACCTGGGAGTTTTCCTTTCTAAGAGATCTTTATATCTTATCCAAACATTATAAAGAGATTTTCTAATTACATGATTCTTAAACCCTTTATGGTGTTTTTTTTTAAAAAATGAATATTTATTAGCATTTTCAAAAAAAAGGAAAAAACATATAAAAACAAAAACAAAAGATAAACAAAAAGATAACAAAAATACAAAATCCAAAACTTAAAAACAGTTAAAAACACTTAAAAGTTCAAATACTTATTTTCTTTTAACTTGTTTCTCAGACCTCCTCACGCCTCCCCTTCTTGTATTCCAATTTAAATTATTAGCTCAGCAAATCCTTAACTTACTTCTCCATTTTGACTTAATTTAATTTATTCTAACATATTATTACTTTTCCAAATTTACACATCAATGTTTATACCTCATTATTTTTTCTTAAACATTTTTCCTAAAGTCGACCAAAATTTCCCTTCCACGACTTTCCCAATTTCCATACCAATAGCAAAGCAAAGTAAAAACAGAACAAACTATATTTATATACCCTTTGGATTCCCAAACTCCACCCACCCTTTTCCCGGTTTCAGTCCTCAACAAAAATCCATCAGTCCCAGTATACTGTTTAGCCTGGAGATCTCACGTCCGAGGCTCTCAATTCTCTCTCAGTTCCTCTCTTTTTTCTTTTTTTAAAAAGATTTTTATTAAATTTTTCACAAGTTATATAAAGACAAAACAAGACAATGATAAAAAACAGACAAAAAAGTAAAAAAAAGTATAGTTTCAATCCCTTTTTTTCTTATGACTTACTTTCCCGACTTCCTCATACCTCCCCTCTCTGGATTCCAATTTCTATTTTATTAGTTCAGCAAATCCTTTCCCTTAATTTTCGTTTAATTTTTGACCCTTCTTTTCTTATTACTTATCCATTCCGGTTGGAAACCACATAATTTCTAAACCAACGTCATTCTAACATTCATTAATTTTGCAATGTTTCTTGAGATAGTCCTTAAATTTCTTCCAATCTTCTTCCACTGTCTCTCTCCCCTGGTCTCGGATTCTGCCAGTCATTTCTGCCAGTCCCATATAATCTATCACCTTCATCTGCCATTCTTCCAAGGTGGGTAGATCTTGTGTCTCTCTCTCTCAGTTCCTCTCTGCTGGTCTTTTTGATAGTCCTTAATGTTAAACTCCAAATCTCGAAGAAGCTCCGGCCCAACAGGATTCATGTTTTTACCAGCCAGACCTCCATATTTAAAAGTAAAGCCTATGGGGTACTTCAAATCTTGTTTTATACTCCTTTCAGGTCCAAATGTCCCCCAAGCTCCAGCTTCCACCTCCAATTCAGGCCAGGCTCTCCACATCAGATTTTTATTTTCCTTTTTTGTCATCATGTCAGGCCTCAAATTGCAACTCTCCTTTAACATCTGCAAAGTTTCAGCTCCTCCTTCCTTTTCTTCAGGAGCAACATATGTCACCTGCTCCATATTGTCAAAGCTCTCCATTTTCTCTACTTGTTCAGTTGAATAGGCTTCCTGTTTCAAGTCCTTATCAGGTTCAACATATAAGTCCAGAGTTGTAACATTTGTAGCCAAAACATCGGTTTGGCCTTCTAACTTTCCCAAGAGAACAAATGCTCTGTCCAATTCAGCCTGAATTTTCTTTCCTCCAGCCATTCCTGTAATGTCACTAAACCCCTCTAGGGGGATTTTAGTTCCTTTATATTCCTTTCAGCTCAAGTCCAAAAGTCAAGTTATTTTGTATCAGCCCTTCCTTATTTTCAACAGATTATTACAGATTAACCAGCAGAAGCAACAGAAACAAGGTTCTCTTTTTCCGTCTTGACAGCTAACTTGACAGCTGTCAAACTTTTCAGTATTTCATCAACAGGCTCTCTCGCAGGACACTCCTGGGTCCGGGTGTGTGTGTGAAACTTAAGCTCCCAAAATTAATCTTATTATCCTCCAGAAAAAATTCTTATAATGTCAAAACCGTGGAATTAAAATCTTTTGCTAAAAAGAAAGAAAGGATTCTCTCGACCTTAGCTAGCAGGTCCTTTGCTTTAAGTTGTTTACGAAGGGGGGGGTGGACTTCCTTTTTAACCCTTCCCCGCTCGTTCCTAATCCACCAAATTTTTTCTTTAAAGTTCCAATTTCCGTATTACTCACGGGTTGATGTTTTAGAGTCCGAATGTTCCAAGGAAAACGTCAGCGCTCTCCGATAATGGCTTGCGGCTTCACTCCACAGATGAAGGAGAACTCTCAGTACCGCGCCGCACCCCGTCCCTGTTCCGAAGCCTCTAAAAAGGCTCCTTCATGGATTGGGGGGGCGCTAATGGTGCCCGCTGAGTCACTATGCTCACAGGCTTCTGCGCCTGTGATTTTAAGGGTCCCCGTGTTGCCGCAGCGGCAAGACCCGGTCTCTGCAGAGCTGATTCCCTCCGGAGCTCGGAGGGAATCCGCCATTAATCGATGGCGCCAACCCGGAAGTCCCTTAAACCCTTTATGTGCCGATATCTTATCATACCATAAATATGCCTGCCAACCAAATACATTGTCGAAACCTTCCAAGTCTAACACATCTGCATTCTCAAGTTGTATCCATTCCTTAATCCAGCAGAAGGCCGCAGCTTCAAAATATATCTTCAAATCTGGCAAGGAAAATCCCCCTCTTTCTTTTGTATCCGTTAGTATTTTATATTTAATTCTGGGTTTTTCCCCCTGCCACATAAATTTAGACAGTGCCTTCTGCCATTCCTTAAAACATCTCATGTTGTCAAGGATAGGTAGAGCTTGGAATAAAAACAACATTTTTGGCAATAATAACACTCCCTTTTTATGGCTGATGCTATTTTAAGATACATTTTGGCACAGCACTCATAATCTGAACACCCAGTAAATTTACTTGTGCATTTCCTTGGGGGGGAGGGTGTTTAGCGTAAGTGGTTGCATCTCAAGTTTTGCTTTCAGGTTTTTGATTCTTAAATCTGAATGTTGTTGTTTTTTATTGTGAGGAGTGGAATATTTCATCATCAAAATCAGAATTAGTTTTCTAAAAATTCAGTTTTTGTTTCCTTTTTTCCCCTTCCATTGTTCATCTAGGTTTATTTTTTCTTCCTAGCTCCATCCAAAACTTTTCTTAACATCAGTCCTACCAGAAATATCTATAACTGTGCACAATAAGACTTTCCCACAAAGAACGATTGAGCTTTCGAGCAGCCTTATATTTTAAGTGAATGAAATAGTACTCACATGAGAGTTCGCCTAAAGAACACCAATGAACAGAGATATGATTGAATAAAATGGTAGTTCAGGTGTGGATGAATGTGCTTGCATATATCCTTCTGCACTAACCTAGCTGTAGTTACAGCTGCAACCAAATCAATGTAAATGTATTTGCATACTCCAACAGCTAATCTCATGCAACATATTCCATTGATCTAAAACAGTTTGAGTGGCCAGGTAAGACACTTAAATAAATTCAACAGTCCTAGAAAATTAACTAGAAATACAGAAAAGTAATAGAAAATTAGGACTGAATTAGACTGAAATGTTAATCTAAATCATATCTTTATTTTCATGCTTACTAAGAGAATATTAATGTAATCAAAAAAGGAGATCACCTGGGAGTAAAACAGTATGCCAATCCCACCCAGGACTATGGTAAAATTGTATAGATAGGAAACAATATTTCTGATTTTTATTTCACAGTTGCAATGGGGAGGTGAGGACACTCACACTTTGCCAACTTTTTTCTTCCTTTGTGCACAGTGTAAGTAAGGTAGTATTGGATGCCACCCCAATCTCACAATGGGGCAAGATTCCAAGGGTCCCAGGCACTTACCCAGAGTTTATGGGGGTTTTTTAATGGAGCACAGTGGAGACAGTGGTGTCTTTATGATATATGGTTTATTTAGTAAAGGTAAAGGTACCCCTGCCCGTACAGGCCAGTCTTGACAGACTCTGGGGTTGTGCACCCATCTCACTCAAGAGGCCAGGGGCCAGCGCTGTCCGAAGACACTTCCGCGTCACGTGGCCAGTGTGACATCGCTGCTCTGGCGAGCCAGAGCTGCACACGGAAACGCCGTTTACCTTCCCGCTGGTAAGCGGTCCCTATTTATCTACTTGCACCCGGAGGTGCTTTCGAACTGCTAGGTTGGCAGGCGCTGGGACCGAGCAGCGGGAGCGCGCCCCGCCGCAGGGATTCGAACCGCTGACCTTTCGATCGGCAAGTCCTAGGCGCTGAGGCTTTAACCCACAGCGCCACCTGCGTCCCACTAATGGTTTATTTACATATATATAAAACCCAAGCCTACGACTCTCTAAGCTTCTACCTCACAAGGCTCATAACTCTCTAAATTCTGGCTTCATCTGTTGAGGGAGGGGCCCCACCCAGGAGGGGTCCCACCCATTTGCCATCTCCCACAGAGTTCTTTAATCCCTTTGTTCTCTTAATGTCCCATCACTCGCTATCTTGCTTGTTTAGCTTTTAACATCTGCTGGGTCCAGGGATCAGAGAGGTCTGGCACTTACAACCTCATAACAGTCTTATAGTTTTACAAAATACTATCCTCTCTGCTATGGTGGATGGCAATGAAAACTTACCGTCAAATTGCAGGGAGGTCGATGGGAGTTCCTTAAAGTGAAGACATCTGTGCAGGCCGCATGCAATGAATACAAATGGAGAAATGTAAGCAGTTTCATATGTCTTCTATGCTTCAGAAAACACTTGCTCTGAGATCTGGCATTTAATGTAACATAATCATAGTTGATTGGACAACTTTAGACATAATTACGGTATTCAAAGAGTATATGGGACTGTATCTGTAACATTTCAAGACCCTCGTGAATTTATTGAAGGACACTTTTTTGTTGTTGGTTCCCTCCAAATTTCACAGACATATTGTTTAAGGAGGAAATCTCACATTATTATTTTTATGGATACTATTTGTCTAAAATAGTTTATACTAAAGTAAACATTCCTGTGATGACTCTAGTGTAAATCCATACACCAAAAAAGAAATAACATAGCAAATGTGAGTTTCCTTGCTGCTGCGCCAGAACACCCTGACATGAAGATTTGATAAACAGCGATGACTGCATTCCTTGTCATTTTCTCCCATTTTATTAGTCTCCATATGTCACAAGAATTTCAGGCATGGTAATTTATCATAAGAAGGAGATCTAACACAACAATAATAAACATGACTATAGCCTCAGCTATCACACAATGACATTATTTGTGCCTTCCTGTTTGCCATCAGAATCATTTTTCACAATGTCGTTAGTCATACTCAAGTAATAGCTCTGTGCATTCATTTACTGATATTCATTCTTCAAAGCTTCATTGGGGTAACATAGATATTGCCCACAGGTATACGTGGGGGGGGGGGTGTCCCAGGGTACACAAATTACTTAGTGTTAGAGCTGGAAGGGGGTCTCACCCAGGTTTTAATCCAACTAAGTTATCTTCTTTCAAGGATTGTCTGAAATAAATGGGAAATATGATAACTAAGACCTGTGTTGATTTGGAGCCAGTCTCATACAGCTTTCATCTCCTTTCTGCCATGTTCAAGACAAAGGATAGTTTGGGCATAATCTATCTAAAGTGAGTCCAACTGAAAGCAGTAGAGCTGGACTTGTTGCTTGGCTCAGAAGCATATGTGTACCAGATGAAAGAGTTCATAAGTATTAACTTCCAGGTAAGGGAGCAATCCTATTGAAAAATCTGCTGGAATTAGCAGCTTAGGAAGCAGTGGAACTCTGGATCAAGTGGCTGATGAATATCTCAACCGGTGTTATGTCCCTCACCCTGGATCAGCGGAAGATACGCTGGTATAACTTGCTCTTCGTGGCTCAACCAGGGCTCAGTTGGCTGAGCCCAGGCTGGTGTAAGTCTCCCAAAAGGGGTTGGGGGAGGTGGCTTAGGTTAAATCCTAAGCACATTTAACTCAGTCACATGACCTGGTAAAAGGGAATAAAACATTCCTTTAAGGACTTGTTTCTCCTCTGCCAGGCTTAGGCAAAGCCAGCAGCCCTGTTACTGAACACGGTTTGGATCTAGTGCAGAGTTTCCCAAACTTGGATCTCCAGCTGTTTTTGGACTACAATTCCCATCATCCCTGAGCACTGGTCCTGCTAGCTAGGGATGATGGGAGTTGTAGTCCAACAACAGCTGGATAGCTCATAACCCACCTACTCTCAGCAGCCAGAAACATCATAGCCAGACACTGGAGAGACCTGTCAGGAGTAAGCATGGACCAATGGTACCAAATAGTATGGGAAACAGTTTTATTAGAAAAACTAACCATTAAACTGAAACTGACATGGGGACAAATAGAAGAAGACACCTTCACCCCGGTATGGCTCCCCTTTATCACATACACAACCCAACAAGACAATGACAAGAATCCACCAACAGCATACGAATCAATTTGGATAACCTGATTCATGAACACCCACCCACCCACCCCACTCACACATGAAAACAAAGTTCACCACAGCCAATCACAAACAAACAACCACACCCTAGGCCAACCCAACCTCTCTCACCACCAGTAAAATACAAGCAAACAGTAAAGAGAAGCCGCACAAGCGATGCTGACACAAAACCCCACACATACATTAAGTAAAATAGAAACATTGCCACCCCACCCCACCCCCACCCACCATGCTCCCCTCCACCTCTTTCCCCCTTTTCTTCCTAATGGAACACTAATATTAGTCTCAACAAATGAAACAGATCTGTAGAAAATGTAACTGGGGGGGGGGGGATTGCACATACTTTTGTAAACCAAGACATCTTTAATGAAATACGTTAAAAATACAACAGCTGGATACCCAAGTTTGGGAAACCTTGTAGTGTACCTTTACAATAGATCCAAAATCCATTCAGGGCTGCTGCTCTGCTTGAGTCTGGCAAAGGAAAAACAAGCCTCTAAAACAAGTTCTTGTACTGGGTTTTCAGCTCATGTGACGGAGCTGAATGGATTTAGGATTGAGCCTAATTCAACCCTCTTATGCCAGGTTATTGTGCATAGGGAAGTTTTTAATGTGTGGTATTTTACTGTATTTTTGGTTTCTATGGAAGCCGCCCAGAGTGGCTGGGGAGGCCCAGCCAGATGGGCGGGGTATAAATAATAAATTATTATTATTATTATTATTATTATTATTATTATTATTATTATTGGATTGTTCTCTACGTGTGCATCGGACTTGGGGTCTTGAGGATGAGTGCATTCCCTGCAGCTGGATTTTGATTTGTAGATGTCTGCACCGACTCTTCATTACTATCCTATCTAGTTCAAACCTCCTTTGACAGAAGGTAATACTGAGATGAAAATATCTCAGATGTCTCACTGGACATCTACAATGATACAATATTCATTTTTCATACAGATTCTTTCCTCATTTAGCTCTGACAAACAGGACTTAAGTATGTATCTTTATTTTCTTACTCATTACATTCAGCAATATTGCTCGCTTTCCAGTCTCTCAATGGCTATATCTAATGAAAATCTGTGTTTTTCTGAATGTACTGGGGCCTTAGCAGTTACTGCTCAGGATTATCAGTTGACAAACAGCTTTGGAATCTACGCAAGGAAAAAGGAAGGAAGTTTGGGAACTTTTGCCAGGTTTCTCTGCCAAGTAATATCATTTAGAATTCACTACTGAGACGCTGGTATTTTAGCCAAGCATTGATTACTTTTTGGATAATCCTCTTTGCAGCCAGCAAGATGGGCATCATAATATCCATGAAATATTTCCTAGGTTAGATGCCATTTTAAGGCAGCCAAAGCGTGTCATCATATTAAGGCGGGGGAGGGGAGGAGAAGCACCTTGCACCAGTGCAAAACTATGATCCAGAACTATGAATCCAAGCCTGCAGAAGGATTGAACATGCACTTGTACGGTGTAGGGATGGCTGAATCTATCGATTTTGGTTTTGCTCAGTTTCTCATTATTCTAATCTCAAATTCAGTTCTCCACATGCTTAAATCAGTTTGCAATTTTTACTTTAAAAAATCCTCCTGAAAACCTGTCACCATTTCAGTGTGAATTTCTGACCCCTCTCCCTCAAAAAAATGCTCTCTGTACTTAGAATGCACACCAGGGATAAGCATTCCTATGCATGTCTACTCAAAAGGAAGTTCCATTACTCTCAGGTTAGTTTGTGCACTGCTCTGTGCCTACCCTCATTTATGAGTCCAGGCTCGCTTATTTAGGAGAAATGTATTTTAATTAGCACAATAAAATAACATACTGTTACAAAAGTAACTCACCCCACTCTGTGCTGAGCGGTAGCAAGGTTCCAGGGGGGTTTCTGGTGTGCACCCTAGGTCTGTGGTCCTTCGAGAATCAAGAGACTATCGAAGCTTTAAGAAATGTGATTTAATCACATATATTCCAAATGGAGTCCAGCATGATCATATCAAGCCTGCCTTGGTCTCTGAGGCACATGCAAGCATAGTTCCTTCTCCACTTCCAGTACCATCCCTCCTAATTGTCCTGTTGCGTGTCGAGGTCCCCAGGTCCACCTCAATAACTCACACATCACACAGAATTTTTGTTTAAGGTTTTTGGCATAATTTTGGCCACAAATTTATTAAAATACAAATTTGTGAGTGGTTGCTTAGGCATTGGTTGCAACTATCTGCCCCCACCATGGGGGACAGACTGACATTCCGCACGATGCAAAAGTCAGAATGGGGGAATACACTTGGGGGTTACGCAGAGCAGGGAACCTGCCCTCACCCCAAATGCAACCAGGAGCTCATTGCTATGGCCCGAGCCCCCTGGACAGAGTGGACAAGCAATAGTTAGCCCCCAATTCCTTTAACGGAATCCCTTGCAGCAGCGGCATTAGAGGGGCAGGCACAGCCAATCCATGCCCCTCAACCAACCAAACCATAAACCAATGCCTAACCGCAACCTTACAAGTTGTGACGATTTGCTACGCAGTAGGCAAAAACCAAATGGCCCCAGCCAATCAGCCAGATGGACAAAATTCCTACCAGGCCCCCACTCCAAAGCAGACGACCCCATGACAGGCATAGCAAGGTCAAAGCGAACAACCCTATTCTAGGGAGGGAGGGACGGGCAATCCGCTGCATGGGCGAAAAGAGGAAGACCTAGCCTCGTGCAAGGTGTTTTAGCATTTCTGGCTGTCAATCAATAAATGGCAACATTAATTTCTTCCCAACAACAAGGGAAGCCCCAATCGCATCAGTGGCCAACGATCAGTTAGCCCGCCCCCAACTTTGGAGTGTCCTGGCGGCCCCCACCGCAACACATGCTCTCCATGAAGGAGAACACACTTTTCTAAACACTAAGCTGCCCATATCCATTGGCATTCTAATGGTCAGTTATTCTGATGTGTTGAAGTTAACACCACCACCACCCCAAGCATCACCTAACAAAGGTGTTCCCTGACTTTATCAAAGGCTGGTACACCTTAGGATATTTAGCTTGGCTAATTAACTCTTCAGGGGCGCGGGTGGCGCTGTGGTCTAAACCACTAAGCCTCTTGGGCTTGCTTTCC
Organism: Podarcis melisellensis; assembly: GCF_964234715.1. Taxonomy (NCBI): domain Eukaryota; kingdom Metazoa; phylum Chordata; class Lepidosauria; order Squamata; family Lacertidae; genus Podarcis; species Podarcis melisellensis. The sequence continues at coordinate 5,718,835 of NC_138531.1, read as the reverse complement.
AGAAGGTTGGTGGTTTGAATCCCCGCGACAGGGTGAGCTCCCGTTGCTCTGACCCAGCTCCTGCCAACCTAGCAGTTCAAATGCACGCTCAAATGTGCGTGTAGATAAATAGGCACCGCTCCAGCGAGAAGGTAAACAGCATTTCCGTGACCTGCTCTGGTTTTGGTGTTCTGTTGCACCAGAAGCGGCTTAGTCATTCTGGCCACATGACCCGGAAAAACTGTCTGCAGACAAATGCCAGCTCCCTTGGCCTGTAAAGCGAGCTGAGCGCCGCAACCCCAGAGTCATCTGCGACTGGACTTAACTGTGAGGGGTCCTTTACCTTTAATTAACTCTTCACATGCTAATTGCTGATTCTCAGAAGTACTGTAGGTCCACACACACATCTCAATACACATGGATCTTGATTATATTCTGAAGGTCTGATCCACAGTCTTTACACAAAACTGCCAATGGAACCTCTCAATCACCTCCTTTTAAAAACATATTGAGAATGTCTTAGAACATATTCCAGTTATAATGCACAAGTTCTAATCAAATCATGATATTTACTAAACCCAAACATTTAGCACCCTAAATCTATTACAATACAGTAAAATATCATACATCTAGACTATTGAGCAAGGTATTATTTATTAGTGCTACATCATGAGCTAGATTTCCCTGTTTGGAAAATTTAGTGTATACTCAATGGCCAAAAATTCTCCTCCTCAGAATACAGCTTAAGCAACTCAATCATGATTATTACAAGTACTGAACTCATTCGAATACCATTGGTTTCAACATACACCCAATCAAGCTCCAATTGCAAAACGATGTCCCCTCGAGGTTAATGAGGATTTTATTTCAGCTTCAGTGATATGAGGTCTTGCATCGTTGACTACGCACCAAACACCGTCGATCAATTTGTGGAAAGCAGACTTCTAACTTGTGTGGGAAATAAGGGCTTGTTTAATAGTTCTCAAACAAATCTACTGCTTTCTTCCCATCTCCACCATAAGCCCTAATGATTTTCATTATCTCCTTAGCTGATAGAATCCATTTTAAAAACCAATAATCTCTTGAAATCCACTGAGCCACAAATTACTCATTAGAAAATATTTTTCAAAGATCATTACCTTGCCCATAGATTTTAGCTGTTCATTTCCTGGATTCTTACTTGAAATGCTGCTTTGTGAGGGGACAAGAGATTATTCACTTGCAAGAAAATGATTGTAATATAATCCAAACCATTTACTTGTTTATTATTAGAACCACTGCTTTTTTAAAGGTCAACACTGTATCAATTTGAACATTGATTTTATGACCTCTGGTTATTAGGATATAATGAAATGATGAATGCTATATTCACTGCATTGGATTCAGTAATAACACTCAGAACCATTGCTTTATGTATGGGCTAATTTCATTTATAAAAACCCAGACACACAGTGAGCAGCACGGGTTTTTGAAGTCATTTATCATTTAATTAAACAGTATTGTTGCCATGTTGGTTCTAACAGTAAGCAATAGTGGAGACCACATGATTTCTTATGTGCTGGGTGCAGAAATAGTGAATGATGTACTTGTACTTGGCCAATTTTAGGTGTTTTATTTATATGCAAGAATCTCAGTTTTCTTGCTTTTCTTAAAAGGGTCACGTTTCTAGTCCTTATTACACACACACACACACACACACACACACCTGGAAGCTTCACCTGGGGAAAAATACCCGGCTAGCCCTCCTGTAGCCATGGCCTTGCTGTAGCTCACACATTTTAAGGGATCTGTAGTGGGCTTCAAGCTAACATTTAAAAACATTAGAAATGTCAAAATGCCTTCTTTGGAAGCTCTTTGTCTACCAAACCCATCTACCTTTTGCCCCAGAACTTGTCCACAACTATCTAGCTCTCTTGCCCTTTTACCAAATTTAACTTTCTTCACAAATGCTCTTCAGACTGAGCTGTAATGAGTTATAACTATCAAATTCTACATATTCCATTGTGGCTATTACGGTAAATACTGTTCCATGTCAGTTACTAAATAAGTCGCTTTGTCACTGACTTTAAGGGGACTATTCTCAAACAAAAGAAATTCATCAGGAAACCATTAAATTACAATTTATCAGAAGGTTAAATTCTATCACTTGTGACTTAAGTCGATAAAACAGATCCCCCTCCCCCCACACTACAAGTATTAATTAGCTGAACAGAGCCATGAAGTTTTTATTACTGCCTTGTGAAGGACCTGGATTTTGAGCCAATGTTCTTGGGGGGTTTTTTTGTATAACTTGGATTGCAAAATAGTTGCTTCTTGCTCTAGTGGCAATTGTTCACAGCGGAAGTGGTGCACAAGTTCACTGGTGGAAATTTTGTATAGAAGGATCAAAAGTTCAGCATAGCAGCCTGGTAATTAATGAGAAATAGAAATGTTCCAGGACCCTACTCTGCTGATTGGATAAAAATATGACTAAATAAACAGCTTTCTTCCTGGGCTCCACTCCTATTCTTCCAAAAAGGAAGGTTCTGACCTCAGTCCTGACCTGCTTTAGGGGTGGCTGGCCTGTGGTCCTCCAGAGGTTGCTGAAGTACAGTTCCCATCATTCCTGACCATGGGCCGCATTGGCTGAGACTGCTGCAGTGCAGGAGCATCTGGAGGGCCAAAAGTGAAGTATCCTTGCTTTTGACTCTGCCTGGCTTGGCTCCCACCCTGGCTATAAAAACACACTCTCCTTTCTGGCATTAAGAACCATAGCAATAGCAACATCTTAACTGAGCCATCCTATGTATGTCTACTCAGAAGTCCCACTGTGTTCAGTTAAACTTATTCACATGTGAGTGTGAATAGCAGTGATGGGGAACCTGTGGCACACCCATTTGTTGCTGAACTCAATAACTCTCATCAAACCTGACCATTGACTATGCTGTTTGGGCTGATGAGAGTGGGAGCTCAACAGTATCTGGAAGACCACAGGTTCTTCATATCTGGTCTATAGAATTGCAGCCTAGATAACAAAACAGTTTGCTGCCCTTCTGTAGCATCTCAGATCTGCTGCCTGAGTCAACCAACTAATTCTACTCAAGGGTAGGGCCAGCTCTAGCTTCATGTGCCTGGCCCTGCTCCATTGCCATATATTTTGATTCCATCAATTGGCAAACCTATCTTTTTCCTTCAGCAGAAGGAACATTCCCTGTACACAAACATGTAACATTCCTGCTTATTCCCAAAGCCTACTATATTTATATCCCTTCATAACCATTGAAAGTCAATAAACAGAATCAAGTTACAGGGATTTCTCATCTCACCTAGTGTCTCTTTTGACTGAGCTTATGAATGTGTCTGTCTCTTATCTTTGAAAATTTGCATGAATCACATTTGCATGATAAGCTGTGTTCCACCGATAAGTCAAAAGCCCTCCAGATTTCCCAAATCTTATCAAACAAAGCAGCTTCGGAAATTGAATCTCATAACCGCTACCCAAAGAAGAAAAACTCAAGGCAGCTGCCCATTGTGTTTCTGATGATATGTATCACCCTAAACAATTTCTAACTCTAAGGTTTTATTGTTAAAGTACCTTGATTTTCTATTTTCTTACTTCAGTTATGTTATGCCAGTCCATCAGTCAAAGGGAAATTTTCTATTACTTGCCGACTATTCATTAATGACCAGGAATTTGATAAATTACTATTTTATTTTGCAATGCCAGTTAAGTTTTACTTCCAGTAGGAAAATCATACACAGCTACTCATAGCTCCTGTTTTCCCAGGGAGCACAATGCAATTTGTATAAACCAAAAAGTTTGGCTGATGTTGTGTAGCAAACATTTTGGTGCATATGCCAGCAGGTGATTCTGTTCTCCTGCATGGAGGGCGGGGTACCAAATGTAGCTGAACTACAACCCATCTGGGTGCCAACTAGCATGACCAGCGGTTAAGGATTATGGGAATTGTAGCCCTACAATATCTGGAGGGCAAGATGCTGGCTGAATCATAATCTGAATCAAGGTCAGATTATGGTGGTTGAGGGCCCTTGTACAATTCCCCAAATAAGAGATACCAAAGAATAAGTATCGTGCTTTCTCATCTCACTGGCTTGGGAGTCACATAACTCCATACCCTCGAGCATTTCTCCAATGAAAATAGGGATGTGTGGAAATGCTCTGAACATGTGCATTTTCCCTATTTAAATCCACTTTCGCTTAACTCATCATTGTTTCTGTTCACTTCCTCACTTGGGTCAGTCACCAAATTTCAGCCTAGCATATCTCATATGGCATCTGTGAAGATATCTATCAATGTATAAAATGGCTGAAAAGAGGGATTTAAAGAGCAATCCTCTGCCCACAAAGTTGACATAGAGCATGCCAGTGTAAAGTAAGTCAGCATAAAGTTATACCATGGGACGCGGGTGGTGCTGTGGGTTAAACCACAGAGCCTAGGACTTGCCGATCAGAAGGTCGGCGGTTCAAATCCCCGCGACGGGGTGAGCTCCCATTGCTCAGTCCCTGCTCCTGCCAACCTAGCAGTTTGAAAGCACGTCAAAGTGCAAGTAGATAAATAGGTACCGCTCCGGTGGGACGGGAAACGGCATTTCCGTGTGCTGCTCTGGTTTGCCAGAAGCGGCTTAGTCATGCTGGCCACGTGACCCGGAAGCTGTACACCGGCTCCCTCGGCCAATAAAGCGAGATGAGCGTCGCAACCCCAGAGTCGGTCACGACTGGACCTAATGGTCAGGGGTCCTTTAAAGTTATACCAGATCCAAACTCCCTTCAGCAGGGGGCCTGTCAGAGGAAAAGGGAGTCATTAAAATAGTGTTCTATGCTGGGTTATCATGTCATGTGACTGAGTAGCATGGGGTCCTGCCTAAGCGCCCCCCCCCCATCCCTCTAGTCCTGCCTGCACCATAGCCCAAGAAGGCCACTTTGGGGGACTTCACCGACTTCAGCTTATCTGACTAAGCCCCAGCTGAGCAAGTTACACTAGCATATTTTAGGAATCAGCTGGGTGAGCCAACAATCCACCGCATCCTAAGATGCTCATCCTGGAGAATCTTGTTATAGGATTGCCCCCCTGGAACAGGTTTTAGTAAGGGGAGATACATTAGATTAAGTGGGACAGTTCAATAGCTAGACGGAAAGACCCCTTGAATATAGTCAAGATAAAAGCAATGTATTTTTCCAGGGTGCATCCGATGATTTCTTCTATATATGTTGCAGAGGTGCCACCTTCTCAAGTTGATTGAGGGGGCCTGACATGCCGTCCTCACATTGTGAAATCAGGAGAATGGAGGGAATATTGCCGAATGCCATATGAACATTGGGGTGGGTGGGTGTGAAACTGCCTCAGGTGCCAGTGCATATGATATGTCACAACTGAAGAATTCCTGAAGAATAATCTAATGTGGTCTGAAAGAGTGGGAATACGGCACTATTGGAAGGATGGCCCACCTCACACATTAAAAAGTGACAAGCATGACTGGTTGGTTGAGTTCATGTGTATTTTAGGCAGCATGTGAACCCATGCTCTTAGCATAAATGTGTTAGTTATGGACATTCATTGTATACATTTGGGAGTGCATCTTAAATCTACAGTGTAAGAAGTGGTTCTCAAATAAAAGAGGACGTGAACTACTAATAAAAACTATTGCTTTTCAGGATGCTGTTTCTGAATTAACCTACCCAATTTATTTCTTAACATCATCATCGTCCTCATTTCCCCCCCCCAAAAAAAACTTTTGATAAACCTATTGAAATAGTAACTTTCAGAAGAATGTAGTTGTAAATGAGGTGTCACATCATAAGCATTTTCCTTATTCACCAGTGCTTTGTTGAAATTTTGAAATGAATATCTTCTGTCACAGTTTCAGCAGGTCTTCAATCTTTTTGGTGACATTTTTTCCTTAAAAAATTAGTTCCATTGAAAATACTTCCTTCGTAATTTGCCTTCATTCACAGACTGGAGGGCAGATGATAATAACAATATTTAAAAAGTGACATTTTCTTTAGATTATTGCACTATGCAAAAAATGCAGTTGCCTCCAAAGCAAGTTTAGAACCCCCAAAATATCTTAGTAGGGCCAAATGTAGGTCAAATCTGTACCGGTAGATCTTGTAACATTTAACTCCTGGTATAACACAATTAGTCTTGAGGGCATTCGTTTAAGGCCCAGTGCATTAATAAACAGAAATTAGCTGTGGTAACCATAGTAACAAAGTAGTGATTAATGATAGATAACCTGCCATAGAAACAAGTATTAAAAATTACTCCATTTACATCATTTTATCTCTTCTAAAGTCAAGAACAGAGCTTAAAAAATAAATGTGCCTGTAAATGGCTTAGTATAAATAACAGAATGAGACAGAAGAGATTTTGCAGCTTTCATTAAAGCAGGAAAACAAACCAGGACAGAGCAACATCTCAAACACCACAATACTTTATTGCTACATAATCAGTATGGAAGATGAAACTGCACATCAGAGCGGTGCAGTCTGCAAACTGCAGGAGTTCATGAGGTCCCAAAAGCATTACACTGAAACACAGAGCCCCCTGGCATGCATAACAGTGTTTTGTTTTTTTAATGCCCCACACTTGAAGCAAAGAAATATTAGTGTATTGTTCAAACACTGGTTCTGAAGCAGGATGCATTCACAAGCTGTCCAGAACTATTTCCAACAATCAGGAACTCCCCCTGGTATGCAGTTCACACAGAAGGGTATGCATTAGATTTTGTTGACTAAACAATCAGTTGTCTATATTTCATAAATTATCACCTCCAAAATGATTTTTTTTTGGGGGGGATCATTACTTTCTGCATTTTTCCACTGCCATTGAGGGGCTACATGTACTTCTCAATTTTACCACTGGACTTAAAACTCTGTGACCTCACAATCATATGCTTTGAAATCTGCTGGAAAGGGGAGCAAATTGGAGTGTAAAATAGGGAAAGGGAAAGGGTTAAGCACGCTTGCCTTGCCCTGCACATTTTCCACTTTAAAGTTCCTTCTAAAACTGCTTTGCTTAAAAAAAAAAAAATAGCAGTGCGGCACTGTTACATGTTTTAGTGTGTAATGTGTAGTTTGTCTCTCAGACTTTGCTTCACTGCTAACAATCAAATTCCAGATTGACTAAAGTGAATGAGGAGGAGTTAAAGTTTTGATTCCCTTTAATAGCAGAGATGGAAGATGGAGAACTCAATATTTACATTTCACATTCTCAGACATCAGTTAAATTGAATCAGAAGAATTGGATCAGTCTTTCCTTGGGAAATGGGACTAGATAAAAAATAATGAAAGGTTTGAATGACCATGTTGATTTTGTCTGATCTTTCCCATTATATTTTGCTAGTAACACTCAGGGGATATTTTTCTCAGCTCAAATTAAATCCTTGCTGTCTTTTCAAATGGACCAGTATTACTTTACTGATTAGCTTCACTATTTGTGTGTGGGTTTTTAAAAAATGTCTCCTGAGTGATTATCTTAGTAGGGCCAAATGTAGGTCAAATCTGTACCGGTAGATCTTGTAACATTTAACTCCTGGTATAACACAATTAGTCTTGAGGGCATTCGTTTAAGGCCCAGTGCATTAATAAACAAAAATTAGCTGTGGTAACCATAGTAACAAAGTAGTGATTAATGACAGATAACCTGCCATAGAAACAAGTATTAAAAATTACTCCATTTACATCATTTTATCTCTTCTAAAGTCAAGAACAGAGGCTTAAAAAATAAATGTGCCTGTAAATGGCTTAGTATAAATAACAGAATGAGACAGAAGAGATGTTGCAGCTTTCATTAAATCCTCGAATTCTGCGGCAACAGTTCCCCAAGAGCCAGATTTTTTGAATTTCTTATGGTTCCAGGTTGTTAAGAAGGATCCAGAAACCTTGGTAGCATCTTTTCTTTTTGCAGTCATTCTCGCAGATCCCAGTGACGATGGGAAAAGTTACTTTATTAAAAATGCACTGCAGCAGTCCTGACCTGGTTCTGCCTGTTATGCCCTTAGACATTGTCCAGAGCAACAGTTGTTGGCAGCCACTGTATAAATGTTTGTTATCTAAATTTACATTTAAGCTCATTGTTGAAAGTTTACTGTCTACCTCTGAGAATCATGTCTTATTCCTTCCTACTAAAATTTTGCTAAAATAAGTTCCGAAAATTTTCTAGGAGTCTATGTGTAATCAGTTTGTGAGCACAGGTAAGTATTTTCCCCCCATCAATTTGTTTATGTAGCTTTATTAAACCTCTGATAGAGTCCATGGAATTGATTGCATATTTTAGATTTTTTGAAGCCATCAACAGGTGCTCAATTCTGAGAAAGAAAAATGTCAGTGCACATCCTGGAATATAAATCATGGGCAATACAGCCTCCATTCCAATTTTTTTGCATACTGTTTTTAACATTGAATTCATATACTCCTTTTCCCAATGCACACAAGAGTGCAAACTCTGTCCCCTTGAACACACCCCTCACATTTGCTAAACAACACTTTGCCATGACTGCTAATATTATCCCTCTGATGACTGCATTCCTCTTTCCACACATTTTCCCTGGTGTTGCAAAGTCTTCGATCTGAAAGGACAGGTGTTTATTAAAATCTGAGATGTGGAGCCAGTTCAGAATCCTAGAATTCAGAACAGAGGCAACTGCAGTGTGCAGAATATTTCTCCTGAAAAATGAATTTGTGTTGGCCTCTGAATTTGTTGGTCCTGTACAAGGAAGCAAGCAAAACCTCCTATACAAACCTTTCTTGGAGGACAGTTGTTGCTTCCATCTCATCATAATCCCTGTCTCTTTTGTTTTGAAAAAAACTGCTTTTTCACAGGAGGTGCATCCTGGTCTTCTGATCAGCTGAACTATCCATCATCCTATACCTCAGTGGGGGTGGGGGTGGGTGGGGATGGGTCCTTTGCATTGCAGATCTTACAGCATGGGTTGGCAAACTAAGGTGCACGGGCCAGATCAGGCCCAATCGCCTTCTGGATCCAGCCTACGGATGGTCTGGGAATCACCGCATGGATCACCAGTGTGCATGTTCTTTCCCTCTCCCTTACACAGCAGCGCCAGTGGCGCCTCCTCCCTCCCTCCTCCTGGCTTCTCCCTGCCCTGCCTAGAGGAGGAAGGGGACTGGGCTTTGTTGGTGCCAGCAGCAGCAATGCTCAAGCAGCTGCCATTTTAAGCAGCCCCTCTCCGCTCATTGTCCCTCCACCACCACCACCAGCCCCTGCCACTCACAAGACACAGGTAAGCAGCCACTGGGACTCGTGGTGCTCTTGCATCATCCCCCCCTCAAAAAAAATAGTCTGCCCCCCCCCCCAAGGTCTGAGGGACAGTGGACCAGCTCCCTGCTGGAAAAGTTTGCTGACTCCTGTCTTACAGCGTAAAAGCCATGAAAAATGGGTGTTCCGGGGAGTGGCAAAAGATGGACTGGGCCAGAGGCTCTTATACTGGATCCTAACTCTGTTCAGCTCAGTCATGCGCTCAGCTGAATGGAGTTTGAATCTGGTGTGCTTTATGCTGGTTCAACTTCAACCAGCCTAAATTATGCAGGCTTTCCATATTTAGGGTTGCTGCTGCCTTCAGATGTCTTTTCAAAGTTGTGTAGTTCTTTATCTCCTTGGCATCTCAAGGGGGGGGGCGTTCCACAGGGAGGGCGCCACGACCGAGAAGGCCCTCTGCCTGGTTTCCTGTAACTTCACTTCTTGCAGTGAGGGACCCAGCAGAAAACCTTCGGAGGAGGACCTCAAAGAAGCAAAAACAAAGTGGTATTTATTTATTTTGCAAGATAATCTTTATTAGTTTTACAAATTTCATACTACACATACATTTTATATTACATTGTACATTTGTTATTTCTCCTTAGAGCTGTCTTCCCTCCTTCGTTCTTCTGACTTCTTTATATCGCCTCTAAATTTTTCGTGTTGTCTGTATCCATTTTATTTATTGTTATTCTGCTTCCGCATTTGTCCATAAAATGTCTGTAGATGAATAAATCCTTCTATATATACAGTTCTTATTGTCTATCTATATATCATTTGCAACTACTATTGGTTACTTTGATCACATTGTACATTTTACTTCTTCTTATTGTTGTTATTTTTCCAATAAAGTTATTGGTATTGCACATTATGAGGTTTGTTTCAATTCTTCTGGTTTCTCTATTTCACACATATCTTTCCTATGTACAGCATAAATTTCTTCCATTCTTTTTGAAATGTTTCATTGCCCTGTTGTCAGATTTCCCCCGTTAATTTAGCTATTTCTGCGTATTCGCTCACCTTCTGTTGCCAATCTTCCACTGTTGGCAATTGCTGTTGTTTCCAGACCTGAGCTAACAATAGCCTCGCTGCTGTTGTTGCATATAGGAACAATTTATTATCACTCTTAGCAGTATCCTCTCCTCCATTACACAATCCATTTAAATACCACTTTTTCAATATCCTCTTAGCAATATTGAAAAAATGGTATTTAAATGGATTGTGTAATGGAGGAGTTTCGGAGCTGTGCACATGCACACTTGCACACACCAAAGTTGATATTATTATCTTTTTATGAAGGAGAGAATAAAAATATCAAAAAATTGTTAAACTACTGATTGCCCAGAAATGGAAAACGTCTGAAATTAACACCTTATTATGGTGGAGTAACATATTGAAAATTGCATTACATGAAAAACTTTACTGGGTACATCAGTTTGTGTTTTTTTTTTTTTAAGGAATGACAAAGGTAACTTCTTTTGCCTCAGTTTGGTGAGATTTTATTGAGTACATAAAAAGGAAACTTTACATTTGGCTCTTCTACAAGTCATGTTGGCTAAGTAACATCTAATTGGTTGAAAACAATTATTGACATAATATAGAGTCATTTGTTTTTGGTACTCTTTGTGCATCTGGTGTCCAAACATAGGCAAAAATCACCCCACCCCCCCTTGGGAACCATCATGTGAAGATGGGCAACAATATATCGAGAGGAATTCAAATTGCACAGGTTAGAACTATCACACCAAATTGGGCAAAGTTCCATGAAATGGAGTGGTGATATCTTCAGTAGTGTCCAAATTGACCTACTTTGGACTTAGCACACCAAAACCTGGGTGAAGTCACACCAAAGATATGCATGTATGCATCAAGTGTGTAAAACCTAAAAATTTTGTCTTGGCACTTTGCCCGGTGGCATTGGAGGCTACTGTTGGTAGCAATGGAAATATAAAATCTCCTTCAATGTGAATAAATGGTTGCATGCTTCTTTGGATCATGGCCATTGGTAGCATCCGAAATTACAGCTACCATGGACTTCTAGGATGTGATCACTGCCATTGTGTTAAGCATTGTTGTTCAAAAACAAAAGGGAAAAAGCAGGCTAAGAATAATAGCATTAAAGAATACTTAGAAGATTTGACCTTGAACACTTAACCTGATAGAAATACACTTTAAGCTACCTGAACACATTCTGTGATTATTGTCATTTACATATATTTTTCTTATAGAATATGAAGGTAGTTTATCTAATCAGAGCTGGAGAGAATTACAGGGAAAGATGACAGCTGATTCTGTCAGCTCTCCAAATGTCTTTAGTGTGTGTGTGTTTTCTAAAGTAACCTGAAGTTCAGGCCTGAAGAATGAGAGGAATTTAAAACAGAAATATTTCCATCTTGAATTAACAGTATTTACTATGTACATTCCTTTTCCAAATTGAACTGTCTGTGGAGCATATCTATTTATCTCCTTTGCATATTTGAATATACTTGTGCATAAAATAGATATACACTGGCAATAAAGAAGTCTTTCTTTTTCAGAAGCAATGTAATCCACCAAGTTAATTGTTGAGTACTCTGTGTCTGTTGTTTCTGATCTCCAGCTAGAGTTCTTAAGCCTAAGAGCTATATTCAGCTAAGTGCTACTCAGAGTAGGACTGTGAAAATTAGTGACCCTAAGTTAGTCATGTATATCAACTTCAATAGGTCAACTCTGAGCAGAACTAGCAGTGAATGCCACTATATTACTGCCGCCACTGTTTCCCAGCCAGTGGCGTATCGTGGGTTGTCAGCACCCTGGGCAAGGCAAGTAATTTGCGCCCCCTACCCTGTGGATTTGCGCCCCCTAACCCGTGGATTTTAGCACTCGAGTCTCTTCCACTAGATTAGTTAAAGAAACCCTTACCCCCTAAGCTCATGTATTGTTTGCAGCGAGAGAGTGAGCCAGGTAGGGGCAGAGAGCTGCGAGTGCGAGCGCCCCCCCCCCCGATGTTGCGCCCGGTGCGGCCGGCCCCCTCTGCACCCCCCACGCTACGCCACTGTTCCCAGCTCCTTCTCCTTATGATGTGGAACACTCTTAGTTCCAAGGACACAAAGAGTTTTCCAAACGTGGGGTAAGGCAAACTCATAGGTAAATTTACTCACACTTCGTACTGTTTTAGTCCCACACCTTCTAAAATGGCATAGGCACAATTTCATCAAAAGTAGGCATTTTTGGTCCAATTCGTTTCACAGGCAGAGAGTGCAGACATGCTCACCTGAAAGTGACATTAATGGGATGTAACATTGGCTGGATCTATTTTTAAAAAACACACACCAAACAATGCATTCCAATCAGCAGAAGAGAGGCACATTAATGAGAATACTTTCATTTTGCTCTCTGTCAGATAGGCTTTGCTGTTGTCATGAACCTTGCATTCGGAATGGTAATCATGTTTTACCTGTAATTCAGCTCCTTGGAGCATTGATGAGGTCTAAGTCCATCACTCTCCTAACAAGGAGAAATAGGTACGTTTAAGGATTGCCCCTCCTCCTGCAAAGTATTTTAATCATATGCTTCAGCAGTCATAATTACTTTTGTGACCTTCTTAATTTAACAGATTTGACTTCCTCTAGTTGTAATTTTGCAGGAATAATTGGATAACTAGGCATTGCATGTACCTAAACAAATTAGTTTTTTTTTAATAAAAAAAGCATGATTATTCACAGTTCATTAGACAAAAGCTGCATTTCATTATTTATTGCAATCACTGCTGTAGAATGTCATTCAAAATTAATATTGTGATCAGTTTTGTTGAGGTGATCAGAATGGTTGAGAGCTATACACGTTCTTTTTTAAAAAAAATCAAACGCACATGAGGTGTCTCTTTGTTCAAAACTTAATTACACCATAATAATATCCTCATCCTTGTAATCACCATAATCAATGGCTGAATACAGATAAACCTTTGTTAACGGGTAATCTACCACAGTGTGCACAACTGGTTATCTGCATTGTCCCGACAAGTGGCGAGGCACATCTTGCCATGCCCCTCCTTCCCTTGGTTTGTGGTTCAGTGTGGAAATGTGAAATCTCTTCAGCTGCTAAAGAGGAGTAGGTCAGGCAGAAGGGCCTCAAGCAGCAGAAAGAAGATGGGAAAAGATGGGACCTGGGAATATAGGAAATAAGAGTGGCAATGATACACACACACAAAATATAGGGGTTGTGCGGCTTTGTTTATTTCAACATAATTGCACATGAATATTAATGTATGCAGAATTTTTATTGGTGACCTCTTCAAGTTAATAAAAACTGACAGTTTAATAGGATAAACAAATGTTTTATTTGTACATTGTGGAATATTTTACCAGCGACTGGATGTGTGCTTCTTAAGTGATTGTGCGGTACATATGGCAGGTAGGACGCATGTTTGCTAGATGACCTATTACTCTGTTGATTCATTGGCTGTGTCTTATAATTGAAAGGTCAGGCCTATCCATTAAACTTATCAACATGGCACAAGATATTTTAAATCAAAAACGTTTCTGCTTGAGCTTCATTAATTCTATGGCATTAATGTTAGAGCAACAGCGAGAAAAGTTAATTCCCCCAAGTTGAGAAATTAGAGGCAGTGACTCTTCAAAACATACAGAAGAGATACAAGAAGGTCTAAAAATAAAATAGATTTCTAAGCTTCTATTCTCTTCCAGTAATAATATTTCTTGCATATATTAAAACTATTTCCTCTTTTCTATATGTTCATCTAAAAGGATTTCTGAAACAAACACACAGAGCTCTTGTTAAACACACACACACACACACACACACACACACACACACACTGAAGGGTTCCAAGGAACTCAAATTACAGTATGGCCTTTGTCAGCAGGAGTCAGTGGCCTTATGCTCTTTCTTACTGGCAGAATGCCAGGAGAAGGAACCACTTGCCTGGTCTCTGCTGTTCTGCAGCATCACCACTGCAGATGGCCAGAGTGAGGTACTGCAGTTGCCGGCTCAGTTGGGATCAGGTTGAATTAAAGGAGCAACAGTAATTTTGCCAGTATAATCCGGTTTTAATGCTACTGGTGCTTTCCATCACATCCACTCATTGAATGAGGTAAAGGGTAAAGGGACTCCTGACCATTATGTCCAGTCGTGGCCGACTCTGGGGTTGTGGCGCTCATCTTGCTTTATTGGCCGAGGGAGCTGGCGTACAGCTTCTGGGTCATGTGGCCAGCATGACTAAGCTGCTTCTGGAGAACCAGAGCAGCGCACGGAAACGCCATTGACCTTCCCGCTGGAGCGGTACCTATTTATCTACTTGCACTTTGATGTGCTTTCTAACTGCTAGGTTGGCAGGAGCAGGGACCGAGCAACGGGAGCTCACCCCATCACAGGGATTTGGACCGCTGACCTTTTGATCAGCAAGCCCAAGGCTCTGTGGTTTAGACCACAGCGCTACCCTTGCTCCCACTGAAGGAGGTACCAGATGGAATTGCTCTTGGATTCCATTTTGGCCCACATTTAAATCCATTCTATCCCTATAACTCCTATTTATAAAATTAAAAGTTGGGAGTTACAGTCATAGAATGTTCACAATATATATCTTTGCTTTTCAAAAAAAAAACAGTTTTAAAAACCTGCTTTAAAACTGTTCGTTTGTTGTTATTGTTTTAAAAAAACAGTTGCATAGTTTTAATAACAAAACTAACACACACAGCTAGAAATAGGTTTTTAAAAAATACAGAATAAATGCCATGACAGAGACTTGGGACATTGCAGTCGATGACCGACCCCATCTCTACAGTTCTCTGACTATGATTCTACGTCCTTTTCATCCTGCTGGATAAAAGCTGGTTGAGCCAGAAATGTCTCCAATTGTTGGACTCGTTTGCTCCAAAGACTTGGAACTGCTTTTTTCAGAATATCATGAACAGCATCCCTCCATTTAGCATCTCTAACAGAAATTGAACAGATTGTGTGTGTGTGTGTGTGTGTGTGTGGGAGAGAGAGAGAGAGAATTCAAAGGTTTGAGGGTTCCTTCACTTCATAGCGCAGGGGTCAGCAACCTAAGGCCCATGGGCCACAAGCGGCCCATGGGGGGTCGTTTAACCAGCCCACGAGCCACCCTGAACCGAGCCGCCCGCTCATTGAGTCCACACGCGCTGCGCTAAACTGGCACAGCATGGTGCAGGGACTCACTTCCATGGCGCCGGAAATCGGTCGTGCACATGCACAGACACCGAAAATCGCATCTGCGCAGACACTGGAAATCGCAGGCGTGCATGCGATCTGGCCCATGGAGGGATCTCTGCTGGAGTGAACCGGCCCAGGCGAGGTAAACCTTGCCGACCCCCGTCCTAGCAGTTCCTTCCCTCAAGTCTGTGAGGCACTTTCTCCACTCATTCTACAACTTATTTTTCATTCTAAGTTCTATGTTCTTCCTTGCCAGTCAAGTAGCCACTTTAGACTAATTAAGAACTTCTCACCTTAGAATCAAAAGGTGCAACCACCTCTTTCATGTTTTTTTTTAAGCTGCATATCAAAGCATCTAGTGTCCTAGGGAACTGACCCAGACCAGCCATGGAAAGCATGAGGCTTGCCTTCATAAAGTGGACATCTGGCTGCTGACATGTGGGGTCTGAGATGCATCAATAGTCTAAATGTGTGATGGTAAAAAAATACCCAAGGGCAATTATTTGGAACACTAAAGGCCTGGACATCCAGATGGATGGCAGATAAGGAATTTCCCAGTACATTTCAAAGGAACTGTATAACACTGATGACCACAAAGTTTTGTCTCAGGGTCTGCTCTTTTTTTCTTATTCGAATAATTCTCATTATAGGCTGTGTGTACTTTAGATTTGTTTAAACCAATTTGGTCATAGTTCTCCAATTTAATTGGAGTTCTAAATTGGGTTGTTATTGAATACCAAATGAAAGGAAGCAATGAAATAGTAAAACAAATCAGTGTTCACTAATGTTTTTAGGTTATAATTGCATGTACAAAAATAAGTAGTGAAATTTATGCCAAACATTTGCATTTCATTTTTAGTGCATCCTTTATCTGCATTTCATCTTCCACAGCCCCATTAATTATCTAATTAAGGAAGCAATCCTATGATGGCACAAAGCAAGTCAATGTGTGCTAAACCAGTGTAAAGTTACTCCAGATCCAAACCCTGGTCAGCAGAGGGATGGCTGTTTCTGCTTTGCCTGAGCCTGGCAGAGGGAAAACAAGCTTTTAGAATAGTGTTTTACTCCAGGTTGCAAAGTGATCTGACTTTGCTGAACGGATTTAGGCTTCAGCTTAAAGCTCCCGTCCCTGAGATCCTGTTCCCACCACATCCTTTGGGGGGGCTTACACTGGCCTCCACTCAGCCCCCTGAGCAAAGATAAACAAGTTACACTGGCATGTCTTCATCTGAGCCAGGGTTGGGGACGGCTGCAAATGAACCAAGATGAGTCGGCAAACAGCTGGCTGAGCTGGAGATCCAGTGCAGCCTAACTTGCTCCTCCCAGCCGATCGTGTTGAAACCACTGGAGGAAAGACCAGAGCTCAGTGATTCATTGCATGTAGAAAGTCTCTTACATTTCCAAATACAATTAGAAATGTTTTCTGCACAAACCCCACAGAACCACTGTCTGTCAGTTGTGGTAGATGATCTGCCTTCCATTTCTCCTGACTTTTCAAACACAAAATGCACTGAACATTTGCTTTCTAAAATTTGTTATTTCTTGAACTTAAATTGGGATGAAAATATTTTCAGTCACATATTTTGATTGCTTTGAAATTAGTTGTCAGCACTATCAATTTGGGTAGATGGCTATGTTAATAATATTAATTTTCTCTTTTGAGTTTGTTAATTAGTTAAAATTCCATTTACTTGGGAGCAGATTATAAAGGGAACAGATTTCCATATGGCCAGTATAAAGACTTTATAGTCACTAGATAAAATCCCATTAGGTGAGTAGAGGGTGGTACAAGCAGACCCTATATTACTGCACACAGGTACATTGTCCTATCCTGTAATAGCCTTCTATGGGGATAGCTGCAGCTGCACCCCACACTGCAACTTGTCATTTTGCCCCATAAATCTGAGTGGGAAGCACTTGGAACTGAGCCTGCCCCTGCATGTGCAGATCTTGTCTGGCTTCCCTTTCTTGGTACAATGCTAAAGAGAGATGGAATCTTGTACTCAAAACTGGCTTTGCTTAGATAAAGAAAGTTGGGATGTGACAGCACAAACAGTTATGCTTATAATGAAATCAACTACAAACAAGCCACACTGCAACCAACTGAATGCAACCAACCACGTTAAGGACCCCCTAAGCTCTTACAATGTCAATATATATAAACAAAGGACCTATCCATGTGCCGCTGACACAACCCCTTCAGTACCACTAGGCAATAGAATGAAAGAACAGCAGTCCCTGGTCTCCCTCCCCCATCTTCCCCCCCAATTGTGCTTTTCTCTGCTTATTTGTCTGTTTTGTAACACAAAAAAACTTTTTAAAAAGCTATTTTTTTAAAAAAAAGTATGACATTCTCCTCCCAGAGCACAAGAACATGAGATTGCCGAGTTCAAGGCTAGCTACCTTATCACTTAGCCCTGAACACCTGTAATGCCAATTATTTAGGGTGCCAATTGCCACTTCTAAACTCACAGAATGATAGGCAGAATCATCAAAGCTTTGTCCTGGAAGGAATGATGATAAGGAACAATCAGGCCAAAGTGAAGCACTTCAAATTTCCCATTGTTTTGACAGCAGTCTTTGCAAGTCCTCCTAATCAGTTGTGCATACAAGTGCTTATCTTTTACTGGACTGTGCCCGTATTATTTTAAAAAAATTCTCTAGTTGTACAGAAAATTAATTGGCTCTTACAACCCACTTGTTCAGTACTTACTGGATTTTCATTGCATGGATGACATTGTGATGATCTCAGAAGTATTGGTAGACATCTTGGGTCCTGAAAAATCATAAAGCTGGTTGCTCCATGTAGACAATCTGGCAAAGCCTATACTGGGTAACCTTTAGGAAATGTCTAAGCCTTCCATATACACATACGATTTATGCTAATTCCCTTAATGCTTCTATGCAAACAAGCTTATCCTTGACATCACCTTCTTTCTCTAGACCTTGCTTCCCACTTACAAATTTTAGAATGCTTTAATCTGTCATAAATAGAGCAATGCTTCACATAAAAAATAGGTTTAAATAGCAAAATTGTGCCCCTTGAGAGTGAGCACAAGATTTTCAGGAGACACCCCAAAGGTAAATTACTATGCAAATGAACCAATTAACAACCATATACTTTGATAAGAAAGTCCCTGTAGATCCTCGGAGGAAGCTGAAATGAAAAGAAAAACACAGACACACATTATATATGTCAATTTTATTTAAATATTGCTGTCCAATATCAGTAATGGCCTTTGGTTGTGATGTTGTATTATACATTAATAAGTTATTCCTAAGACGAGATCAGACCAAAATGGCTGCTGAACAAATGTATTGCTCAGAATGAAATATAGCAACATAGGCATAACCAGCTGTCCATCTCAAAACATGGTACCAACTAGTGCCATAAGAGCAACACTACTCAGTTAAAACTCCTTTTATAGATGTGTGCTCATCATAAGACAGAATACAGGGATGAATTTTAAACACTAAACAGGACATGATTTAAATGCAAAGGCATTTAAAAATTAGAGCCTTCAGTTGTAAGCAATGAACCACAGTTTCATAAATTCAGATGAAAAGCATTATTACTGAGTAACAAAACCTGACACACAGGAGTGGACTGGCCAAGATTTGACACCACTAGGCAGCATGGTGAAACACAGGGTGAACTTGTGTTAGCAGTGTGACATTACTTCAAAATGTTTTGGAATTATGTTTAGGATTTATGAAAGGAAAGCATTTCAACTTAAGAGATGAAGGGATGTTTGATGTCATTTATTTGTATGGAAATAATATAAGGTACAGTGATTGTGACCACTTATACCCACTACCCTTAATATTAGTTGGCACAGCTATCAGTGAGTGAGTGGTGTTGTGTGTTTCTGTGCTAGGGATGAATGAATCTCAGTTTCTCATTTTTCCACTCTTAAATTTAGTTCTTCACTTTTCCACATCAGTTTGTGAATATTTTTAAGTCTTCACAAACATTCATTAGCATTTTTGTTTGAACTCTACAATGCTATGATTCTGTTCTATAATTCTATTACTATTTATTATTGATTAAATTTGTTAGTTGCCTTCTCTTGCCCAAGGAAACTCAAAGTTACTTACAGTATTGTCCTTTTCATATGCATTTGCCTCATACACTCATTTCTACAAAGCAATTTCCCCTAATATCACAATTTTTGAATGTTATTTTCACTTACATGTGTATTTGATGCACACTTTAGCCTAGTACATGCATGCATCTATGTATGCATTAAATGGCTGGAGAACTGCATTGCAAAATTCAAAACAGTGCATTTTTTTAAGGATTACTGTGCTTCAGTTCCTTATATTGTTCTGGAAAGTGTGAATTAGATGTGCTCCTTTAAATGCAAACTGAGTAGAATTTCTTCCCATCCCTACTCTTTGCACAGTGTCTGTTCTTTGCTATATGCAAGCCCTCCCTTCATTTACACAAACCACTCATCATAACGAAGAGCATTTTGTTCATAACTTATATAAAAATATTTAAGAAGAAGTGGAAGCTGCATTATCAAAATGATCCTTAAGGGATGGCAGTGTTTTCACTCTTACATTCTAAATTCCAGAGTGAGGGATATGTTGGTCTCCACCCAAATGCAAAACACTTAACTCTCATTAGTATTAATTGGAGCTTCCAATGTTTGTGTCAGTAGAGATTTCTGTGAAAATATTATGGGACTGGATATTTACAGGTAGAATCAGAGCAAACATACCTGCCATTAGTAATCATCAAGTGTAGTTCAAGTAAGAACACACTTTATGTCTTATGAATATCCATTTACTCTACCTTTCACAACCTACGCACTAGGAATGTTTCATGGTCTAATGTATGAAATTTCCATCTTTATATTGTCAGTTAGCATCCTGCTAAACACTTTGTGCCAGCTGTCTCCATGCTTACTAACATATTCAAGGCAATCTAATATCCAAGCAAAATTTTACTTTGCAACATGTAATGACAATTGCTCTCAACTGGGCAGAAAGATCACAATGTTTTCCCCCCTTCACTACTATCATCTTTTAAGTCATGGAAGCTTGAACTAGGCAGGGTTAAACATGTTTAGTGGTGCAGTCCTATAGTAAGTCCCCCTCTGTTTAATGGAACTTACTCCCTAGAAGTCTATGATTGCTGCATTAAGTCCCATTGGTTTCAGCAAATGTTGTCTGTGCTTAACTCTCCTGCTTAAATTGCATTGTAATGTAAATGTGCTTAGCCATTTGCACATTACCCATCTTCTAAGGCCCAAATGTGCTTCTTATAACAATGCATCTGCATTTGGACCTGCATTTTTCATGAAAAATTGCCTGAAATCTGACCAACTATGTAAAAAAATTATTTTGCTTATCAGCTCAACACAGCAATCTGACTATTCTTAGGTATATGTATGGATTGTTATCAATACTTTTTAAATCTATAGAATGGCTTCTCTGTTGGGGTTGTTTAAGAACACACGCAATTCAATCCACAACCTTGTGAAGCAAAACAGTTAGGTTTAAGATGAAATACAAAGTACTTTGGATTAACAGAGGTGTGGGATTTGGTCACATGGAGAATGTGTTTGAGATAAGGACTTTTGGGGTCCTTTCTTCCAAGAAAAAATGAAAAATGCAGAGAACTACAGACTGTAGCCACATCAATTCGCATATTATTTCTGACATGTTCAAAAGATATACAGTGGTACCTCGGGTTAAGTACTTAATTCATTCCGGAGGTCCGTTCTTAACCTGAAACAGTTCTTAACCTGAAGCACCACTTTAGCTAATGGGGCCTCCTGCTGCCACCACGCTGCCTGAACACGATTTCTGTTCTCATCCTGAAGCAAAGTTCTTAACCTGAGGTACTATTTCTGGGTTCCCAGAGTCTGTAACCTGAAGTGTCTGTAACCTGAAGCATCTGTAACCCAAGGTACCACTGTACTTGAATGCTTTGGATTATATTTGGTTTTCAGGGCCAATCCTGGAAGCAGTCAGTTGGATTTTGAGAAACAATAAGGCTGCTGAAGTAAATTGCAGCAATATTTTTCTAACTTTGTAAAGTATTTTCATGGTGTTGATATGTGTACATCCAAATGTATAACTAGGAAACTAACAAGTATGGCTTTATTCTGCCCAGGCCTAAATAGGAGAGATGAAGGAGAGATGAAGCTAAGATCCCATTTATGTTGGCTATTGTGGGAAATATATCCAATTGTCATAAAATGTCATGTTAGGAATGCCTATTTCTAATTTGCCACCTGCCATAGGCCTTCTGCTATCTCTGACACTGGAAACAAAATAAAAAAATTCCTTCCAGTAGCACCTTAGAGACCAACTAAGTTTGTTATTGGTATGAGCTTTAGTGTGCATGAAGAAGTGAGCATGCACACAAAAGCTTATACCAATAACAAACTTAGTTGGTCTCTAAGGTGCTACTGAAAGGATTTTTTTTTATTTACCTGTAACTAGAACTCTGACAGTGGAGACAGAGCACAGCCCTCATGGCCAGTAGCCGTTGATTGTCTTATGGGGCATGTGAAGTATTTTTAATAAAGGTTTTTAAAAGTGGCAAGCAATTATTGGGATGATATTTCTGAGGAGCAGGGCAGATTTTTAAACAGTTTTAGCACTTAGCCATAAGAATTATTTGAATATGAAAATAACATGTAAAAACAAATCCATAAAAGGATTATTCCCATACTATTGTCAGGATCTAGCAATAAAGTTTTTTTTTCAGATAGTGTGAATTAGGTAAGGTAAAGGTAAAGGGACCCCTGACCATTAGGTCCAGTCGTGGCTGACTCTGGGGTTGCAGCGCTCATCTCACTTTACTCGCCGAGGGAGCTGGCGTACAGCTTCCAGGTCATGTGGCCAGCATGAATAAGCCGCTTCTGGCGAACCAGAGCAGCGCACGGAAACGCCATTTACCTTCCTGCCGGAGTGGTACCTATTTATCTACTTGCACTTTGACGTGCTTTTGAACTGCTAGGTTGGCAGGAGCAGGGACCGAGCAACGGGAGCTCACCCCGTTGCGGGGATTCGAACTGCCAACCTTCTGATCGGCAAGCCCTAGGCTCTGTGGTTTAACCCACAGTGCCACCCGCGTCCCATGTGAATTACCGTATTTTTCCTTCTATAACACGCAGATTTTTTTCTTCTAAAAAGGAAGGGGAAATGTCTGTGCGTGTTATAGAGCGAATGTGTGGTCCCTGGAGCCAAATGGTGCGAGGGGAGGCAAAAAAAAGCAGGCAAAAATCGCGAGTCTCCTAGAAGGGAAAGCTGAAAAGAGGAAGTGGCTGCTTTCCTGCATTCTGCCTCAGGGTCTTACTGCCCACCCGCCTCTGTTTCCTTGCTGTGTCTGCTCAAACGGAACAAAGAGCAGGGAAAGCCCCTCCCCTCCAGGCAAGCAGGCAGGAGGGAGAGAGAGAGAGAGAGGGTGGGTAGGTGAGGGAAAACTTTTGCCTTCCTTTCCTCCCTCCCAGTAATACCCCTCTCCTGCATTCTTAGCCAGCTGCTTCTCTGCACACCCCTCTTGTGCTCCTTGTCTGTTCTGTGTTTTTCCTTCCCTCCCCACTTAAAATGTGGTTAAAAAGCATGGATCCACATGGATCCTCAGGATCTTTGCATTGGGTCACCCCAAATTCACCATAAGATCACATAGCATGTCCATGGCTACAGCCTGCCCCCCCAAAATCACGCACCCACTGTTGCCTGGGGCTGCAATGGTGCAAAAACGTGGTTAAAAAGCATGGATCCACAGGGATTCTCAGGATCTTTGCATTGGGTCACCCCAAATTCACCATCAGATCACATAGCATGTCCATGGCTACAGCCTGCCCCCCAAAAATCACGCACCCACTGTTGCCTGGGGCTGCAATGGTGCAAAAATGTGGTTAAAAAGCATGGATCCACATGGATCCTCAGGATCTTTGCATTGGGTCAGCCCAAATTCACCATCAGAGCACATAGCATGTCCATGGCTACAGCCTGCCCCCCCAAAATCACGCACCCACTGTTGCCTGGGGCTGCAATGGTGCAAAAACGTGGTTAAAAAGCATGGATCTACATGGATCCTCAGGATCTTTGCATTAGGTCACCCCAAATTCATCATCAGAGCACATAGCATGTCCATGGCTACAGCCTGCCCCCCCAAAATCACGCACCCACTGTTGCCTGGGGCTGCAATGGTGCAAAAACATGGTTACAAACCATGGATCCACAGGGATTCTCAGGATTTTTGCATTGGGTCACCCCAAATTCACCATCAGATCACATGTCTGTGGCCACAGCATGAAGCACAAAAATGATACATCCACTGTTTCATTCAGAATGTTTTTTCCCTTGTTTTCCTCCTCTAAAAACGATGTGCGTGTTATGGTCAGGTGCGTGTTATAGAGCGAAAAATACGGTAGGTAGGTTTGCATTAATTCATTGCATTAAAATCTGAACTGAAGCAATGTCTCGCTCATCCCTAAAATAAACTTTGCATGCAGGTTCAAGGTAAGTTTAATAATAGGGCAGATTGCAGTGTGGTAAAATGCTTGGCCATGCGTTTACTTGGATGGAGAAATTTTTTTCCAGAGAGAGATTTCACTGTTAAATGTTGCTCCTCTTTATTTCTCTTCAGGCATGATTTGAGAAGTGGGAAAGTCAATGCCTCTAGGGACCTCACCTCTGATGTTCTGATCCTTACCCACTGCATTGAGCAAGATTGTCAGAATTGAGCTTGTAAATCAGTCTGAATTAATGTGCTTAGAAGCCTCCTCAGGTTCCCAACTATTCAGATCTTTCTGCTCAATACATGAAGGTTGTGTGTGGAGTGGATAGAGTCACATATGTTTCCAAAGGCTTTGTATGTCGTGCTTTGACTGCCTGAAAGCCGCTCAGACGCTTTACTGTGGCCTGACCACCCATCAGCAGACAGTCTCTTGCACGCTTGCATATATATTCTACGAAGTGGAGGCAGCGCACCATTACTGAGCTGGCTAAGCCCCTTATCTAAGATTCACAAAAGGGAAGTGAGAGAGATTGCTGTTAACAGCAGGCAGGGAGGCACACTTGGGAACATAAACAGATGCCTGGAAACAGACTGGATTTCACACAGCATATTTGGTAAATATTATAGATCAAGGAGCTCGAGAATTCAGCACCACCTGCTAATTGTTACAGGGAACAAAGTAGGAAGCAGAGATTCATTTAGTGCTGTGTGGTGAAGGAATTCATAGTGACAGATCAAGGAGAAGCAATCCACACCAGCAGGTTTATTGCTTGACGACTGCAGCATCAAGCAGGGAGCGTATGTGTGTATGAGAGAGAAACGGACCAGCTTTGGAATCACCTGCCACCAGTCATTCCCCACCAGCAAAGGGCTGGATGATTTATGTATGTATTAAGTAAGGTAAGGGGACCCCTGACCATTAGGTCCAGTCGTGGCCGACTCTGGGGTTGTGGCGCTCATCTCGCTTTATTGGCCGAGGGAGCTGGCATACAGTTTCCGGGTCATGTGGGCAGCATGACTGGCAAACCAGAGCAGCGCACAGAAACGCCATTTACCTTCCCACCAGAGTGGTACCTATTTATCTACTTGCACTTTGACATGCTTTCAAACTGCTAGGTTGACAGGAGCAGGGACCGAGCAATGGGAGCTCACCCCGTCACGGGGATTCGAACCGCCAACCTTCTGATTGGCAAGCCCTAGGCTCTGTGGTTTAACCCACAGTGCCACCCACATCCCTATGTATGTATTTCTATTAATTAAATTTATATACCACCCTCCATCCAAAGATCACAGAGTGGTTCACAATATAAAAATACCAAGTAAGAATCCCAACACAGAAATCCCGCCAATGACATGCTTTCCCTAAACACATTTAAAAGGCCACAGAAAAAACATACTATTGTCGATAGTTCATCATCAGCTATCATCTATATGAGTCTGGAAATAGTTCCCATTCCTTTCGGAGGTGGTGCTATCAGTCAGGCAAACCCTTTGTCTGTGTATTTTGCTGTAAATAGTGTTGTAGTTGAAGGAAGTCTGCTTTCCTGGCTTTCTTTACCTGATCTGTGAAGGGCATTACATTAGAATATGAGAAGAACCCTGCAGGATCAGGCCCTTGGCCCACATAGTCCAGCATCCTGTTTTAGTGACCAAGCAGATGTCTCTTGAAGCCTGAGAGGAGGACCTGAGCATGAGAGCTCCTTTCCCTTTTACACTTTCAAGCAAATAACATTCAGAAGCAAACTTCACCTGTGAAGGCAGAGCCCAGCTATTGGAACGAGCCTCATGAATTGGCCCAATCCTCTTTTAAAACCATCCATGTTGGTGGTTGTTTTCCACAATTTAAGCAGTTGTCTGACATATATTGGTATCTTGCTTTTGCACCCAGGAGATCAAGGTTGTGTATATTTTCCTCCGCTCCCTCCTGGTATGTTTGCAACAGCCTCATAAGTTTGGCAAGATCAGCAGTACTCCTCCAATTCCCTGCATGTTTTTCTTCTGCTGGAGAACACATTCATATTCAAGCTCATGTACCATTAATATTGAATCATATTATTATTCAGACATGTTGATACTTATGGAAAAAAATTCATTTTCAAGGTGCTTATAATAACTCTAAGGTTCCCCTGTTGCTTGATTAATTCTTGTCTAAAGATAATGCGAATTTCATACTTAGCAGTTCAGTCATTTGCAGTGAGATCTTAATTTGTCCTGTGTCTGCCAGATTCTTGCTTTCTTCAACTAAGTAAATAAATGTGTAAGATGTCCTCAAAGCTGTGGCAATTATTTATGGCCAGTGTTGGCCTTTCCCCTGTACTATGACAATTCCCCATTTTACCGTAGTTATTTCTATGACTTGAGATGATGAATCATTTTTCCAAAACAATAACAAAATAGTTTACTAAAATCCTGTAGTTTAATTAATCTGTTTGAGAAAACATTCATATTCAAAAACAATAAATAATGCATAGCAAGAGAAAGGAAGCTGCTTGCTTTTGCTTTTGAAGTTTAGCTGGCCATTTATTAAATTTAAATACATGGTGTTTGTTTTAAGAAAAAAGCACTTTTCTGAGCTGAATTACCTGACTGGCTTCCAAAGAACTTCCTACATAAATTCCGATTATTATCACTGTCCTTCCATAATATGCAACTGCCACTAGAGCAAACAAGCAGAAATATGACTTGCAGCCTGATTTTAACATGTTTATTGAAAAGTAAGTTTTAATGAGTTCAGCTGGGCTTACATCTTGGCAAATACATTTGGGATTGCAATGGAGACTTCCATTAAGGATCATTATAAAAGACAAACAAGCAGAAAAGTTGTAAACTTTTGATATAACGTTTTATTCTGCAGACAGAGAAAGGATCATTGCACCATGTGTCTGTGAAGTCAGGCCTTTGTAAAGTGATCATAGCTCTCTTCATAGAAGCATAAAATTGTAGAACTGGAAGGGACCCTGGGGGTCATCTGGTCCAATCTCCTGCAATGGAAGAATCCCTGACAGATGACCATCCAACCTCTGCTTTAAAAACTCTTGACAGTTCATTTTGTCAGAAAGTTCTTTCTGATGTTAAGCCAGAATCTCCTTTCTTGTAACTTGAAGCCATTGGTTGAATTCCTACTCTCCAGAGCAGGAGAAAAGAAGCATGCTCCATCTTCCATGTGAGAGCCCTTTAGATATTGGAAGATGGCTCTCATATCTCCTCTCAGTCTCCTCCTATCCAGGCTAAACATACCCAACTCCCTCAATCGTTCCCCATAAGGCTTGGTTTCCAGATCCTTGATCATCTTGGTTGTCCTCCTCTGCACATGTTCCAGCTTGTCAACATCCTTCCTAATTTGTTCTGCCCAGAATTAGACACAGGAAGCCAGGTGTGGTCTGACCAAGGCAGAATAGAGTGGGACCATGCCTTCCCTTGATCTAGACATTATACTTCTGTTGATGAATCCTAGAATTGCATTAGCCTTTTTTGCTACTGGATCACACCAGCTTTAATCATATACTGGTCAGTGGATTTTGCTTTCAGAGTGTTTGGTCTGTCTACCCCATACCTCTGCTCAACCTGTATTTTCATAAATGAACTTAAATATTACAAACTATCATAAGCCTCCAGGAGAAAACAAGCTTGTGCCATCTTCCATGTGACAGCCCTTGAGATATTTGGTGGCTGCCATATCTCCTCTCAATCTCTTTTCCAGGCTAAACATAACCAGGTCGTTCAACCATTCCTCCTAAGGCTTGGTTTCCAGACCCTTGGTAATCTTGGTTGCCCTCCTCTGCACATGTTCCAGCTTGTCAATATCCTTTTTTAATTGCAGCTAGGTGTTCCCTTATCTCTATTCCTATCTTGGGTTGCAGCTCCCTTCTTGCATCATTTATTCTGTTATTGGGCTCTTCTTCCCAACAACTGCTTTCTTCACAGTTTCTGCTGTCTCTCATTCTGAGGAAATCAGACCCCGTGTAAATGCCTGGAACCCCTAGAATCTCAAACCGCTTGGAGACTGGGGTGGTGTGCAACATTATGCTGAACAGATACAGACTATTTATATCCCTGACAGATTCTTTGGCTGATGTTGCTAACTGATTTATCGCAATTGTGTCAGAAAAGACTTGCAAGGCTGGGTGGATCTTTATGTCAAATTCAGGAGTTCATTTGCCACGTAGAGCTCATGATTAATGTGTTGAGATTCTCATTCAAAACACCACGCCACTAGTACAAAGATTTAAAAAATATTCCACCTGGATGAAGTGTAGATTGTTTTTGTTTAGATTAGCAAAGTACAAGAGACTCACAACTTTGGATTCCTCTTGCGTGCCCAGTTGTCCCCCTGCCCTATGGACTGCTATAAACAATGAATAATGAGACATGACAACTTGTATTTGGGTCAAATCAGGCCACAACTTTATTGCCTAAAGTGTAAGAGGTTTAGCATAGGCACTGGGTAGAACCAACCATCTCCAGACTGCCTGCTGGAAGGAGATTTATTTAGGGTCAGCCGGAAGTGAGGGAGTGCTTGACCTACATCAAAGTGTAACTTTCCTGCTGGATTGCACCTGAGGCGTGCTTTGGTCCTAGCCCCCATCTGGGTGTCTGGACAGAAGCATCTCGCCTGGATCCCTTTAATGGGATGCCCCATTTTTCGGAGGGGCAGGCAGAGGCTACAACCTCTCCTCTGTCCAAGATTATACCTACCCAATGCCTAAACCACCAAAATTCTGATAATTTCTATGAGGTGGCAAGCCAATTTGCCTACTGGGAAAAAATTCAACCTGGTCCCAAATATGGCAACCAACCATATCCATAGCAATGTCTATTATATCAATGAAGAAGTGGCTGCCAATGCAGGCCATGGACCCTCTTTATCTGCCCAGAGAGTAGACCTGCAGGCTCTGCTGAGCCCACCCCCTGGGAGTGGCTGCCCCCTTGCCTGCTTGCAATTGGCCCAATTGTATGAGTGGACAGAATCTGCTTCCTGAGCAGCGAGCTCAGCCAGGCACCCTTTGCTGCCCTGGAGCCTTCACCGCACACAGGGGTGTAGTGTGGAGGTGCCAGAGGGGCCCTTGCTCTGGGCATGGATTTTTGAAGGGGTGCACAGCAGGCACCCCCATACTGGTGTCCTCAGCATGGCCCAGCTTCTCTCTGGGCATTGGAGGAACCAGTACTCATGGAGAGGAGCACCGAGCCAAGCCATGTTGGAGGCGTCAGCATGGGGGCAGCGTGCAAACGTTTCCTGGGGCGCACAGTTCCAGTGGCTTCTGGGGGACATGAAAGGGTCTTCCTGAACCTTGGAGACTGGGCCGATGGGGCCAGAGCCCACATCCATGCTGCTCAACTTGACCGAAAAGGAAGCGAAGAGAGTGCGTCTGGCCTCGTCCCTTTCCCAGATCCAGGGCAGGGCAAGGGAGGGCACAGGAGAGCCAACTCTACCCAACAGGAACTCATGTCAGTGATAGGCAGCTCTGGCCAGCCCCAGTGGAGACTGTTGAGTCCAGCCTCCCACTTAAAGGGGCAGCACACATGTTCCTATTCATCTTGGAGGTGTGGCCTCTTAATCGTCCAGGGCAGGGCAGGGTTACTCTGGCACGATGGGCTCTTTCTCCCCACCCCCATCTCCCCGGGCTTTTGCACCCTCTTGACTCGTGTGTACCTGCCCCGTGAAGGAATTAAACAATGCTGTTGGCTGTTCATGTAAAGTACATTTTCCTCCCCAAAATCTTGGTAACTGTGGTTTGCCCTTCATGAAAAGCTCATTTACTGCCTATTAGAAGCCAAACACAGGACCAGCACTGAAAGGTTTTGCTATTAGCTGTGCAATCACCAAAGCACCTGGTCCAAGCACCCATCCTCAAGCGTCCCCAGGGATCAGATCTACTGGGTGGTGGTCACAGTTTTGAGATTTTTCAGGTGTTCATAATTTGACACCTTTGTGTCAAAAGTTTAAACTAAGGAGTAAAACTTTTATGGAGCTTTTTAGCTTGGTTCAATACTTTTGCTTTCAGCCACAAAATTCTCTAGGAACCTTTGTGATAGCCTTTGGCAACATAAATCCTTGATCTCTCTCTCCCTCCCCTCCCCTCCCGAATACAGCTAGATAATCGGCCAGATGAAACCTCATAGAACTTTGAAAAAGAATTCTTAGGATTTCCGCTATGATGTGCCTTTGAAATGTTTAATTTAGCCTAAACGTATTTCCCAGACCTCCCTCAATTCTTCCTTTGTCATTGGATCTCACAGTACATAAATCTTGTTGTTTCTTTTTCACTGAGAAGCCAGTCTAGCTGCCAGAAGGAAGATGACCTCATCATTACAGGTGAACGGTCTGATAAAGTTGCACAGTCTATCTCACACTTTACAATCCAATTTCCCATTTCCCTCACCACCAGGATCTAATCAATCTTTCAGCAGGATCTAAGGCTTGTGACATGATAGGTATACATTTACCTGGGATATTTTTTTCCCCCTTCGAAGAATTTCTCTTATCTCACCCAAGCTTATTTATTGTTGATGTCACCTTTGTTACAGGACTCTGGCTACGTATTTTATATCAAGGTGACTTCAGGCAATTAAAATCCTCATTTTGACCAGATAGCCAGGGATATTGTGCCATATTAGCAAAAGACATTTTTGATTTTAGCTTTTGATTTTAATTTGATGAGGTGAGAAGCCTAGGGGAAAAAAACACCTATTCTTTGCTTTAAAAATTACCTATTCTTTGGGCCCACATTTCTAAAGCAAAATTCAAATTCCCACTTATCTTCATTGGTAAAACTTGCTAAAAGAGAGAGTTGGTCTGTTGTATAGACCAACCACAACTGTATCAGATAGCAGAAGAGTCAGAGGAATTGCACCACTGCAGGAAGGAATTATTTCCTTAATGTAGAAACAGAGCAAATCATATCCCTTCTGGGTTTCACCTACATGATGAAATTTGATGATGATTTCTACAAGCTTTTATTTGATAGATGAATCAATGAATGCTTATGGAGGGATTTTTAAACAGTGAACACAAACTTTCACCAGTAGGTGAATTTAAAAGTGCCCTATTTTCTTTTGAGAATCTGATCTGAAACTTCTCCAAGTATCTCAAAAACGACCCCCTATGCTGAGGTTTTGATAATATCAGCTGATGTCTCTATGATGTCTTTCCTGCCTCTGCCTCATGATATGGAGTAGTTTTGAGGCATAGCTCAGCAACAATGTCAGGACATAAGCTAAATTGAATTGGATATTACAGAGGAGAAAGAAAGAACACATGACACTGAAAGCTGCCTTGGTTCTGATAACATGTTTCTGTCACAAGAGCCAGGAATGAGCTAGATAACTCCAAACAACAATAACTGGACTTCTCCCTAACAGATCAACCAGCTCCATTTGTTCCTGGTGGACAAGTAGAGAAAAAAAGGGTTAATCCATTCTCAAGGGTATATTTGGTAACTATGATGCTTGAATAATTGCAAGAACAGGAACAGCAGGAA
Organism: Podarcis melisellensis; assembly: GCF_964234715.1. Classification (NCBI taxonomy): domain Eukaryota; kingdom Metazoa; phylum Chordata; class Lepidosauria; order Squamata; family Lacertidae; genus Podarcis; species Podarcis melisellensis. The sequence continues at coordinate 5,687,465 of NC_138531.1, read as the reverse complement.
GAGAAGAAAACAATTATTGGTGCTGAAGGGAATTTACATACATCTTTTAATATTTGGAACTTTAAAAACAATATTGCATTTATGAAACATGGAATAATTAATAAGATGAGGGTTGAGATACCTGATTATTTATTTGAAGCTTTCATCCTAAACATGTAATGCTAATGACTAATAAGGATGTTTATTTATATATCTCAGCTTTGCAGAGCCCCAGGGACACTTAGAAACATTATTGTTGTTGTTTTGCTCTTCCAGGCTTTGCAGAGGTGACATTTCAAAAGATTCAAATCAAATGAACTTTTAAAAGTTTGAGCACTGCTTCTAGTCTCTAATCGCAAATTTAGCCCTATGCAGCTTCATTTGAGGAAAGGGAAATGTCTGCCACCAATGTCTGCCACACTGAGGGAATGGTATCACATCTGGTTATGGTCCATGCGTATGGAATTACATCGTGAATGTTGTAGAGCTGCAACAAATGTACTTTCTCTCACACACAAGATCTTTCATCTCTGCTAGAAGACAGATCTGTGTGTGCTCACAGCCTGCCCCATTGCACCCACAAGGCTAGCCTGCTGCCTGTGGGTCCAGTGGAGGGCATGGCCTATCCCCAGTGTTGAACCAAAATTCAACAGACAGTCTATTTATCTTCTTCATGTGGAATTGGGCAGCAGGGCAGGGTAGGGGCGCGGCATCAGGTACTTCCCCTCAGTCAGCAAAATGCTCATGTGCACAAACACAAAGAGCTGTGTATACCAAAAACCAATGTATACATTGCTTCTCTGTCCCATCTCAAACTGTACATACCTCGAATGATCTGACACATTTAACTATCCCTCCTTCCGAGCTCCAGGTTTCCATGCTACTTACATTCTTCTTGTATGAACCAAGAAAAGTGCAACTCAAAAAAAAATTAGCAGGGGAAATTAGAATAAGATCTATTATTTGATTATTGATGTAAACCACCCAAATGTACTTTGTGTAGTCCAGTTTTTACCTCTATCTTCAGTTCACTGTATTTTATTTTATTGCTATGGGTAGTGGCTGATGCAAATAAAGATTCTTCTGATCTGATCTGTGAGCTGTGTTGAGATGCTGTGCCTTTGATGAGATAGCACACCTTAAAATTCTCCTCAAATTTTCCTCTATGGATGGTGATGATGGTAGAACCTCAGCTATTTTCTGAAGGCGCATATCCTTATTTGCTATCAGTAAACCAGGTTACATTTTATTTTCAATGTATGATAGTGGAAGTATTTTATAGCTGGCATTCAAGTAGTATGTAGGATTTCAGGATGCAGGTGGCACACTGGGCTAAACCACCAAGGCTTGCAGATCGGAAGGTTGGCAGTTCAAATCCATGCAACGGTGGTGAAATCCCATCGCTCTGTCCTAGCTTCTGCCAACCTAGCAGTTCGAAAGCATACTAGTGCAAGTAGGTATTGCTGTGGCGGGAAAGTAAACAGCATTTTCGTGCACTCTGGCTTCCGTCATGGTGTCCCGTTGCACCAGAAGCGGCTTAGTCATGCTGGCCACATGACCCTGAAAAGCCGTCTGTGGACAAACGCCGGCTCCTTTGGTCTGAAGCGAGATGAGCACTGCAAACCCATAGTCACCTTGGACTGGACTTAACCGTCCAGGGCTCCTTTACCCTTTACCTTACCTATGTAGGATTTCAATAGTCTTTGACAGGTAACATATTCAACATTTGACAGCTTGTGAGATATCAAAACAGATATCAAAACAAATAAAGAGCTCTAAGAAATTCATACTTTGATGTAAAATTGAACATTGGGGATTTATCAGACACTGTTTGTGTGTGAGTGAAACAGGCTTCCACTTGTGCAATGGAATTTCACATTCTTGCCCTTCCTGCTGCAGCCTTCTGTGTGACCTCAATATCCTACCAGAGAAGATAAGAGGAGGAAGGTGAAGTCTCATTGGATTCTGCTCTTAAAGTGTAAATTTATTTTGTTAAATTCGGAAATTTGGAAGCCCGAATTTAAACAGCAAAATGGCTAAATTCTATGAAATTTCAAATATTTGTTTCATCTTTATAACATTCCTACCACTTCTACCACTTCTTCATAATAGTTGGTATGTTCCGCACAAGTTGATACAAATGTGTGTATTCAGCAAGCCGTGAGTAGTACTTAATTACTTGAGAACAAATATGATTGATGGAATGAATGAATGATTATGGCTAATCATGAAGGCAGAGGCACCTCAGGAGAAAAAGGGAAGCATCAGAGAGGTAAGCTGGCATCAAATGATTTGGAATACACGATCTAAGAAGAAAGGTTAAAGAAACTGGGCATCTTTCGCCTGTACAGATGGCTGCAAAGATAAAACTATTTCTCAGATGAAAAAGGCCAGAAAGACCAATAAAGGTGCGCGTGGTCACTGGGTATAAAATAAATAAATAATGAACCAGCTTTTCCATCTGTGCTAGTCTTGGTTCTTCGTGACTCTTTACATGAAATAGTCTGTTTCTTGAAATATGAAAATATGAAATCTGAGAAGTGGAGGGTGTGGTATCATAAATTCCATCTTTCTCTTTCAACTAAATGATTCTTTTTCAGACTGGGGCAGGGGGCAGTCTATAGAAAGCTGAGCACACCTCCCCTCTTGACAAAGAAATACAAGCCAGGATCTAGTTTTAGATGGTACCTAGTTTTGTGTTTCTCTGTTTGATTGTGTGTGTGTGTGCGTGCGCGCGCGCGCACACACACACACACACACACACAGACATATATGTTACAAGGGGTGGGGAGAAAGAGAGGCTTCTCTTATTTGTATAAACTACCTCCCCTGGCCGTTCCTGTCAGCCATTAAAAATTCAAGTGCAGTACTTGAGCTTCATACAGTAGCAGAATACATGGCGACGTATTAACATGAAACTCCTGTTACATTAATGTGCTTTGAAAACTAAAGCAAGGATATTGTCTCTAAAACACATGCTAGGAAGCGGGAAGAAAAGTGCTAAAAGCCCTGCAGCAATCTTGAGGCAGTAGAGAGAGTGAGGTGGAAATAGCGGTGGGAGGAAGAAATATATTTTTCTCCCTGCAGTGCATCTTCTTGGTGCTAAATAATAAATTCATGCATCTGCCTTAACTATTATAATATCTATTGACATGATATATAGCCAGTCTTGATGTTATTGAATTTTCCCTATAAATATTTGAATAAATACTACATTCCTATTTAGTCATCTACCTGCAATTCATTTTAGTTTGACACAGAATTGACAATCCACCTTGTCATTATTCATAATATGTAAATGATTCAATAAATACCTCTGCCGGAAGTCTCTTCACATAAGCACAGACACACACAACTGTTAGGGTGGAAGGAAAACCAGTCGAAACTTAAGTTGAATGCAATGGTTAACTATTCAATCAGCCCAAGATATTGAAATAAATAGGAAACCTAATCCACAAGTTAATTTCTTTTTACTTGTGGCATGATAGCAGGAGTAAAATGGGGTTGCTGTTCCCTGAACATGGTGCTTGAGCTATATGGAATGTGGTTCTTTGGTGCAATGTGATCACCAGGGAAATCATTACTAACAGGCGATTCCAGCTGGTCCAAGGACAAAGGCTAATGTTCAATCTGCTGGAGAGTTTAGTGCTTAACAGCTTTTGTCAGACTGCAGGGTTTCATCAGTGTAAGCCAGCCTGACTTGAGATCAGCCTGGTGTTGCAACCTGATGAACATTTTAAATGAAAGGGATAAAAAATCCTGAATTGCCTTTTTCTATCTGTGAATTTGCCCCTTGCTGCAGAAAAACAACAAAACACAACAACTCATATTTATTTGTTGATGGTGGCAGGTGCCCCCCAAAATCGGGGAGAGAGAGAGAGAGAGAGTCTGAGATGCTCAGTACTGAATTCTTGAAAGGACAACCGCGCCCAACCAGAAAACATGGAAGCATCTCATTCCAGCTGTGCTCAGGACCAAAGCATTTAGCTTCAGCCATTGAAAATTAAGTTTCTTTCAAAGCTCATTCATTGCACATTGCAGCACAGAATATGAAAATGAAGCCGTGTATTGGGGGGAAAGATTTATCCTATCATGCCCAGCATGGTAAATACGGGGTGCCAACCATCACTTTTCTGTGAACTAAGAGGAATGATATTTTACTCTATTAATTTAATGACTCAAGTGACAAGCAACCTTAATATTTATGAGAGACATTTCAGCTGAGACTTTGATCTGTCTACAAGTTCCTTTTTACACTCCTCCTGAAAGGAATACAACATGCAGGATAGAAGATGATTCATAGCCTGATCAACAACCCACATAGAGTCAAAGCACTTCCACTGGCACCAGCTGAGAGCCACTTCGCATATGGCACAATCATCTCAAAGGATTACATATTTGAATGTTCTTATGCTTAAAACCCTCTGTATGTGGTAGTCAACAAATGAGAAGACTATAGCCTTAATATGCTGGTGACCATTTTCAGGAAGTTCATCACAAGAGAGGCAATTTAATGGGATCACCCACCCGCATTCTGAAGTGGTTCAGTTTCTGGAGGTCTCTACTGTGTGTGGTGTGTGCACACACCACTCCTATATCTCAAGCTGATATTTATGCATTTTCACCGTATTAAAATATTATAAAAGGTGGGCTTAAAGAAAAGACCACCACTGTTCTATAATTATCCCAGTCGGAACAGCAGATAGGATTGCTAATTATAGAATTTAATTATAGCATCCATCTTTCATTTTATTCCTTGAGTTATAAGTGACAACCTCAAATAAGCTCATCCATCATATCAAGCCAGGTCATCCTTCTTCCTAGTTGCCACATGAGGTGGGATTAGAACCTCAACTAATTTAGATTAGATCAGAGCCAACTGAGAGCATTGCCTACTCTCCAAGTACGCACTGACAGTCTTATATATGCATGAGGATATATGTTTGTTCATGAATGCTTGGTAGCTATTGGGTTTTTTGTGTGCCCCCCCCAACACTTTCTATTTCTTTTAATGCTACTTTATACTATTCATACTATTCATCCTGAGTCACAATGCAGCTTTAGAACTCAGAGGTCAACAGTCAACATGATTTTCTCACTGTACCAGCAGCAAGAGAAATACTGGGAGCAGAGACATCACCTTCGTAGACCTGACAAAGGCCTTTGACCTTGTCAGCTAAAAAGGCCTCTTCACTGCTCAACAAGATAGGATGCCCACCTAAGCTTCACAAGATGATAGTGTCCTTCCACTAGAACAGATGTGACACCGTCCACTATGATGGTTCATTTCTCCCACTTTCTTTGACATATTCTTCTCCCTATTGCTCTCATATGCCTTCAGCTTGACTGAAGAGTGAACTTTCATTTGAGGAATGAGGAAGGTCTGTTCAACTCGGCATGTCTCCATGCAAATAAAAAAAGTGACAGGTCCTTATCCGAGACAAACATATTGGCAAGGCATCTACGGCATGGGTGTAGCCAGGATTTTTGTGGGGGGGCATGCCTGTTGTTAGATGGTGGCAGGCCTTTTGTTGGGGGTGGTGGAGAACCTCAGTTAGCTATGTATTTTTAATTGATTTTTATTGATTTAGGGAGGGCAGCTGCCCCTCCCTGCCCCTCCATTGGCTACACCCATGGCCTATGGCAATGGCTTGATTATCCAAAAGGTATGGAAGAATGGGATCTTAATTATCAATACCAATGCTAGGCTTGTGTGTTAACATACTGCTTTATGGAAGTGAGTCGTGGGCAACTTACTCCCACCAAGACCAATGACTCAAAATGTCTTCAATATGTGCTGCCTCAGGAGGATTTTGTGTCTCACATGGCAGGACAGAGTTTCAAATAAAGATGTGCTTTCCCAGTCCATTTGCACTTCTGTCTACGCTGGCTTGGTCATGTCCACAGAACAAAAGATGGCAGGATCCCCAAGGACATGCTCTATGGGGAGCTGGCTTCAGGCACCAGACCCACAGTTTGACCAGCTCTGCATTACAAAGATGTCCACAAACGAGACATGAAGACTGGCAACATTAACCCTGCAGTATGGGAATCCCTTGCAGGGCTGTACCTGCCTTGGTACAGACAGTCAGGTTGTGCATCCACAGCAGTGACTAGAGGAGAAATGACCACTGGGGCGATCACAGAGAGAAGAAATGTCACCTGTAGCAGCAAAGCCAGACTCCTTCATCTACCCCACCTGCAATAAAACATGTATCTCCTGTATCTGTCTGTACAGCCACAACAGGCGTTGTAACTCTCCAACGCTTTGACTTTACGCTTGAAAGTGCACTCCTGCATTACCTCCTGAGACAGATAGATGCCAACAACTATATGGTTCATATAAAATACGACTCCAGTTTTGTGGTACCTTGTACTTTCACCTATAATTACAATATGTTTCCTTTTCTGTTCAGAGCAAACACCCTTTTCAATTTCTCCACATTTTCAGTGTGCAAAAACTATAAGCTATTGTGTGTCATGCTCATTTCTAGTTGTCTCATTTTTTATTCATGCTGAAAACAATATCCCCTGGATTGTTGCACACTTTCAAATCTACAATATAACTTAATTTAGTGCCACATGCAGTTATGGTTGAGTTAACATAAGTGAGGCATAAGAAAAATAAAAAATTATATTAATGCTGTCACATGGCAGAAAATAAGAATAATGTGAAATATAAAGGAAGTGCCATTTAAATGCAATGTTTAAAAATGAAGGGGGGGGTGATTGATGGCCTCTCAACTCCAGAAGGCAGACAAACAGTTGGAATATTCCCCAGCTATTCTGCAATTAATTAGCATATAAATATTAGCATTTGCCTATTTAGCAGGTAGGAAAGTCTTATATGGAAAGCACCACACGTAACAGCATGTGCATTTTATGACTTATGATAGATGACTGAAAAATAAATGCTCTTTCCATTTGGTGACAGACTAATGCACTAAAGTAGTAAAGTATATAATATTTCACTTTCTGATTAAATGCAGTAAGTACAGGCCTGATTGTAAAATGACAAATATTTTAACACTGATATAGAACTCCATTTTATTATACTATGCCACAACTTGCTAGTTTGGGAAGCAGTGGCAACCTAAGATTTCATATGGTAGAGGAACACTTTCTATGCCAGATATCACCACTCTTTCTCTTTCATCTTCACATTTCTCTTATCAGACAGACATTAGAGTTCCCAATAAAATCTCACCTAAGAAGGAATTTAAAGCTTTTCATTCTCAGGAAAAAGCATTTGACGACTGTCAAGGGACACTAAAACAGTTGTGATAAGGGAAGCAGGATGAGGGCAGAGGAGGTGTCTGCATGTCCCTAGATTGTTTCTGCATGTTTTCAGTTGATAGACAGTTTAGAACCAGGGGGATGTGAGTTCAAAATCCTGTTGATCCACAGGCACCAAGCATAGGAGGAATGAGTTCAGGGAGGCTCAGCCTGGGCTGAAAACCTATTAGCCTCAGGAGGGAGACAGAGAGAAGGTGTGCCATCAGTCAGGAAGCTAGACAAGAATGTTACGTTCTCTCTCCAACAACAGAACAGCAACATGAAACTGATGACTCTACCCAGATAAAACTATGTCCAATGCCATCTTGTGAGTAGAGTATATAATGGCACTATCCACCCAGTAAGTAAATGAGTTAGGCCTCTGGCATTCAGACTGCTTAGAAGGGATACTAATCTAAGGACATACATTTAATGCTGCTGTGTCTGGCTGTAAATCCAAATCAGGCAGTGATAACCATAAAGAGCTTTAACAAAGGCGACTCAATGAAATTTAACATCCCCAGTCTTCCAATTTTACAAAACAAAAAATGGGGAAATGAGAGGGGGCATGGGAAAAGTTTGTAATGGTCTCGGATAAATCATGCTTGGGCACTGCTCATTCATAAAATTCACAAGGCGAATAGCCAGCATCACAGGATAGTTGTGATAATAAAATCTGGTAACTCTCACATATACCAGTAAATTAATAGAACAACTGTATTAAATGGAAAATGACAATACTGGGATGCCGGTGGCAAGTTTTAGTAGTAAGGTGCACAACTTATTAGTCTGCAGTCCTATACACACCTTTCAGCAAGTAAGGCCTATTAAACTTAGTGGTGCCAACATCTGAGCAGACATGCATAACTATCTGTTGTTAGTTATGGATCTCAATGAGAAAAGGATAGGTCAAATGTATCTTCCTAATTTGTGAAGGACAACATGTCAGGTAAAAATCCAAAAGGAGATTAAAGGGATGACTTCAGACTGTAATTGATGAACTGCTCTGCAGGCTTAAGAAATATAAATCATTTCCATAGATTAAAGTAAGATCAGGGAGTACAGAGTTGAGGTTTACAAAAGGCTTAATGGAACAGATTATATGAATAAAGTTAATTTTATTCAGCAGAAAGGAAACTACCAAGTTAATGAAGTAAGAGTTGGAACTAACTAAGCATGCAAGAAAGTATTTTCAAACAAGGTCTTAAAAGTATACAATTAATATTCATTAACAATTTATATTTTGAAACATCATGCTTAATTTATGTTTGCTCATTTCTGACAGAGTAGGATATTGTTAGTCAATTAGCTAATTTTGTAACCAACACGTTCCCCCCAGGATAAAGGATAATAACGGCCTTCTGGGGTATTCACATGTGGGTTGTACTGCAGTAGTGAGGGAATGCTTTAATTATCCAGAATGTAATTATTTGGTACTGAAAGTGAGGAAACATCCCACCCTGAGTTGTTGTTTTTTTTAAAAAAAAAAACTTGCTCTTGAAAATAAAAATAAAAATAGGGCTGTGTGTGTCTTAGGAGTAGTGTTTGTGTGTACACACACACACACATACACACACACACAGAGAGAGAGAGAGAGAGAGAGAGAGAGAGAGAGAGAGAGAGAGAGAGAGAGAGATAAGACAGGAAACTATCCATCTATCATCTATCAATATCTATCTCTCTATATATCATCTATCTATCTCTCTTCTGCGTGCTGTTATGAGCATTTGATAGAAGGATCTATAATCCTCTACAGTTTCCAACTTGAAATGAGACTGAGATGCCATTGTAGAGTTTTGGTAGTGGGAGATGTGAGAGATCCTCAGCAAGGTTTATTTTTCCACGTATGACATTGCATATATTTAAGATTACATGCAAACCTGCATTCACAAAATACCATTATTGGGTATTGCTACTTTCTTTATAACTCATCATCAGGACTCTGTGATCTCACCCACCTCACCACCAAGGCAAGGTGAGGGAGCAGAGTGGGGATGAACCCCATCCTTCTCCAGCCAAGGATGGGTTTTATCTCTGTGTTTGTCAGACACAAGCAAGAGCCACAATGAACTTCCACTTCTGACTCCAAATTGGAGGAGGGAGGGGGGAGCACATGCACCCAATGGGCACTCCAAGTGTGCATGCGCCTCTGCCTCCTGGCTCCATCTCTAAGATGGAAGGGTGAAGGGTAAAGCAGAAGGGCACATGGCCTTCTCTCTGTGCCTCTATCCCTTCCAGGAGAAGGAGTGGGTAATGTTTTCTGCATTGAGCAGAATACCACTTCTATCTCTCCAGCTCTAAGCTTAGAACTGGAGGGGAGCAAAGGAGTCTTCCTGCATTTTAGAGACGCCAAGCAGGTTCTGAATGTGGAGATGAGACTGTTATTTCCTCCCAACCCAGCTGCTTGCTTGAAGAAATATGGAAGCAGTGAGTTGATGAGAAATGCAGATCTGGAATGAGAGTGAGAGGCCACATAAGGATACACACACACAGTGGAACTTTGGTTTTGAGCATCTTGGAAGCTGAACGATTTGGAACCTGAACGCTGAAAACCTGGAAGTGAAAGCTTCCGTTTTCAAACACGCCTCAGAAGTTGAACAACTTCCAAGGCGCATTTCTCCATTTTCCCAATGGAATTTGCCGACCACTCATTGTGCCTGAACATTTCAGAAGTCAAATGTGCGTGTATATCTCTCTCACCTTGGAGAACAGGATGGAGTAGCTGACAATAGAGTCAGCTCCACTAGCAAAAGCCACCTAACATCTCATTTTACCTCCTTGAAAAGTGACTATGCTGCCACTGCAGTGACATGTCTTTTCTCAGCACATATCCTGAAAATCAAACTTGTGATCCCAGTGGACCCTGTCATTTCCCACCAAGAATGAGTTTGCACCTCAGCATCCATGATCCTAAGTGGGGGTGGACACTATCAGGGCTCAAATTCTTACTTTAATCCAAACCCAACCATAAGAAATATAGAGTTATGTTGTCTCTTAATGGCATTACCATACTCCTCAACATAGGAGCCAATTCCTAGGGGCCATGGGGGCTTTGCCCTCACAGTAAAATATTTGAGGGGGCTGGGCCCCTACAAAGGTGATGGGCATTCCCATTCAAATGGTGTGTGTGCACTGCATCATGTGATCAATTATGTGGGGTGGGGATTTCCTGGGGCCCCACAATATTTCACTCAAGTTGGCACCCCTGCTCCTCAGTGTGTTTGTATCCCACTTTCCCATGCTCAAAGCAGCTCACAACATCCATAATATTTACATAATAAAATATTGCAGTGTTTCCAGACCATTCATAAAGAACTGACAAGATGTAACAAAACGTAAATAGTAAATAATCAAAATATCCATCATTAATTAATATACACAAAGATTTAAACAATCCACTAAAAATTCATTTTTAAAAATCAAAAACAATCCACAGAGCAGCAGAAATAGATGTCAGGGACTGGGCAGAGGAGGAAGGCTGGAGACCGCCTCCCCATCCTGACCCCTCCAGGGAGGAGCAAGAGGAAGACAGTGTAGATTTACAACAGGGGTTTGAGGGAGGTTGCAGCTCAGAGGCAGATGAGGGGGGAAGCTGGGAAATAATGGGAGAGGAGAAGCAGGCAGAACCAGAACGGCAGCTGGCTGACACTTTGTCATTAGAAAGCATTCCAGACTCAGCATCTCCCAGAACCCGGTGAGCCTTCAAAGTAGGAGAGCAAAGAGCTCAAAGACAGAGGGCACCTAGCAGCACCCATAGAGGAGGTGATGATGGCGATGAATGAGGAAGTGGAAGAGAAGGGGGGGTGGAAATTCACTCGGGACAATGCCATTATCTAAGAGGCTGGGTTCTATAGCCTCTCTCTGTAAAGTCTGAAATAAAAAAGGACAGTAAGAAACTTTCCCTTGTCTTTATACTTTCCTGGGCAGCCAGCCGGGAGCCACTGACAGCATCCTGACAATAATACAGTAGATCTTATCCAAATCTAAATTCTGCCCCCAGCAGCAAAACCCCACCATGATATGCCAGGTGAGTACTGCTGCCTCAATGGTGTCCCCGCTTATATTGTCCCTTAACTCCACTGTGGTAGTGATAGACAAATGGTCTTTCAGGGAAGCTTGTTCCCTGTTACTGATCTCAACAATGAGAAACCCCTAAAAAGCTTGTCATGAAGCTCAGGGTTCCACGGTTTGAACACCCCTGTTGTGCCCTATTTTCACAGCAACAAAAGAGCATGTCCAGTATTAAAATTTACTGTTCTTCATTACATTATATGCTTCTCCAAACAACTTTCCTTAATGAATTCAGCTGCGGCAGTGGCATATGGCATTAGCCTCCCAATCACTGGAAGCTACTCTCAAAATTAGACAAGTGATTTAATGTTATGGATGTCTGCATTTCCATTCACTGGATTGCTTTATGATGATGGTGTGTTAAGAATGTAAGTCTGAATTCATTCTTCATGAGGGGTCTTTGAGGGCTATTTCTGTCTGACGCATATTCCAAATTTGTCACAATGGATTTGTCCTACAATTGTAATCTGAGAAAAGACTACTTGACTGTTCAACATCACAGTTACAGTGTGTGGATTCAAGTTACAGTTGCCACAAAAGTCTGTGAAGTGCATGTGTGCATGTGTGTTTTGTTTATTAAACAAAATAACTTAGGAATTTTCAAAGTAATGAAATATATATAAAAATTTAAAAATTGTGCAGTAGCACCTTAGAGACCAACTAAGTTTGTTATTGATACAGTGGTACCTCAGGTTAAGAACTTAATTCATTCTGAGGCCTGTTCTTAACCTGAAACTGTTTTTAACCTGAGGTACCACTTTAGCTAATGGGGCTTCCCACTGCTGCCGCACAATTTCTGTTCTCATCCTGAAGCAAAGTTCTTAACCCGAGGTACTATTTCTGGGTTAGCGGAATCTGTAACCTGAAGGGTATGTAATCTGAAGCGTATGTAACCTAAGGTACCACTGTATAAGCTTTCGTGCGCGCGCACACACACACACACACATATATAGACTGCATCAGACCAACACGGCTACCTACCTGAACAAAGAAATGAAGAGAGTGAAATTTTTCAGGTAATGTCTGCTTTCCCTAAGTTGTTATTGTCGTTCCTCTTCAGGTGCAATATCTGAATAAGTTTGAAGGAAGAAAATCAAAGGCATTTCAGTAAGACCACGGAACATTTTCCTAGGAACTTTGCTCAGTCTCTAGAACTAGTTGGATCAACTGCAATTCCCAAACAGTCTTCAAAGGCAGCACCATGTATAATAATAATAATAATAATAATAATAATAATAATAATAATAATAATAATAATAATGTAAAGGTACCCCTGCCCATAAGGGGCAGGCGTGTCCGACTCTAGGGTTGTGCGCCCATCTCACTTAAGAGGCCGGGAGCCAGCGCTGTCCGAAGACACTTCCGGGTCACGTGGCCAGCGTGACGAAGCTGCTCTGGCGAGCCAGCACCAGCCCAGCATACGGAAACTCCATTTACCTTCCCGCTATAAAGCGGTCCCTATTTATCTACTTGCACTTAAGTGTGCTTTCGAACTGCTAGGTGGGCAGGAGCTGGGACCGAAAGACACTGGGTTCAGACAACACACTGTACCAGAGCTGCAGAAGGACTTGCTTCCCCAGCACTTCTAATATTGAATCACTTTAGCATACTCAGGAATCAAAAATTTTGTGTCAATTCTGTAGGAAATATATACTTTTTGTGCATTCTGCAGTTTCTAGGAAGTGTTGGAAAGCAGATTCAGTCTACTTTCTGGGAGCCTGCATGCTCATATGTGATAAGCTGTGATTTGACTTAGTGTTACATCTCAGTCATGTTTAGAATACACACATTTAAATGGGACAAGTTAGCCATCCTGATTTCAATGGGTCTACTACTATAAGTCTGGATCCAACTCACAGGCTAAGATTTTTGATGTTTTGTTGCTTGGAAGTACTGCTGCTTGGAAGAAACATAAGCAAGCCGCCAGTTTCTTTTTAAAAAAGTAAAATAGATGGATGAGATTATTAATAGTGTAGTATTAATTATATAGGTCAATGTATAGCAATTATCTCTCCACCATCTGTAAATTAAAATGTATTTTGTTATCTCTTTCAAATTTGCATTTAAAATTGCATAACATACTGTGCATTGATGAACATCATTAACCTCTACAATCTCAGTGTCTTTCCAGCTGCCTAATAAAAGCACTTTCCAGGCACATAATTAAAATGTAGTTATATAAAAATTAAAGTGCTGTATTTATTACATATTGATGACTACACAAATCAATGTAACATATCAACAACTGAAAACTATGTCCTGTTTCTTCTAAAGAATAAAATAGATTTGCTTACTTCCCCCGAATAACAGTTACTAGAGACTAGTACTTGAATAATAAATTATCTAATTCAAATTAGTAACGTTATTCACATACATTACAAACACAAACTATTTTCTAATGTTTCTTCATATGTAGTTTGCACGTGAACTTGAATAGTAAGGAATTATTTAAATGTATTATAATGGATTTAAAACTTCCCAATTATCATTTGCTTTCTTCTTTAAACATTTTAAGTTAGTAAACATATAAATATCTGAAGGGCTGCCATGCATAAAATGGAGCAGCCTCATTCTCTGTTGCTCCAGAGGACAGGAGTAGAACTAATGGGGAGAAATAGCAAAGAAGCAGATGGGAGGGAAATTAATGGATAGGGGGGGATGTCAAAAAACATGAATACCATTTCTCTGCCCTGTCTTACACCTTGACAGTAAATGTAACATCTTTCTGAGAAAGACTTGAAACTATGGCATGTGAAGAGATGCCTTGTCTGATAGATAGATAGATGATTGATAGATATGGTTCTGTCATTTTCCAATCTACATTAGGCCAGGGTTGTATACTCCCAACTCCCAATAGCCTGGCAGGGCAGAATCACAACGGCTTCCCGGAACAGAGAGGGGACTTAGCTACATTTGTAAGGATAAAGCACTTTATGTGCATTATAACACCTTGACGCCAGATGGCGCTGTGGATTCCTGTCTTTCGCCCACGGGATTTCCCTGTATGAAGATTAGAACGCGTTTAACTGAATCGTTTCTTTGATGTGTCCAGATCAAGCCAGGAACAAGGTGGAAGGAAGGCTGGCACGGTGCAAACCTATCAGTAGGAAAGCTTCACTGGTACATGTGTACTATGCCAACCTTTTCACCACCTCACTCTTCCCAGTAAGCAGCAGTGACACCCTGGTTGGGAGGTCAGGTAAGCACCTCTGCCCCACCCCAGTATGCACTACTGTCCAACAGCCAGCATCTCGGAGCACAACAAAAATTATTCAGGCACTGCCTCCCTTAAGACGGAATAAAGGTAGAGTATGCATTAGTTTTAACTGGGCTTCTTCCAGAGGTCTAATACCAGAGTTTAGCACACCCACAATTCAGTGTTAGAAAATGGTCAAGGTGTTTGGTTCAGGTATGGGTGCAGCACCCAGATTCAAACCACATGTCACTGCTCAATGATTGAGCCCCCTGGATGGGAGCAGAATTATCTCTAATCCTTGCCTATTCAAAGGTTTGTTATATGTGATAATACTGCTTGTAGCTCTTTAGAATAAGCAATATATAGAGAGTAAGCAATAACGGTTGTTACTAAATTTTGCCTTAAATGAAATCCTAAGGCAACTGTTCAAACCATCCAGGAAATTCTGAAGCTTAGTGAAATTTCTAAAAGGGGTGGGAGAATCTATACATCTCTTAAATAAATTAACATATATTTGCCTCTAGTTGTTACTTTCCCTTTTCATGACTTCCAGATTGGTGAGTATTTCTTGCAAGATTAAGAGCAGAATCCACAGAGTTCTCCATGTCTTTATTTGTATACAGTGAAATGCTGACTGTAGATATAACTGAAAAAAATCTAGGCTATATTATCATCCACATTTGAATGATGTACACTGCCAATGGCAAAGCTCTGTTTAAAGAACAAAGAGATGCAAAAAATCCATGATAAATTGGATGGTATGAACATGAAAGATTCTGGAGATTTCCATTTCTTATTTTATTGGGTATATTGCTAAAATTGGATTTACAGTCTGACATTCAGACTTAGTTCCATTGCTAAAATACATCACATATCTCTACCCTGATTGTGGTGGGGTAAACCTGGTTTTAAGTGGAGACTGGTGCCCATTGGGACTGGTAGAGTGAGAGACAGGGAGCTCAACAGTGGGCAGAGCCACAGCTAATGGCAGGCAGAGCCAACAAATTCTAGTTTTGTTCTCATCCTCCTTCCTGATGAGTTCTACAAGGGCAACACTGAGACTACAGAAGAGGAAGCTGATGCTCCATGTCACCCCCTGACACAGTTGTAACTAAGGAGGGAGGCAGGCAGGTGGTGACTGGTTGGCTGAGGTTGATAACCAGTATATGAAATTGTCTGCAATGCAGCGTCTTGAACATGATTTCAACTAAGCAATGGCTAATGCATGCATGTCTATTACTGGATCATTGCAACATGAGGTGATGTCTGTGTAAAAGGACAACATAGAACTTTCATCTCTTTGACTGCAGCGCCGTTCACTGGAACCATTTCTCACACGCTGCAGTTGTTCATCAAGTGAGTGCTGAATGAGCGTAGGGGCAGCATTAGAGATATTTCTCGCTCATATGGAAACTAAAAGATGATACCCCTGAACTGAAGGTAAGAGTTTCTTTGTAGAAGAGCTGAATTATCTATCATGGAAGAAGTGAATCTGTTGCCAAAATAGCAGCATAGTTCTCCACTCTTTCCCCATTAATCCTTGCAAAAACTTTATTTAAGCTCAATATACTGTGCCTGGCTTTTCCGCTCCTTTAGTTTATCTTTGCAATGGCCCTGTAAATTACCGTATTTTTCGCACCATAGGACGCACCGGACAATAGGACGCACCTTGTTTTAGAGGGGGGAGAACAAGGGAAAAAAAATTCTTCTGCTCTCTGCCCAGTGCCCCTTCAGCGAAGCGGCAGGAGGCGCAGCGCAGAGAGTGGGAGAATTTTCCCCCTTTTGTTTTCCCGCTCTAAAACAAGGTGCGGTTTAAGGTGCGTTCAGGCGGCTACCTTGGAAGCCTGGAGAGCGAGAGGGGTCGGTGCGCACCGACCCCTCTCGCTCTCCAGGCTTCAGGTTCCTTTCGACCTGCTCTTTGGGGCTGGCGGGGGAAGCCCACCACCAGCCCCAAAGAGCAGGTCAGGGAGCAGCGGCCATAGGCGCGCGTCACCTCTCCAGCCGGGAGAGGGTCGCTGGGGGGCTGCTTTAGACCCGTGCCTGCTCTCCCGGCTGGAGAGGTGACGCGCCTATGGATGCTCCTGCCATATGCGCGCGTCACCTCTCCAGCCGGGAGAGGGTCGCGGGGGGCTGCTTTAGCCCTGTGCATGCTCTCCCGGCTGGAGAGGTGACGCGCGCATATGGCAGGAGCCTCCATAGCCGAGCGTCACCTCTCCAGCCGGGAGAGCACGCACGGGGCTAAAGCAGCCCCCCGCGACCCTCTCCCGGCTGGAGACGCGGGGCTGGGGCGGGGGAAGCCCGAGCTTCCCCCTCCCCCAGAACGGGACCCAGAGCCATGCCGAAGCTGCGTGCAGTTTTGGCATCGCTCTGGGAGCTTGCGGGGCTGGGGGAGGAGGAAGCCCTCCGTCAGCCTCCAAACCATGTTGGGAGACAGCGGGAGGGCGCACTGCGGGGCTGGCGACGGGGAGGAGCAGGCTTCTCCCCCCGCCAGCCTTCTAACCAAGTCGGGGGACAGCGGGATGGCGGCGTTCCGCCTCCCCGCTGTCCCCCGAGCTTGTGGGGCTGGCGGTGGGGCTCTCCTGAAGCCTGGAGAGCAAGAGGGGTCGGTGCGCACCGACCCCTCTCACTCTCCAGCTTCAGCGAAAGCCTGCATTCGCACCATAGGATGCACGCACATTTCCCCTTCATTTTTGGAGGGGGAAAAGTGCGTCCTATGGTGCGAAAAATACGGTAGATGAAACTGAGAAATACTGACTGATGCACACTCACCCATGAGCTTCAGGGATGTTTCAGAATTTGAATCCTGACCTAAATCAATACTGTAACCATGCTAGCTTTGAGAAACATGGACTTTCTAGAGAAAGCATTAAAAAGACCCATGCTGTATTCATTTATATTTGATGGTGGAACTACATCCTACAAAGAGAAGGACCAGAGTCACCATTGAAAATACTGTCCCTGTGTTGAAATATTCTGTGACGCCATCACCTTCTATGTTACCTCACACTTACCAGCAACAACCAATGATGTGGAATGAGGGAGATGAAACACGGAATGTGATGATTGTCACAACACTGGTAAATGTATCCAAGCATTATGGGAAGAGAGAACTCAGCACAAGCCCATATTTCTCAGTGACAATTCCTCATCCCTCAAATGGAAATGCGTGTTGCATGTAAGCTTTTACTTTAAACTCCACTTTTTCCAAGTGCATTTAAAAAGATAAAGAAATAAATCTTAATCTTATCTAGAGGATGCATGAAGGCTATCAAGATTTCACCAAGCATGGCAAAAAATGATGGTTAACTCAGGGGACATGTGGAAGTTACTATGTCCCGGGGACAAAATCCAATCAACTGCAATCAATCCTTTCAATTGTGTAATAAAGTCTTGAGAAGATTAAGCTTCCCCATCCGAAAGTGACATTGTTTTCCATTAAATAATGAAGCTCTTATTGCCCTAGTAAACCAATGTCAAATTACTGTGAAGTTAAGGACACAATGCTTCCATCTGTCATTATTTTAAGTTACTGCTCCTTGTCGCTATGAAGCTCTCAATACACTGGGCAACATTCAACAAAAACAACAGGCTTTTTGATGATACAATGGATTTGCTTTGGCAAGAAAAAAACATGATTTACTCTGCTTAAATATTCATTTAAATCCTCTATTTGGTTTCTATTCTCTCTAAACAAGCCATGAAGCTGTTTCCAAAAAAATCAGTGCCTTCTGCTTGTTTGAAAATATGCTGTTGTTTCAAAGGTCAGGCACAAAAAAGCAGAATGTGTGTTTCTCTCCCAATTATGGCATGTCGGGAACAAATAAAAAAGGGCACATTTCTAAGAGTGGGATTTGGGAGAGGGAATATTACAATAATCAGAGTATGAATTCAAAACAATTCAAAAGTGCTTTTATGAGGAAACACACACACACACACGGGAGAGCAGCTCCAGAATTTGTGGTAGCTCCCTGCACATTTTAGAACCTTGGTAAATCATGGTTCTAAAACACACAGGGAGCCTTTGTAAGTACAAGAGGTTTACTGATTCACACTCATAGTGAGCTGGCGAGGGAAGTACAATAAACACATCCCCCCCCCCCTGCTGCCTTCCCTTGCATTTTGATTTAAGTCACGTTAGAAACAACATAGGCTTAAGATGGAGCAAGGAAGGTGCTAGGTAGACTTAGTTGAGCCAGTCTGTACTTGGTGCAAAAGGCTCTTGGGGTCTCCCAAACATTACAAGCACAAATACATGTAGCCATTCTCCCTTTGAAAATAGAGAAAGTGCAGAGCAGGTTGAAAGAAAACTGTAGCAGCCCTTACGTTGGCAGTGCTGGAACTTGGGTTCTGGTACCCCAAGGACCATAAGAAGGTTGGATGTGAATGATCCAAAATTCTTCCCGTGTGTGGAGGGTTGGAATTTAGTGGTAGAGCATCTGCTTTGCATACAGAAAGTTCCAGGTTGTTGATACTGATATTGGGATATGGATTAAAGTACAAGCTACAGAGCTGTGCCAGATGAGGAATTCCTGGGCTGGCATATGCAAAGCAGCCTGGCTGGCCTAGAGAAGAGCAAGCCTGCTGGCAAAGTATTGGAAGATGCAAGAACTACCTACTCTGGAAGAATGGCAGACGAAGGTGATAGACTTCATGGGATTAGCAGAGATGACCGGCAGAATCCGAGATCAGGGGAAAGAGACAGTGGAAGAGGACTGGAAGAAGTTTAAATTATATCTTAAAAACTGTTGTAAAATTGAGGAGTGTTGAGATGTCAAGGGGTAAGAAGTAGAGAAATACAGCTGTAAATATTAAGTTTAAAGAAATTTAATGAAAGGGAACTAATAGATAAACTGATTAAAGGGTTGCTAAAGAATTTTGGAACAAGGATGCAGCGAAAGGGAGGTATGGGGAAGTCAGTATATGTTTAATGTGGTGTATGTCTTTGTTTTGTAATGTGTTTGTTCTTTATTATGTGTTGGAAAAATTAATAAAAAATTTTATAAAAAAAAGAGAAGAGCAAGCCTGTTAACATGACAAAAGGGCCATCTGATGGAATCCTGGGCAATGAGATGTTGCCAAGGTGATGGGGGGGGTGTTTGAGGGGTCAGAAAAGGGGATTTTTCGATCAAGGGTTGCTGGGAGAACGAAGGAGGAAGAGGAGCTGAGATCCATCTTTGGGAGAGTCTGGCTGCAGGGCTGGCTGCAGAGATGCCTTGGGCTCCAGGGCTGCACTGCCGTGTGGTACAAACTCCGTTTGAAATGGCCATCCATCCATGGGCTCCATCCATGCAGCCAGAAGGTATAAATAGGTCAATAAACCATATTTCTTAAACCCACAACAGTCTCTGCCACAACTTTAGTTCTCCAAAGGAGCACAAAGCCCATGAGAGTGCCTGGAACCCCATGGGCTCTTGCCCCCGCTCAGCAGAGAGAGGGGCAGGCTCCCACTTTTGTATCAATATCTAAAGAAATCTCAGTAGTCTTGATAAGAGTAATATTTCTCAGAGGCATCATACACCCCTCTCTCACTATTATTTATTATTATCATTATTTACTAAATCTCTATTCAGCCATTTAACTGAAGATCAGAGGAACAGTTTACAATACAGTGGTACCTCGGGTTAAGAACTTAATTCGTTCCGGAGGTCCGTTCTTAACCTGAAACTGTTCTTAACCTGAGGTACCACTTTAGCTAATGGGGCCTCCCCCTGCCGCCGCACAATTTCTGTTCTCATCCTGAAGCAAAGTTCTTAACCCGAGGTACTATTTCTGGGTTAGCGGAGTCTGTAACCTGAAGCATATGTAACCTGAAGTACAGTATCTGTAACCAGAGGTACCACTGTATAAAAATACATACCATGATAAGAAGCAAAAATACACTTTAAAGGGTCATATATTGTTGAATTAGCCAAAAGCCTGGGAGAAGAGGAATGTGTTTGCCTGGCATGTAAAGATATGTAATGAAGGCGCCAGATGAGGCTCCCTGGGGAGAGGATTCCACAAACGAGGAGCTACTGCAGAAAAGGCTCCTTCTCATGTTTCCACCCTCTGGACCTACTGCGGAGGAGGCACATGGAGGAGGCCCTCAGACGATTAATGCAGAGTCCAGTCAGTTTATATGGGGAGCAGCGGTCCTTGAGGTATTGCAGTCCTGAGCCATTTTAGGCTTTATAGGTCAACACCAGTACTTTGAATTGGGCCTGGAAGCTAATTGGCAGCAAATGCAGCTGGGCCAGGATTGGCCAATTTGTAGTAGTGACTACCAAGGTCTGGTGAAAGTGAAATTTAAGGCAATGTCCTGCTACCTGGGGAATCTTGAGGAAAGCAAAATGTGTATCAATGAGTCTAAAGGTCTCTTTCTCTGTGTTACATAAGCTTACCCTGACTGCAAGCAAATGCCTTAATGGTTTTTAAAAATGACTTGCCTGTGTACTTTGTCCTAGGCACTGTGGAAAAGGGTTTACCTCAGTCATAAAAAGAAAATAGTGTACAAATGTATAATATATTCTTATCACATGCAAATACAAACAGAATGAAATGGGTCTGGGTTTAGATTATGTTTTTGCATTAATGAGCCTAAGAACACATCCACAGATTTGGAAGAGAAAAAGTATATTGCATATCTATTTGCTGCTGACAAACCCTTGTTAATCCATAGGCCCCCAAGCTGATAATTAAAGGATTTTAGATGTGTTGCTAGTGAATTCAATTTGACACATTAGAGTTTATAATCCCAGTGACCTCAATTATTGAGTATGAGTGATGGCAAACATTGCTAATCCAAATGCCCGGTGTCTTAATTTCTCTATACAATCCAATACTTCGTTAACTAGCTGTGAATGAAGGTTATCTGAATTACAGAACACTTTTATCTTTCAAAAAGGAAGGAGAGAAGAAAGGCAATTGCTTTTTGGATGAAAGGTCTTGCATTTAACAATTTCCAGTGTCCATACACAGTACTGGCATTTTAAAGTTTTTCATTGAATATGGGAATATGGAAAAAGAAATGACAATCACAGTATTGAAACAAGAATGCTGATTACGGAGGGCAGATCTACATTTTAAAATGAAATTCTCTCTTCATACGAATATTGAGTAGTCTTGGAAACTGTCACCCTAAAACATCTGATGCCAACAGGGCACACATTGTGGTTGTTCAATGGCTGCCAGATTTTGCTCTTTGATCTAGAAGGAATGCAGCCTTAAAAAGCGACTTTTGTGCGTGCTTCAGCACAGAGACTTCCCCATTCACCAAGTGTGTTGTAAGAGACATCGGCATAGAGGGGAAAGATATCCAAAGGCATGGGAAACCCCACAATTGCAGAAGTGCAAAAAAGTGTGGGGGGACCCTAAGGGTGCAAAGCACACAAACAGCCCACTACAGACAGAGAATTGCCAGTGGCCACAGAATGCCAAATGACTGATGCTGGTTTTGAGGAATAGAAAGTAGGCTTGAAGGAGGAATGGAATTAAGTATTCTGAAAGAAAGGACAGGCTAGAATCCTGAAGGGGAGAACTATACACTGCAACACTGTGTTGCAGGTCCTTCGTGTTAGACAAGGCATATCCTTACATTTCAGCTATATAGCACATAAGGCTGTTGTGTGTACAATTGTATGTACATGCAGGTCTTGCTTTCCAAACACAATGCATTCTCAGGAAAAATTTTGTTAGGTGAGCATTTGCATAACAAGATGATTATTTCCTATGGAAATATCTAATCTATGGTTTGTCTGATCTCCCTCCCTCCATGGTTTCTGCCTGAAACTGCTGCAGCCAACCAACAAAAGCCAAATAAAGTAAAAACTGTTTTGTCTGATCTCTCCGACTTCCTAATTTTTATTATTATTTATTAAATCTGTATACTGCCCTATACCTGAAGGTTTTTTCTTATTTCTCTGCTCAAAAATGGCTGCCACTGGCCAACAAAACACAAACAAGTAAGGAAGTGGGCAAAATCTGGTTGTTTGGATATCTGAATCAGCTGTTTCTGTAGTGAGGTTTGGATATAATTATTTATGTTTGGATAACCGAGATTTCAGATAAAAGTGTTCTGGTAGTAGGACCTATGTGTATTCATTAATTTACTTATGAAATATTTTATACCACCAGCTCATACAAAATTACATGGCAGTGTTGCATATTGTATATTCAACACATACATATAAACAATAAAATATAGCAACAGTACAAAATGATCAAAATCATTCAGTTAAAAAACAACATATCGGATGCACCTAAAACAGTTGAAGTTGTTTTAATTTGAATGACTTTTTGTTTGCTGGACCAGCTAAGTAAGTCACACAGGTGTCAGAGGCTCATGGCTGAATTTGAGAAATTAGCTGCTGACCTGGTGGTATGTCTGGCCATGGAGAAGACTGAAGGTTTCAGCATTGAGCTTGATTCTCACGATCAGGTATCTTGCTTGCCTATGGAGAAGTTACTTGATCTCAGGTAGAGAATTTCCAATTTGCTGAGGGTTAAGGTCATTCTTAAGGAACTACAATAATTGATAGGGGACCCAACTTTTGTTTTCAGAGTGTTCACCCCAGTGACAGAATTCTTGCATAGGATTTGTGATTTGATGAAGGACCTCATCAGCCCCCTTCATCAACACATAACCAGGGTGACTAGCAGAATGAGGGGAGGTTGCTGGCTTGGCCTTGCTAAGTTTCAGGTTGATTCCTCCACTTCCAGGGCTGTGGGTCTGGGTCTCATTTTTTAAAAACATTGGTATGCTGAAGTTTATCTTGATGTATGGGTTGAAGGGACTTGACCTTTTTAGAACCCACCCCCCATAGTGGTTGCCGTTTATCTTTGGGCTGGCAGTTTTGCCAACTCCATAGTGCCAACTCCAGTATGATAACCAGGCCACATGGTGTGTTGTCAGTTCCCTTACATCTAGCAATCCTATAGGACTGTTGTAAAAGAAAAGAAAAAAATGATTGGTGTATGCTTTTGTTAGTCAGGCTCTCCACTTCACACTTCTTTTTCTCACTCATTATGTGTGTGAGAGAAATGGCTTGGCTGATACCTTATCACACCAGCAATATGCACTTTTTCCAAAACTGGCCCCTTCAGCCAGGCCTTCCCCAGAATGTTAGTTTCACTTGTTGAAGCAGAAAAGGCATAGCATTGCCCTTCTCTGCCATTACAAGATCCAGTTATACAAGAGCAGGTAGGGAATTCAAGGAGTTTCAGTCTAGCAAAGGGTACCAATCTCAGTGGCCTGTCCAGGTGGGTCAACTACAGGAATTTTGTGTGGTTCTCCGTCTACTTGTCCATTAAGGTAAGTTGTAAGGGTTGAGTTGGACAGAGAGCTAAAATTAATGTTGTCACTGATAGTGCTGGGGATTTTAGGACCAGAATCAGTACCTCCTAGTTACTGATACATGATACCTCATATCCCCTTAGATCTTACTTGACTTATACAAGATTTAGCCAAAAGTTTGCCATTCTGAATTTGAAGCAGTGTTTTCCTATGCTGTTGAAGCTACTGCCTACTGACCTTTTAGGATGGAAGAGTTGTTATCATCCTCCAGATTTGACAATTCTAGACACACTTTGTAGCTCCAGAATGTTCAGTTTAGTAGGGGCACAGTAGAATTAAGCCTTCACCATTCTAAGAGTGGCAAGCCTATTCACATTTAACTTGGTGTAAGCCCTTCTGAATTCAATGCAACTTACCTCTGTGTGGACATGCATAGGATTTCATTGTTCATGTTTTTGGATGAAAGGTGGGATTTTTTTTTAATACAATCAGACAGAAAGAACCCCATGTGTTGCCTATGCTTCCACTCCCTAACTAAATTGGCCAAATAGGCAAGTTTGTGTAATGCTTTGAATTAATCGGAAATAGTGCTTCAAATTGTTCATTTGGCAGAAGTATGCATGGTGGTTTTAAAAGTATTAAGTGCTAGATTCTTATTCCCTTTGTTTGAGCAGCTGCACCCTGCAAATAAGAGTTATATTGATTTTCTCTAAAAACCCTATAACATTTGTTTTGAAAATAATATTGAAGATCATAAATATCCACCGTTTACAAATATTTGCATTCTATAATTGCTTTTGCACAGTCTGGAAAAAGTTAAATTGCACATTTTCTTCTCTTTCCCTCCCTCTTCAGCAAAGAGAAGCAGATTTTAAGTGGCCAGCTTTCTTTCCTTTCACAAGGTAACAAGTACTCTTGTCACAATATCCCTGTTTGCAAAATATTCAATTGTGAATTAAACAACAGATGATCACAAATCAAAGGGGAGAGTTCAAGTAAAAAAAAGCAATAGCAGGGTTTATGATTACAGCATATATTATTTTACTTTACAAAGAAGTTGAGGGGAATGTACATTTGTTCCAACTTGGTGCAGCCTCCCTAACTTTCGGCTCATGAGAAGGCTTCAACCAGGCATGCCACGTGATGGGGGCTGAGGGATCTTCAGCACCCCCAATTTTTAAAGGAGGGGGTGGGCTCCCCCCAAATCCTGTGGCCCACTCTGCGTCATCCTCCCCGCCAATGTTGCACAGAGGAGGAGACTTAAGCACAGAGCCCAGCTCCGGGCTCCCCATTCACCACCTGGCGCACAAGCAGCAGCATCGTGGCGGCGGGACGCCTGTGCATCCTGACTCGGGCCACGAGCACTTGCACAATTGGTGAAGGCAGGATGCAATGTGGGGGACAAGTTGGCGCCCTTGGCTTCAACAGATACTCAATTATGTATATTCAGAGTACTCAGGTGTCTGACTGCACTGGCCCAATGTTTGTGGTTGTCTTTTTCTTTAAGTTAAAAGAATGCCCTGTTCAATTAAAAGAGAGAGCCATTCCCAATTATTCTGCAGCAGGGGTCAGCAACCTAAGGCCCATGGGCCGGAAGCGGATCACAGAGGTTGTTTGACCGGCCCACAAGCTGCCCCCGAACCCAATTGCCTGCTTGTGTGCTGCACCAAACCGGCACAGTGCAGAGAGTCACTTCCACGGTGCCGGAAATCAAGGGCACACACACAATCCAGCCCACAAAGGGATCTCTGCAGGATGGATCCGGCCCAGGTTCTCTGGAAAAATCTGGGGGAAGATGGAACATCTTTTCAAAGGCCTTCCAGGAAGCACAGGAAGCTGGGGAGGCTATAAAGCATCTGGAGAATGGCACGCACACCTTGGCACACCTTGGACAAGAAGCTACAGTTAGAACTGGATATGGAACAACTGATTGGTTCAAAATTGGGAAAGGAGTACGACAAGGCTGTATTTTGTCTCCCTGCTTATTTAATTTATATGCAGAATTCATCATGCGAAAGGCTGGGCTGGATGAATCCCAAACCGGAATTAAGATTGCCAGAAGAAATATCAACAACCTCAGATATGCAGATGATACAACTTTGATGGCAGAAAGTGAGGAGGAATTAAAGAACCTTTTAATGAAGGTGAAAGAGGAGAACGCAAAATATGGTCTGAAGCTCAACATCAAAAACAACTAAGATCATGGCCACTGGTCTCATCACCTCCTGGCAAATAGAAGGGGGGGGGAATGGAGGCAGTGAGAGATTTTACTTTCTTGGGTTCCATGATCACTGCAGATGGTGACAGCAGTCACAAAATTAAAAGATGCCTGCTCTTGGGATAAAAGCAATTACAAACCTAGATAGCACCTTAAAAAGCAGAGACATCACCTTGCCAACAAAGGTCCGTATTGTTAAAGCTATGGTTTTTCCAGTATGGAAATGTATGGAAGTGAGAGCTGGACCATAAAGATGCATGGAAGTGAGAGCTGGACCATAAAGAAGGCTGATCACAGAAGAACTGATGCTTTTGAATTATGGTGCTGGAGGAGACTCTTGAGAGTCCCAAGGACTGCAAGATCAAACCTATCCATTCTGAAGGAAATCAGCCCTGAGTGCTCACTGGAAGGACAGATCCTGAAGCTGAGGCTCCAATACTTTGGCCACCCCATGAGAAGAGAAGACTCCCTGGAAAAGACCCTGATGTTGGGAAAGATTGAGGCACAAGGAGAAGGGGACGACAGAGGACGAGATGGTTGGACAGTGTTCTCGAAGCTACCAGCATGAGTTTGACCAAACTGCAGGAGGCAGTGAAGACAGGAGTGCCTGGCGTGCTCTGGTCCAGGGGGTCACGAAGAGTCGGACACAACTAAATGACTAAACAACAAATTATTTTTATATCTGCTCAATCACAGTTTTAAATTGTTGTCTTACAAAACCCATTAATAAAATCTCAATTTGTTTTGGTCTAATTTTGTTTGATGCTCCCTGTGCCTCATTGCCTCATCACCCTGCCCAGCACTGAAAACTTGCCGGGCCAGCAAATACATTCAAGGGATAAAAGGGCTGTTTGGTGGAGGCAATAGGCAGAAACAAACCAGTAGGTGAGGTCCAAACCAGATATATCTTCTTTGCTCCTTTCCCCTTCTGTGCTTTTTGGCTATATCATACATACAACTAACAACAACAACAACAACTCACATACCTCTCATATTGTGGTAAATGTCAGTCTACTTCAATTTTCCCCTCAGACATACACCCAACTCAGATCAAATACTCAGCTGCAAGCAGAAGGCTAATGCCCCTTTGCTTTGAATGCAAACTGGTTGACTTTTAAATGTTTTTTTAACTAAAAAAGGCATGAAGTAAGACCTGTTAGAGAGCCTTTGATGCTAACTTCTTTTTTTCAATCCACAGGCCCAGGTAACACCCCCCACAACCTTTTGTATTGGGCCGCCATCTATATGGTCTCTTAGTTAGAGAAAAATAATAATAAAAAGATTGGTATTACTGCTGGTTCTGTATTGATTTATGAACACATTAATTTGCCATTTAGCTCCTGGAATTGACTATTAATAATCCTTGACATTCAAAAGATAAATTTTATTTTCAATTAAAACACATCTTGCCACACTCTAGAATATCTGATTTCTCCCCATCTGTGTCTATATACTTAAAGCCAAAATGTGCATTTCCATACTTGGTGACAGAGGGTGGCAATTTTCCTCTTTATTCCTGCTCACCTTTTGGTTCTTTTCATAATGATACATAGATTAGTAACCATGACGCCAACATAAATTAAATCAAAACAGTTAACAAAACAAGGATTAGTAACATTGAAATAAAGAAGCTTAATGTCACAATACTGAAGATAAGATCAGGCAATAAGTGGACTGATCCCCTTCTACACAAAACTTTTTAACATCATATTCTCTCCTGTTGGTGGGTGGTTTGTCTGCTTATGTGAGTGGAATTCACCCTGTTTTAAAAGGAATGGGGTAACATCCTAGTTCCATATTTGTCACTGAAAGTGCAGGTTGTCTACATGGCAGAGAGTAGGTTTTGCTAGGGTTGTGCAATCCTAGATCCAAATGGGCCAGTTCTGGTTGAGGCAGGATTCTGCTGGAGGAGGTTGATGCAGCCCCAGATTGCCCCAGATCTGTCCATGTCCATCTGGAGAGATCCAGGGCTGTCAAAGTGTTTGCGTAGTAAGAAAACACAGGCAGACTTTCTCCACTATCTACCACATGTTTAACCAGAGGTTTAAATTATAATTAAGCATAAAGTTGGGGAGAGAAAGGAAACACAGGAAGTCAACCGATGTCTTCTCCTCCTCTATCCTTCCAACCACACGCTTAATCAAGGTTTAAAATGTGAGCACTCCAATTGCAGACCAGCCTTTACCAAAGGTGTTATGGGCTTTGAAGATGCTCAAACTCAGGACAAAAGGGAGAAATGTGTTAAGAGGAAAGTACATTTGGCAAACCCTCACCATGATCGAATCCTGCCTGAAAACCTATGTCCCCACTGTGGAAGTACATGTGGATCCAGAATTGGCCTCCACAGTCACTTATGGACTCACTGCTAAAAATGTGTTTATGGAAAACAATCTTAATCGGTTATGAGTGATCACAGAAGAAGAAGAAGAAGAAGAAGAAGAAGAAGAAGAAGAAGAAGAAGAAGAAGAAGAAGAAGGAGGAGGAGGAGGAGGAGGAGGAGGAGGAGGAGGAGGAGGAGGAGGAGGAGGAGAAGGGATACCATCAGGAATCAGGAGCCATACTCCTTAGTGAGATCCAGTAAGGAAAGCTGCAAACCACTTCCTTCTCAAAGAAATGGGAGAAAATTCTCCCCACACAAAGTAGCAAAACCCCTCCACTTCAGCAACCCCTCCACTTTTTTTAAGGGGGGGATGGAATATATTATTTGGAAAACCTGGAACTTGGCCTAGCCTTCATTCCTCCAAGAATGAGGAGCTGAATACAAAGTTATAGGACAGCTTCCACCTATATGCCCAACTTGTGAGTGTTGAGAGGTTTCTGGCTGGCTGTTGTTGGAAACAGAATGTTAGCCCAGTTGGACTTTGTCTAGAACTTCAGGATAATTATACTGACAGATCTTATTGGTCTGTTGTAAGAATTCGTGAGATAATTTATGTACAGTGATGTGCTTTGAACATTAAAATATGCAACTCTAAGGGTGGTGGTGGGGAGTGCCCCAACAACGTATGTATGCATGTATGTATGTATGAATATTTTGCAATTCATCTTCCATTTGGGAAAATAGGAAGTAAGTAAAACATGCCAGCTTCAGGTCTGACATTTTAACTCTGGTTTGGGGGGATGGGAGTGTTGGGGGACAGAGATATATGCCTCCCTCCAAACCATTCCTTTTCAATTCTACTTAGAGAGAGAGAGTTTGGATTTGATATCCCGCCTTTCACTCCCTTTAAGGAATCTCAAAGCGGCTAACATTCTCCTTTCCCTCTCCTGCCCCACAACAAACACTTTGTGAGGTGAGTGGGGCTGAGAGACTTCAAAGAAGTGTGACTACCCAAGGGCACCCAGCAGCTGCATGTGGAGGAGTGGAGACGTGAACCCGGTTCCCCAGATTACGAGACTACCGCTCTTAAACTGGCTCTCAGTTCCACACTGGCTCTCCGCTTATGCTGGAGCTCTGATGTGGTAGGCAAGGGACACGGGAGGCACTGTGGGTTAAACCACAGAGCCTAGGGCTTGCCGATCAGAAGGCCGGCGGTTCAAATCCCCACGACGGGGTGAGCTCCCGTTGCTCGGTCCCAGCTCCTACCAACCTAGCAGTTCGAAAGCACATCAAAGTGCAAGTAGATAAATAGGTACCGCTGTGGCGGGAAGGTAAACGGTGTTTCCGTGCACTTCTCTGGTTCGCCAGAAGTGGCTTAGTCATGCTGGCCACATGCCCCGGAAGCTGTACGCCGGCTCCCTCGGCCAGTAAAGCGAGATGAGCACCACAACCCCAGAGTCGGTAATGACTGGACCTAATGGTCAGGGGTCCCTTTACCTTAGGGCAGGAACATCTTACAAGATCTTTGAGAGATTTGATGCTTATCATGCCCCCTACAAAAGAATAACTTCTCAGGGACCATGGAACTGCAGGACCCAAGTGGGAAAAACCAACACCATACCACTCATTGTTAATCTTGTACATGATTTTCTTCCATGAATTATTGGAAGGCAGATATCACAGGGATTTTCCAGCTCTGGAAAATAGCGCTCCTCACCAAGAAAATAAAAAGTGAAGGATATTACCCTACCCAATTAAAAAATGAGAAGAATATAAGTGAAGTAGATTACTATCGTCAATTAGATATAATTAAATTCAAGTCTGTAATTAAAATCACATCAGGTAGAAATCACCTTCATTAGAGCTAGTTTTACATAAACACTATTTTCAGACATTACCAGCCTGCAAACACATGGCTTCAGGAACAGACTAAATTGCAAATCTACAGGTGAATGCTGGCAACTATTTATGGTATGGTAACTAAAACCAGAGCATGCATGTAACTACTTGGTGAAGCTGCTTTTCTGCATTGACCAGCCAAGTGGGGCAGGGAAACCTATCACACTTCTGCACCTGAAGCAGCAGACTGGTAACATCCTACTCAATACTTTGCAGGCTAACAGGCAATGCAGATGATCAATTTAACAAGGGTGTAATCATGGGTGTAGCCAGGATTTTTGTTAGGGCATCCGCCAAAGTTGTTGAGCTGCTTTTAGGAGATGCCCTATAGCTCTTGAGCTTTTTTGGAGAAAACATGGGTTAAAATACCCCCCCCCCAATAGAGGACATTGCAGGTGACAGACTGGGGGGTGGGGACAGAACCTCAGTTAATTGAGTACTTTAAATGCTTTTCTATAATTTTTGTGGATCTGCTCCCCTGCCCCCCCCCACTTGGCTACACCCATGGGTGTAATCCAAGGGTGCCCAAACTTTTTTCAAAGAGGGCCAGATTTGGTGAAGTGAACATGCATGAGGGCTGACCAAAGTTGTTGAGCTATTTTTAGGATTGAATTTGCTGAGCTTTTTTCGGATTTTATACCAGGACATATACTGCCATGGGGGCTGGATTAAATCGACTGGCGTGCCACACTAGGCCCCCGAAACAGACTTTGGACATGTCTGGTGTAATCCAATCCAGTGATTTTGTGTACAAAGCAGACTCACTCAGCAGACTCTTCTGCCAAATTCCTTCCTCCTATGCACCAGAGGGGGAACATTGCATTCACTTGCCGAGTGTGCTGTCTTTACAGAATAAAGCACAACTGCTTGCCTTTGTTATGTTTTACTCAGAAGTAAAGGTAAAGGGACCCCTGACCATTAGGTCCAGTCGTGAACGAATCTGGGGTTGCAGTGCTCATCTTGCTTTACTGGCCCAGGGAGCCAGCGTACAGCTTCCGGGTCATGTGGCCAGCATGACTAAGCCGCTTCTGGCGAACCAGAGAAGTGCACGGAAACACCGTTTACCTTCCCGCCACAGCGGCACCTATTTATCTACTTGCACTTTGACATGCTTTCGAACTGCTAGGTGGGCAGGAGCAGGGACTGAATAACGGGAGCTCACCCTGTCACGGGGATTTGAACCGCCGACCTTCTGATCGGCAAGCCCTAGGCTCTGTCGTTTAACCCACAGCGCCACCCGCGTCCCTTACTCAGAGGTAGCTCTCTTGAAATAAATGAACGTACCATACTACTGAGAAAAATATGCAATCTTGCCATCCAACCCCCATCGCCACTACTGTTCCACTTGTCACTGAGTTGTTTTGGTTAATATACAGTAACTACAAAACAAAAACATACAGCACAAAATAAATAAGAAGATACAACCATGCAATAAAATAAAAATCTTACAGGTGAAGCAAGTTAAAAATACCCTAGACTATACATCAACACAATGATTTTTTAAAAATCAAGGTTGGCAAAACGTGTTGTGTGTACATATGTTTTAGTGAGAGTTGTGAATCTGCACATATCTGTTGCTTGGGTTTTGTCCGAGGAGCGCAAGTCTGTGTACATAATCTTCTCGATTCCCTTTTGATAATCACAACAGCCCTGTGAGGTAGGCTCAGCTGAGAGTCAGTTCTGAAACCAACCTTGTGAAGCTGCATATTTTTTGCTTGTTATGTATATCTGGGGCACAGCTCAGTGGTGGAACACATCCTTTTCAGGCAGAAGACCCCAAATTCAGTTCTGAGGATTGTGTTATGAGGATCTCCTCAAATACAAGACATATGGTTGGTGAGATTTGTTTGGCTTGTGCAGATTTGCACATGTTTCTTGCATAATTCACGACACTGGGTTGTGCAGCCAGAGTTTAATAATGCTTAACATTTCACTTGCGGTGACCAAGCTTGAACATATTTTACTATCACTAATTCCTTTTCTTTTTAGAAAGGAAATCCTCTGTGGCTTTACTTAGTTTTAACATTTGAAAAAATGCCAAAAATATTTCATGTGTTTAAAAGCTATTCTGCTATTGTTGTTCTTAATAATATAATATTTGTTTTCTTTAAATTCTCAGTTACATCTCCATGAATTTTAAATATGCATTTGAACTGGACATACCGGTAGCTGTTTTCTGTTACTTGATTACCATCAGCATGGGAGTATTGGCCACTATTAAATTTGCTTTTGCTTTTGCTTTTGTTCCAGATTTTGTACACTATTATTGAGGAAGAAACAATATTAATGTTTGGGCAGAATCCAATGGAGATCCTTTTGGGGAAAGTATCTATGTCTGGATTGTTTCAAAAAGAAATGCAGAAAATACTACTTTGCATCAAAGTTTCCATGCTATACCTAAGCATTATGAGTAAACATGGGGAGGGGGTTTCATCCCATGTTATTCTTGTAAGGCAAATATGGAAACAGGAGACTTTATATGTGGAGAAATGGCAGGGGTTACTTTGTTTCCCTTCTTCTTTTTAAAGCTATCATTAGCCTTGGATCGGAAGGGGTTAAACTGAGATTGGCAAACAACTCCTCCAAGTCCATCTCTTGAGCATTCCTATTGATGTCAATGCGGGTTCCTATCATTCCAACAATAATAGATGACATTTAATTGTTTGGTTACTGAATCTGATAGGGACTTAGTGAACTCAGACCTATGACCGTCTTGACATACCTCCAAACCTTCAAAAATTTCATTTTGTTGCCTCGGGAAACATGAATTTGAGAATTAGGTATCCATTTGCTAAGATTATATTTAGGTTTGAACCCAGACTCCTAATTATTTCAAAAATAAAGGTTGCACTGGCAGAACCAAGGGCCAATTACTAAGGTATATAAGGGGATATAAGGGGAAATACACAAATGCTGTATCATGTTCTATCTATGGCTGCATAGATGTAGTCTCCACTGTAGTCCAAATTAAAATACACACAAGCAGGTCATGGAAAAGCCCTCTCTTGAGAAAAGCTTGTTTTCTGTGATTTCACAGAATTTAATTAGAAAGATAAATGCTGTAAATTTTCTATTGTGCTAGATTTTCAAGAAAGCCTGGAGTTCTATGGTATTACTACAATTAATGTGTCCATACTTCCAATTCATTCACCTGGCTTTTTCACAAGGCTGTTATCTCCTGTTTCTTTGATATAGGGAATGTCATATTTATATATTAAAGTTCCTGTTAATTTAATGCTTTATGACAAATGAGTATTTTAAAACTTATTTTATCTTAATGAACACATTCCTAAATGCATATTAAACACATGTGATCTTAAAATGCACATTTAAAAGCCAAAAACTGCATCACAAAATTTGGAGTACTGCAAAATCCAAAGAAGAATTATGTTTCCATCTCCACATTTACCAGGAGCTGCAGTTCTGGTCAGTTTGCAGTGGAATTCACAGAAATTTCATAATGAACAACACAGGAAAGAAGTTGTAAACTCTTCCCTCCAAGATCAACACACAGAGAGTAGAATGCCAGCAGATTTAGGTTAAAGGAGGAGGAGGAGAAATAGTCAGGAAAGGACTTGGGCATCCCACTTACATCGAAGGCAGGTGAACTGTTTTGCGCAAGATTGCTACCCTCAAAATACAGAATGTATTTTTCTGTCGTGTGATGAGGTTCCCTCACTAGAGATTTTGGCATGGTCAGCGAATAAATCAGAGCTTCTTGGCTGTCACCTATCACCAGTTGTTTGCAAAATACTTGGCAGTTGTGATTTCCTTTGATTTTTTGAGAGTGGAGAAAAGTAAATATTAACATACATCTTCACATGAGCTGTACGGGAGTGGAACAGACCCCTTCAGAGGTTTTCAAGCAAAGGGTGGAAGGCCATCTATCATGGAAGCTTTAGTTGAGATTCTTGTATTGCAGGCGGTTGGACTAGATGGGCCTCAGGGTCCATTTCAACTCTACAGTTCTACAGCATCACATCACAGTCAGGGTGAGAGATAACACAAAGTTATAAAAACAAAGTTGGGATGTCTTGCAACATACTGCAAATTCACTTTGCAGTGAATGGCCAATGTTTGCACAATAAGAAGCACATTAACACCAGAGTCCTATTGAGCTACTTGCACCTTTTCACAGATAATATAAACGTAGATGTGAAGTGGATGTTAGAAGATCACGGTGAAGTGAGGACCTTAACAATAAGGTAAGTGCTTTCGTTACTAAGAATAAATGTTTTAACAAAGTGATTCAAACACCCATTCAACTGAATGCCGGAATAAGCACCAGATTTCATATGTGAATTGGCTGTGCTAAAAATGCATATTCTTTCATTGGCTGGCAGCCAGAGTTTCTGATAAAAAATTCATGCCTAATACATAATCATGCTTTCTAACCTCATTGAACAGAGGAATAATTTATAAGGGACATCATTCAGGGGCATCAGTTACTGAATAGTCAAGGCTAAATGAATCATTTCATGTAAAATTCGGGGGGGGGGGATGTATACCTAACATTTATAGCTAAACTTGCTGCCTAAACAACTGATATAAAAAACTTGAAAATTGTGAACATCATTAGGCTTTTGTATAGGATGCTAATAATGTTGTTTCCAAGCACTTTGTGAATAAGTACACACAGGATAGCTGTTCCACTCAAAATAGTGACTTCTGTGTATACTCTTTGACTAAAAGTAAAGGTAAAGGGACCCCTGACCGTTAGGTCCAGTCGTGGCCGACTCTGGGGTTGCAGCGCTCATCTCGCTTTATTGGACGAGGGAGCCAGTGTACAGCTTCTGGGTCTCGAGTTTTCCCTGTGTGTCAGCGCACATCTGGACTGAGGAGTTTAGGGACCGTTGGGTCTGTCTTGGTCTGATAACCAGGCAGTGTGAGAGTCCTGGCAAAACAGTCCTCATGCTCTGGCAGAGTCTTCGCACTGCTTAAGGTTTAATATTGCGTTTCTGCTCGCTTTATTTCGGGATCATCTAATGTTTTCGCTGTCGCTCTATCCCGTTTTTTCAGTTGGAGAGCTTCAGATCCTGGGCTCTGGACGCCCAGCTATAGCCGGATTTTTCTGGAGCTCCTGTGGCACTTGGCAACAATTAATAATTATGAGGAGTAGTAGCTTACGTTTCCACATCCGCTTTCAGGTCTTATGAGAAGGCCTGGACTGATTTCTTAAAATTTAGCTGGCAGTCCTCGGCCATTCAGAGGAACCTGCCCCCATCCTCTGAGCAGGACCTGCAGTAATTCGCCCACCTGCTGCAGATCGGATGCACTGTTAAAACTATCAGAATTCAGTCCGCTGCAATGTCTGCTAGAGTAAAGCTTTAATTTTTCAGAGACCCTTCTAAAGTGTGTCGTGCGTAGGGTCTCGGAAGGTTGGAATAGGATCCAACCTTCACAGGACAGCAGGCAGGAAGCCGGTCAATCTTTGACCTATGCAGTATCCGCAACAAGTTAAGGCTTGTCGGCTGGTTCAAGATCAAGACGAGACTTCTTTCAGTATTCCATTGTAATTTTGGTGTACTGAGGGTTGGGGAAATTGTGTTGGAGCCAGCACGGGGCTGAGAGTTTGGAGGCTTATTGCCTCAGGACTTTTCCTTATCTGCTTTGGAGCTTGTCATAAGTGTCTGGAGCTCTAAGTCAGACCTAGTGAGCAGGGTTGCCACCATCAGGCTTCCAGTCACAGGTGAGGTGGGCCCTTGCCCTGTTATTGGATACCGGAAATATTTGGCTTTTCGTTCCCCTGGGGGCTGGCTCGATCCTAGTGCACAGAAATGGGTTCCGGTTCGACAAGCATCTAATTGCTCACGTCGTGCGCCAGTTATTGCAGCTTGCGCCTTGCCTACCAATGATCACACCTCATTCCTTCTGAATAGGTGCTGCGGCAAAGGCTGCACACTGGGGCCTGTTAGTAGACAGGATTGTGAATACGGGTCATTGGAAGTCTGACGCTGACAAAGGTTATGTCAGGAAGCATCGCCAATGATGCCTGTGCTGATGCCTGTCTGTTATTCCTTTTTTCATAGGAGCAGCTGTGCGCATTTGGGTTGTCGGCCACAGCATCATGCACTAAGCTGGCAAGCACCCTGACGAGTCTGGACTGGGGGCGTCATCTCGGCCTTCCTGCCCATGTTTCTAGCTCCAGTCCTCATCTGGATTGTGGGGCACAGCATCGTTTACTGGGCTGGCATCAGAGCTAGGCAGTCTGGAAGGGGACTGGGTCTTGGCCTCCTTCAGCATGTGCAGGTGTTATGGATGTCCAGGCACAGAATGCAGTGGAGCAGTATGCAGAGGGTGCTTTCGGATGCCCCCCCATGGCAATTGTGGTTCAGCTGGGGGAGAACGATGTGGCAACTTATGATTGCTTTACTTTGCGCTCCACGATTCAGAGAGACTTGGGGGAATTGGTGACCTAATACCCACAGTTAAAATATTTTGGTCACAATTGCTGCAAAGGCGCAATTGGCACGGCATTTCTCGACCTGAGGCTGCTGAAAGGGCCAGGAAGCGCATTAATTCCGCAGTGTGTAAGAAGGTGGCGGAATTGAGTGGGTTGGTTAGTTCCCGCCCGGATATTACCTTCAAGGCTCTGGCCCTTTACCGCAATGATGGGGTGCATCTCTCTGTACTGTCGAATGATGTTTGGTTGGATGCGGTAACTGCAAGGTTGAAGGTTGGGTTGGGATTGTGAGTGGTTGGCGGCGAGCGTAAAGGGCTCGATTGGCGGTTAGGCATTGGTTATAAATCTGGTGGAGGAGGGGTTAGGATAGGCTGGGCCTGCCCCTCCATGGTTGCTGCGGAAAGGGAATTCCGTTAAAGGAATCCTGGGGCTTGCCATCTTTTCGTCCAATCCCTGGAATGGGACTAGGGCCGGCAAGCCTTCGGGGAGCAGGCGGGTGAGAGTTGAGGGTCTGTGTCTCAGCTCCAATTCTTCCCCGACTTGCTTTCCCCAGCACTGTCTTTCGGTGGTGCCTGGAAGTCAGTTCTGTCCCCAGGCGGGGGGACAGATAGTCTTAACCAACGCCTAAACAACCACTCACGGTTTTGTATTTAAATAAAGTTGTGGCCAAAATTATGCCAAAAACCTTAAACAAAAATTAAGTGTGCGTTGTGAGTTATTTGGGGGGTAGATTGGGGACCTCGACACGCAATGGTGACTGGGGAAGGCACACAGTGTGTTTGACTTTGAATCCAGAGGGAGACAGCTCTCCCCCCACTCACCAAGTGCTTAGGACAGAAAAAAGCAGAAAAAATGAGGTCCAAACCAAATGTTGTGGTTGACGTACACCCTTTATCCCCTCCATTGGTTTCCCTAAAGACTAAAAGGCTGTGTGTGTGTGTGTGTGTGTGTGTGTGTGTGTGAGAGAGAGAGAGAGAGAGAGAGAGAGAGAGAGAGAGAGAGAGAGAGACTCGTTCTAAAGAGGCAGGGGAGGATTTCCCACCACCTTCCCACCATTCTGATGTGCTGCCTCCAAAACAGCTGCACAGTCTTTTCCTGCCCCAAATGCAGGGGGACATCCTGCCTTTCCTCTACCTTGAAATCTTGCAATGGCCAAAGGAATGAAAGGGAACCAGAAGGAGGGGGGGGGCTTTACCTGACCTCACAGGAGAGCCAGGCATCAGCTGATCTGCCCCATCTCAGCATGCACCATAGAGAAAGGAAAATGGGTAGAGTGATCTGTGCATGCACACTTTCTGGCTCTGCTTGCAGGTGCATCCATAGATATAGGAAAAAGGAAAGAGTGATTCTTGCGTGCACACTTCCTGGATCCGTTTTCAAAAACCCGGACATTTTGCCTAATTTGAAAAAAATCCCTCCAGATGGTAATTTCGCCCTTGGAATCCTGGCCATGTCCGGGGGAACTTCCAGTGCTAGACTGTATTCCTAATTGGAGCTGCCCATGTGCAGTAAAAGTTTAAAGTTCCATTGATTGTAAATGAGGTGTCCCATAACAGATTGACTTAATCATGCCAAGCAGTAAAACTATTTTGAGGATATGGCAACGGAAAATACGGTTATTTATTTGTAAAACATGTAGGTATTTACAGATGATGTAAACAGGTGATGCATGACACGTAACAACTTTGCTCCCATTAAGAGTGTTT
Organism: Podarcis melisellensis; assembly: GCF_964234715.1. Lineage (NCBI taxonomy): Eukaryota > Metazoa > Chordata > Lepidosauria > Squamata > Lacertidae > Podarcis > Podarcis melisellensis. The sequence goes on along the minus strand of NC_138531.1, from coordinate 5,649,127 downwards.
TTAATTATGTGATTTGAGTGGCGCTAAGTATTTATTCATATTTAGTGGAGAATTTGTCCAGTGGCAAAGGGCCTGAAACTATGCTGTCTGCCTATAAAGGCATGGCAAAACAGTGTTTTCAGTTCTGGCAGAAATTCAGGGCCAAGCATCTGCCACTGTAGTTTTCCAGAATTGGAAGTGGCATGTGTAACCTTCAAATCTTCACATTCATTTTGTTGTTGTTGGCTCATTCTATTAGAAACTCTGCATGGGGTAGGTGGCTACAATCATTGCCACTTGTTATAATAGGTGTTTGGGGAAATTAACATAAACTCTTTTTAATGGAAATTTAAATACCATTTGTATCTCACAGTCTCTGCTACAGCACGTTTTATAGGGTATGTTATGCTTTGACTTCTGAATTAGGTGTTGCATGCAAAATAAATAAATAAACAGTGGGACATGGGTTCTTGCATCCAATGGAAAGCTCTTACGGTAGTATCTGTACTCTTTCCCAAAAATTTAAATCTGCTACTCAAAAGTTTGAACCTAGAGAGACCTGTCAAGTTTTCAGTCTGATAATGTATCCTTTTGACACCCAGGTGCTGTGCCATGACTGGCTGTTGAGTTAGTTGGAATAGTATCTTCCAGTGACAGCCATTGGTTAAGGTTTGCCATAGATTACAGTGGGCGTGTTTGTACTGTTGCAGTTTGTGACTTTGCATTACTTTCTATGGGAAAGTGTGCCTTGGTTTTGGAATGCTTTGGTTTTGGAACAGACTTCTGGTACAGATTAAGTTTGAGAACCAGGGTACCACTATATACCTGGCAAATAAATTTTGATGTGCTGACCTTTACAAGGTGAGAGGAGCTCAGGATGTCTTCCCTGAATGCCTTTAGGACACATTTTGAGATGAAGCTGGTATCAAGCTTGTACCAATATCAAGCAAGGTTCATGATGGAGAATCTCATGTCATATTTAAATTATGTCAACCTTTATACTTATGCTATAATCTACAGAGATAAACCATAGAAATCAGTTCAGATTCACACCTGTTCACTGTACTTATGTCCTGGATCTTAGGCAAGCTCAACAACTTTCAGGGTGTCCCGGCTTTTACTTTTTGAAATATGGCAACCCTAGATCAAGCATAACTTTCTGGCTAAGTTTTGACCCATTATATATCTACAACTCCACTCATTTTTGCCCCTTGCATTGTCTGTATGTAAGGTGACTGCATGCACAGTATTCAGGCATTACAAGAGTACCACTATACAGCCTAAATCCACTATGCTGGCATAAAATTTGCTTCTTGGGCACAAGGGGCTTTCATAGCAATCCCTTCATCAAGCTGTTCATCTCAAGGATAGGGATTGGGCTGTTTGGGATCCTGATTTTGGATAAGATGAGATACATGAGACTCCCTGAGATGTTCTTGTCTGCTGTGCAAAGCATGGTATTAAGGATACTCTGGCTCATTATAAAAACAGGTAAAGGGACCCCTGACCATTAGGTCCAGTCATGACTGACTCTGGGGTTGCGGCGCTCATCTTGCTTTATTGGCTGAGGGAGCCTGTGTACAGCTTCCGGATCATGTGGCCAGAATTACTAAGCCGCTTCTGGCGAACCAGAGCAGCGCACAGAAACACTGTTTACCTTTCTGCTGGAGCAGTACCTATTTATCTACTTGCACTTTGACGTGCTTTTGAACTGCTAGGTTGGCAGGAGCAGGGACTGAGCAACGGGAGCTCACCCCGTCATGGGGATTCGAACCGCCAACCTTTTGATTGGCAAGTCCTAGGCTCTGTGGTTTAACTCACAGCGTCCCCTGGCTCATTATACTTGCCTATTAAAGGGATAAAATGAAGTATATGATTACAATTTTTATTGCAAGAATTGTCCACTACAGTTATTCTTCTGTTATTCTACAGAGATTGAAAGCATTTAAGCATTAAATGGCATAGTGTGCGTGAACATTTAAACTTTGCTTTGTTCCTTGACAAGGAAGGGAAATCTATAAACAGCAGGGGAATCTATGAGGCAGGGAAGTTTGCTTCTAGGAGACTCATGTACAAGAAGCTTGCACCCAGGCAGACAGTGCTGGTTGTTAAAGCAGACTTCATTTGTGAACAGTATGTTGGGGATAAGCAGTGTCCAGTGCACAGCGGAATGATGAGAAGTATGAGCCAACATGCTCTATACTACTTTATTTACAGTTCAAAGCTGGTAAGTTACAGAAAAACATCTTCCCTCTGCCGGAGCAGAGAAAGCGTCATCTCTCCTCTAAAGCACGGAGAGAATCTCAAACTGAAACTGCAAAGAACAGTGAAAAACAGGAAACCAGTGTACGTCATATCCAGTCTCCCATTCCCGTGGGAAAACCTCCAACAGTACAGACTCTGTGGAATGTAAACACCTGTCTCGTGACACGCACTTCGCTGCACAGAGAAGAAAGCAGAAACCAACATCCTCCCCCTTTCTGTGAACATCTCTGGGCAGCGTCTTCGTACAATATCAGTACAAACCCAACTTCTGCACATAGGTACAGTGTTGATCCCTTGATACAATCTTGGACAATACATCAGCAGGAATTTCATTACCTGGCATATAGGACACCGTTACGAGTCCCTTCTGAATACGTTCCCTAGCATGTTGCAACTTCAATTGCAAGTGCTTCGTGCTTTGCTTACAACCTTCAGAATTCAGCAAAGCCAAACATGCTTTGTTGTCCTGGTAAACCTGGATTGGACATTTGACAGGAATTTTCATGTCTTTGCACAATTGTAACAACCATTCACAATCCTTAAGTGAATAAGACAGTGCATTCAGTTCAGCTTCACAAGTACTTAAGCTAACTGTTGTTTGCTTCTTGCATGACCAATCAAATAGACCCTGATTGTACTTATAGCAAACTCCAGACGTACTTTTCCTGTCTGTAGTGTCACTTCCAAAACTTGCATCTGCAAATATCTCAAGACCACCAGACTTCTGATTGTTAAATCTCAGTCTGTAATGCATAGTGCCTTTCAAATACCGCGCTATGCGTTTCAGAGCTTTCCAATCCTTAACAGTAGGATTGTTGACTTGTCTGCTTAGCAAATTACAGCTAACAGCAATGTCTGGTCTTGAACATCTGGCAATGAAGTTTAGCTTGCCTAGCACACTTCTGTACAGTGTAGTGTCAGAAAATGCTTCTTCAGTGTCATCTACCTGATAACCTGTTATCATCGGTGTGTCCACAGGGTTAGCATCCATCAGGTTTAGTTTGCTTAACACATCAGCAATTTTCCGTGACTGGTGTACTAGAATGTTACCATCTTGATCTCTCTCTATTTCCAGAGATAGGTAGTTGTTTACCTCACCAAGATCTTTCATGTCAAAGTGCTCTTTCAGTTGAGCTAGGGCGTTATTGTACATTGTGACATCTTTCCAAAAGAATAAAAGATCATCAACATAAAACAAACAATACAGTTTCTTTTGCCCCTCCTCTTTGACAAACACACATGGATCAGCTTTCCCTTGCTGAAAACCTAGAGAAAACAATACTTCAGTGAGTTTTGTGTGCCAACAGCGTGCACTTTGTTTGAGACCATAAAGGGACTTTTTCAGAGCACAAACAAATCCCTGTTTTACCTGTACGCCATCAGGTGGAAGCATATAAAGTGATTCATTTAGAGATCCGTACAGAAAAGCTGTATTCACATCATGGTGACTAATGTGTAGATTCTCCTCTGCAGCTAGCTTGAGCATAAGCCTAATGCTCTCATACCTCACTGTGGGTGAGTAGGTCTCGTGATAGTCTTCACCTGGTACCTGAGCAAATCCTCTGGCTACCAATCTGGCTTTGTGTCTGACTATCTTGCCATTTTGATCAGTCTTCGCTTTGAAGACCCATTTGCTTCCAAGCAGTTTCATTCCTGGAACTACTGGAACTAGGTCCCATGTTTTGTTCCTTTCCAAGGAATCAAGCTCAGCCTTCATGGCATTTAACCATGGCTCAGCTTCCTTTGAATCCAAATCCTGGATTTCTTGGAAACTTGAAGGTTCAAAAACCTTCTTGGAGCTTTTAACAGCTGTTACTGCTATCTTAGCAAACTCATCAGCAAATCTCTTTGGAGGTCTGCCTTTTGTGGCTCTCTGTGACCTGCGAATTAGCCTTAAGTCTTCAACACTCTCCTCTTCCTTCTTAGGAGAAAAGCGACCTATTGTGAACAATGGTTCCTCCAATTCTTGATCAGAGCTTTCAGAGGGTCGCATAGAGGCTTTCGCACTCTTGAAATCCTCTGAATCACCCGATTCAGTGTCAGACTCAGAATCAGAACCTTCATCAGTGGGTGTGGGTTGTTGCGGTTGCTTTTGACTATCCTCAGTCTCATCACTGTCATCAGGATAACATTGGAAAATTCCCACATTCTCCCCCCACTTGGCATTGTACTCAACACTTCTTGTGAGCTTAATCTCCTTAGAGTCAGTCATCATTATTCTGTAAGACCCTTTCTGATAACCTAGAAAGATACCATGCAAACCACGCTTGTCTAACTTGGAGTTTTGTGGTGAGCGAACCCACATGTCTGAACCAAAAATTTTCATGTGTTTGATGTATGGCTTCTTGCCAAACATCTTCTCATAGGGGGTACAACCAATCGCTGAAGATAACCTGCGATTATAACTGTAAGTGAAACATGAGAGAGCTTCGGCCCAATAACTCTCTGGAAGATTTGCATCATGCAGCAAGGTTTTTAACCCTTGAAGCAATGTTTGATTTGCTCGTTCCGCAAGTCCATTCTGCCATGGCGAGCGAGGACTAGACAAATCGTGTTGAATTCCTTTCTCAGCCAGAAAAGCTTCAAACTGCTGAGAAGTGAATTCTCCCCCCCGGTCAGTGAAAAGAATTTTTATCTTCTTACCATGCACATTTCCCAACCAAGCACAGAATTCCTTGAACCTAGGAAAAGCCTCTGACTTCTGCTTGAGATTGTACACAAAAATATACCTGGAAAATGCATCAATAAGAACCATGAAGTACCTATTCCCACCCAAAGAGGGCGCTAGTGGTCCAACCAAATCAGCATGAATAATTTGGTATGGTTCTGTAGCTTGCCTACTAGACACCTTACCTTTCGCAGCCATTTTCACCTTGTTTGCTGCGCATGCCTTGCACTTCATGTGGTACCTGCAGGGTTTAATAGTCATACCTTCAACCAAGGCAGGCATTTTAGATACTGCCTCAATATGCAAATGACCAAATTTCCTGTGAAAATCATGAATACATTCTGCATGCAAACTTTTGTTAGAACCTGCAATGCAACAAGTGTCATCCTGCACAACATCATCATAATACAAAAGAAACAAACGACCAACAAATTCAGCATACAATTGATAATCATTTTTCTTGGTGATGATGCATCTATTGTTCTTAAAGGAAACGTCAATTTTCTTCTCAATCAGCTGTCCAACGCTGAGCAGATTATGTTTCGCATCCGGCACATAAAGCACATCCTGTATCGATAAGTCCAAACTGTGAAGAACTACAGTTCCGTAGCCTTTACTGGGGATTGTGTGGTCATCCGCCTGGTGAATTGCACCTTCCTGCGGTGTAAAAGACACGAACAGTCGCTTATCGTTGCACATGTGGTGGGTCGCCGCTGAATCAACAACGAAGAAAGATCTAGACGTCTTCTGGACCTCTGCAACCTCTGCAACCTTTGCAACCTTTGGAGCGTAGCGTGAGACCATTGCCTTGTGCTGCGTTGTCCTGGACACCGGACCTTTGCTTTTGCTCTGGCCTTTTCCACGCGACGAGCTTCCGCTGCGCTGCTCTGTCTTGGCCCTGGGATATTTGCATTCCCTCTTCATATGGCCTAGACGTCCACACGAGTAGCATTCCACTGCCTTCAAAGCTTTGGCGCCATCTGGTGGTTCCACTGCACTATGGGATGACGACTGTGAAGTCTCCCCATTTCCCATGCAGCCAGCACCCCGCCGATCTGCTTCATTCTGAATCATGGCAGTATCACAAGCTACTGTGAGTTGAGCATTTGGCTGACCAGTGGTATCAAATTCCCCACTTTCCTCATCCAGCCTTGTGCAGCTAGCCATCATGACTCTGGCATTTGCCTCTTGCATCATCATTGCTGCTGTAAATCAGGCTGCTTTATACATGCTGTGTCTGTTTACAGCTGCCTCAATCCAAAAGCAAAATCAAAACAGCCTCTGCCTATGAGCCTGTGCCGCTCTTCTGTTTATTTGCATTTGCTTATCTGCAGCCGCTTCAAACTGCATTCCAAAAGCAAGTTCAAAAGCGAAAGTCCCCAAGTGCTTTCTCTATGTTGCCCTTTAATTCTTGCTGCGTCACATCTGCAGCTGCTGTGAAACAACAGCACTTGTAAAAGTTACTTTCGATTTCCCCCAGCATAGGAAAGTGTTGCTTTTAGCCATTTGCCTGTGCCACGGCAAAACCGGCTATTAAAAGTTCAAAGTCCAGCCATAAAGCCATTAATTAGAAGCTGGCAGGCTGCCCGGAGCAGTAGCACATACCTTCATCAATCATTTTGACGCGCAGAGCAGATTCCGATCCGATCTGTCCCTCTGCCGCTTTTCCGACCCTCTGCCGGCACTCCGTTTCTGTGCTCCTTTGTTCCTTTGCCAGGAGCCCGACTTCTGAAGTCCATTCTCAAAACACTGCGTTTTTCTGGGCCCGGAACCAAATGTTGGGGATAAGCAGTGTCCAGTGCACAGCGGAATGATGAGAAGTATGAGCCAACATGCTCTATACTACTTTATTTACAGTTCAAAGCTGGTAAGTTACAGAAAAACATCTTCCCTCTGCCGGAGCAGAGAAAGCGTCATCTCTCCTCTAAAGCACGGAGAGAATCTCAAACTGAAACTGCAAAGAACAGTGAAAAACAGGAAACCAGTGTACGTCATATCCAGTCTCCCATTCCCGTGGGAAAACCTCCAACAGTACAGACTCTGTGGAATGTAAACACCTGTCTCGTGACACGCACTTCGCTGCACAGAGAAGAAAGCAGAAACCAACACAGTATGCCCTTGGAGCCAACCAAGGGTCTTTGTCACTAGCCAACTGTACAGCTCAGATTTCTACCTCTTCCACTGGCTAGGTTACATTTCTTTCCAGTCCTGACAAAGATGCATTAGCCACCAGGGGTGCCATCTCTCCCCCCCCCTTTTCAAGGAGGGGGCTCTGCCTTCTCAACATTCTGTGGCAATGTGCACATGGTGTGTGCGCACACCATGTGGCATGCTCACGTCACACGTGCAAGCCATGCGGCATGTATGTGCCATGTCACATGGCATGTGTGAGTGATGTAAGTGTGTTGTGTGGCATGCGTGAGTGATGTCAGCATTTCATGTGACAGGTGTGCATGGCATGCACATGTTGTGCAGCACCAGCCCTCTCAATTGTGGGGGCAAACCAGCACACCTGGTAGCCATAAACATGTTTAGTGTACATTTAAGCAAGCATTTTCTAGCCTTCAACATACACCTTTAAGCATCAGCAATACAAAATCCTAAGCCTGTTTTTGCCATCCTTTCAAAGCAAAGTTATCTGGCATTCAAAAATGATTCCTTGTTCTATGACTATCATTCTCCTCTCTTTTTGTGATTGTTCCCCCTTCCAGTGCACGTATCTCTTTTCACATTTATCTGAGGAAGCATCTGTTCTTCTCGTGAGACTTCTATCATAGCTTTGCAAAACCGCAGTTCTCACAAGAAGAAAGTAGGGAATCCTTGCACTGCATGCTCTTTTGGAGGCCTTCTGAACAGAAAGGAAAGCAAGTGCTGTTCTGTACTGATATCCATCTAAGCGAAGGTTCACCCACTCAGCTGTATCACTTGCATTCCTCAGCATTTGATCAGCAGGGGAGGTGCTGCTGCTGGGTCTTCCCCATCTGGCTCTGACATGACAGGGCCTTTGGGGTGAGGTGTTACTGGCTCCCCATTCTTAACATTCCTATTCATCTAGGCATGTGTTACTTGAAAGATATTGTCCCTGGCAACCTTGAAAGTATTCTCTCGGGAGGATCTGTGACTGTTTGCTTGGGGGTTTTTGCTCCATTGTTTGCAAACTTAGGCTCCTTGAGAGCAAAGGTGGGATAGGAACTTCATAAATAGCTAAATAAAAGGTGATTATTGCACCTGTAAGTACTGGCAGCTGAATGTGTGAGCTGTCTCACTTGAATAGAAGAATGAACGCCTGCTGTGAAAGGAATAGAAAACAAAAATGAAACTTTGATGACGTCTTTACAAAAATTCTACAGTGCAATGGCTCTTGGAATAGTGTGTACGGTTCTGGCTGCTTCACCTCAAAAAAGAAGATTGTAGAACTGGAAAAGGCACAGACATGGCAACCAAAATGATCAAGGGCCCAGAGTGGTTCTTTTCCAAGGAAACTTCCAATGCTTGTGGCTTTTTATCTCAGAAAAAGGGCAGGCAAGTGCTGGTGAGCTGAGGGCGGGTGACTATGATAGAGAAAATGATTACAATGTGGAGAAAGTGGTGAGGGATAAGCGTTCATCCCTCTGTCATATAATAATGCTGAATGGTGGGAGCAGGTAAAAGAAACTGCTTCTTCATATTAAACCTGAGATTTGCTGCCATAATCTGTAAGGATAGCCACCAACCAGGATTGCTTTAAAAGGGCTCTGTGAGGACACAATGCTCAACAAGATGATGATGATGATAAATTTATTACACCCCACCCCTCTGACTGGGTTGTCCCAGCGACTCTTGGCAGCTTCCAACACAAAAACAGCATAAAACATTAAAAGCTTCCTGGTCGAAATTGGTCTTTCTCCTGATCCAGCAGGGCTTTCCTTATGTTCTTATGACATTAGACAAATTCATAGAGGATACGGCATTCCAGGGCTACTAGACATGATGACTGTATGCTGCCTCCAGGACCAGTAGCCCAGTCCCTGAGCAGCATGAGCAGGAGAGAGTGCTATTGCATCCATGATCTACTTGTGGGTTTCCAATAGGCATGTGCTTAGTCATTAGGACAACAATGGCCTGATGGCCTGGGCAGCCTCTGGTCTGATCCAGAAGGGCTCTTCTTGTGTTCTTCTTATATTCTATCTTCTGGCATAGCAGAAGTGATACTTTTATATACTGAATCTCCAGTTATTAAATGACATATCTGGTAGGTGAAAGTCTGAAAAATAGTGTACCTTGGGTGACAACGAAAGGTCAGGCTCTAACCTTGCCATGCAAAAGAGCAGTTGCTGTGACAGGATACCTTATTGCACCAAGAAGCATGAAACTAACTTTTTAAAATATGGGACTAATGCTGTGCTGACAAAAGTGTTTTGATACCTAGAGATGCACAATGCTGCAGGAGACTGGAGTGTGTCAATAGTTCACATTTCCTAATTAACACAGAATAGTTGCATTTTCCTTGGGCTACAATGTTCAAAAGACATGTGGGCCTTCCCTCCACCCTACATATCACCTCATGGAGGCTAAAACTGCTCAAAATGTGCTTGATCATGGAGCTAGCAATTATTACGCACAGCTAAAGACTGATGATGTAATTGACCTACAGCAGACCACATTGTCAGAGTCAGCAAATGTTAATGCTATAATGGCTATTCATATTTTTTCACAGACGTACAGATAGTACATCCCTGCCGCTTAGCTAATTAAAAAAGTAACTATTCAAACTCCCATAGTCTCATTACTGCACTGCAAAAGCATTTGAAAGGCCTCCTCACCAGAGTGCTGAGTAGATCAAGAATGCAGATTAAAGAGACCATATTTTGAAATCTGCCAATGTTGATTCAAAAGATTGGTATGAATAGAACTAAACACAGTGGGAAGCTCTTGCCTGTGCTCTCTCCCCTCCTCCAGCAATGTGACAATATATTGACATGCGGTCATCGGATCATGAATTTCTCCATCCTGGCAAGTGGCAGCATATTTAATTAACAAAAACAATACAACAATTTAGGTTTCCAGAAGTGGCTTTTTTAAAATCCAATCAAATTTTAGGGTTTTTATTGAGCAGATACCTTCTTTTTTAATATATTTTATTAAAAGTTTTCTTGGTTTACAAAGGTATGCAAAGGTATGCACAATGTCTCTTTTTTCAAGTTACATTTTCCATGGGTCAGTTTCATATCCTCTGTGGAAAAGGATAGGAGGGAAGGAGGGTAAGAGAAGAGAAGAGAAGAGAAGAGAAGAGAAGAGAAGAGAAGAGAAGAGAAGAGAGAGAAGCTTGATAATTATCTGTAATTGACTGGAGAGGGAGGGAGTGGAGAAATGTTATCATAACATCTTGTGTCCTTTTGACTACATGACTCAACACAAACTCCCATTACTAACAGGAAATACAGAAAAGTACATATTCTGCATTTCATTTCCTTCTGACCTCAGGGCTAACAATTCTCCCCTCCCCTCAATGCCAGAACATACAAACCTGCAACTCAGGATAATACTACATATGTTTGATTGAGGAGGACTCTAATTCAAAAAGGTTTCATGCCATAGCAATTACATTTTTGTTTGTTTGCTTCCCCCCCCCCAGGTGCCACAAGACCCTATTGGTTTTGCTGCATTACACTACCTCTCTAGAAATAACTGATCCTTCTACCTTTACCTTTTTATGGGTGTTTCCTAAGACCTCCCCCACCCACAGATTCCTGAAAAAGTTGACTTGTAGATGTATCTGGCTGCCTCCACCCCTTTTATTGCTAGGCAAAACAGTTCAGTAGTGTGTTTGTGTGCATTGTGATGCTGGAGGTGTGCTGGAGACATGTCCCCACCATCATAAGTTCCTTGGCTCCCTCTGTGTGGGGGCTGTTTGTAGGCTGCCATCGTTAGCACAGTGGACTTCCTTTTCCATTTTCTGATTAGTGGACCTTTTTTTTTTGCCTTTTCTGACAGCGTGTATCTTCCCCTCCTGGGCTGAGCCCATACTGCTCAGCAACAGTGCCAGTCTCAGCTAATGCGAGTATAGGATTACTCTGTTAATTATGTTGCAAAAGCTAGGCAGTCACTTTAAGTGCACCAGCTGTTTTTCAAACAGAATAAAATCTTGAGTGGTACCACCTAGATGGGAACATTAGTGCAATTAGATCTATAGTACTAAATAATGAGAGATGAAATATGCTAATTCCTTTAACAATGTCAACATGATAGGATCCTGCTGAGTTTGAAAGGAAACTTTTGTTTTCCTGGTTTCTATGAAACAGAACTAATTTCCCAAAGAGCCTTTCAATTGAATGAACAGTTCTTTGCAAGGCAAACATTCAGCTCCCAAATAGCATATCCATTGTTGATTAACTGCTGTTACAAATATACATAGTTTACATGGGAAGATTAGATTATGTTATAAATATGAACACTAGTGTAGTTTCCAAGCAGCTTTGCAAAGGATGGTTGTGCACTACCGGCAGGTGCTTGCAAAATCTGCAACCTAATGGAACATATTTTTGCATCTAATGTCAAACCCTTATTCATATCCACACACTTTCTGCAAGGTAATAAATGGGTGCTATTGCTTTTGAAATGCATCCGGCAAATTCTAGTCACTTTGAATCTACTAACATTTGTAATATTTTCCATATGTGCAATGATCCCCCCCAAAATTGAGAAAAATCCTATACTGGGGACATTTGTGACTTCCAAAATTTAACCATTAGCGACTTGTGCATAAATAAATGAGTTAAACTTCTTGTACTTTACATATCTTTGTGGGTGAGCCTCAGTACCATCTCTGAAACATCTTGAATATTACAAAGTTCCACTGTATGGCTGTTTAAAATATTGACCCTGCCTCTTCATAAAATGTCCAATGGCTAATGGCATGTATAAATCAGCAAAACAATAGTAGTAATTCAACAGAGCAGAAGAGCAGATAAAACCCATGACAGCTCAGAAACAAAAATCTTACAAGAGCCACACAGCTGTTAAAGATTTACCTACAGAGCAGCTCCAACACTAAAATGTCAGTAGCGTCAATCAAAACAGACACAGATTAAAAGCAGCAGCTTTTCAAAACACCTTTTCAAAAATGAAAAACTTCTGCTATAATGGGAGATCCCTTGACCTGACTTTTCTCTGGTTCATTTTGGTATGAGCCTCTTTGTGACCCTCACTCTTGTTTGTGACATGGAATGCAGCATCAAACTTCCTGACAGAGATTGTTAGTAGGCAAATATCAATAAACCACTGGCAACTCCCAAATTTGTAATTATTAGCCTCCCTTGGGGAGCAAGTTTCCTCCAAGCACTGTTGCTGAAATTAGTAAAACAAAGCCTGTTTACTAAGAGTGCAGGAATTTACATCACACATATGCAACATGGCCCTCCTAGATAGCACATTCAGTAGAACATGAGATCTATGATCTCAGGGTCATAGGTTTGAGCCCCACATTGGGCGAAAGACTCCTGCATTGCAATGGGTTGGACTAGATGTCTCTCGTGGTCCCAACTCTAGAATTCGATGTGGGCAATTCTTGCAGCCCATGTGTTAGAAAAGTCACAAACTTTAATGTTAGAAGACACGTCCTCTCATTTTTGTTTCAGCACATCCCTCCTTTGTTCTTTCGATTCACACTTATGAGACTGAAATCCTACAAAAAGGGATAGATTTTAGTCCACTTAGTCAATATTATCCTGATTATGCCTCACCATCATTATTAAAAGCAGTACCCACCAGACTGAGGTGCTATGAAGTAAGGAACTTCTACTCCTGAGTTTCCCTCCTGGATGCCATCCCAAAACTCACAGGAACTGAGCGTATGAATTTCAAGAGGAAGTTTGAGCATGGAAATTCCTGATCCGATCCTCTGATGCTGTCTGCACCACACACTTACATTCTCTCTCACACACATTTGCACTTTACCCTACTGTACACACGTATAGGATATCAAAAGCTTCAAGAGTCTTTCCACGCACAGAATGAGTAAAAGCTTTGCATTCTTTCTCTGTTTTCTAGGAATTTTGTAACTCCAAGGCTTTATTTCTGTTGTAGATTAGGGAAGTGTAGAAAAAATGTTTTAAGACATTAGTATAAATGTGTCTATGATTTTATTTTTATACTGTACTGTATTAGCTAACTTCTCTCAGGTGTCCAAAGAAACATTTGGTGTGGCGTGAATAACCTGTTTAAACACACGTGAGGACAGCGCTTGATTGTTTCTCCTGCCAAAGTTCCCACTTCTCATAAGCAGGCTTCAGGGTAATGTGTGAAGTGGAAGCACACATTTGTTGCTATATGTGTAGCACTACACCATGCTAGACAACCATAAGTGAAGAGCAGGAAAGTTCTCACTATAAAAGGAGTTCCAAATATAATGTAATTATATGCAAAACTTTAAACTGGAACTTAATATGCAGCCAATCCCACCATATCTGAACCTTGAGCAGACCCTATGTCATGCTACTTTATATAACTTAAAGTTATATAAGTTATATCTGATGGCCAGAGGAGGAGTGCAGAAAGAAGCGCCATGGTACACCTGCGCCAACACAACCAGACTCCTTCCTCTGCCCCAGCTGCAACAAAACATCTCTTCCATATCGGTCTCTACAACCACAGCAGGCGCTGTAACTTTCCAATGCTTTGACTTAACCAGTGAAGGCACACTCCTCCACTGTTTTCCCAGAGAGATGCCAACCAACATGATGAGAAAGAAAGACTACTCATCCACATATACAGTAGTGAATACAGTAATGAATATTGTTACAAAAGCAAGGTGCCTGCCCCTCTCTCTGCCAAGCGGCAGCAAGCGCTCATTCACCAATTTACACCTTCAGTCTGCATGGAAGGAGTCCAGATCTTATAGCATTGCAGACAACCTTCCCTCTCCCTAGCCAAGAAGGATCTCACCTCTTCCTCCTCCTTTTTCCTTCAAGAAAACCCTGTTCAGAAACACACACACCCATTACCTTGGCAACCCTTCAAACCCCTGTCTCTGTTTACAACTCAGGGCAGGGGGAAGTTCTCTTGCATTGCCTCAGTGGGCCCTCAATGCCCCTCTATTGTTCCCTTAATGGCTCTAGCTTGGCCTCTCAGGTTTACATAAGCCAGCCCAGGAATTCCCTGTCTGGCACAGCTCTGCAGTTTGCATTTTAATCCATATTCCACTTAATCAAAATCCTAGCATTTATTAACCCCCCCAATCTATAACCACATACAGTCATGACTACTTTGCTACCTAAATACCTATCTTATTAACATATAATTGCAGCTCCATGGGTTTCTATTCTATTATAGGAATCTGAAGGATAAGACAGTGACTGGTGGCTGTGACAGTATCACCATCACTGTATATCACGTTTCCTATCTTGTCAACACTGTCAGAAATATCATGCTAACATAGTTGTATTTTTCTTTAACCCAACAATGCTACATCACAGCATAGCATCCTTGTATTGATGTATTGTGGGAGAGAATGTCTGCCGGCAGTAGCAAACACTATGTTAAATATATATTGTAATAAAAGTTGGGTGCTTCCCCCTCTGTCTGCCGAGCAGTGGCAAGAGCCCATGGGGTTCCAACCAGGGGCTGTGGTCCTTTGGAGAATTCAGACAATTTGGAATCATAGCTTTAATAAATATGGTTTATTCACCTGTTTACACCTTCAGTCTGCATGGAGGGAGTCCAGATCTTACAGCATGGCCATTTCAAGAGGGGATTGTAGCCCCAGCAGTTCAGCCGGCCTTCAGCTGGCCTGCCTGAGATGGATCCCAGTTTCTTATTTTTTCTTCTTCCCAGCTCAAGACTCTCTTCCTATCACCTCACACCCAGTTACCTTGGCAACTTACCAAACCCCCAGTCTCTGTTCACACCTCAGGGCAGGGGGGAGGGCAGTTCTCTTGCATTGCCAATAGCCCTCAGTGGCCCTAGCTTGGAGATACTGAAGCACCTTTGGTTCCACTTACTATGTGGCAATAGATTTTGCCCAACTTAATGCATTGGTTTGCCTTACTGTGTGGTGTCAGATAAGATGCCCCAGCCTCAGTTTTATTTTGCTGGCAAGAATTTTGTTGTTGCATGTTTAGAGGGTAGTTTTGAGTTTGGTTGGTTGTGAACTATGCAGCAAGGAACTCTGTCAACATCTTGAATAGTTGGTATATGTTGGGTAAGAGTAAATGTTTATGAGATGGATATTCCCACTTGGAATCTCTGTACTGTCATGAACTTACTGCTTATCTGTCTGAATACTAATAAGATTACTGATCTGTCTGCTTTGCATATGTATTGCAAAGATCACTGTAATATATATTTCAAATAAGTAACTACTGTATACTGCAGCAAAACCACAAATATTTTTTACTACTTTAAAGACTATCAGATTAACTGAGGCATAAACATTCATGGAGTAGAGACTGGGAAAACCTACTGCATGCATCTGAGAAGTGGACTTCCGTCCAGGAAAGCTTATGGTACAACAAAAGTGGTAGTCTTTAGGGTATCACAAAATTATGTTGTGTTAACCTATGTGACGCCCTAGCCCTTTTATCCACTGGATTGCATTATACCAAGAGGTTTGGCAGGAACTATACCTCTACAGATCATTTAGAATTTTGCTCTAGTTTTTCTACTAAGCAGATTTTTCTACCAGTTCTCTATCTGGATTCTATCACAAAGAATTTCAAAGCATGTGTTATTTGAACAGGATAAGTGTGACAGCTTCAGATCTCAATTTATTATTAGATTCAGAAGATCTATTCATGTTTACCTATTCACTGTAAAGTTTTACTCAGCTGATTAACTGTAGCTGATTTGTGGTTAGGCCATTCATTTACTTTAGTAATTCATGTAAAGCTTTGAAAGGCGGGGAAAAGCTTTGCATCAAAGGAATTATTTTCAGTTCTCCTCAAAGGCCAAAGAATGACATTCAATCATAGATTTTGAGTCCTCTAAATGGATCAATAGTGAGTTGATTGATTTACCTAAGTGGCATAAGATTTAAATTAATTCACAATTGTCCCCTGGAATGTCCTGCTTTGGACTTCAGGTGGAGGGTCACATGTTAAAATGTATGCTATATAAAAAGCTTCTATAAACTGTATCAGAAAAAGTTGTGATGTCACTGAAGCTTATGTTTACTTCATTTGGAAAACAAACTCATTGGGTTATAAAATTGAGATACACTATGAACTGAATAGTATTTCTTGAGTGACATTCTCTCCCCCCCCCCCCACAATGTTGGATGTCCAGAAATGACATATATCAGAGGAACATGTCATAAGTTTGTCGGTCAATAGGGTGTTGGGGTGCAGGCAAAGGTGTTGCAGCAAGTGCCTGCTCTCATTTAGGCTGGATCTACATGCAGGAAAAATCACTATAAATAAGTCAGAAATTAAATTGTTATAACAAAAGGGGGGAAAACACTATGGAAAATCACAAAGAATCCCCTCCCCCTGCTTTCCAGCATGTTGCATGTTTATAACACATTCAAAGCACTGTTCTTTGACTAATATAGCTCAGTCTTTACACTCCTGATGATGCCATGAGGAGTACTATAAAGTTTGTAAATCTCTGAACTAGTGGGAGGGCAGAGTCAGAAGAAAGAAGAATTACATTAGCCAAACCCAATTAACTGAGCCATGCCAAAATGCAAACCCTTAGAAGACATGTTTATTCTTGTTTCTGGGTTTCTCTTGCCTCCTTGCTGGGGTGGGGGGGGCAGGACTCTGCTGCAATAGAAAAATAAAGATCTGCCTTGCTTTCACTGCATCCTGCCTCCATCCATTCATCTCTGACTGATCATTGAATTAGGGGATTCAGTCCCTTGGGGAGTTGGGCAGCAAAAGCCAACCACCCCTATTTTTCTATATCATATGTGTTTATTAATTTAGGGTTGGCATAACTTCTAAGCTTGGTCCCATAGTCAGTGATGTTGAAGCAGAGAGGACATGATGCAGGCCAGAAGTGACACTGTGAGCACGGTTGCATTGGGTCCCCTTCATCACAATGACCTCTTGGCTGGGGAGAGGGGAGGCCAGCCGTCTTTGGTCTTGTTTCAACATATGTTCATTTAAACTAGTTGAGCAAAATGGACCTGCCAGAACTGATCCTGCAGAACCCAATTTCCAGGCAGGTGTTTCCTGTTTCTAGGAACACCTCCAGCATAAATACCTAAACCTAGTAAATGGTGTCCCATTTATGGAAAACAGACTCCTTTATATTACTTTATGGCTGCAATGTCTTCTCCCCCACCCCACCCTACTTGCTCTGGGACAAAGTAGAAGCATGAGCAAAGCCACCTTACGTGATGGCAAAATGCCCATTTAGCGTCTGTGGCATATACCCCTTATCCATCAATCTGCAGCGTACTATGACTCCAGGAGTAGCTGTGAATTCTAATTCACCAGCATGTGTGAATAATGAGCAGCTTTAGTATGCCAGTCTGCAGTTTCCGAGGAACACCATTTTTACATGCAAGCAATGTCAATGCAAAATCCCCTGGTGTTACAGAAGCTGTGCTCTGGTGACAGCTGGGCGACAAGCAGTAATTGAACATATTTAAAAATCCGCCCCATGTACTGAACAGCTTTGAATGTCTGCTTTGTTTAAGGTCCACTGAATTGTGAAATGGTTGCTTCATTCCCACAGATGTTAATATCTCCGGGCTCTTCTCTGCTGCTCCTCATTTACATACTTGCAAGCAAGTTTGCCATTCAAGAAGTGAAACCCTGCGACTTGTCACTATTCTTTGTTGGAATAATGCATGTCCCAGACAAAACAACGAGAAACTGTAATTACACCTCATTAAGGTTTAAGGAGAAAAAATAATAAGGAACATACCAATAGGTGTTCAGTCACTGGCGCTTCATTAGTTCCTTTTCTGTTTAAATACATGGAGCTGATGAATATAAATTACTTGGTGGAAAACAATCAACCTTTTGAATTGTTTTGGGTCTTTCTTTCTTTCTCCCTCCACCTATGAAAATATTTGAAAGTAATGACCCAACTGGGTACACTTATTCTATATATCAGGCATACCCAACTCCCAAGAGACTGCGATCTACTCCCACTATTTAAAAAAATGGCAATGATCTACCCATTGGATTGACCAAAGTCATCGTCGTCTTCTTCTTCTTCTTCTTCTTCTTCTTCTTCTTCTTCTTCTTCTTCTTCTTCTTTTGGGGGGGGGGCATCTATCAGGATCATGCGATCGACCAGGATCGACCAGGGACACCCCCTGATCGACTGGTAGATCGTGATCGACCGGTTGGACATGCCTGTTATATATGATGTGGCATTTACACAGTCAGGGATACCAGGCTTTGAAGAACCTGGTTCTTTGGGCCTCAGAGTTGACTGCAAACACAGAGGAGACAGACACGCCACACTATCTTATCTCCTGATAGTGCACAGTTCAAAGACATTTCCTTAAGAGTTGGCGATGCATTTTTAGACATGCCAGAAAGCCATAGGAAGGTGATGGAGAAGAGAAAGGCCTGGAATTTCTGTAGAAATTTTATGTCATTCTGGTTCATAGACCCAAAATCATGACATCTCCTGTGACTTTGGAAGGGACAGGAAGCTTCAGGATGGCCTAGCCTGGTAAAAATACCAGAAGCCTGAAATGATACTGTTTTCTGGTCAAGAAAGCAATGTCATGTGACTGCAGGATCTCACAACATACCCTAGAATCAAGAGGGCACCCTCTGGGTCAACGTTTCAGTAGGGTCATCCCTCCAGGATGAGCAAGTTTGGAATAGGCAAATCTTGGGCTGTCACAGCTGAGCCAGGGCTATACCAGTGTATATCCCCCAAAAAACTGGGATGAGAGAGTTACACTAGTGTAGCTCAGCTGTGACAGCCCAAGATATGAATGGGAATGCCCATCAGCAGAGTTTACACTGACATAAGTCCCCCCCCCCCATGGGTGTTCTAGGAGCATGCTGGGACTGTGCAAGGAGAAAGTTACGCCTATTCTAAGCCTCTTTCAACTCAGACCTGATATCCTGATTGAATTTGCAATAGCAAAAAAGATTGTGTAACCTGCATAGTCAAGCTCTGCTTTAAAGGCTTGTTTTCTCTCTGTCAAGCTCAGGCTGGCTCAACCATCAGTAGCCCCACAATGGAATTTGGAATAGCAGTAATTAACACTGACTTAACTTAAGCCACGGTAAATTCTGCCATCATCTTATTCTTAGGGGTGCCCTGTTAGCTACTTCTTGAAAGAAACTGAGCTTTTGTAGGCCATTGCCTATTATCAAGTATCAATAGACATTTTTTTAAAAAACCCAGAAACCCCACCTCAAGGATGGAGTGGCTGATTGCTCACCACCCACTCATTCACCACCCAAATTTATTTCATAAATCGGAGTAGGATATTCCAGACATGGTAGCCTGAAGTATGGTAGCACAAATGCCATTGTTCCTCAATGTTTTACGCAAAGTTTGAGGGTTTACATGTGGAATTCTTTAACCATAAATTGTGTATCTTTGGTGACCAACTTCACTCTTCCACTTCATTCCCAGATTTCACAGCTGTTGTAACATTCCTGTTACCATATCAGTGTGCTCTATTATCATTAAGCTCTCAGACGTTGACTACTCTATGGGAGATGGTTTAACTCTAATATTAGGTTCACCACTTATTAGGAACAAAATTAAAGGTAAGTGCTTGTCTAAAGGTAAGTGCCTGTCTACAATCTGCTTCTTGAATTGTCCTGTAACAGATTATTAGCAAGCAGGCTTGCATGGGAGCCAACTCCTTGGGGCCTTGTCACCCCACAATAAAATATTTTAGGGGGCCAGGGCCCCACAAAGTT
Organism: Podarcis melisellensis; assembly: GCF_964234715.1. Classification (NCBI taxonomy): domain Eukaryota; kingdom Metazoa; phylum Chordata; class Lepidosauria; order Squamata; family Lacertidae; genus Podarcis; species Podarcis melisellensis. The sequence goes on along the minus strand of NC_138531.1, from coordinate 5,629,387 downwards.
GATGGGCATTCCCATTCAAATGGTGTGTGTGCACTGCATCATGTGATCGATTATGCAGGGCGGGGCTTACCTGGCCCCCCACAATATTTTATTCAAGTTGGCACCCTTGCAGGCTTGTCTTTGATTATTAATTCTCTTTGGGATATTTTTATTCCCCCCACTTAGGGATTTGAACTGGATATTCTTGCACTTTGACAATTTCTTCTTGCAGCCTTTTTTCTAATTGCACCTGTAAACCTTTCATGATCAATTTGGTTCTGCTGCTTTTCCCTTGTCTTTTTAAGGTCCAAGCAGAGTTTTCCTGATTGATTCATTACATTCGCCTTTTGCTGACAGCCACATCACCCAATATTTCCCCCCTTGGTTTTTCAAGTTCACATCACTTTAAACTGCTAACACTTCTTTTCTCATTGAAAGCATATGAAATCATTAGAGAGAACAGACTGTTAAAAAAAACAACTGCAAGGAATAAAAATGTAGTAAGGTTGCTAGTTTCAGATAAACCACTGGCTAAGTTTAAAATAAAATTAATCTACTAAACCAGACAGTATTATTTAATCTTGTCAAAGAGAGAGAGAGTGTGTGTTATAGTGATAGAGGGATCTATTCATTTTTGCATGTATGTTAGGAATAGGCAGCTGGCGTCCAGCGCATGAATCTGGTCCCCAAAACCCTCCATCTGGTAATCAACATAGCAGTGTGTGAGATGGGGTGACACCATCTTCCTGACATTGGCATTGTTGCTGCTTCCTAGACAGGCCAGTGGTGAGGCTCCTTATCTACCAGCAGGACTCCCACAAGGCCAATCTGAAGGCCCCACTGGCACAACCACGTGGCTCTGACTTCACCGCTGCCCTGCCGCAGCCATATCCATGTAAGCAGCAGTGATGCCAGACTCAGTGGTGGCAGACTCCACCATACATGCCACTACTGCAATATGACCCCTGATTCCAGGAGCCCCTCACCCTGATGCCCTTGGTTTGTTTCCTCCTAATCAAAGCCTCTCCCTCTGCAAGGCACAAAGATGCATATATTTAGAAAGAGCACCAGAGTTTTGGGAAGAGTTCTCCCCTTACATACTTCAGCTGTCCATTCTTTTATGTACATTAAGAAAGCACAGGGAAATGGTAGTGAGTGGCAAAGAGACACGATTCCCACATGATTTAGCTCCACAGATCTTCTGTGGAGTCTCTGCTTCATGTCCTATCACCACTGGAGGTGCTTGGGTGAATGAGTGGGGTAGGGATTTCTTGCCAGTGGTGCCTAGGCCCTGGAATTGCCTCCCTCAACACAGACTGCTTTGCCCCCATGATTGAGGGGGCCCAGGGCCCAGGGCCAAGCAACATCTGTGTGCGTATGCTGACATGTTGTGTGGATGCCCCACTGCTTGTGCATCTGATGTGAGCACGCCCCATGGTATGCATGTGCCCCCCCCCTGAAACTTTGAGGGGCAGCTCTTTTATTGGCAATTTTGTGGGACCCTGCCACCCCCCGACCCACCCTCCTTGGTGCCCCTGCCCCCCTCTGAAGGAGATAAGACCATTGTTGGAGGCAATACGTCTTTGAATAGCAGTTGCTGGTATTCACAAGTGGTGAAGCATGTCATTTCACTCAGGTCCTGCTTACAGGCTCCCTTAGGCATCTGGTTGGCTACTGTGAGTAGGGATGGGGAGGAATTCGATTCAGGGCTCATTTGAAACCAAATCTATCAAATCTGCACTTTACAAAACATTTTGCGAAACAAATCACAGCTATCCTTCAAAATTAGCACTTATCCAAATTCTGCTATGCAGTCAAACAAAAATATTTACAAAAATACCAGGCATAGGCAAACACAGCCCTCCAAATGTTTTTAGTACTACAACTCCCATCATCCCTGACCACTGGACCTGTTAGCTAGGGATGATGAGAGTTGTAGTCCCAAAACATCTGGAGGGCTGAGTTTGCCTATGCCTGACATACACAAAATGCATTGTATTAGGGGAAACTGCTCTGGGAGTCTGGGCACGTGAAGGAATGATACAGTGAGCAGAGTCAGTTTTGTTGGCCCTTCAGCTCTTGTTTGCTTCAATATATGGTCTTTGTTGCTTTTTTAAAAAAAATAGTGTTGATGCTCAAGACATACATTGGATCCATTGGCTTGATCAAATTTCACAAGAGACACTAGTTCTGTGGCCAATGTGGTGCCCTTCAGATTTTGATGGTCTGAAATTCCTGTCAGCCCCAGCTTCTTATTCTATTTTTAGTCTTTAAAATAGAGTTGCTAGGCCAAGTGACTAAGGTGAATGGAGTTTGGAATATGGGTAAGTCTCCTTCTTTGCCATTCTGCCCCCCCACCCCCTTTTCAGGACTTACCTCAGCTTCGGCTGAGCCAGGATGGATGCCTTACACTTTTACCTCCAGCTGAGCCACGAGGAGCAATGTGGCCATGCATACTGCATCGCTCTCCCAACATATCCCTTTCCCTAATCACTTTTTGGGTTCCCACCATGTTGTTGTGGAGCATAAATGTCTTGCCTCATAGCAACACTGAGCCCCTATAGCTTTGTCTGCAGCTCTGCCTGGTCAGGGGGACCTACACGTGGCCTCATAAACTCACATAACACTTGAAGAAGAATAAGATTAGCCTGTTAATTATATTTTAAATTCACCGTCCCTAGCCATTAATATTAGTCTTAATTTCCTAACTTTAAGCCTTACAACAATTGACTTTAATTTGCTATAGGTTCCCTTCACAAAATTAATATGAACAGGAACAAACAGTAGTTGAATAATTCACGAATACTTAAGGGAATAAAAGAACTCCACATGGCCTCAACTTTTGCCAATTAAATTGATTTTCTTTTATTTGTGAAGTCTTAAAATATAATTTCACTGATTCATTTGATTCCCCCCTCCATTTCAGAGTCACACAATCAGTGTGTCTGTAATTGCTGTTCCCATGGACTCTCTGGAAAATAGACTCATCTCGAGATAATCAGTTTCTGATAAGAAGGAAGACTTACTCAGAATTGCTTTGCTGTCCCCAAAGGAAGACTGCTTATGTAATTAGAAAGGGAGTGCAGAATCTTGGTTCTCATTTGGTACATTGGCACACAAATAATTTTCTGACTACTGCCTGCCATGGAGAGAAACTAAAGCATTGTAAAGATAAAAAAACTCTTCCAGTTTAACATGCAGCCTAGAATTTGCAACAATAGCTTATAGAGAGGGAAAGAAGAGAAGTGAAGGCTGTGAGACACTGTGCACAGAAGGAAGTTATCACCAGTTAACAGGACATGTCAAGATGACATAAGAACATAAGAAGAGCCCTGCCAGATCAGTCCAAAGGTCCATCTGGTGCAGCGTCCTGGTCTCCCAGTGGCCAACCAGATGTCCAAGAAGCCTTCAAACAGGATATGAGCACAACAGCACCTAACCTGATCCCTGGCTACTGGGAAGAGGGCTATGTCCAGTACTAGTCCTACTCACAACAGACCCCCTTCTTCCAGTTATGAAACAATAAGATATGGAGGCTATTATTGTTGCTAAGTTATTCTCATATTCATCATACTGTATTTCTATCCCACTCTGTCTTTTTGTCAGGTCACAGGGCAGCTTCTAGAAGTTCCATCTAAGGATGAAACTACAAGCGAAATCCCACGCCTGCCAATTGCACTTAAAAAAAAACCTCCGTTCATTCAGGATAGATCTACACACGGGGGGGGGGGGGCACACCGTAAATATGTCATAAATTAAATCGTTACAACAAAAGAAAAAATTGCAAAGAAATTTTTATGCTCTCCACCGCCATCTGGTGTTGCATGTTTACAACACATTCAAAGCACTCATTTTTGACTAATGTAGCTGAGTTCTCAGTTGCTAAATGCCTGGGTTTTGTAACGTATCATTTGGCCCTAAATTCATCAATCACTGCATTAAAAAGGCTCTCAGTCTAAGCAATGGCCAATGGTGGACAAGTGATGTACTCTAAATAATAAATAGTTCATTTCCACTCAATAGCGATTTCTAAAAAATGGACACTTTATCCAGCTCCTGTAACAATCCCATTCTCCCAACTTTCAGATCACAAATACTGTAGAAAAAGACTATGAAAAAGGATATTTTCTGTTTCTAACTAGCCCATTTTAAGAGGGTTGAGTAATACTGCAGTCAACTACATCATCATTTATAAAAAAAGGGAGTATGCATCATGCTTTATTTCAAATCAACTTTGGTTGAATGAATGAATGAATCTTTATTTGCATCAGCCATCGGCCATAACAATAAAACAACAATACGATATACAAAGAATAAAAAGAATATGATATAAAAAGAATAAAAAGTCAATTATATAAAATACATTTTAGGGGTTTGAATCAATAGTCAAATAGTGGATCTTATTCTAATTTCCCCAGCTAAAAATCTTGCAACCTTTGCTGTCACCTGCTCATCTTGATCTGCCAACCCGGGATGGACAAGAAAAGAGTGGTGATAAACTCATTCCTTAAGTCTTTATAAAGAGTGCCAGCCAGAAGGGCATGCACCACTGATTCAGTACTGCCATCTCCACAGGGACATAAGTGTTTATCGTGAGGAATCTGTTGGAATCTTCCCTCAAGTACAGCTGAGGGCAATAAATTCAATCTTGTGAGGGTAAAACCATGTCTATATTTTAGAATTGCTAGGTTATGCAGATAGGGTGCCAGAGAGTCGAAATGGGAAGGTGGAAAATAGTCGTACCATGGGCAAAATTTCCTTATTGTGGCCAAGTTGTTCTGACGCTCGATATCATTAGGCACTGACAAATTAGACTGTTTGCTTTACTAAAACCCAAAGTGAGTAGCTGCTGTGGTGATAGACCACAAGAGTGAAGTTTTTGATAGACCATTGGTTTCAAATGGCTGCTCTATGTACTCTTCCACTTCCCAATTTATAGCATTTCATATTTTCTAGTCTGAAATTTATCCATATTATTGAAACTTCTCATTTAGATAATATTTCCTCTCAGTAATCCTTAAAGCAACCCTCTGTGAATTGGCTGACATACTAAATGTAAAAACATGGAACAAAATACCAGTGGCTCTTTATTCCTGGTAAAACAGCTTTGGACGTTGGTGATTTCCAGTACTTTTTTGCATCAACATACCTTCCCCTAGGAATCATCTACCCAACTAATTAATTAAATATTAAATATAATTGGGCTAAGCCACTCTGATTGCCCTGCAAACACAGTGGAAGGAAAGGATATAAATCTTCTGAAATAATAAATAATGTGTGTGGCAATCTCCTTCGAAGGGAGTCTGTAACACATACATATAATCACCTCAGTAAAATAACGCTCTTATGGCCAGTGCAGTAAGCTTTCCATCCTACCGGCTTGCACTCATCTGTTTATCTTATGGCTTCATCCCAAACTTGCCATAGCCCACTTTCTGTTGCAACCTGCCATGCACAGAGCACATCCAGCCCCAAGTCTGAAGAGACCCTTGACGGTGTGCCTTCTTACATTGATAAATCCCGTCAGGATTATCTGACAATGGCAGCCAGCAGCACTGCTATGATGAGCACCAGGCTGCTTTCCCCGATGCAGTTTAGCTCCAGGGCATTCTGGGTAATTTAAAATATGGCTCAGAGCCACTTCTCATGGGGACCTTAGGATGGAATTAACACAGCAGTGGACTTTGCTAGGTGCTGGCACCCCAGGAACTTTTTGAGCATGCTATGTGTTCTGTAGCACAAAGCTCTCAGAGATGAATCCAACCTAAATTCATCCGTTATATATACCTGCCAATGTGCCTGTATATATTGCTACGAAAGCCGGGTGCCTGCCGCTCTCCCTGCTGAGCGGTGGCAAGAGCCATGGGGTCCCAGGCACACACAGGGTCTGTGTCCCTTTGGAGAATAGAAGACTGTTGTGCTTTAAGAAATATGGTTTATTCATCTATTTTCACTTTCGGTTTGCATGGAGGGAGTACAGATCTTACAGCATAGTCATTCCAATAGGCAGCAGCATAAGCTGCCTGCAGCCAGCACCCTCCAGAGAGGGAGCTCCCCTTTCTTCCTCCCAGAAGCCCTTGCCCTCCCCAGAGCGTTACCCTGGAAACTTCCAAATCACCAGTCTCTGTTCATACTTGGGGGCTAGAGGGAGGTCCCCTTGTCTTGTTAATGGCCAGGTTGGTTTGAATAATGCAGCCCTGGAATTCCCTGTCTGGCACAGCTCTGCAGATGGTGCCGTGGTCTAAACCATTGAGCCTCTTGGGCTTGCCAATCAGAAGGTTGGCAGTTCGAATCAGCACGACAGGGTGAGCTCCCGTTGCTCGGTCCCTGCTCCTGCCAACCTAGCGGTTTGAAAGCACATCAGTGCTAGTAGATAAATACCGCATTTTTCGCTCTATAGGAAGCAACCAGATGATAGGACACACCTAGTTTGGGGGGGGGGAGGAAATAAGGGGGGAAATTTCTGAATCCCAGAAGCCAGAACAGCAAGAGGGATCTGGCTTCTGGGATAGCCACTGGGATAGCTGGTCTAGCTTTGTGCGAAGCCTGCACAGGGCACAGGAAGCCTTCATCCCCGTGCTCTGCGGAGGCTTCGCGGGGCCATTCAAAAGCCAGAATAGCTAGAGAGAGCTCTGCGAAGTGCTCCCTCTAGCTGGTCTAGCTTTGCACGAAGCCTCCGCAGAGCACGGGGAGCCTTCATCCCTTAATAATTTGCATTTCCAGCATTTTATATGAAAAAGTGGACACCTGTTTTAATGTTCTGGTCTTCCCATGCTGTCAATACTACGATCACACCCTTTCCTAACCAATGGTAAACTAGTTGTCTGTGGCACAAAATCCATTAAAAAAGAAAGAAATGGCAGAAGGACTGAGTAGCATTCAAAAAACAATTTCCTAAAGTAAACACTGAATGTTAATTGTGAAGAAAAGGGGTGAGATTTTCAGAATCACTATGCACTGTTTTCAGTTCTATCCTCTCCATATTGATGTGAAGTGTCTAAATAATTCCAAAGTTATCTATAAGTGTCAAAATAATTCCAAAGTTATCTATAAATGGATGCTTGGGTTCTTCCTTTAGAGTTTTCACCCCTTTCCTACTAATTCCTTACTTTTGCTGCCAACAGAGCACCACCATGACTCCCAAGACAGCCTTATTCCATGGCCATGGCTAATTTAGAAGCCAACACCGTATAAGCAGAGTTGCCCTTATATTTCCCAATGTGCATCACTTTACACATTGAATTACTTCCATTAAATTTAATCTGTTGCTATGTTGTTCATGCTCTCGGTGCTGTGGGATTCTGTGTAACTCTTCATGGGCTGCTTTATACTAATTATCTAGCTGTAGTGGGATCATTTATGAGCCATTACATTTTTTAAAGCAACTGTATTTATTAAAAAGCTGTTTATTTGCTATGGAGGACATATTGTTACTTTGGCTTATCCTCACTGAGGATTTAATTATTTGGTGGAATTTAGGGTTTTCAAAGGGCCCAACTTAGCATGGCAAGATGAGGCTCCTAAGTGTGCCAGGGGAAGGAGGGATCACGTTCATGCTTGTGTATCCAAAAAGCCCACTCTCAGCTGCCACAGACCAAACACCCTGGTTGTGTCTACCATAAGGCCACTTCTAGGCCCACTGAACAAAGCTGGGCAGTCAGCTGCCTAATGCAGACATGAGACCCATTATTTAAATCCTCATAATGTTTTATGTTACGGGACGTGGGTGGCACTGTGGGTTAAACCACAGAGCCTAGGGCTTGACGGTCAGAAGGTCGGCAGTTCAAATCCCCGCGACGAGGTGAGCTCCTGTTGCTCAGTCCCAGCTCCTGCCAACCTAGCAGTTCAAAACCACGAACTACCGCTCCGGCGGGAAGGTAAACGGCATTTCCATGTGCTGCTATGGTTCACCAGAAGCAGCTTAGTCATGCTGGCCACATGACCCGGAAGCTGTAAGCTGGCTCCTTCAGCCAATAAAGCGAGATGAGCGTCGCAACCCCAGAGTCGTCCATGACTGGACCTAACGGTCAGGGGTCCCTTTACCTTTACTTAATGTTTTATGTTGGGGCTTTTTAGGAAACTGAAATGGTGGCTTGCTGCCTGGCTCTGACTACAGTACTCTTGCTGTCTGTGAACACTACCAATTAAGTTTGCCAGTGGAGCCACCCAAATGGGACACTTTTATATTATTTCAATTTGATTTACAGTGCAATCTTCAGGAGAAGACTTGAAGAAGGTGAGCATTTCAAGTATGTGGAACATAGCAGAAGAACTCTGTTTTGTTAGGTAGCCTTGCTATCTTTGGAGCTAGGTTTTTCCCAGCCATCATCCTTAAAAACAGTCTCCTCTTTTTGTGTGTGATAGTAGGATAGTGACTTAGGCATATGATGCTGATGCTTCTTCTCCACTGAAAATCATTCCTCTCAAAGCTGTGTTTTGCCTGATAGTAAGAACTATCATGGTTTTATTTTGTAAAATTTTATATCCTGGGTTTGAGGAGGCTACTGCGCATCCCCAGCTGAGCTATCTGATATCACTTCAGTTTGCTACACATCTCTGCCACAGAATACAGGATCCAGCTCTGACGGCAGCAGCACCGGTTTATTATTGCTGTGAGACACAGTAATTCTGTGCTTCAAGAAACATATGAAATATGGAGGTAAAGTATGTATGTATATTTGTACACACCTATGGGAAACAACTGGTCTTAGTACTTAAAGATATGTGTAGACAGCTGCTTATACATACATTTGTATTCATATTTTCCATCAGGCATGGGGAATATCTGAGCTGTGAGCTAAGGCCTGCCAAGTGTCCTAATTTAACTGGCAAGATCATCCCTCCCACACCAACCTTTTCCACCTGGTGGAATATGACATCAGGAGTGGGGCAGCTTCAAAGGAACAATTGAGAGCCTTAGAGTGCAGTTCCAGTTCTTCCATTGCAAACAAAGCTTGCATTCGCTGCTTTTTTGATACCAAATGCAAGCTTTGCTGGGATTCATTCCACTAAGGAGCTCCTGATCAGAGCTTCAGGGTGCAGCTGAAGTGATGTTTTTATCCACTACAAGACCCCTGGGTTCAGCTCCACGTTCCAGCAGGCACAGTTCCTCCTGACATCAGGCGACTGACAGAGGGGAGGACTCACCCCCGGTCAGAAGTGGTCTTCCAAGAGGTGGCCACCTTTGGATCTGGATCATTGGACTAAATGGCTTCTTCTCCCCTGCATATATCAATGCTTTACACAAGTACCATGGAAAAACATCATAGTGATCCCAATGTTTATTCTAGCATTGTAATATACAGCACTCTCTTAAATATAGATGAGCAAGATGAGCTTTTTCACGCATCTTTTGGTATTATTTTTATTTCAGTTTGTCAAGCTCAGAAGCAAATCTGATAAACACCTTGCATCGTGTTTGCTGAGAAGTAAGCTTCATTTAATGCAGTACAGCTTTCTTTAGAAAAGCATGATAAGATTGCATTTATAGCCTAAATACTGGTGGTGTATTTGTGTATACAACTTTTTACATCAGTAGTTGCTCTGGGCATTTAAAGGTCTAAGCCTTGAAACGATGGTTTATGCATGGTTTATTCTAGAATTTCTACTTGTTCACCATTTTAATGCTTAAGGCTTCTTCTCTCCTTAAGATTCCCTTATTTACCAGTTCAAAACTTTAAGAAACAGATCTTCCCTCACTCCTTCCCTGGTAGGGAGGAGATGCTGTTTGGGGGGTACACCTCAGGAAAAATCTGCAGGAAAAATCTCCTGTTTTGACTTCTTGGCCATTCTTGTTGTGGTTGTTTGCTTCTTGCTTCCATACATCCTCCTTGTCCTTATTTCTTTATCTCATCAAATCCCCCCTTTAGTTCATTGAAATAAATAAATAAATAATCCCTGGGTGCACATGCCTGACAAGTTTCATAATTTCTTAGTTTATAACCTCTGAGTTATTCTGTGACTTGTATTTTAATCTGAGCTGGAGAAGAATTCCTGCCTACCTCCCACAACCAAACTACTGACAGCAAAAGAATAAAGTGAGAAAACTCTTCTCTCTCTCTCTCTCTCTCTCTCTCTCTCTCTCTCTCTCTCTCTCTCTCTCTCCTCCTCCTCCTCCTCCTCCTCCTCCTCCTCTTCCTCTTGTCCTCTATTATGCTCTCCTTCCTGGTCCAGGCACAAAGAACACTGCCAGCTTTAACCAGTGGACCAGATGATTTTTTGTTTGAACAATGGACTAGCTTCTGTTTATTGAATTGTTATATATTACATGTTTTGTTCAATAAATATAGGCACCTATATTGAGATTTTGATAGTGGCGCCTATATTGAGATTTTCAAATTACACACTTCTTAGAAAAATGTAATCACTGAATTACAGTAATCAATTTATTGAAAGCCTGGCAATTTACAAGCTTGTTTAAAACAACAACCAAAACACAAGCCAAAACCGTCCTGGTTTATTTTAGTTTCTACAGTAACAGCACACAATGTACACTGAGCCTGTTTGTGTTTCTTTCAGAGGTGAGTTTAAATATACTTACAACACTTGTGTTGTAAGTATGCACTCAGAAAGTGCAATATTCCTCAAAATAAAAGTAAATACCTGGGCACTAGACATGGGAAACCTTTGCTTTTCTTTCAAAATGCAGAAAGGTTTTTTATATAACCTGCTTCATTTTACTTACTTACATCATTATTGTTAATTAAATTTGTATTTAATTAACCTATATCCTATACCCACAGGTCTCAGGGTAGTTCACCACATAAAATCACAATAATCAGTTTCAAGTAAAGCTGATTAAAGTACTTTTTCCCCCCAAATTGTTCTCAAATACAAACATTTTGAAAACCTGTACAGACTAATATGTCAGCTCATATACTTTTAGAACCTAAAATATTTGTAGGAAGTTATCTCAGAAAAATGATTGAGAAATAGTAATCAACCTTTTATAACTGCAGCAAAAATAATGATAGCCATCTAGTCCACTGTAACACTGATTAAGTTAACTTACTTTAAAAATACACATAAATCAACCAGCAAGTTCATGGAGAAATTGGTATTTTTGTAATGTTCTGAAATAATGTTAAGATATGATAATGTTCAACGCTATGCTGCCTTCATTTGTTGTAATATTATCAATATTCATATGCAGATGTCTTGACTTACTCCACTTGAATCTTATTTATTGCACTTCTTGTATTTGATGTTTTATTGAGTTAATAAAGTGATTTTAAAAATGCAGAAATGCCTTTAAATCTGATGGCCAGTTAGTTTACCTCAAGGCAGAATAGAGACTTTCGTATTTTCTCTTGACTGAAAAAGAAAATAAAGACAACCTAAATGACTTTTCTGGTTACGAGATCTTATGCATGGACAATTGCATGTCCATAAATATGACATCCTGGCTTTGGTCAGAATGTTTCTTACAAAGTAGTTTACTAAGGATACAGTTCTGTGTGCACTTACTTGGGAGTAAGTCCAACTCCACAGAATGAGGTGATAGAATGGGCTGTACCACCTTGGATTACAAGAGGTGGATATTGCTTTTGAGTTTTCCCCAATGTCAACAAAATAAAACAAATCCCTACACACATAATTATTTTATTTCTATGGAATTCTGATGTTGGGCAGCATTCAAAAAAGTGACACCTGTCCTTGCAGTCTGCTGGCATTCTAATGACTCAAGTAGATTTAGGAGAGTGTGACTGGTTTGGTGGCACTGGGCGTGGAGCCTCGGGGACATAGGCGCTGGGTTCCACCCAACTTTGGGGGGGGGCCTGTGGCGTGTGTGACATCACGTAGTGGGAGGAGGCTGCCAGGCCTGCCGCAGCTATGGGGAGCCCCAATGGGGGCTGCCACAACCACAAGGAGGCTTAGCGAGGCCTGTCACAGCCACAGATAGGCCCGACGAGTCCCGCTGCAGCCGCAGGAAGGCCCAGTGGGGCTCGTGGCAGCAAAGCCCGATGAGGCCCAGCCCCTCAAGATGGGGGTGGCTCAGTCCCACCCCAATATATTTGGGGGGTCTGAGGTGTCTTCAGCCCCACAGAGTTGGCATCTATGCTTGGAGGATCCACAGGGGGTGCCACAACTATGATGTAAAAAGGAAGGCAGGAGGCACCAAATTTTGGTATCGCACAGGGCGCCACTGAAATTCCAGATATGCCACTGAATTTCTCAAGTTGCTACCACCTGAAAGGTGCATGCAACTCCCATTAAAAAGTCAAATATTAAATGGCAGGAAGACTTTTGCCCAAAAACCTGGAGAGCTGAGTAGATGATACTGCCCTACATGAACAAATTTTCTGACCTTGTCTGAGGCAAGTATATTACCATGATCTCAGAAGCCAGTTCTCAGTGGGACTTACTTCTGAGTAAACAAGCTCCATATCTTGTGAGATTGGTGTGGCAATTGTACAGCCTACTGCAGAAGTGTTGTTTTCTAGGCTTTTCACAGATAGTTGCCTGGATTGCCTTTGCGTGTGAGAAGAGACCTGGGTGGTAGTGGCTGTGATGGTGGGAATCTTGTTTGCTAAGAATATTTGTTCCCCTGCCCTACCAACCTTTCTAAAGCTTTGTAAGTTTCCCACCAAAAATTCAAAGACAGCTCTTGTCTTTGAGTGAACGTTTTTGAAGTATCTGTCAAAACTTCACAGTACTTGCTCTGAAAAAGGTTCCTTCACAAACAAACAAACCCCCTTCTTCTCCAGTAATCTTCACATTTCAAAGGGGAACTTGAAATCCCTTTAGGGATTTCAGTTTTTCAAGACAAAAACTGGTGTCTTTTATGTGTGTTTCTTTCCCAAGAATAATAGCACCTTAATTTTATCATGGAGCAACCCACCTTATTTTAGATTCTCCTAATAGATGCTGGAAATGTATTCATAGATCTTTATGAATTATTATTTATGCTTCTTATAGGTATTGTACTGTATATGCATGGAATGTTTCTTGGGGGGCAGAGCTTGTCAAACACTGCTAAAACATCTCTGATTACATGTTATGTTTGTGTTTGCCTAATGCATATGGAAGTTAAGTACAGAATACATCTCTATATGTATATAGTTTGTGCCCAGGTTTCCAGAGATCTACTTATTAAGTACAGCAGAAGCATCATTGAGTAGTATGGGATAGTCAGATCTAGGTTTTAGTCTTATCAGAAGAACTTGCCCAGAAGGTTTGTTTGCACAGAAGTATCATTGAGTAGTATGGGATAGTGAGATCTAGGTTTTAGTCTTATCAGAAGAACTTGCCCAGAAGGTTTGTTTGCACAGAGCTTTGTCAAAAAGAAAGAAATTAAGAAACATGTTTTATTCAACTTGATTCAATTTTATCAAACTTATGAATGAAGAATCACAAACTCTAGCAACCCAGAAAAGATATGGAACAATCCATAGTTGACACAGGTTTCCAGTATCCCTGGAATGTTCAGCCACTCCCAGCTAACTCTCTGAACAACAACCAAACTCTGAAATTGGAAAATGTTTTATTTTTTTGTTTCCTTCTCCCCCCTTCTGTGTTCTCCTTTATTAGATTATTCTTGATAATTTAAGAATATGTATGCCTTTGTTCCATTGTGATTTCAATAATAATTTCTTGCATATTTAGTAAAATCTAGGGTGGGGGGAGTTTAAAGAAGTACAAAAGTTTTACCATGTTCCAACATCTTGTCTGAATATGTGTCAGGATTCATGGATACTGGAAGGTCACAGCATGCAGACCTGACAGAGCATTTCATAACAATAGAACAGCTGCTGAGAGTGCACCTGGGCAGGCCACTCAAGAGGATTTAGAAACAAATTTCTTGTTATGCACTTGATGAAAATGTGATAAGGTTATAGATGCAGTGCTAAACATTTTAATGTCTAGGATGGTGAATGAATGCCTCTCCATAGAACCTCTACATGCTGTATATACCGGGCCAGCATGAGATGTTTTGCCACTGGCACTGCCCCCCCCTTGTGCCCCTGTAGGGTGGGAGACCAGCAGCAATGCAGCTGCTCTGTGGGAATGCCCCCTTTTTGTCGAGAAACTTGTTGAAAGGGGGCATGTTGTTTTTGGATTGTCAGACACCTAAGAAGTAGGCATGGGAGAACGTGGTTCAACCAATATCTAATTTGTGATTTCACACCTTCGTTGAGTGCTGAAATGAGAAATTATGATACATTTTTGTATCATGTTGCAGCTCTATATTGTACTGCTGCTTCTTTTGAATGGAGGAATATGGGGTCAGATAGAATAACAGGATAACTGCAGTGTGCAGCAATGATCTGCAGCTATATGGTGAAAACCACACACACACACACACACACACACACACACACAATATTTCTTAGTTTACAAAAATACGTGCATTGTCTCTTTTTTCAAGTTGCGTTTTCTTCAGATCAGTTTCATTTGTTGAGACATTAGTGTTAGATTAGGAAGAAAAGGGGGAAAGAGGTGGAGGGGACCATGGTGGGTGGGGGTGAGGGTGAGGTGGGGTGGCGGTGGGGTGGGGTGGGATCACCAGCTCATTTGAGTTTTTCTCTTTGCTCTGAGAAAAGGACAATCCTTTTGCAGGCCATGGAGAAGAAATTCTAAGAGCTGGCTATCCAGGCAGAACAACTTCCAGTGTGTTCTAAGGGAGAGCACAACACAGACATATATACTTAACATAGATACACTTGATACACACTTAATCTTAATCTTAATCACGTCTTAATCTTATTTTGTAGGTCCCACAAAGAAATGTACATAATCCCACTGGGCAATTTTGCTGACTGAATCAAAACTATTGCTGGTTTCAAATTTGCTTTGAAATTTATCTATGAGCAAAATTCAGTGATGGCAACTCTAACTGATAGAGACCGTCTGTGGCACTAGCAGTGGGCGTGGCAATGCTTCTATTCTGCTTAATGTAGGTGTGGGGTTTTGTGCCAGCGTCGCTTGTGCGGGTTCTCTTTACTATACGCTTGTTGTGTTTCTTTTCTGGTGAAAGAGGTTGCGGGTGGCCTAGGGTGTGGTTGGTTGTATTTGATTGGCTGCACATATCTGCTTTTGTGTAGGTAAGTTATGCAATGAAAACAGAAAGATGAAAAGATGCACATCAATGACGTGTCATGTTCTGCACTCTCTGGCCACCACTGTCTTGTTTTCAGGATTGTGGCTTATATGGGAATATTATAATCACAGTGCAGAATCCTATTGCACCCCCTGCTCCCCTTGCTGTCTTGAAATTTTATGCCTTGATGGTGAATAATTATGGCTGACTTCGTGCTGCAATGTAAATAAGTTAATGATATAGCTGTCCTAAAAATGCCATTGTACTTTCCCCCCTAAATTTAAATCAGGACTATGCACTTAAAAACTAGAATGCACAGCAATAAACAGCCAAAAGTAAACACATCTAGAAATTTGTAACCATATTTTCTAATAGAGTGATGCTTATATAATGTGCTCTATGATGTATATCTAATTTTATGCCTCATTTTAAATGTAATATATGAGCTTTAATTTCAGCATCTCTGCTATTAAAAGAACACCCAGAAACATATTGCAAATTAACATAATTATATGAAGAATTCCCAGTAGCCCAAAGCATTACTTCTCAGATTACATTATGTATATGCAAATCAAATACATCTGAGTCGAGGTCATTTGTCACTCATACCAAGAATTCTGGGGGTCTGCTACATGAACCAGTGGTGGATGAATTGGGAAGTCTATGAGCTCCTCTTTGCTAGGAGGAATCAGGCATCCAAAATTAAAAAATGCCAACATGACATTAAGCAATTCTGAAAAGGTTCATTCCCACCCCCTCAAATGTTTTCAGCTAATTGAGAACCAGCTACATTCGTTTTTCTATTTCTTTAGCCCCCAAACTATCATTCCTTATCCCAACTTCAGGACTCATAATTTTCCTTCATTTATCCCTTTCTCTCCCGCCCCACCATTACTGTTAAGCAGAAATGTCTAAAATATTGCTGTAGCAAAACTTCAGTGGCATTTTATTTATAAAATTTACATCTTGCCCTTCATCCTAAAAGAAAACAGAGTAACAAACAATTACAAAAAACAAACAAAACTTTAAAAACAGCAGCTTTTCTTTCCGAGTGGAGAATTTCTGAGTGGGAAAATGTAGATCATGCTCACTGCAGGTTGGCTAACACCTCGTCTTAATCTTATTTTGTAGGTCCCACAGAGAAATGTACAGAATCCCACTGGGCAATGTTGCTGACTGAATCAAAACTCTTGCTGGTTTCAAATTTGCTTTGAAATTTATCTATGAGCAAAATTCAGTGATGGCAACTCTAACTGATAGAGATGGTCTGTGGCACTAGCACTGGGGAACATCCTGTGTCCACTAACAAGGCAACCAGGAATTCCCATCCAGCCTGCCAGACAATCACGGCAAAGATTACTACTCCCTTTCTGGATCACCAGCTCATTTGGGTTTCTTTCTTTG
Source organism: Podarcis melisellensis (assembly GCF_964234715.1). Classification (NCBI taxonomy): domain Eukaryota; kingdom Metazoa; phylum Chordata; class Lepidosauria; order Squamata; family Lacertidae; genus Podarcis; species Podarcis melisellensis. The sequence continues at coordinate 5,612,964 of NC_138531.1, read as the reverse complement.
CTCTGAGAAAAGGACAATCCTTTCACAGTGCATGGAGAAAAATGCTGGGAGCTGGCTATCCAGGCAGAATAACTTCCAGTGTGTTCTAAGGGAGAGAGAATGGTGTTTGCATATGTTAAATGTTAGGTGTCTGTGTTAACTGTGTATCAAGTTTATCTATGTTAAGTACCGGTATATGCGTCTGTGTTGTGCTCTCCCCTCTGTGTTTATGTACATGATCACGGGCGGTTTTGTGTGTGATTGTGTGCTGCCTCGCCATGTCCACATTTGGGGCTGGCCATATCTATTTTTTGAATGTGGCCCCGACAGCTTTCCACCCAGGTGATATGGCCCTGGGATACAAAAAGGGTCTCTACCCCTGACATAGGCAGTCCATGGAATTCTGGCTGACAGAGATCAATAGCTTCACAGAATAAGGGATGGTGTCACAGCAGAAACAGCCTTGAAAAACAGTTGTATTTAAATATTTCCATTTAAAATTAGTGTTGCTTGCTATATAAAAGTCTAATGGAATTATTCAAGACTACGTCTCTCTGCATATTAGGCAAAGTCCAGCTGCCACTGCAGAACAAAAAACTGCCTAACAAACCACAGTGATCCAAATGCCACACTCTATTCTCTACATTATTCTTCATATTCCTAAAAGCAGCCATGTTTGGGCAGACACTTTTAATCCCTCGCCCAAGATTCGCCGTGATATTTTAGAAGCTTCTGTATAAGTCAGACATTCAACCCTGGAAGAAGAACCAGGCCATGCAGTTTTCTATGGGTTAATGTTAATACAGTACATGAATTTTCTGGTTGCAACTAGTCTAAACATGCAAAACCTAGCAAAGTAGACTAATGCACTCTCAGCTCTCAACTTAAAATGAAGGTGGCATTTATAAATGCTTTTAGCATATTGATGAAACGATACAGGAGTGCATCTCTGTTCTTTAATAATTCCTCATAAAATGCATTATTAATGAACATTTACCACGTGATGCTTTCAAGAAGTGTTAGGCAACACTTTGTCACCCATAGCTACCACATGCAATATAAGATCAGAAGTAAAAGTGATATGTACTGAAGCTCATCCAATGTGAGATGTTAAAACATCAAGAGTCTTTTGCCTGCATACTTTACTGGGTAAATGTTTTCATAATAATGACTCATCACTATTATATAATGCAATTCCCCACCTTCCAAGACCACACCAATGCTATTTAACTATCTAATCTCCCAATATAGATGTACTTAGCTGCATGGTATTTAAAGCTATGAAAAACTATTTGTACATTTCACTTCGAGAAGCATCCGTGAGCAAAACAATTGTTACAATGGTGTATTAGTTCATCATTGTGCTATGCACAATAGCTCCAATGACTATCTAATCACATTTTGTTGCATCCAAGCACCAATGGCAATGTACACCATCTGTATCAGATGCCTCTCTGAAGTTCAGAAGTGCATACCCTCTACCATTCTTCGGATGAAAAGAGGGACATTTTTCATGCCCCCTCCAAACTGACCTCAACCCCCCCATCCCCCCCAAAAACCCTTTCCTATCAAAAGAGGGGCAAGTGCCACCACCACACATAACACACACGTCCTGAGAAAACGCCTTAACCCAGATCTAATTTTATTCTTTGGTAGTTTTATAAAAATAAACACACACACCAATAAATAAACATTAGAAAGGGGAAGTTTAGACTGGGGTGCACAAAGCAATTTTTAAAGAAATCCTTGCACTCCGCTCCCCCTCTCCTCCTCCTCACCTGCTCTCCAGCAGCCACCATGGGCTGCCCAAGGGAGGAGGCTGCCTGTGGCGGTCATGGAGAGGCAATGGGAGGCTCCACTGCTGCTGCCATCACTCAGGTCAAGAGCCAGCTCCTCCTCCTTGAGCTCGGCGGCAGCAGCACTGGCAGGGGAAGAAGGACATTCTGGCATCAAATCAGAAGCCAGAACGGCTTTTGTAATTCTGGGACAGTCCCTGGAAAATGGAGACACTTGGAGGGTATGGAAGTGACTGAATGGACATCATAACCATCTACAACTATTAAGAACTCCAGATATGCATGCTGCCATCTACAATACTGTATTGAAATTTGCACCATACAGTTTGCTTTGCATATTTTGCTCCAAAAGGTGGGTGGCAGTCAACTACATTTTACTCAGAGTAGCACCACTGTAATGAATAAAAATGGCTAAGGAAGGGCCATTGATTTCAATAGGCCTACTCTGAGTGAAACTTTTTTGACTTCCCCCCAGCAGTATTACACTTCCAGCACTAACAATGCAATCCTATGTAAATCTAATTAAGTTCAATGGGACTTATTCCCAGGTAAACACGCATAGGATTTTAGCCTGGGGATGGCCTAAACAGCTAATTTCATTTCGTTTTAGTCTGCTGGCATTCAGTCAAAGATCCACTTCATCCCATTTTCTGGAGATATTTTTGAAAGAACACACAGAAATTACACATTTAATTGTACACATTTTAATGGGAAATACAAACCTTTAAATTGTAGATACACACTGTCCAATGCTTTTCAAAACATTAAGCCATAAAGCGTAAAGTGTGTTTATGTAATTTTTGTACACTTTTTTGCACCAAAACTGCATCACAAAATATAGAGAAAAATGTGTAATCAATCTAGGAGATCAATTCTGCTCCACACAAGAGCAGGATCAATCTGCTGACAAAAAGGAGACCAAACTACTTCTTCCCCATGACTATTATATTTTAATATAATAAACACAAATATAGTCGTACCTTGGAAGTCAAATGCCTTGCGACTCAAATGTTTTGGCTCCCGAACGCCCTGTGGCATCTCCCTCCACCCTCTTCCTCAGTAGCAGTTATAAAAATTTATTGTATTTCATGCCTCCATGCACTTGCAGTGGCACAAGATGAGGTCTCAGAACAGGCAGTGGGAGCTTCTTCTTCATAGCCGCCCCACCTCCAAAAGGAGAAGTAACCGTTTAAGTGAGTCTGCTCTGGCTGCGGCTGCTGCCAGCCCAAGCTGGGGAAAGAGGTGTGTGGGTCTGGCGGTGGCAGCGCTAGTGATGGCAGCAGCGGAGGAGTGGAGGAGGCTGTGCCAGCGCGGCCTGCTCTGCATGTCACAACTGCTGCCAGCCCAAGCCAGGGAAAGAGGTGCTGGTGGTAGCGGCAGCAGCGGCAGCAGCAGCGGCAGCAGCAGCGCCCCCCATTTTGCATGCAAATTTTGCCATGTCCTTCCCTAGTGCCCATTGATGTCACTCCAGTAAGTCCACTCCAGGGCCCATGGTGTGTCCTGGTGCATGTGTGCACTCCTCCCCTCTCCCCCACTGAAAGATCTGCCCTCTTTTTTTTGGTCTTCAAATTATGGCAACCCTAGCTAGCACATTCTGTAATAATGTGTTTGAGACACCAGCTCAAAATCTGGTTGTTTGAGCAAGCCTTCTCTTGAAGATCACCCATATTGTATTCTTGTGACCCATAGGTGTAAATGCTGCATTTCATTAGTTTTTGGTATTGAACTCTTCTATTATGTGTTGTTTTTAGATTTTGTATTTGCTACACTGCGTAGATCTTTGTATATGATTATGTGGTATCAAAATTGGTAAAAGGGCCAAATCTGCACATTGGAAATATTTTAGTCACCCAGTGGATAGCCAATAATTCCAGATAAAGTTGGATCCATAGCTGTTTAAATAAGTAAAAAAAAAGTTAATGGCAAACAAAAGGTTATTATTGATTATTTTTTTTTACGCCTGATCTGGCCAATTTTGTAAAAATTTCCTTGTTCTCAATTACTAGTTGCGTGTTTTTATACTATTGTGGCCCCTCAACTCAGATACAGTAATAAACTTGCTTGCTGCACATGCTGCTAAATATTATATAACTCCCTGTAATCTTAGGACTTTTTGGTGAGCAATGAGGTATCAAAGAATTAGCCATTCTGACTGACGTATCAGCATCAGAGTTTTATAACATGAATATTGCAGTCAGCAACTATTTTTAGGATGGGGTTGCAATTTAACTAAATGTCTAGCAAAAGAAACTTCCTTAGGAGCAAAAAATTCTTATTGATGATTTGCTTATACTTTCAAATCCCCAGCAGGTACTTGAAAAATGTAGGTGACTTAATAATATAACACCGATATTCATTTTGTATGAGACAGCACAGCAGGGTTCTTAGTCCGCATGGAGACTGCTGCTTGAATATCCATTCATCACCCAGCTCGTAGCAGGAGAATTCACCCTAATTCTAGATCATGATGAGGAATGGTTTGTCTCATGCAATCCAAATTAGTGCATCTGTCTAATGACTTGGTTTATTTATTTTATTGTATTGCCTCCCCTGCCCCACAATCCCCACTCTATTTTATTCTCACATTTCTTAGTGTCTATCTGTTCATCTTTGATGTTTTAAAGTTCTATAATCATCTATATTTTATAGAAGATATTAAGAATAATAATTAGCCAGACAGCAGCCCATCCATCTGGCTGCAGCAGCAGAGGGAGAGATGGGAAACAGGACCATTCCACCAGCTCCACTGGGATACCAGTTCCAACAGGCTTCTCCTTCCTTCAGCTAGTAGCTGGCATCAGCAGAGGGAAAGAAGGGAAGAGAAGGAGAGAGGGGAGACACAGAAAGAGAGGCTTGTTACATACTCTTAAAAGGCTGGCTCAAGTGGTTTAGCATATCCAGAGTTCAAGTGGTGTGGGGAATTCTGGTGCTTGGAAACTTTAACAACCATTTCAATGGTGGGTGGGCATTGGCCCTGATAACCAACACCTTTGCTTCAGCTGCTGGCCCTTGACAAGTAGAGTCAGACAAAATGCAAGTGTTGGGGCAAAAGGGATGCCATCACTCGCATTCAACACTCAGTGATGTGATCATCAGTGCTTTTTTGAAAGATACTAGAGCTGTAATCCCATCCCCCAGTCTGCCATGCTGGGTTGGATAGAGGTGGAGGTCATAGAATCATAGAGTTGGAGGGTCATCTTCCAGTCCAGCTCCCTGCAATGCAGGAATCTCAACTAAAGCATCCATGACAGATAGCTATACAACCTCTGAGTGAGAGTCCACCACCTTCTGAGGTCCAAAACAGCTCCACCAACCTCTGCACACCAAGGCATGTCAAGCTCCATGTTCTGCCTGCTGGCGGGAGTCTCACCTGTGGTAGCCCACAAAATTGTCTGTGGGGCACTCTGGGGACAGAGAAGGGCTACACCACCCCAGAATTCACTGGATTCTGAGCTGCCCACACAGCTGCCTTCGTCCAGGAGCAACGTGGCTGCAGTATGGTGGTGACTATGCAACTTCATCACACTATGCTGCTGCCAGAATGGGATTAGGATTGCTCTGCGAAAGAGGTTTAAAAAGATTTGCAAACCTACCATAGCCATAACAAAAAGTCAGAGTAGCATTTTGAATTTTGTACCAGATGACAGAATATTGCACGACTGCCATGGCAGCTGACTGTGCCCTCATAGCCACACTTGCTTCCATTTTTCAGAATGGCCGCTTATCCCTTTCCTGGGTGGGCAGTGGTTGCAGCCCCTCACATTTTGCTGCCATTCTCAGAAGTGTCACTCTTAGAAGTGGATATAAGCAGTTGAACAAGATCTGTTTTGATCATGGGATGCTTGTGATGCTGCCATGAGACCTCCGAATATAGCGCAGTATACAAGTTTAATAAATAAAACAACAACAATACCTTCTACACTAACCTGTTCCTTCTCTAAGCAGCCCAAAGCAGAATAAATTATGCAAAATAAGCAAAAATTCCACATAACTGATACAGATCACAAAATCCAGATATTGTTGGTGGAGTGTATTTATTTCCTTGTTTTTATCCACAGTAACACAGCTGTATGGAATTATTTTATTTTATTTTTATTTTTGAATTGTACCCACAGTTTAAGTAACAGAATATATCAGGTGGAATTAATAGATTTATTAGGATTATAACATGTCAGGAGACACCTTTGATACTACAGAGGGTATTTTCCTTAGGATGAATGAATGGTAGATAGCTAAAGTAGACATTTGTTTTCACAGAAGAACGTAACTCAATTTCATGAAGATGTCAGCTGGCTTGCAGCAAAGCATGGAATCCATTAGAAGCTGCAACAGAAAGTAGTTTATCACATTACTTTTTCCTAACGGTTGCTTTAGTTAGACGTCCCCCTTCTATTAAGCAACAGTAATGCCAAGTTCAATTTGTAAAAATGAAATATTCTCTTCTGCTCTTCTGTTGTGATCTCATATTCTAACTTGTTTTTTCTGTCATTATTGTAGCAAGCTCCTATGTACAGAATTAATCCAAAATAAGCATTCTTCTTTTAATAATAACAATGAACAAACTAGCCTACCTATGTCAAACCCTCCCAATCTGGATTCCCTCAACTCAACTCCATAAGTGGCAGAAAAAACTGCATTCATTTATTTTCTCACATGCCAAGAATAAGTCCCCCCTCCAAAGGAGAATGGGGAATTCCCAATATAGAACTATATTGCATAGCCAACCAAGTTTGCCACATAATCCCATACATCCTAGAAGACAAGACAAAACAATGGGTACACTTGGAGACAGAAACAGTTGAAAACAGCCCCAACACAGCATACCCATTCCACCAAAACAACAACACTAAACACGTTCACACAGTCCATGCTTAAAGCATGGAAGGAAAAAGTAGGAAAACTGTCCCAGACTCCATCCCCATTAACATCCCCCCCCGGCCCACCATCTATTCCATCACGCAGACCAAAACTTCCAAATAAAAACTTGGCAAGCCAAAGCCTTATATTGCCTAACAGACTTCTACAAAAATAATAAACCCATACTGACACAAGAAATACAAGACAACCCAAAATACCCAGGCTAACACACCACCAACTACATGCCTTCCTAAGCAACCCAGCAATAAAATCAGCAGCCACTAGGTCTTTGACCACCTTGGAAAACCTTCTGACAGCAAAGGGTCATGGCAAGGGAATGGTACCCACAATATACAAAGTACTGCTCCAGAATCCCACTAACCCCCTCATCTCAATCAAAAAACATGTCAACAGCATGACCTTGAGGTAGTCATTTCCAATCTATATTAAACTATATCCCAAATGTCTAGCACTGCAGCTCTCTACTTATTTATTCAGAT